>NC_136648.1:17294811-17894811 GCF_949748355.1 Melanostigma gelatinosum | reverse complement strand
AGAAAATGCTGTTACTAAAAAAGCAAAGGGTCAGAATGTTGAGAATTATGAAGTTTATTCTTTTAAGTGTTGTGGCACCATGACCAAGGACATGAGCTGTGTTGAACATAATTGGGTTGGCTGTGATCCATCCAGGAACAACAATGTTCAACATAATATATTGTACATAAGTATACTTTTGCATCTACTATGAACTTATCATCATAATTCTCCGAAAAGCAATATGACACTATGAAGGAGTTGTAACAGTGCGTTTATAAGTATGCTCATTCCGACTAGAGGATGTAGAGGACCAATGCATAATATTATGTTCAGCAACAAATATCCACTTGATGCATCAGGTCAGTGTTTAGAGAAAGGACACCTGCCTTGTAAACTCCTGTGGGCCTGATTTGAACACAATAGGCAAAGGTGTTGCTCAAGCTGAATCTGCAATTGGGCGACTGCTACCATCATCACTCCATCTGATCATCCACAATTCAATTCAATTCAATTTATTTTTGTATCGCCCAAAATCACAAATTACAAATTTGCCTCAGAGGGCTTTACAATATGTGCACATGTGACATCCTCTTGTCCCAGAACCCTCACATCAGAACATGACTCAAATATCAAAACATGATCAATACTAAAGCAGCACCGAAAGTAACAACCCAGTCATAACTTGAAACTGAAACATGTCCTGTTCATCTTCAAAAGAAGTTGGTTTTCAAAATTGCGAGAATTCAGTCTCGCTCTTCTTGGGCTGAAGACGAGTCCTGCGATGCTAAATAGCCTTTCACAGGCCGCTGAGGCAGGTAGAGGTGTGTTCAGCGTCACAGACAGCTCGCGCACTGCTGCGAAGGATTTCCCTAATGCTAACGCTAACGCTAATGCTAATGCTGCGCTCTCTCGGCTCCCGTCAATCCTATGGTGTGGTGGCTAGCTATAGCTAACGTTAGCCAACTAGTGCAGCACAACTGTCAACACTTCCTCAGCTCACTAACTCGCTAGCGATCCACTGGTGTTGGTCTTCGTCACCACCGTCGTTTGTTTCGGGAGTAGCAGGTGCTTCCATTTCTGCTTCCATCATGAAATCAGTCATCGTAAAGTGGAATTCTACTCATGTAGTCGCCCGCTAGCTTATAGCATGTAGCATCCTGGGCATCACTGGGAATCAAAACACCGCGGCTTTGAGAGCACTTGTTTGCAATTGCGCATTAACGTGATTAACCAATGATTTAACTTGCTGCTAGGACCACTGATTCACCAAACCTGCTTGCTTGCAGTCTGTGTTCCACCACAGTCCCCGACGCTGCTCTCATGATTTAATTTTTTCTGAAGATAGATTTGATTTTGTAGCGAGTAACGAAGGTTTCAGGGGAAATGTATCGGAGTAAAAGTATCAGTTTTCTTTGCAAAATGTAGTGAAGTAAAAGTAAAAGTCAACAGAAATATAAGTAGTAAAGTACAGATACCCAAAAAAACTACTTAAGTACAGTAACGAAGTATTTCTACTTCGTTACCATACACCACTGGGGTTGTGTTGTTGCGTGTGTGTTGTAGACTCATGCGGTGACAGCAAACCAAGTTCAGCACCGAGGACAGCTCCCTGTGGCTGCACTTGATGGGGTTTGCTCAGGCTTTTGATTGCATTTGACAAAAGTGTAGTTCTGAAACGTTAAGAACAGCAAAAAAAGAAAAAAAACATAAATAAGTGTAGTTTCTGGATAAAAACAAAACTAGCTCGTGTCAACTCAGCCTCTGAGCCACGAAGAAGACTTGATCGAGTGGACAAACACAAAATGAGACTGTGAATGTCTGCTTGCTCACTTTTCCCCACTATCATAACTGTAAGTAAGTCTTCATATCATTTACAGAGGTTGAGAAATAGTGATGTACTGTGGGGGCCGTGGCTGTGGTGATGGTGATGCAGATGTATACCTGCAGGCCCCCGAAAAAGAAAAACAAATAGAGAGGGTGGAGGAGAAAAATAAATGAGCCAAGCAGTCTGCTTGTCCATGACCCTGGGGATGTGATTCAGGCCCCAAAGGAGCCGGCCGGGAATCAGAGTGACATCCTGCTAGCACCAGAAGTAGGGCAAAAGCGGGGCACACACACACATACACACCACTATATACTTCAGTTACGGAAAAAGAGGGCACAGTCATTCATGTCATCTCCGAGCTGAGATAGAAACCGGTGCGCCGCTCTCTGTGCATTTATATCCTCGTAGATTTTTCTTTCCCCCCCCCCCCCTATCACAATACTCACACTTCTGACTGCCTGTCAGGTGTGAGGAGAGAAGATATGTAACATCAGTCAAACCCCTCCGGGGGTGGTGGTGGTGGTGGTGGTGGCGGTGGCTATGGAACACGCCTGCCTCCTCCGCGTAGCATACGGCGCGAAGATTGTGCATTTTGGTGGGAAGTGAAATTGAGATGCGATCGGTTCATCACGCCCTCGCACGATGACAGCGTGTTTGCGGAGGAGCTTGTTTTTCGGCCTGTGAGTAGGCTATGTGAGATACTTGCATTGCCATGTGAAGGACGGTGCTATCGCTTTACTACCAGAGACGGCTAATCCATTAAGCTTAAAGATGAGCCGTGCGGCATGACCTCGCGTGGCCCTGGGCTCGCACCGGCCACCCAACTGGGTCCCAGGCACTCAGCCTGTGGCTCGGTCTACCTGAAATATCTTATTACTGGAGCAAGCGGGGATATGAGTTTGATAAAGAGGATATTACTAGTCCCCTATACTCTTCCGCTGTCACTCTTATTCTTTTTCAGCACCACATTGTATTGGTGCAACAAAGAGTTGGGAGTATAAAAATGTCACATGGCGTTATAGTTTACAACCTTCCATGTCTAAGATAAAGCTGAACAACCGTTATATTAATTAAATCCACAGCACATATAACTATAGTGTCTGCTATAAACAATGTCACCAGTCCCAGAGAGTTTGTTTTCTATTCCGCCACCATTAACATGAAGCACAGCAGTGATAGCCTGCTAATGAAATGAAAGCCCTATTGCACAATAGAATACAGATCATTGTTTGACATCATCAACGGCAATGCAGATGTTTCCTCACCGTGTAAAACCGTGAACGGGTGAAACAGATGTAAGAGCGAGTCCAGCACATTGTGGCGGGTTATTGGGGTTTACCACCGCAGATAGGCAGAGGAGTGTTCGACACCACTCACATCAGACGTCCACATTTACTTACTGGAGGGCTGTGAAGTAACTTGAGCCTCGTTTGAACAAGTTGATGTTCGCTGGCGCTGCTGCCAAGCACAAAGACAGACTGCTGCTGCCAAGAAATGGATCCATTATTCATTGGACTGGGAAACAAGCCTGTCTGTGGCAATGGAAGTTTGTTAAATTTGAGGATATATCATGTGAAGCTTTAAGATGTTTTTTTTTTTTTTTAAATAAGTGAAGTGTAAAGTCATTTGTAATTTTTTTTTTTTGAGGTAAAACTATGCAGTGGAAAACACTCATGATGAATGGCCTAAGATATGAAGAGTTTGAGTTCCTTTAATCGTATAATACACAACCATTGCCCGGGGTAACAGCTCGCTGGTGCACACTGGAGGTAGATCTCCTTCGGTTTGTATACAAAGTCGAAAGCCAGCTGAACCCAGTCAAGAAAAAAACAAAACAACAACTCTCTTTTCTTCGTGTCCTGGACAAGGTTGAAGCAGTCATGCTGCTGTGCATCTGCTGTGATGGATGGACCAGAGCGCCGGCTCTCAGACGCTTTAATGTTGCTGACTCCAAAATAGAGATATTTACGGCCCCACCACCATAGCAGGATGCCACACAGTGTGTGTGTGTGCGTGTGTGTGTGTGTGTGTGTGTGTGTGTGTGTGTGTTTTAAATGCAACAGTTACTAATGGGATGGATCATAGTGATGTTATTTCAACATAACTTTATTTATCCTTTATCCTTTATTTGTCCTTTGTTTATACGTGTAAAAGCTACACACACCTTAAATAAGAAAAGAAAGACGTAATTAATCACAAAAAACTATATGTGGAATTATTAATAATAACAATAATATTAACAAATAACAATAAATATTGAGATAAAAACGATCTGAAAAGATACACAAGGTAACGAAGCCCCAGAAAAGCATGAAAATATCTATGAGGAATTGAGAAGCTCCTCAAAGGCCCATTTGAGGTACCTAATCCTCAGTTATAGGACCTCAAAATTAGGGACACACTTCCACATATGCAAGTGTACATGCGTATGTGCAGTTATTTCACGAAATGCATTCATGAAAGAATGTACTGCGTGGCAAAAACACACTCACACAAACAGAATACCAATCAGATCATTCTGATATAAAGCGACACACATCTCTTGATGATTTCCCGTGTCTTTAACAACTGCACTAAAGAATTATGAACAGCCTGTTTCATGTTCCTAATTGTGTCTTCTTCCGTTTGCAGTTGGTTGCCAACACGTTGCTGTTCACCAGTGTCAACCTGTCAGGGCTGTTTGTGCGCATCCTGACGGAACGAGCCCAGAGGAAGGCCTTCCTGCAGGCTCGCAACAGCATTGAAGAGAGACTCCGCATGGAGGACGAGAACGAGAAACAGGTACATGCACCTGTGCGTTGCTGAGACTGTGGGTAAAATTAGATGTGCATCTGTTTTTTTCTTCTCCCCTCCCCACCCCCTCCTTGTGCCGCGAGTCATTTCAACACATTATTCATTCCGGCTAGATTTCATACCTGTTTGTCTGGCACATTTCTTATCGCTGCTAACACGTTGTCCTATGATAACTTTGCTGTGTTTGACTGTATAAATGTATATTTGAACTTACTTTATCTGCTCTCTCCCTCCCTTTCTGTTCACACACACACACACTCACACACACTCACATGCAGGAGCGCCTGCTAATGAGTCTGTTGCCCAGGAACGTAGCTATGGAGATGAAAGAGGATTTCCTGAAGCCCCCAGAAAGGATCTTTCACAAAATCTACATCCAGCGCCACGACAATGTCAGGTAGGATCCTCACATCGACAAAACACGGCCGCAGAACAATCCCGGTTGGTAATTAAATCCCTCTTGGATTCACTTAACCAACAGCCCTTTTAACTGCGGTATTTGGGGATACTATCTTCTCCTCATGGGAGAATTTCCAGCAGAAACAGTGAAATAAACGCTGTCCCAATGCATTATGGGTGCATGCTTTAAAAAAAAAGAAAAAAGGAACTGAATAAATTGTCCTTTGGAAAGAACACTGAGGGCTACGCGTTGTAGTGTGATCCGATCCAACAGTGTCCTGAAGCATTAACACCGCCTCAGGCTGCAAAACTGAAATATTTAATTCTTCACAGTGAATATGAAGGGTGAGCCCCCGACTCACTCGTTTGGTATCAGCCCTGATAACACGGAATCCAAACACGCTTTCCATTTGTTTAATATCGGTCGGCAATTTTGGTAGAGACATAATTCATGGGCAACAAGGAACTAACCCCAAATACGGTCATATTGTTTGCTGCACTACGGCTAATATATGCCAGTGGTGCATATGCCAACTTCTGGGCCATCATATCTTGGCAGCCCCCAGGGGAAACAAAGCTCTCGGAGTTCGGGTGCCTACTGGGGAATATAGAGAAAGACAGTTTGGGCAATGCTGAGTGAGGAGGACATTCCTCCTCCTTATCCAGGGTCTCTCTTTGAGAAGTTACAGAAACTCTTTTTTTCAGAAGACATCGTCTTTCCTCCCTCCCAGACATTTTTACCCCGTCCACCAAACGTAACACCTGAGAGTGGACCTGCATGTCCTTCAGCGTTTGAGCACATTTCATGTCTTCGTGTCGTTTGTTGCCATCTAATATACAACCTGCAGGCAGGGGCATCGTTAGGCCGATTTGTTCTTCAGCCCCCCCCCCCCAAATAATTTGGCATTATTGGCTTTAAAAAAAGAAGAAAAAGAAAAAAAAACATTTTTATTTTGGTGATGTCATTAAATGAAACTATTGTTTCTCACATGGACAAGTTATTAATAACTCTAACATGCTACATGTATGCGTGCGTTCTGGTTTGTATGTTTTCCCCCCCTTCAAATTACAATCCAATAGCATATCATCATCATACTTAACGATATAAAGTTGACACTGTCAGGTCCATTCTCTGTCCATTGTGTGCGGCCCCTGTAAGAATTAGGATTTGGGAGTGACGCGGATATTCTTTATTTGAGAAAAGTTCATATTTGTGTTGTCAAATTTCACTATGACCCTGAAATTCTGTCTCTTGTGTCATCATATACTGAATGCAAGCAAAACTACAGAGCAAAATCACACTCTTTCTGATTGAACCAATCTATGAACTGTCTGAAACAATGGATATCTGCGGCCACAAATGGGCCCCAAAACAAATTGCCGCGAGCTAACATGCCACTCCCCTTGGGGCTAAGCCCCCCCCCCCTTTCATTGAATCCTAGAAACGGCCCTGGGTGGCAGTATTCAGATCCTTTACATAGAGCCAGGCGATATGGCCAAAATCCAGTAACATCTGTATCTGCAGTACACCTTCGAGCCACACGAGGGAACCTGAATGATCGGACTGTTGTGATGAATGTAGCTAATAACATTGAATCTAATATGAAAGGCACGCTACATTCTGATTGTTTTGCTGTTGACAGGATGACCTGTGTATGTTTTCAACAACATATGCATAAAACGAAGTTGACATTTGTCAAACACATATCTCTTGGAAGTGGCTGTTTTTACCGATCCATGATGATATACAGTGACGTGGCAATGGCAGTAAAAATGGTCAGGAACGTTGATTTATGGACAGATTCGCTCTTAGGCCTATTGTGAGCTGGCTATCGATAGTTTGTCAACAACCAAAACTTTTTATTTTGTCATTTGGGAAACACTGTATATATATACTATCATAACCTCCTGGTAAATACGATTACTCTTTACTCTTGTTTGAAATAAATACCTGCCAAATAAAAAAAGGATTTTCTCACTTTATTATTGAAATTATAAAGAAAGAATATTTCCAGACACCGACTTATGTTTACAAGCATGCCAACAAACACAGAGTAATCAGATAAAGACGAGAGTTTGTCTTAACTTCACTGGGGTATCAATATTCTTCTTATTTGTATTGTTACTAGATATACTATTGTGCAAATCTGCAGTCTACAGTAAAGACTTGCATTTACCTCCCGACTCCTGCAGCTGCAGCTGGCTGTGGTTGACCTTTCAACCCGTGTGTCGGCAACATGTTTGAAACCATGACGTTCTCCTTTTCCATCACCTCTCCGAAATCTCCTTCATGCCGCTCCAACATCCCCTTGTTTCCTTTTGTCGTCTCCTCTTCCTCCTGTCCTCTGTGTTCTGAGAGCAGCAGGGAGGCTTGAGGAGAAGAGTTTGCTTAGCCCCAGGATTACGTTGCTACAGGGGATTAAATGCAATGGAGACTAAATTTGTGTTGCATAACGGGCGTGTGTGCGCGCGGTGGTTAAATATGGACACATCTCGGTGGAGCTCTGCTGATTGCTTCTGTGCCCTGAACTCCTTCAGATAGTGCCACCCCTGTGAGAGCGATCTAGACTGGATGCGGACATGATTTATGTGATTTGGGCGGACTGCAATTAGAAAGTAAACAGTGTGGCGCACAATGTACTGTTGGTTTTCTTCATTATGCTATGAGACTGCAGTATTTGATCTGATTAAAATCTAGCCATGGGGATATTGCAGTAATCACTCACGAAAAAAAAAGGAAGAAAAGAATACGACTCCAAAGTAACAAACCTGAAGTTTATTTAACACGATGTGTGGGATATTATAGCTCCATGTTGACACACAGTTTCATTATTTTGACGGTTGTAGTATAGTAGCTGATGTGATAAAGTGATCCTGAGCTGAGAACAACAGGGATTACCGCACGGGAAGACATTTATTGACAGTATTTCATTCTGAATTGTTTCCTAGTTTATCACGTTTTATAAATTGCTTATTTATATTATTAATAATGTGAAAATGGAGATGAATGATGAGCATGCAGCTTTTAATATCACATGTCTCTTTTAATCAAAGACCTTTCAGTCTTCACTTCTATAATTGAATACGACAGGCATCTTCACCACTCTTCCTTTTGTAATTTACAAGCATTTCCACCGTGTCTATTTGTAATATTTCATTCCACTACCACACATATATAGCAAATACGCACAGCTCAAGACATTCCCACCAATGAAGGCATTCCCATTACAAAATAGATGTATTGTTTGCAAAGAAGTTTCACTTCATCCTTCTAAATTTAGTTGTAAGCATCCTGCACACCCGTCTGCGTCGGCCCCTTTATTGGCCCGACGTCAGCACATACACAGCCCACACACTGCAGCTCCAGAGGGGCCCATCCACGGTTAACCCATGAGTTGGCTCGTGTCTTCCGCTACGTGATTAAATTGAAACCGCGTCTGCCAAAATAGCAACAGTAATGCCTCCCACCGGGAGAAACAGGAGATGATTGAGGGAATAACTTTGAGCGAATATGTGCCATTGGAGAGGAAACAATGGATGAGGGTGTGATGGAGGTCGAATTAGACAATATTATCAGACAAGCTGTAGTTACCACAGGAAAAAAAATCACGTTTGTATTACGCCGCTTAATCATTTCAATTGTTGTGCTTTGGCTGCTGTGGATGGTGGAGCTGATGGAGTCAGAAACTTGAGTTGGGGATGAGGTTTTGACTTTGACCGGTGAATACGGTACACTTACAGTAGAGTACCGTAGGTTTGGACGAACTCTATAGCTGTTGCCAAGAGTGCTGCAGCGGTTTTTTTTGAAGGTTTTGCCAGAGGACATTCAAAATCAGATACGGGAGCTTCCAGTCTGCGATCCCTCTCTCAGTGGTCCAACTCACAACACCGAGAGTGCCTTCGAGGTGTGGGATTACTCACCGGAATCTATTCTTAATGCATCTGCAAAATTCTGTGTCAAAAATCTCTGGAAACACAAATTTGCACGTGTATATTTTGCACGTGGTTGTTTACAGTTTAAATGATGCTATGCAGATATATATCACAACTAATGCAGTGGAGTTGGAATAATAAGCCCCAGATGTTTGTCTTGTTTTAACTGAATGCTCGGCACACTTCCCACATTCATATTATCTTTATGATTAAGTCCGCCTGTCCTTGCACACGTGGACACGGTTCCTTATGAACTAATCTTTTGTGTATTCCTGGATTTATGTACCTGCATGATGTGCTGAGTGGGACAAGTTCCTCATGTTGGTAAGGTATTTCATCATACACATTTGAGCATGAAGTTACTAACACAATATTCGTGGCTTCCTTTCAACCATGTTAAATATTATTTCTATATATAACTTTTGTGGGCTTATTTGCCTTTATCACAGCCACAGACAGACAGGAAAGGGAGCGAGAGACAGCGGGTCGAATTGGAAGCCCCCCTGACCTTAACTTTGTACTTTGGAACTCAGGCCCCATGTGCCGTGCTGGCGTCACATAAAAGTGGACACAACAAGTATGCGTGTGGTTTAGATGAGGTAAGCGTGGCCAAAAATAACTGAGTGCAGCAAAGTTCACATTGGGGTCACTCGATGGGATTCTCCCTGCAGCACGTTAGTGCGGTTTACACGTGCTGCTGTGAAAGCTGTCCATCGATGCCTGGTGAGGACCAAAGAACCAAAGCCAGACCTCTTGAAAAGGTGGGTCTCACTTTGAGGTTTGAAAGCTAACATACCAACCACACCATATTATCTTTACAACAATCAAAGCTAAACTACAAATAAATCCATCTGGTCGTGAAATCTGTTCAGTAATCAATCGCATTGATCTGTATTTAAGGCAATAAGCCCGTCGGCTCGGGTATTTTCCCTGATTCACAGTTCAAACGCTGTTCTCTGTTAAAAACTGTGTGACAGTGATAACGCGCCTCATGCACGTGTCATGTACCCCCCCGACATTCGCACGTGTGTTTTCATCAAGTCGTCTGGGAGCAAAGGGACTGTCTCTACCGTTATTCATCATAACATGCGGTCGAATTGAAGTCGATGCTTCTAATCAGTTATTAATCAAAGAACATAAATACACAGAAGCACATCAGAAGCATTAACATGCTGCATAAACTTCTGCCAGTCACCAGGATTTGATTTCCCCACGTGGGTCCCGATGATGCACGAATGATAATCAAAATAATAACTTTATTTATATTGCACCTTTAAAAACAGAGTTTTAAAAAGTGCTTTGTTTGATGCAGGATGACAATCGCCCCAAACCGTCCAATCAACGAGGTGCCTGTCGGGCTGTGTGACGTCATGTTTACTCTTCTGGTGTGTTTGTGTGAACAGGAACAGCACCAGAACTAATCTTTTTTTTTTTTTTTACCCTTGGTAACCCTTGGTTTTCTTTTTACCCAAATGAACGAAACTGCAGGTGTTTGCCTGTATGAAAATGTCGAACTAAATCCTCCTCCACGAACATAACAACACGACTTACTGAAGGACAGCCGTTGTAGCCTGTGGCTGAGCTGCAATTATGTATGTTATCACAGCTCATTCCTCAGCTTCCAGTCCAGTGTCAGTGTCCGTTATTCTTGTGTTTCTTTTTGCCTTTTTGAGGGACGTGGACTTGAAAGCAATGACGCAAGTGGAGAGCCGATTTACACAATACGGTCTTGCAAAAGAGCACTTGAATTTAAAGCTTGCAGTCATCATGAGAATTGCTGAAACGGCACAGTCTGCTGCCTCTAGCCACGCAGATATCATGAACCAGACATCAGCACACTAGGGATCATCCTAAACTGTGTGTGCACGGCTTCTGTCTTATTTGATCAGATGAGTGAGAGAGAGAGAGAGAGAGAGAGAGAGAGAGAGAGAGAGAGAGAGAGAGAGATGCAGTGCTATTTTTAAAAGCAGAGCCCTGAAATGATTAGCACAGTTCAGTCTATGTAAAGACACACAGAAATGACTGATGATCGGCTCTCAATATAACAACAAGATTTCACAGTGTAGTTTCAAACCTTCCTCTCTTCACGCAACTCCCTAAATATAGAGTTTCCTTTTTGAGAAGCCGGCTGGATTTCCATCATGTGCTTTTGAACGGTGACTGAAGGTGGGACTGTGAAACGATGATTCATTTTACAATCAGCTTGTCTTGAGTTTACATTTTTCCGGTCTTTGAAGAGAATGACAGAAGGCTGGAGACATTCGGGTGCAAATTATAATCAGCAGTTCAACTTTTAAGATGGCTCGTTCAAGGCAGTGCACAAGAAATAGAAGTAGCAGGCATGAAACAGATATTGTTGTGGTAGTTTGAGGGATTACATAACTGGGCATCAAAATCAATTTGGTGTTTATCGAGCTCTTTGCTTTATTTTTGGATAATTCACAGCACACATTGAAGCTTTGATTCGTGCACTATTTTTTCCCACGGATGTGAAATACGCTATAGTATCGGTTCAGTTCTTTTCAGAGTTTCAGTGAAGTGAAGTGTTTACACTGGCACAGTGTTTACCGGTTCAAATATTTGTCAGCCACAGATGGGTTGCCGATTAAAACGTTGACAAAAATGTAATCTATTTCCGCTCGTTACAGTGGCATCTGCGAGGCGACAAAAATGACATTTAGCAGCTCCCCGTTAGAGATCCAGCACTCTGTCACATTGTGAACACACCAGCCCACAAGCAGGAGCCGCAAGACATGCACGTTGGACAGGACAGTCAGAGTTCGATGACTAATCCCCTTAAGAAAGTGAGCTTTCCTCCACGGCCCTATTGTCACGTTACAATGAAATATGATGAACGAGATAATCAGCACAGATCAATAACGGCACAGAAACACACGTAGTAAAAAAAAAAAAACAGTGAAAATGCAATAACCTGATGTTTAAATTCTCCACACTTTTTGTGCAAGGTAGTATAATCTAAAATGCAACTATGATGCCTAATTTTCTGTCTTTTGAAAAAAGGATGAAACTGTTTTTGGACACATTTGCAGAAACACTGAATGCAATGGAGCCTCACTTGCTGACGGTAGCCAGGCAGCAACCTTCAGGTCTGAGAAGCGAAACCAATTCTGAAGTGCCTTAAACCTGTATTCTTTCTAATGGCCAGCAGGGGGCGACTCCTCTGGTTGCAAAAAGAAGTCTGATTGTATAGAAGTCTATAAGAAAATTACTCAACTTCTCACTTGATTTAATAAGTCAGTGAATATTGATGTTCATTTAGTTTAGTTTAGTCCCATTTAGAGTCAAATAGACCATAAAGCAGAGTGTGCTTTAGGACGTGGCTACCTTGTGATTGACAGGCTGCTAACATTGCATTGTCCGGTCTGGGAGTCGTCCATGTCTTCAGGTTACAACTTTAACCTTTTTAGAGTGTGTTTTCAAACTGTAAAAAATAATTGTGACATTTTTGGTGGCCTAAAAATGTCGCTTGGTTGTGCTGAGCTCCACCCTCTCCTGTCACTTCTGATCGCAAAAAGCCAAGATGGCGACGTCCAAAAATGTCAAACTCGATGCCTCGAAACGGCAGTCCACAGGTCCACAGTCCACTGGTGACTACGTCGACTTCTTATACACAGCCTGTCGCATAAGCACTGATTCCCAGCAGACGTTAGTTTTGGTTAATGTTCCTCTCACACACTCTAGCTATAGCGTTAGCTGTCAGTGCTCTTTCATTGTTTCTTTCATCGTCCAGTTGTGGCGACGGCAAATAATCAGACTGTGAAAACTCAGAGCAACAGATAACCTCAGCGCTCAGTAAGCTACACTGTGATCCCAATTAGGATGCTGAGTAACTAACATGTAGAGTCACTGAGCAACATACAAGTCACAGATGGGACGAACAGGTAAAAGAGGCGGCGAACAACATTAGCCCCCCAGCCGCTTGTGTGGCTGTTGGAACTGCAGTGATATCGATGACTATTTTAGTGCCCACCCACACAGATACTGGACCAATTGCATTACAGCACCGACAGTCGCAACCAAAGATTCATGCCAGCATTAATGTAGGAGGTGCTATCACAGCAGAGATGGATATGAATCGCAGCGTTTCTTCTTTTTGGTAATTGCGATCCTGACCAAATCAAACAAACGTGCTGATTTCACATACTTTTCAATTTTTGTTTTTTTAATTTCAGTTCAATTTTAACCCTCAAGCACTCTCAGTTCAATGTAGCAACTGTGGAAAGGGAATACAAGTTCACCTGCTGAGGTGACAGCGCCTTGATGGTTGCAATATATCCCAGAATGGCTGTTCACCAGCTCCTAACAGGACATGTCTCCACCTTGATCCCCATGAGAATGCTCTTGCTTCTATTCTGAGTCGCTCTGCTCGCCTGCGCTGCCAGTTAGAGAACGGAGCATGCTCCCTCTTGCTCGCTCTTTTTTTCCTTCTTTTTGCTGCCGCAGGTCATTAATTTGAATGTTTGGTTAGCTTCCTGTAAAAACATTGTCAAAAGGGAATGTTCAAATTGACTTGAAGCTCAGGCTTCCTAGATGTCGTTTGCAAACAAAAACCTGAGAGCTAATCTGATCAGGCACCCAATAATCTTTTCTCTTTCTCTCTCCTTCACACATGCGGCTATAAATAACCTGCTGTGACTGAAAAGCTTCTCTTTCTCTCTCCGTCACAGCATCCTGTTTGCAGATATAGTCGGCTTCACCAGCCTGGCCTCCCAGTGCACAGCCCAGGAACTGGTTAAGCTGCTAAATGAGCTGTTTGGAAAGTTTGATGAGCTTGCAACGGTGAGTTTGTTCCCCTTCCTTGAACACACATCCCTCAATTACAGCCACAGTTGGCATGGGAAGCTGCTCTTTTGCTGGTGCTCTGTCCAAACTTTGACAAGGGAAGGAAGTACGTGTGTGTGTGTGTGTGTGTGTACTGCCACTATTGTACCAGCTTAGCATGATGTCACTGTGAATACTGGAAGCCCATATGATGCTTAATATGATTACCCGGTGCTTCATTTGAGGAAGAGTTGACAGACATCTCTAATCTAGGCCAGATTTACCCGGGGCTCAACCTCGCCTCCGCTCATCACTCGCTGTGTGAACGAACTGAATGATGGGACCACTGAGTTGTCCTTGTCGCAATCTCTCTTGGGTTTGCATGTAGGAAAAAAAAGATTTCAGCTCTGTCAATATGTCGCTCTTTGTGATTTCCGTGCTGAAAATCCGCTGAACTTTTTGCTGTGAGAGTTTGACCGCTGTGGTTAATTCCAATGTGATGCCATCAGTGCTGGCGTTACAAAAAAAAACAACTTTCGGGCAAAATACCACAGGTACCTCGATGTGCTTTTCCTTTAAATTGTGGCCGATCAGAATCAAAGCACATTACCAGGACGGGTAGGATATCGCTCCTTCTTCGACACTGTGAATTAGTTTGACACATATATTTAGTTTGGTGAGAAGGTTGAGCCCCTGAGCCCCTGCAGATCACCCTTCCACAGCCTTATCTACATGTAATCTGGCCTCTATTACTTACACTAGGCACATGCCCTTGTCAAATCCATTAATCCACAGGATTACAACTAACCCTTTTTTTTGCTTTCATAGAAGGTTTTGCTTGGCCTGTTGTTGGGAGCTTCTATTTTTAACTTGTTTGTTTACGCGCACAGAATTAGAACCGGCTAAAAAAAGAGTGTGTCTCTCAATTTGACTCGTTATTGTCAAGTGATTGTCATTGCCTTTGCATTTAGTCTTGGATCGGTTGCTTTACCCGGCTCTTGTTACTTTGCATGACAGCTGCAGTCTGTCTTTATCCTGCGGGAAAGTTGCGTTCTGGGATTCCGTGCATGCAATAAACACACACACACACAGCCAGAGACGCTCTCATTTGTAAGTCAAGTGATGTCAACAAGTCGATGCACTTTCATTTTCCAAGATGCTGCAATTCATTTGGCCTCAAATGATACAGTTTCACTTCCATCTCCCGAACTAGTTTGGCTCGAAGGAGTGCAATCTTGAGCTACGTATGTTTCCTTGCTGTTGTGATTGGATCCGTCTCATTGTTTGGGTTACGACAGAATAGATCGGTCTGATCTCAGCTCGGCTGCTCGCTGGGAGCCTTGTGTTGCACTGAAAACGCTGTCCCCAGCCATGAAACATGTCATCAAATGTTCTAGCCTTGCCCTGACCCAAAGCCCCACTCATTCTGATCCACCTTGGCAGGAAGTGGCACCGCCGGTGACTCATGGCTGTGGTCACTGTGGCCACGCAGACTTTCTTTCGTTCCATACTCAGAGCGGGCGGTGCCACGTGGCCACCGGGCATCATCTCATAATACCATTCCAGCACCATCCCCACACCACCTGTCCACTATTTGGACTTGTCAAGCTGCATGGGAAGTGAGCCAGGAACGCAGTGTACTCCTAGAGTGTTGTTGTAGTAGAGCGAGTCTCTTCTCCTCTCCTCATCCAGCCAACGTCATATGAACACAAATGAAGACAAGCCTTTTTACCTCAGGTAGCAGCTTCTGAACTTGACACATTATCACTCTTACACTGAATCTTAGACATTAGATCAAATTAGACTTTTTGGCAATTAGCAACAGTTCGCCAGTTTTCAACCTTATCTCCATGTCAATCATTGCTAATGCGCACAAAAGGAACTGATTCTTACCGTTTACCCATCCTGTGTCAAAGACACAGGCGATCATTTCGTCGATTCAAACTCAAGTAAACCATTACAGTATTTCTCCTTCCCTTATATTCTTAGCTGTATGCAGCTTAAAAAAGGTGTTACAACTTTAAGCCTTTTAGAGTTTGTTTTCAGTTCATGAAAGTTAACTGTAATCTTTTTGGTCACCTAAAAATGCATTTTTCAGCATTCGGTTGTACTTAGCTCCACCCTCTCGCTTCAAAACAGCAGTCCACAAACCAATGGGAGATGTCCTGGTGACTACGTCCATTTCTTAAAAACAGTCTATGGTTCGGAGGCATAGCAAACAAACCCTCTTGGACTGTGACATATGAAGTAGAGGGTAGCTTGAAGATTGAAATTTACCGGAAAGCCACTCACACTGATCAGTATTTGCGGTTTGATTCCCACCACCCACGAGAACGCAAGCTGGGAGTAATTATAACTCCTCACCACCACCGGGCTGAGAATCAGCCGGCTATACCGCTGAGAACGAAGACGAGGGGCGCCGACATTGCAGGAAAGCTTTGAAACCGTATCTCTACTCAAACTTGGCCTTTGGTGAATTCGAGAAAATACAACACCCAGAGCAGACACCAATCAGACAGGGTTGAATAGGCAGGAGTTTACCATGGAAGTGGTCTGAAATTGATTACAAGGAGTTGGTATTTTCTAAATACAGGTAACACAATTTAGATAGCATTCATAATTGCGATGTCAATGTTTGTTTTGTAAGGAAAGTAATAGAAGAAGGAGATTTATTTCGAAGAGGGACAACAAGAATATAAATTAGCTCAAGCGGTCACTCTATAAACACTTCCTCTCCCTGGCTGAGTTCACAACCGTCTGTCCGGCACTCGAAACAACAGCTTCTGTTGTGAGAGGGACTCTGTGATTCATTTATTGTTGTTGTGATGCTATAGAACATTAATAGCTCTGTACTGGTTCTGCTTTTGTGTCTGTATGCATGTGTGTGTATGTCTGTGTGTGTGCGTGCGTGTCGTCGCCGTTTCCATGGCAGACTTTCACAACGCTTTTCATTCTTGTGTCTCTTTTCTCTCCTCTCCCAACACCTCCCTGCATCACAGCTTTAAGACTCCTCCGCTCCTTGTTTCTCAGCTTTTTGATTGATACGCAGCAGCCTACTTCCCTCAACTGTGTCTTTTGTGCCCCGTGGTTCTCTGCACTCTCTTCCACTCTTGTGTTTCCATTTTTAGGATGGCTCAATGATGCATCTATCTGCTGCCTCTTGCTTCCCTCGACAAGTCAGAGTTCCCTTTCCATTCACACACACACACGTATGACTGTGAAGGAAATGTAATTCCCTGTTTATACATTATACTATACCATATAACAACAAATACTCGAGTCTAAATAGTCGTAAGTAACCTGAGAGATGGTGCAATTTTAACTGTAATCCTTTTGTGAGACACTAAAGATTCCCAATGCAGCGGAAGAAAGTGAACAAAAAACAATTATATTCCCAAGGAAAGCGCAATTCTGCAAAAAGTTAACTTCAAAACACGGTTCCAACTGCTTTGTAGATGTGATCATTTGTACATCTGCAGGTTTATATAACACAAAGTCCTACGCCAAGAAAAATTTAACAAAATACAACTGCTCAGGATGCTAATAAAAAAAAAATGTATTCTTAAATTAGGCACAAGGACTGTTCAGTGCCCACACTGTGACAGCTGCCTGCCAGAAACTAAAGTGCGGCTGTAAACACAGCTCCAATAACCCTGTTTGGGTTTGTCTCTCACGAGCAGGTGCAAGGATCACTCTCAGTCCTACAGTTACCCTTCAGACGCCTGTGTCCTAACAACTGTGGACTGAAGCAAAACCCCAAGCCAAACAAGCCAGTTTGAGATCTTGACTGAGGAGTACGGGTGAAAAAATGCTTCAACATGATCGGCTGGCACCATTGAAGCAGCAGAGGCCAAGACATCCGGACTTTCAGTCACTAATACGGGTCAAGCTCCAAAAGCACTGGATCCTACATTTCCCAGAATCCATCTCCAGCATTTTTTTTGTTCGCTCTCTAACTAGTACCATACCCAGTATTTTAAACAAAACAATCACAGTTTTAAAATGTGTATTTTCACACATCACTACGTCATCAGGGTTATTTTTTAGACTTGACATCGCATGTATTGTACAACTGTTACAGCCTGTATGTGTAAAATCAGTCAAGTAGCCTTTGGAATTTATATTTACAAACTAGTAATAAGATGCATATTTTCAATTTAGGCGAAAAACATTATTTCAATCATCAACAGCTTGTTATTTTTATTACAGTTCCTATGCACAGCTCAGCTAAATGCTGATTTCCTGGAAAGGCAGTCCAGAGCAATACTATAATTACAGTACTCAGTGTTCTTGAGGTGTTTTTAACCTCAAGTTTTTAATATTGTGACAGAGAAAAAGCTGACAGATTCAAATCACAGTTTGCTCATCTCAAACTGAAACGACTGACAGAAACCACAAAACCTGCAGAGACATTAGAATTAGATTCAGCTTCACAAATTCCTTTTACCGTTTACTTTGACATAGGCTTAATAATCTCACAATGCATGTTAAAACCCAAATATATATGTTGAATCTTTCATCATCCAAGAAAACAGTGCTCCTCGTTTCCATTTCCAATCAAACATTCAGAAACGGCGCCAAACATTTGTTGTTTGTTGTATCCGTCATATCTGTGAAGTAAATCTATATTAATATGTTTGCTTAACGGATCTCCGGCATCCGCTCGTTCCAACCCACCAGTTTGTGGTGGGTGGAAGAAGTGTTGATATATTATTAATTTGTTGTTGCACATAAATTATTGCTTATCAATTCAAATCAATAAAAAAGGGAGCTGGGTGAGAAATATGCAGTCAGTGCTGGCGTGCAGGCAGAGATGGAAAGAAGTCAGCGGAGGCGAGGAACTGTTGAGAGCACGTCTGTATGCAACCTAAAGATCTTGCAATGGATCACTGTCTGCCTTTATTGATGACATTACATGAAATAATTCAAGCCAAGGTAGATTGGAAAATGTGTGTTGACTATGTCTTGGCCTCGTATAGAACAAATAAAATAGTGTGATTGCTTGTAGTAATTAAGAAAATTATTTCAACCGTGTGCCAGCAACTATTGGCGCAGGGCAGATTCAGTCAGCTGCAGACACACCTTCCGTTTCCCTGTCCCCGCGTCCATTTTTGTCTCCCTCTTTTTGTCCCCGCGTCCCTTTTTGTCTCCCTCTTTTTGTCCCCGCGTCCCTTTTTGTCTCCCTCTTTTTGTGCCCGCGTCCCTTTTTGTCTCCCTCTTTTTGTCTCCCTCTCTTTTTTCCGTGTGCACTGAAGTGCTTTCTAATTTCCATCTCTGAAAGCATATGCGTGCGCTGTATATAAGGTGCCTGGTAAAAAACAACAACACTGCACTTTTGTTGCTGCTGCTGCTGCTCGTGCTCGCAATATATTCCGACCTCAGTGAAAACATAAATGATCCAAAGCGGTCATCTTAAAAATGTATTTTGGCTTCCCTTTCTAATGGAAAATATGAGTAGGTGTCTAAGTCTACCTGTCCCTAATACACACAGTGGCCGTCTTGACCGTCTGGATTGCCCACAATGCCTCAGTCACATGACGGTGGTAATCCTTCTTGGGACTGAATCAGCCCCTAAGACCTCGCAGTGCAGATTAGCACAGGAAAAGTACAGAGTAGGAGCCTCAGTAAGCACCAGGGCTTTCCCCTGCTTCCTGTAGCTTCAACTATGCCTCACTATCTACCATCTGTTACTGTTACTGCTCCACCGTGGCCTGAGTCACCCCGAAGAGACCTCATTGGCGCCGTTACAGTTAAAAAAGGTTTTATTGTCAAAAGGAAATGAGAAAGCACCAGATTCAGATTTAGCTGTCCGTTTTTAGCACTGAGCACATTCCTGTTACCAAAGGTTTGAAACGTTTGCATTTTACGAAATGATAAAATAAGATAACACTTTGTTGCTCCACAGGAAACAGCCGTGGCAAATGTGTTTTTGGGTGGTCGGTCTGCCTCTCGATTCCATCTCTTGCAATGCAAATCCTCAGTAACGCCTGGAGGCCTTTCTGAGGATTTGGCACAAATGTCAAGCTGACCTGTAGAATGTGGCGGTCAAAGGTCAAAAGCGGAGGTCACTGTGATAGGCGGACCTTGGGACAGACACCTGCAACGGGACTGATTGGCGGAGGCATACGACTGAGCTTTGAATCCTCATTTGAGATCAATAATTACTTCAATTTGCGATTCAATATTCGGGACAATATTTCAACCGAAATGGTTTTTCACAGCTGCTCAACAAGTCAACGCGCTTCTCTCTGTGTTGCCTCATTTCACTGCTACTGAGGGTTTTGAACACCAACAGCACATGTGCCTCGCCTGCCACTGAGCACTCAGACAGGCATGACCACAGCATGTAGAGCTGCACGAGGCAACTAGTTGCCTCGAACAAGCCCTCGCTGTCGCTCTGTTCTGAAAACTCACATGGCTCGCATGTTAAAAATAGAGCATCCGTCTTGTCTTGTGCCCACCGATGTGCATAATTATGAGGCTTTGTGCTCTTCACATGCATGGCCAGTGATCCCATTACCTCCATGGAAACAATAAAGGGTTATGAGAAGGCGTCCTCTGTAACCTCCCTGGTTAAAATCTCTGTCTGTTGCTCATATATCCTCTAATAATGGGTTGTGTTGGTAAGCCGCCTTTTCATGCCACTGCTTATTGTCCCTAAAGAGTGAGAGAGTGACTCACCGTATTCCCTAAAGCGAGACCGATCCTTTGATTGAGCGCTGCATTGTGGGAACCACTTCCGTGTTGGTGGGCCTTCGAGGTCTCGAGAGTTTGCATGCTGTACAAATATCAGTCCACGTTCTGTATGCTGTCTAACTGTTATTGAATAACTGTCTCATCTGGCTTTTTCTTTTCTTTTGTCGACTGCCTCTGTCTTTCTGATTGCGTGCCTGTATTTATTCATTTCTCCCTCACGTGACGTCTTTGGGTTGGGTACTGTATCTCTGTTGCCTTCAACGGTCTCTGTGATTGGTCGTTATTGCCAGTGGCATAAAGTTTATGCTGTCAAACATCATTTGGTGGCATAAAACACAATCAATCCAAGAGTGTCAGGCTGCCAACAGTTCATCCATTCAGCCCCACTTCCTAGCCAGACTGATTTGCTGACTTTCTCATGTTTTTTAAGCTATAAACTAAATGGTACCGACGTGCTGTGATGAAACACAGTGCTGGTGTTAATACTGACATTTCTTACCAAACTGTTTCAAATCAGTCCGAATCTCGCAAGGCCAATACTGAGATGGAGTCGACCGTTTGGGACTAATCTACGTCATGAAACAAAACACCCTCGATGACGCGTTAAGTTGTTTTCTGCTCACGTTACACTGGTTCGAGAAAGGGAGTGGAACAGCGAGACTAGAGAGCCGGGGAGAGAGCAGACGGCCGCATGGGGTCCGTCTCCGAAACTGCCACCTGAGCTCCTCCCGGCGTAGTATAGTCTCCCAGACGTGAGTAGTGAGGCGGGTGACTGTGGAGTGTAATTAGAAATTGACTAATTTGTGGTCTGATCCCGGCCAAGAAGTAGTACAACACATAACCCCCCAGTGTGTGATGAGGTAATGAATAACACTGTGAATTCAATCAACCTTGGAACTCGCAGCAATGGATAGCTTGAAGCTGAATGGATCAGTGAAATGGATAAACTATAATTAAATGTCAGAATATTTAAACTGAAACAGCGCTGCTCTCGGACACCAATGTTGCGACTTTGATTAAAGTGAAAGCGCGATGCCCTTTGGTACTTTGAATGTTTTTAACCTCTTACTGAGCCGACCACGAGGAGGCTTGTTGAGGATGAAATGTAAAGGTAACGATGATGTTGTTACTGATTGGCCAATCCTTATTTGGGCGGAGGACATGGAATCACAATGTCTTTTTGTCATCGTCAGGAGAACCACTGTCGGAGGATTAAGATCCTGGGGGATTGTTACTACTGTGTGTCCGGACTGACCCAACCCAAGGCCGACCACGCCCACTGCTGTGTAGAGATGGGTCTGGACATGATTGACACCATAACGTGAGTGTTCACATTTTTTGTCTTTTATCTAGCAGTGAAATTTAAAGTATCATTCCACTTCGTGTCCGGGAATGAAATCATTATCTGTCCTTTCGCTTTCTAAACAGGCGCGGCTGAAGGCAAAGAAATCTTCCCTTTAATCGATATTCTCTTCTAAACACACTGTTTGACTGAGTCCATGTCGAGAGATTTCCTTCGAGTAGAGTAAACGGCAGCCTGATTGGCCATGTGTGCTGTGAGGGAATTCTAACACTGAACATCTGAGTGAGCACAGCTACAGTTGGCTGAGAGAGAGGCAGAAAATCAGCTCTTGTATTGAGCTTGTTGTCCTCGCATACCCTGCGTAGGGCCAAAGGAAAGTGAGAGATTGAGATGCAGCAGAAGATTAAATCAGAAACTGTCATGACTTGACTGGAAGCCTGTTAATTAAGATTTTTTCCTCAACACTGATTAAACAGAAATGCTCGACCTAGCAGCCTTTTTTGTCCTTTGGTCTATTTCTGCATGTTAGAGCAAAGTAGAGCATTTTGAGCAGTGTTTGTTCCCTGTCTGCTTCCTGACAGATTGCCACATCTATTTATAAAGACTTTTGTATTCTTCGCCTGTGTCTGACCTCGATCATCATACATAATGTTTGATTGAATAGCGAAAATGTAATCGACAATGATGTTTAAATTAACACTGCTGATTGATTTCCTTTAAGGTTTGTGCATAAACAAACACGCTATGACGCCAGTAGCGGTCGTACCCACGACGGATCACCTGTAAGACATATCGATCAACGACTGCTCGAGGACCGTTCAATATTATGTCTCAATGTTTCAGCATGTCAAAGACATTATTTGTCGAGTTTGTGTCGATAAAGTTTAGTTTGACGGACATGTGTTATTAGTATATAAGTCGTATTCAATAACTGTGCAGTGCTTGTGTCCAATCATATGTTGTTCAAAGGTGGAAAGAGTACGAGAGTATTGTACTCAAGAAACATTACTCTTACTTTAAGGAAATGTATCCAAGTAAAAGTACTTCAAAATGTACTTTTGTAAAAAGTAGGTAAGTTAATGTTATTGTGTTACGTTTTAAAAGGGGGAGGGGTCTTAGATACGAATGTTAAATCAAAGAGTAGACTACAAAACAGACTGCAATAAGTGTCAATTCATTGCCTACACAAGTGGAAGAACATCAGCTAAGACCTTAATGTGTCACTCGCATAGACTCTAATAACTCGGCACAACTTTTTTTTACGTAAAAGAAAATGCACAATCTGACACACACGTTAGTGCGCTCATAGGCAGCGTTGTTGCAGCCAGGGTGTGGTTGTTGACATTTTAATCTAAAATTGAGTTTGTGTTACAATGTTCATCAGTGTGTTGTTGTACTCACCTGTCTGAACAGCACAGTGAAGTCCAACATGCCAACTATATCCACAACCTGAAGTGGCCACGGCGGCCCGTAAACTGATTATAACGTATCATTACCGGGGTGTCACCTCTGCGGCCACAGGCACACCTGCAGCTTCTTCTCTCATACAGCTGCTGATTCATCTCCTTTAATTCTGTTTCGTTTTCACGCACAACTTTTGATTTTGGTTTCTACATTGTAACGAATGCAACTTCTTAACAGAAATGACTTTGTTACAGTCACAATAGTAAAGGTAATTCGTTACTTCCACCGCTGGAATTCTTATTGTCACTTTGTGTTATGTTTGTAAATCTTCTGCACTGCCCTTTTAATGCTCTGCCTATTTATAGCTGTATAGATATAAATGCAAACACAACCTCACCCCAACACTGCATGTGATCTGTCCCCGCAGGTCAGTGGCAGAGGCCACAGAGGTCAACCTAAACATGCGTGTGGGCTTGCACACGGGTCGGGTGCTGTGTGGAGTGCTGGGCCTCAGGAAATGGCAATATGATGTGTGGTCCAATGATGTGACCCTAGCCAATGTAATGGAGGCTGGAGGACTACCTGGGTCAGTACTGGACATTTAGCATGAAGACCAGCCTCAACAGCAATGGACACCGCACATGCACACTAATCATGTCATCTAGAACTGACACATGAAATCGTATTGTAAAGCGAGGTGTGAATATTTCCATTATTGTCCTATAAATATATATATTTCTTTTTTAACCAAAAGTCTTAATGCTAGTGTTTTTAAAATGCTGATAATTATTTTAAGATCTAGCAATAAAAAAAACAACCTTTTTGCAGCATTTTCAAAAGACTCAAAAGCTGTCAGTCCTCGTTTTGACAGTCTCTTGTAACACTCTTCTGCAGATGACCTGCTTGGGAACTGTTGGTGCCTATGAGGCTGCTTGTGTATTACCCTGTCCCGTCTCCGCATGTGTTCCACAGGAAAGTCCACATCACCAAATCTACGCTGGAGTGCCTAAACGGAGATTATGAGGTGGAGCCTGGAAACGGTCACGAAAGGAATGCCTTCCTCCAAAAACATGAAATTGAAACCTTCTTTATAGTGCCATCTCACCGACGGAAGGTATCGCACTGTAATTCTGTGCTGCTGAATGTGTATTTAGCTTCTTTTTAGCAGAGTAAAATGATCAAGATGAAAGCATCAGTCGTTTCTTGAGATGACACTTCCTATAAGACGTCGGCCTTGGTTGAACCTTTTATTACCCAGACAGCGTGGGCACACGTACGCTAATCACGTTTAACAGACTTATGTGGTAAGTCCGAGTAGGCTAGGTCAAAAAAGCAGACTTACCCTGACCTGTCTTCCCTATGCCAATATGTACAATCAAACCTTCAAATGGGATGGAGCTCTCGCACACTTGTTGTTGAGCTGATCTCACGTCCAGCCTGTACTGGATTGGACTGGGGCCATATAGCCCGTGGCGTCCATCATCTCGAGTCTGCACAGTCTTGCAAACTTACAGTTATACATATTAGTGTGTGTGTGTGTGTGTGTGTCAGTGCTGACACATAAACATGCACATCTCCCAACAGATGTGCCAGAAGCAGCTGGAGAGGGAATTTCAGTCTTGGTTTCATATTACTCTTTTCTCCTTCTCCTCTCCTCTCTTGCAGCAGGTTCTTAATCTTACGCGATGTACCGCTTTGTACGCAGGTTACATGGGGCCTCGTATATCAACCCGTAACACCTCAGTCGCGTGCTATTTTTCTTCGATATGCGGGAGACTTCGCTAATCCTCTTAATAGAGCTGATGGTTCGACTTCATCAAAGGCATGGCTCAGAGAACGACGGGCCCCTGACTAAGCTGTGTTGGATCGGCTGCTACTCTCTCTCTGCTATTGTGCCCTTTATTTGCTCCTGCTCAGGGAAAACGCCTTGGACGTTGTGTATCGAGCCAAACAAATATGTCTTACTGCAAATAACATCTCCTCAAACGCTTTTACTTGTGCTTCATTTTGATCAATCTTTCTAAAAATAGTTTTAGGAAAGAGAAATGAGGGCAGCAAAGTCCTAAAACTGTTAAAAGCACCTTTGGGATTGACCTTATCTGAACCACTTTCGAGTGAAGTTCCTGAGCCTGATAATAATGATTGCGTGTGTGTGCATGAACATGTGTGCACGTGCATGCTGTCCAATGCCTTGTGCATGATTCATAGACCCTTACATATAACTGTTTGGGGTATCATGACTAAATCCTTGTTCCCCGTTTCTTATCTGGTGACAGATATTCCCAGGATTGATTCTTTCGGATATAAAGCCCGCCAAAAAGATGAAGTTCAAAACTGTGTGCTACTTGCTAGTGCAGCTTATGCACTGCAGGAAGATGTTCAAGGCTGAGATTCCCTTCTCCAATGTCATGAACTGCGAGGACGGTGATAAGGTATAAACTCTCAGTGTCTGTGTTGACGTTTCTGTGTTTGTTCGTGCTGTGACTTACGTAAATGCAGACAAAGAGATGTGCAAGTCTGAATGTCTAGAGTTTTCTGCAATAGTTCAAAAACATATTTGGTAAACGCTTGTTTGACTTACCTGGATTTTCTAAACGCTCTTAAATGTGGGCCTGATCTCTTTATTTAAAGCACAACCTGACTCTTTGTTGTCTTTTTCCTGGTGTTGTTTGTTAAGCATTGGTGATGAAAACTACTTTAGCAACAACATCTGTCAGGCAAATGCTTTCTGTAGAACCGCACATCAATTAAGAGGACACCAGGAGATGGCTGTTCCACACTGTACATTTGTCTGGGCTTAAAACACGAGTTCAGCTCCACAGGACATTATTTCAACAGAGCAGAGCTGTGGATCATCCAAGGAGCGAACATTAGAGGAGCTACAGCGCGTGTTCGTGGATTCCTTTACAATGTCCTGGCTTTCTTAATATGAACTCTCGGACATAGATATTATTAGCATGTGCAAGAGACGCACACCTCCGCAACGCTGTCGCACAAATGTTCTTTGTCACCTCATTGAACATTGTACAGTGCAGTCTTGCAGTGATGTTCGTCGCACAGCCAGTTCCTTCTGTCCATCGTCTACGGATCTTTGCTGCAGACTTTAGACTCAAAAGTGAATCGTTGACCATTTTGAGTTACCTGCCTATTTTGGGGGTTTCGGGCCGGTTGGACAGAAAGCCAGCGGTTCGACGGTGGTCACCGCTTTCTGACATTTTACAGATAAAGTGATTGAACAAGAAAAAACAAATGTCAGATTAATTGATTATTAGAATAATTGGCAGCTATAGCCCTTCTCTGAATGGTCTCTCTTAGATGTGACATGGAAATCATGACACCCAACATGTCACTGGATCGATGATGAATGAGCACGTTAAGGAGAAAATAATCAAATGTTCCTGGGAATTAAAAAAGGCTTCACGAACTCACTCCAGCAGCTGTACATCTTAGTTAGTCGATAAACATGTGGCAGTCACAGGATGTACGCCGTATCGTAAGAAGCTAGGGAATGATGGTAAGTGATGCTCCGATCAAGACCTTAGCATGTCGCTCCTGCCATAGTTCAACATACTATGACTCCCCCGCCCACACACACACACACACACACACACACACAAACTGTCATACTGGCAATCTGGCCAAATGTCAAAGAGCTTACTTGACCTTTTGTGCCTTAACAGAAATCCAGTGGCCTGGCAGCTGTGTAATTCTTGCGCCAGCTGTTATAATCCAGATTTTCAGGTGTGTGTGTGTGTGTGTGTGTGTTGGGTAGATATTTTTTCACATTTTTGGGACTAACCACAGGTCACACCATCATTAATGAGGACTCGCCTCTCCAAAACAATAGTTTCCATGAGTGTAATCGTTTGTTTTGGGGTTAAGACTAAGACAAGGGTCAGTGAGGTATGTTACAGTCAGGACAAACATCCAGGGAAGTCATTTATACAAGTACAGCAGCGCAGATTTGTGTTTGAATCATTTTCTATGAAAGTTTGACGAAGCATCACCTTCCTGCTCTTCTAATGTTGCCCTCAGTGTCTGAATGCGGTAAACCTTAACCTCAAACGTCTCCTCTTAGATCGGCATTACCGATAACGACAACACTGCTGCGCCGTAGACAGAAGGCATATTAGTGTAACATGAAAGACAAGCAGAAAAGTGGTGACAGGTTAAGTCATACATGCACCCACTACTGAAAGCTAATTTCGCATTCCGACCACAGACACTTGAATTGGGAGAAAATATATATGCATTCAAGGCACGGAGGGGAGCAATACGGATGAATGGGATTTTTGGTGCAGCAGACATGGCTGCATGATGTGTCCTGTGCTACATTGAGTGCAATATGGAATATAAGGAGAAGTCGGCATCTATGCTGCTGCCTTGTGAATAACAAAACGAGGGCATGAGGGAAGCACAGAGAACTAAGTGATGGAAACAGGGAGATAAAGGAAGAAAAAAGACTAGATGGGGGGGGGAAGAATGAATAGAGACAGGGAATGATGCAAGCAAGGAAAGGATGAAGCAGGGATGTGAAGAAGGAAGTAAGCATGAATAGACAAAGCCATGGATGAAAAGCAGGAAGAAAGGTAGAATAGATCAAAGCAGAGAAGGGAAGAAGAGTGAGAGGATATGTACACAGAAGCAGGCAAGGAAAGAGGGAGTAAGGAAGGATTTACAGAGCCAGGGAAGGAAGGAAAGAAGGAAAAATAGCTGTAATCAAAGAAGCGGGAAAGGAGAGACGGACATAGGTGTAGAATATATGGAATTGGGCTTGTTAAGGAGGAAGTAAGGAAGAACATACGCAAGTGAGAAAGGAAAGAAGGAAGTAAGGAGGAATATATAGAGCAGGGGAGGAAGGATGAACATACAGAAGTGCGGGGAAAAGGACAGAAAGAAAAGGAGGAAAACAAGGAAGTGCCAGCTCGTGAACTCATGAACACTCTGGTGATCCTCGCTCACCCTTTGCTCCCCTACTGTTCCACCGAGCCACACAATTCATTCACCATGCTCACTGACATGTACACACACACACACACACACACACACACACACACACACACACACACACACACACACACACACACACACACTCACACACACTCCCAAACATCCACTCTGCCATGTTAACTCTCTGGCTCTGCTCCAACGCCCAATGTTTTGCAAAGCAGCTCCCTTTGGCTGCCGAAGACACTCAGCCACAGCGGGGTGCATTCAGTAATGAAGTTAAGTGTGAAGGCAATGTCCTAATTTGAAAGTATAATCAGCTGCCGGTGTTTATTGTTGACTCCTTCTTTCACCCTTGTTCCTTATATGATAATGCTCCAGTAGTGTGGAGAACACAGGGCGCTATTTATCACACTGTTGTTTTTCAAGTTCTACATTGTCAGTGAAGACTTCTTCTTTTTTTTTTTATCATCTCCGCCAGCGGAGGGCCATGCGGACGGCTCCACAGAAGCTGAGGAACCGTCCCAACGCAAACCAGGCCAATGTGATCCAGAGCAGCCCCAGGACCCGAGTCAACCGCTACATCGGCCGCCTGATCGAGGCCCGCCAGACCGAGTCGGACACGGCGGACCTCAACTTCCTCACGCTCATGTACAAGTCCTCGGAGCGCGAGCAGAGGGTAAGGGGCACTTCAGACACTGCAGACGCACACAAACGCACCTATGCTGGTTGTGCATTCAAACCTCCCAATTATATTTTGTCACCCACTCTCCATCTGGTCTCTGGCATCGCGTAGTACCACCAGGTTCCCGATGAGCACTTCATCAGCGCAGTGGTCCTCTCTCTGGTCCTAGCTGCCTTGTTTGGCCTCGTCTATCTTCTCATCATACCACAGTACGTACAGCAGAACCTGTCGCCGTCCCTTCTTCTCTCTACTGCTTTCCCTCTCTCCATTTACTCAGGTCTGTGTCTTTTTAACTAACCCCCCGCCATCTTCTTCTCTCCTTTTTTTTCTTCTTTTTTTTGTATCAGGGGCACATTGGTACTTGTCCTTCTCGTCTTCTGCATCTGTTTCCTAGTCGCTTGTATCATGTACCTGCATATCACTAGAGTACAGGTAAACGCGTCCTTCTCGCCTTCCTTTCCTCAGTCACCTTTTACTCACACCCAACGAACAGAGCTGTCAGGTTTCCTCCTTTCAATTTTTCTCTGCTGTACCTCTTCTTTTTTCGCTGACTAAAGAGAAACATGTCAATGTGTTTCACAAAGGCCCGTAATGACGATTCAGTATTCATTGGCTTCCAGATTACTTTCTAAGCCCCTGTACTGTGCTTAAACTAGTCTGTTCATTTCAGCTTTTGTTGAGGTTGATGGGCGTCCTCACAGCTCCTGACCGCGTCAGTTTGAAAGTTGTCCTTATTTATTTGTTTTACACTTTCATGTTCTCCCTCTCTTTGATTGCAAGCCTTTCTTTCGATACTATTTTCACATCTGCTAACGCACTTCGTCCCATCGTAGTCTTGCCGTATATTAACATATATAGTGTCACATATGTAGGCCCCGCAATATAAATATAAAAGATGTGTCATAGCATTCACAATTCCTCATGGTGTCCGTCGCCTTCACCTAACTTGTCTTTGTTGTTGTCTCGCAGTGTTTCCCAGGGTGCCTGACCATTCAGATTCGCACTGCTCTCTGTATTCTCATAGTGCTCTTAATCTACGCTGTGGCCCAGGCCTGTGTGGTAAGTGGGAAAGGCAAACGATAAATCCACCAAAAATCACCCACCATACTGGGCAACCAGTAACAAAACATGTTGCCAAGCCTTGCACTGTAATTGTAGTTCCTCTTTGGTTTAAAAAAAAGGAGTGCTTACATGCAAGACTGCACCAATGATTTATTGTAACAGATTTTATAAATATTCTAACAATTGTGCTTTACATGATGGTAAAGTAAATTAGGAAACCAAAAAAGCTATCACGATAACTATTTAAGTAGACTACCATATGTATCTGTCTCGGTCAGGTGGGCTGCATGCCCTGGTTGTGGGGTAGTGCCAACGCCAACAGCTCCATCGTCATCATCGATGTGGACAGCGGCACCAACCACACCATGGCGGAGCTGCCTTGTGACGGCGCCCGCTACGCCTTCCTGTCCTGTGTGGTGGGCACGCTCACCTTAGCACTTTTCCTGCGGGTCTCCTGGCTGCCAAAGATGGTGCTGATGCTCCTTCTGGGGGTGCTGTATATCACCGTGTTGGAGCTCAGCGGCTTTCGCAAGACTGCAGGGTGAGGGGTTCACGGCACGACATGACATGGCACGCACAATCACGCACAACACCCCTCGTTTGCACTTCTTTTTATGTCGGTCGATTCCCGGAGTCACACGAGGCAACGATTGGCCGTGAACATCAAGCAACGCTTTTTCTGTGTTTGATCCGCAGAAGGGACGGTTCACCATGAATTTGGAGGAACATTTACAGTATATGTTCTGAGATGTATGTGCGTGGAGGAGTCTTTTGCTTGCTCGTCTGTAGCCCACACACTCTTTCATTTTCCACCCTGTGAAGCAGCACATCTGCTCATTAGTTCCAAATCAGAAGCCTGAAAGCACAATGTGGGCTGGATGATGGGAGCGCGTTAGCTGTTTCCCATCATCCCCCCCCCCGAAAGGGGATCGGCCAATTCTATTGGAGCACAAATCATAACTGTGTCCCTGAAAAGTGATCATGTAGAATTTGATAAGGCTATTGTGATAAAGATCTCTTTTGAAAAAAGCAAATTTTATACATATAATATAATTTCTTTGTATGGTTCAAAGTTTCAAGCACATTTAATCGCTTTCATTTATACTTTTTCATTCATTTAAGATTTTGTTTTGAAGTAAAAAAACAAAAAACAAAAGAAATTTAAAAAAATAACTTTTTGTTCCCGACGCTGTGGGGGGTCCATTTAACCCTCATGTGCAGTTTTCTGTGTGGTCCGGTCCGGTGCTGACTTGTGCGTTGGTCTCTCTTCCACAGTGGGGGGTCCTTCCACATCCGGGGCTATGAGCCCATCCTGTCTCTGTTGCTCTTTGTCGGCGCCCTGGCCCTCCACTCCAGGCAACTTGACCTCAAACTACGCTTGGACTTCCTTTGGGCTGTGCAGGTCAGGAAGTGTGTGCATCAGTGTGGATGTCATAATATATATACGTTGTGTGCCATAGAAATGCTGCCATTTCAACCTTGATACATGTAAACTATCGGGGTATGGAGGTATGGAGGGATTTGTATTTATAGGCCGCCAGCTGGCTGTTCTTTGGCAAACACGAGGGTAAGACGCTTGTTTTCGTTTGGCGCCAGGAGGTTGTTTTGCAAAGTGGGACTGCAAGAGCTGAATTTGAAGCTATCTAATCATTTAACTAGCAGCATTAGTCATGTAATGTACCCAAGTCCGTCCAACTATGAGCCACACAGTCCATGTTGTAAGGTTTGTTACTGACCCCATGTGGTGAAAATGTGGGACAAGCTACAATCCTCACGGCTGTATCTGTGTGTGTGTGTGTGTGTGTTACGTTTTGCTGTCAGGCGGAGGAGGATAGAGATGGCATGGAGAAAGTCAAGCTGGACAACAGGAGGATTCTCTTCAATCTTCTGCCCGCTCACGTGGCTCAGCACTTCCTGTTGTCGAACCCCAGGAACATGGTGAGCCTCGCTAATAGACAGGCAGACAGACAAACAGACCAACAGGTAGATGAACAGACAGAAAATACCAATCAGAAGACACCAACGGCTGCGCTTGACACAGTTACACTGTATTCTTTCGTTCTGCATTAGGATCTCTACTATCAGTCCTACGCACAAGTCGGTGTCCTGTTCGCCTCCATCCCGAACTTCAACGATTTCTACATCGAGCTGGATGGCAACAACATGGGAGTGGAGTGCCTGAGACTACTGAACGAGATCATCGCGGACTTTGACGAGGTGGGGCGCCGATTTTCTGTTTGTTTTTTTTAACACAGACCTGCGGGTGATTTGAACAGTGTCTGTATTTTGTGCTTATTTGAATTGCAGCTCATGGATAAAGAGTGCTACAAAGACATAGAGAAAATCAAAACCATTGGCAGTACATACATGGCAGCCGTGGGCCTTGTCCCCACCATTGGTACTAAGGTGATGTGTCGTTTTGTGTGTAAATGGACGTATAGTGCACCATAACGAAGACAATAGGTGGGATCATTTCCTGCATACACGCTAACCGCTCCGTGTGCTTCTCCTCTTCAGGCCAAGAAGTCTGTCTACGACCATCTGAGCACGATAGCAGACTACGCCATAGAGATGTTTGACGTTTTGGATGAAATCAACTACCAGTCGTACAACGAGTTTGTGTTGAGAGTGGGTATGTCTACCCTTGTATGAAGCCGTCGGCACGATCACAAAGTAAATCACAATCAGAAATCTCAGGCAATATATTGTTTACCGCGTTCTTATGTGTCGTGCAGGTATCAATGTGGGTCCGGTGGTTGCGGGGGTGATCGGGGCGCGGCGACCTCAGTATGACATCTGGGGGAACACGGTCAATGTGGCCAGCAGGATGGACAGCACCGGAGTACCGGGAAAGATACAGGTATCCAACGCACCGTAGATCACAATATTGATCTAAAAGTAGTCAAATTATAAGGGTTTGCTTTCCACGCAATGCTAATAGAGAAACCTGGACAACAAACATCAAAACTACAGGAATGAATCCATCATAAAAACACAAAACTAACAAAAAACAATGCATGCTATATGTCTAAGTAGACCATCATGAACCAGGACTTTAAAGACAAGTAGATAACAATACGTAAACATCCCGTTTTATCCTGTTTCATTTGATTGAGCTTGGCTGAAACACCAACAGTGTTTTCCTACAGTGGTTTCCGTATGTTCCCAGGTGACCGAAGATGTCTACCGCCTGCTGAACACCAACTACGACCTGGTGTGCCGTGGCAAAGTCAGTGTCAAGGGTAAAGGCGAGATGCTGACCTACTTCCTGGAGGGCAAGGTTCAGTGCGTGGGCACCGTGACCACCTCTTCGGTCATGCGCTCCGCCAGCCTGGCGCGCCGGATCCACTCCTGCGGCAAGACCAGCGTCCCGACTAACCTGGCCGGCGGCTCCTCCGCCGCCAGCCTGAACGCCCACGCGAGCATGGGCAGCAACATTCAGGTGAACGCCGGCAACAGCCAAGCGACGTGCCTGCCCTCCACCTGCGAGGAGGACATCGAGCTGACGGAGATCCAGATTGAGGCCGCCGCAGCTGCTGCAGATGTTGCGGTTTAGGAAGAAAGACAAACTTCCCTGCGGAGAAGGAAAGGAAAAAGCCTGGTAGGAGGCCTCGAGAAGACAGGGCTGTCCAGGTGTTTCCTATAAATCCTGAGCTTCTGGCACAGCCCAGAATATGCTCATTCAGGGTGTGAACTTCCGGGGAGAAATGACACGGTGATACGGGACAATCATACTCACTCGGAGGGATTTTTATTGAAACTTCTTGCCACTCTTGGGAGGCAAGAATGCCCAGAATCTCAAATCCTCTGTTTAACATCTCTAATACCAGATGATTCGATTCGTGGCGCTCCCGGGTTCCCCTTCAGGTCCAGGTCTTTGTTTTCTATCTCGTGCATAATCCGTGTACAGGGGATACGTGCGTTGATATCCGGACAAAGACTGATCACGCTATTGCTTTTGCACTGTCTCTCCGAGTATGCCAAGGATACATTGCATTATTTACCACGTAAAACGGTGTTGTTTCTTTTTTTGGTGTGCGTAAGCATGCACGTGCGCGTGTACTTATGTGAGCGTGTGTATGCATGCGGTGGTTAACTCTGAATTGTAAAGGAAACAGCACAAAATACTTCTTTCTTTTCTACTCAGAGCTCACTGGATGAAATAGGCTTTTTCGAGTCATATTTACAGTTGATAGCGCATGACTTTTTTTAAAGAGTTGACACAGCCATAGCACTCCTGTTGAAAGAAAACCAAAGTATTGAGCTTTCCATAGAACTCTAGTTTCGCTGCTCATATCGCCTCAACATATATGTAACAACACACAAGAGAGACGGTTGAAAAATATTTGGCATTCGGGGCTCTTTCAGATGTCATGGGAGGACTTTAACTGGGAGTTTGTGGGGCGCAGACATATATGTCGATATCCAGGAAGCAATTCATACACAACGAGAGAGCACATACAATAAGCACACGACTTCTGCAAATGCACGACCTCGTCCTTCAGCCGAAACCTTTCAAATGCTCCGTGCACACGGACAAACTTTTGGTGCAGTGTCTGGCTGCTGTTCTCTCCGAGGCATGCGTCGCCCTATGCTCCAGCTTTTTTTTTTTCTCTCGCTATATTAAAGCCACATTTTGAGTTTTCCTCAAAAGAAATATATAAATATAAGCTTTAGCACGTCTCCCAGATACAGTCTCAGAAAAGTGAGGCCCTTTTGAATATCTTTGTAGCCTCTTTATCAGCGTTGGACTTTCACTCGATCCGCAAAACGTGTAAATACGTGATGTTTCAAGTTTTTTGCCTTACTCAATAAAGCTTACAGTGATTACAACCTGCCTTTTTAGATATGTTCACTTTGATATGCAGATCATACTTTTTGTAAATAGCCAAAAGCTGTAAACTATGTTGTATCTTGTACAGTGTAAAGTTGGGTTATTGAATATTTTGTAATAAAGACAATATTGGTGTATAAAATAATCAAACGAGTACGGCTGTGAACGTCAATGAAAGTCGGGCCGCCAAAGATATGAAACGAGTATGTGTGTGTGGGATTGTGGTTGAGGGAGGAAATGAAGGTCTTTCAGTTGATTTCTAGGATGAGCCATATGCGGATTCAATCTATTTACATTTTGTCCCCCCCCCCCCCCCAAACCTCAAACACTCATCGGGCAACAAATATAACTTATTCCAGGCAGTCTTCGTTAGTTGCACTCTATAAAACTTAATTTCACACAACTTATGGCTCTAAGAATGTGGCACACAATGGTTTATTATGCCAAACGGTGGACTCCCACAACCCCACAGCCCGGTGAGTGTCACCATGTCACAAACACTGAGCGGGGGTGTATGTGGGGGCGGTGGGGGAGGGGGGGGGGGGGGTTGAAAACTGTTTTCAACTGTTTCCAGAAAACTGTTTTCCCAGCGTTGACGTAGAATTTGTCTTGGGTTCACACAGTGTAACTGTTAAGTCAACACACGCCTGGCTTGCTCAAACAATTCCAGTACAGTAGATGTTGGAATTATTTTTTGCTTTGGAATGAAATACTAAAAACAATCTGATCAGTTGTTGAATATTTGAGAAAAATTGTCACGGCGATGTATTCTGAAGGAGTTCATGCTTTTGCTTTCAAGATCCCGTCACCGTCGTGGTTCCCTGACTCCAAGCTGAAGTTGACATTAAGCAATGAAGGGAATCTGGTGACTGATGGTTCACAAATAACACTCCCCCTTGTGTCATCAGGGCTAAAAGGGGTCAATATGAGTAAATGAGGTTGAGATATTCATCAATAACAAAATTTCAACAAGCATGAAAGCAGTAGACATTTTCTGACACTGCTTCATTTTATAAATATGCAATTTTATAGTAATTTCAAAGGAAGTCTCCTTGAAGGAACTCTGTATTTTGGAACTCATTTTAGGGGAAATAGAGATGATGTTCTGCGTTTAGTTAGTTCGGAGCCGTTATTTACTCCAGAGGAATTTTCTTGCAAAAACTGCTGAGTTTTAACCCAAGTAATTTATTTTTAAAGATCATGTTTTTTGCCTTGATTAGAGCAGCTGAAGGATGACAGAGAAGGAGAGAGAAAGAGAGGGGACGACACACAGGAAAATAGGCCGCAGGCTGGAAACGAAACCCCTGGCAGCTGTGGAGGACTCAGCGTACATGGGGAACACCATGTACCAGGTGAGCCAGAGGTCGCCCCCCAAGTTAATATTAACTCATGAATCACTGATTGGCGAAGACTTGAAAGATGTTTCTCGTAAACACACAAATGTTGTGCTCATATTCACCTTCAGTTTGCCAAAACACATCATGTTTACCTACTTTATTGCAATGTTTCTTTCGTCATCATCAAGACAATTATTTACGTGAGAGGCCAATGCACTTTGTTACACTTTTTCTGGTGTATAGTTCAATTAATAAATAACAGGAAACAACTAAGACACCCAGAACTCAACCAAAACAAAAAGAAAACACACACAAAAAAATCCCGTTTGTCCTTGAGGTCTTACAACCGTGTTGACTACATTTATTATGGGATAGTGTGTAAAGGTCAGTCGTAATGTCAATGGCTGCGTCCAAACTTCCATGCTAACACGCTGTTTAGCATGCTAAAACAGAATGTGAGGTTATTTAGTATGTCCTTAGTGTGAAACCAATAGTACGAGAATTGCATCTGTGAAATATTACAGTATGCAGTATATATGTATATATATATATATATATGTATATATATATATATGTATATATATATATATATATATATATTTACGTATATATATATATACGTATATATATATATATATGTATATATATAAATATGTATATATATACACAGTATGGTATATATGGTTTCAAATAGATATGTATTGCAACGCACATATTTGATTTTATACAACCTTTGGTTCCTGTGTCTAAAAGGACATCCACGCCCACCTGCCTGTAATCAAGCTTCCACACCTGATTTCAATAATCAACTAACGACAGCCTGAAACTGCAGGTTTCAGAAGAGCCCAGTCATCCAGCTACATAGACATTCAGCAGCAACATGTAAGTTGCAAGCCCCTGTATCTACTCTTAACATGTGAAATGATTTATTTTTTTTATCTGAAAATTCATCACGAAATGGACCTTTTATATTAATTCTTCCCTGTACTTTAAGAATAACAAAAAAAGTAAATGGGGGAACAGAGGCCATGTCTGGAGCCCATAAAGGAAGAGTCAGACGAAGATGAAATAAAAGGAAGCGAAACTGGAGAAGGAGAGGAGGAGGAGGAGACAATGGAGGTGAAGGCAGAAGATGAGAGCGAGGATGATGAAGATGCTCTGCTGAGGGTTCTGAGACCTCGACGACTGTCTCGTTCCCTCAGCCAAGAGAGTTTTGGAGAGTTTTCCCAACCTTGTCAGCAGACAAGGTTGGGAAATGAGAAGAGGTCCATTAGTGGTAAGCTGAAAATAAAGGTGAGTTTGTTTTTCTAGGGGCTCGATTCAAATGTATTATCAGGAAACTCAAATGGGACAACGGATATTTTTTTGTTCTTTTTTTAAGGTCTCCAAATGGAAAAAAAATACAACAGCTGAACCGCCAGTGCAGAAGAAGAGAAACAGTAAAGTGAAGAAGGAGTCTCTGACTGTGAGTGCTCACTTCAAGCAAAGATGCTTTAACTTTAAAAATACAAATTACCACGTGAGTTTTTTGGTTCACCAATGTCCTCAAACATATTTCCAAGGAGGAGCCGTTCCCTCAGTGGCTGGTGAACCTGATGGTCAACATTGAAGAGGCAACAACTCACCAACTGGTGGTGGAGTAGCCTTTGCAGGCGTGCACGAGGTGAACCATGTGGGGGGGCCCGTCCAACGTGGCCTCTGCAACGTAGAACAAACTCGTTGCGCCTATAACGTCATTTTGCAAGCAACAGTTTCTTTGTCGTCATCAGTGAACAAAGAAAAAACAGCTAAGCTAGAATAATGAGGCAAACAGGAAGTGTTGAGTCCCTGTCGGTGTCAAAATAATATTGTTTATACTCTTCAACACTGTTTTTCTCTCAAAACTGTTTTTCTAATGTCTTTTTTTTCATGTCAATTTCTGACATGTGTGCCTCCCTTGTATTCAGATACCAAAACAAATTTAAATCCTGCATTCAAATGTTTACCGTACCTTAGTGAAAGTATCAAAGGTGTTCTGCAGACAAATGGCCCTTGTGAGTAGGCTTATGTTATATTACAGGATTATTGTTGCATATGAATTTACATTAAGCAGTACTTTAATGTATAAGTTGGTCAAAGGAGGGTAATTCTCTCTATTCGCTGTTGAGGTTTTTGACCGATACATTTTTATTTTTTTAATGAGCTCATTATCATTCTTCTAATAACTTTAACACTCAAATAAATGCAGTGTAGCAAAAAGTGCAGTATTTGTGTCTCGCATGTGGTGAAGTAAAAGCACAATAAAACAAAAGTTTGACACTTATTACAAAATGGGTGCGTTTCTATAATCATTGTTACGTAAATGGTCACTGCTGGGAGAAGCACAACAGTTCATGAATCTTAGTGCAGCACATTTTTGGGTGAGTAGCGTTTCGGGGTCACGTGGAGTACGTCAGAGTAAGTCCAGCTATCGGGCACACAGCTATGACAAATACTACACCAACAGTGTAAGAGCCATGCTACAGTGTTTACAGTTAGTTTAAATGTGTTCCGTTTTTAGAATGTTGAACATACAATATAATTAAGGTCCTGCTCATGGATCACTTTGGGTTGACTCCTTTAAGTGGGTTTTGTGCAAGTTAAGCTTTGATGGAGCAGGATGTGGAGCAACATTGTTTTTCTGACCGCTTATTGTACACCGTATTTTAGTTATTGCCGGCAGAAGATCAGTTCTTGATAGCCCATTATGTGGTATGGATACATTTTAGTTTTCACGGAATAAACTGCTTTTCACGCATTCCGATCCTCATCATTTGGATAACTGACCATGGAAAACACAGCCTGCAGAGGAGCATGTCAGAACATTTTACATACTGCAGGAAGTGAAAGGGGTTTTTAACAAGCTGCCACCAGTTACAACCATCTTTGTTCAGACAAACATGTTGTGATTCCAAAGCAGAGCAATCCATAACGTTGGGGTGATGCAATGCTGAAAGTGGAGTGGTCTTGTTTATCTGCCTGATAACGGGAACCTTCACCAAAAGAGATTAAAAGGGACAAATAGGATTTCAGTGTGAAAACAGTGTCGAAGCACAAATCGGTCAGCATTACTTCACGAAATAAGAGTCAGTCAGCAACAGTTTTCATAAGCACCAGTCATTATCTCGTGGCCTATAAGCTAGTTATCCAGTATTCCTTATTGTGGATGCCATCCATTACGACTTTGTTGCATTTCTTTAAACGGCAGTATCCATATGGTTGTTTTCATGACCTCAAAAGGAAAAACACAAAGATCTGTAATTTTGTCGTATACGAAAACAGGGTTGTTTTCACTTTGTGTTCCAAAGTCAATATTGACTGCAGACCTGATGAACCTGGAATCTACGCATGTGACGCAGGGTCATCGCCGTTTAAAGCTGCTTTGTCAAAAATATTTTACATCTGCAGCGAGCGTGTCAATCATTAACTCCTCTGGAGGCCAGACGTCCGTATAAATACTGCTGGTTCGGAGAAATCAGTTTAGAAGGAAAAGTAACCAGGCAGATTGCAGAGGCTACATCTAAGAAGAAGAGCGCATTTATCTGAAGATGCCCAGATTATATGAGAAGCTGACTCTCGTCGCAGCGGTGGCAGCTCTGGCCGTCTTGGTGAGGTCGTCCCCGGTGGTGGGGCCGGAGCCCATCCGCTGCGCCGCCTGTACGCAAGAGACGCTCAACGCCTGTCCCGCCGTGCCGGCGGACTGCGCGCAGGTGCTGCGGGAGCCCGGATGCGGCTGCTGCATGGCCTGCGCTCTGGAGAGAGGCGCGTCCTGTGGGGTTCACACGGCCCACTGCGGAGAGGGCCTCCGCTGCACTCCCAGGCCCGGCGAGGCCAGGCCGCTCCACGCCCTGACCAGAGGACAGGGGGTCTGCACCGAACACCTGGGCCAAGGTAGTCTCAAGAGTTGCATGTGTTTGTTTTTTTAGATCTGGAAATTCCACAAAGTGTCCTCAAACCAACACAAAAAATAAAAAAAGAATTAAAATCATTTTGATATATTTTGAAAAAATACACAAAACAGAAATATATTCAACATTAAAGTCAAAGTTATTTCCTAAAACAGAGGATGCTGTCCCTGACCACGGATCTCTGCACTACCTGTTGGGCCTCAACCTTCCTTTGGACCCCCAAGACGAGGGCCAAGAGAGTATCAGGACCAAGGTCAACGCCATCGCCAACACGCTGTCACACGAGGTGAGCAAAAGAAAAGAAACATCAACCAGACTCAAGAGGCTGAGAATGTTGCCTTCATTCCACTAGAGGGAGCTCTCGAGGAGCTGTGGGATTATTGGGATTCATTTATTTATTCATTTTTTGCAAAGTAGCTACATGGTGTATTTGTTCACATGTGGCCGTAGTTCTCACATTGTCTGTCTTTCTTTCTCGGTAGCCGCAGGGCCCCTGTCACATTGAGCTGCACGCAGCAGTGGGCACGATATCCAGCTCGCAGCAGAAACTTGGAGTGAAGTTCACAACGTTCTACCTCCCCAACTGCGATAAACGCGGCTACTACCAGGCCAAGCAGGTGAGGGGTTCAGGATGAAAAACAAAAAAAAACTTGCTCGACCTGTTTCAGGGAAAAAAGAGAGATTCATCCTAAAGCTAACCGGGGTGATTTTTCATGTGTTTTGTTCCCCCCCCCCCCCCCCCCATCAGTGTGAGTCATCTCTGGTCGGACCGCCCGCTCGCTGCTGGTGTGTCTCTCCCTGGAACGGGAAGAAGCTCCCGGGCTCGAACGACCTGCTGGGTGACTCAGAGTGTCATCAAGAAGTCACGCGCTAGAGGATGGACACACTTACTAAACACACTTACGGGCACAGTCACAATCAGACATGTTTCACAAAGGGAAAGTGTAAATCTACCTTTATGATGAACTGACTTCTCTTCAAAAAACGCACAAAATATAAATTCCTACTTCGGAAGAGGGAAATTTCCTCTCATATTATTTACATGATGTATGTATCAAGTCTTATTTATTCTCACTAGCATTAACCATTTGTCATTTTTAGATTTTTTTATATGTTTGCCCGTTTTCGCCTCTCTCTCTCTCTCTTCCCGATTGTAAATAGGGCAACACTGTATACATTTGTGTTTCTCACTAAATAACTCCATTTCTCAAAACCACAAGTCCGCAGCTCTGCCAAGCCCATTTCAGAGGCTTCAGGATCTTTTTTTTTTTTTTCTTTTTTTTTTTTTGATTCATTCAAAACTGGAGCTGTGCACGGCACGAAACGACACAGCGCTCATTCATCCGACGTGTTGACATTGTCTGAATGTATCTCCATTGGCGTTTCCTCAATGGGTATTGGGGGAAATACTTAAAGTGCCGCAAGTATGTGCACGGTGGCCAAGCACAAACATATCAGGGCTCATCCCGGCCAGCGTGAGGTTTGGGATGGGCTGGTCTGCATTTGTCTACCTCTACCAGTGTCTGCAGGTCCTCAGGTTTAGCCAAGGATTTCTGAGGGCTCTTCTCAGCTAAGCCTTTTTATTTTTTCGGCCTATTCTTGCATCTATTCTAAGTATTTATTGTGATCCACATGTGTGAATTCTGTTTGTTTTTTGTGTCTGTTGTTGAGAGCACATGTGTGGTGGACCAAAATTGTTTGTAAATGCTGCTATGCAATTCTTGGTTTTGTTGTGACAATGTCTTCTTCTAATTCTGTAGCCGTGCGTCCCATTAAAATGTTATTTAATCACGATGGGGTGGTGCTTGAATGTGTTCTTTCAACAACAACAAAAAGTCCTGTTTCATGCACAAAGCGAGAGCGGGCAAGATGAGGACACAAAGAAAAATGAAAATGCAAAAGCGGGATCTTTTTATACGGCCTTTATTAAGTAAAAAATAGACGTCTGAGGGTTGCATTTCACATGCAAACAGCTTATTCACTTAAACCAAGCCAGGTGATGGAGATGATCACCGGCTGCACAGAGATCAGAGACAACGGTTTGTGGCCTTTATCCCCAAAAATTCAGCTTATGCAAACTGACAACAAAACATCAACAACCACAGTACAGACTGGAGGAAATGTCCCTCTTCTTGTGGCTTCAGATCCAGCATCAATCATTTAAATTTGAATAAAGTATACGCACTGTAGTATTTGAGCTGCACAGTCCAGTCCAACTTCCTGAGGGGCAGGAAGCCACCGGAAAAAAAAAAGAAGAAATTCATAGAAAAGTAAGGCACTGCATGCTTACTCCGAAAGACTTATTCATACACACATACACAACGTCTCTACAACAAACCACGAGCATACAAATTATGACAAGCATGTACACATGTGCAATGCCACTCAATTGTGCGTAAATGAAGAGCACTCTCATCAATGTTGGGTGACAAACGTCTCTGTTTTGTTTTTTGAATAATCGGCCTCTGAGATGAATCGCATCCTCTTCTCAGAAGTTGTCCCGGCTGAGTCAGAGACAAAAAAAAGCTTATGAAGAGTCCACCCATCGCAGAAAAGTACAGTATCTGTGAAACAGAGGCCCTTTTTCTTCTTCTGCCTCTGTTCCCCTTGCAAAAAAGGTCCCAGATGGAAACAGCAAACATCCAATGTATCGGCTGAGCCATCTCTTGACCTCTCTCCCAATATCCTCAGTGTCTCCATTTGTTTACAATTCTTCTTGCTCTCACAAACCCTCCCTCCCTCCCTCCCCCCGTCCGGCCCCGCTGCTATTGGCTCTCGGAGTTGTAGTGCTGGGCGTCTCCTCGCTCCTTCCCATCGAAACCTGGCAAGGGCTGCCCGTATTTGTCCACGCACCAACAGAAGCCTCGCTTTCTGCCTTTGGACGGCCGGCACTGAAAGTGAAAGAAAGGGACAGGGTGAAGGGAGGGGGGGAGAAATAAGGAGAGGAGGGGTGGAGGTGGAGGTGAGGGGCAGCGAAATGTGTAAATCCAGTTGAATATGCAGCATTATGAGAAGCCACTTTACTCGATGAAGTAGAACAGCCATAGTTAAGAGGCATTAATGGTCAGATTGTGCTGAGTCGACGCAGCCTTGTGGTATTTTGAGCTGCTTTTTATGGTCTACCTCCTGTTACACACACATATAGAGAGACCTTTAAGGTAAACAGAAACCTGGTAAAATATTTGCTTAGTCCCGTTTGTGAACAACTGGGAACCAAGATCTATTTTCAGAAGCTGCAGTGGCCAGTGCGAATCATCTGTTGCTGATTATAGCCCACAGCTCCAAATTATGGGTACTACAAATGACTTACAGAGTCTGTGGAGCTACCCAAGGGCTGTTATTTTGCTGCCAATTTTACTAAAGGTCAACCTCCACTCTAGTAAAACATGCAGCCATTCTTTTCGAGGGCTCAAGCAACGGCGTTGCGGCTCCACTGAGGAGTCGTAGCCGATCGGGAGGGAAGGGGTCCGCATGTAGTTCAATATGAGAGGACTCAGATCACTGTTGCATAGGAAGCACGGGGGGGGGGGAGGTAAAACTGTAGTTTCGAGATGAACGCATCACAAATTGCATGGTAACAATACCACAGAAATCTGAATTTTAATTAGCAGATTACTGGGGGGAAAACGTGCATCTGCTTCCCGCATAACATCTGTCCCGGCATTTACTGTTATTAAGAGCTGTAATAAGGGACGTTCTTGCTTCAAATCATGCAAACGTCCAAATTAAACTGACCAACGTGAAATGTCTGCCACGCCCTTCGGCCCCTCGGGGGCTCAGCGGCGGTGCGCTGAGTTCCGTTCTACATAAACAAAGACAATGAGCCCGGCGTTGTGAGGCTGATGAGATGATTGCAGGCCGAGGCGAACACTTCCATTAATAAGCAGGAGGGACTGCTATGTCATAAGAAGGGCTGCCTCGGCGGCGATGCAGGGGCGCCGGGAGCCCTAAGTGGCTCCATATGAATGCGTCAGAACCACTCATTTATTACAAGCCGATCGTGGGTTGGACCACGTGAGCGCGGGGATGGCTGCGGCTCTATTTCTGTGCACGCTTCTCAAAAGTCCAGCAATTATGGGGGGAGCGCGTCGGGTGCCGGCGGCCACCTTGACGTCTGTCTCCCTGGGAGGGTTCCCGTTAAACGGCCATCGTCCCAGCCGTCAACCCTGCTGGGGTTTGGCCCCTGTGGCTCCTGTCTCCAGAGCCAGTGGCTCGGGTCTACCTCACTGGTGTGGTGGTGCAATGATGAGGCTCTAATGACTACCAATGAATGCAGGAAGACAGCTATACGCATCTGTAATTGGGCTGCAGGAGCCCAAAGGTTTGAGTCACTCGCCTACAGCATTGGATCTTTATTAATGCAGCATGTAAAAAAAGGAACTGTGGGTTTCCTTCTCACGGCCTCTCACAGTTGTAAACAGTGTTTACCAGGTAGACGTTCAAAAGATGTGTAGCCTCTCGGGAAAACAATGCACGAGCCTGTATTTCAGCGTGTACAGTCACTGTCAAACGATGGTCCTGTGAATGTGCTTTCGTACCTGTTTTTTCTTATAGAAGCCCTTCTTGTCACAGTTTGGTATGCGGAAACCTCTGGGGTTGAGAATGTCTGTAATCTTGAGGCTGCTGAGAATGCTCTGGATCTCTCTCCGACAGGGACCCTGCAGATGAGGGAACACATAAGCAGTGACACTTCAACATCTCCAGCTCCGAACTTGTGCGGCTGATGCCATTAGCACGAGCTAACATTTCATTTTGCAGTGTGGTTTTGGACATGCATTCTTTGTTTTTGTAATGGGTGGGGGTGGGGGGGGGGGGATAAGGATGTCAACAAATCTGACTCAGGCTGTATCACACTGCTCCGGCGTAATACCTAAACAATGGCTGCTGCGATATGAAAGAGGTGACGCACGAGAAATCAATTCATCCGACCGAACTGCGGCGGCTTAGCAGTTTGCCAAAGCTGCTTAACACGTCACACAAGGATGGGGGACGAAAGTGAAATTTGGAGGAGCTGAAAGAGGGAGCCAAAAGGCTTGTCCTCGAGTCCAAGTACTCCAGTCACTAATCAAAGCAGCCAGTCAAAGCCCATTACTGGTGTGTGTGTGTGTGTGTGTGTGTGCTCACTTCTCTGGCCAGAGAGAAGATCAAAATAGCAGCAGGGCTTCCCAACAGGCACTCACACAGGCCAATCCATCATCCGCTGGCTCCCAGTACACCCGGCACGCGGACGCCTTGTGGCCAAACAACCGCCTGACCCAGGTCAGCCGCAGGGCCGTCGTACCCGCTCGCTGCCACGCCGTTCTGCTGCCAACCACGGGCACCGCGACCCAAAAACATTTCATCACCCGCAATGGGAGAAAAACACCAAAACACAGAGGAAGAGGAGAAAAACATTCCTCCAGTGTGCTCTGAAGAGAGAGGGGGAAAAAAAGAGGAGAAAAAAAAGCTGGTTGTGTTACTTACATACTCTGGCTCCTGTTTGGTCTCTAGAGAGAAGTTTTGCTGGTCCGTGATGAGGGGTCCCGGGAGCTCGTCCATTTTAAAGCTCTGGGTTCTCTTCTGCTGCTCCCGTCGGAGGACCTCTGACTTGGCAGAGGGGAAAATAGGGTGAAGCGGAGGTCTCGGGGGTCCCGTGGGCCTGTGGGTGCTGTACGAGGTCTGGAGGCCCGACCCGGTGGAGTTTCGCTCCTCGTAGGAAGTCTCAATATTCTCTGCTGAAGTTGGAGAACATGTGTCACAAAAAGCGGTACACAATCTTCCATTTGAGGGAGGGATTTTATATGGTGATCGAGACATGTGTCACTGCGAGGGTCACAAGGAATCTATTACATCGTTCCATCGGTTGGAAAAAACGAAGACAAATATGCAAAACGACCACCACTTGATTCCAAAAGTGTTAAACCTCGACTAGCTGTAGTCCCAGTCCCTCTCCTTTAAGAACCCGAGATAAACAGTGACATTATCACCTTTCAAAGCAACATTTAATCTGATTCAGGGAGGCTCAGGTCTTCACACTGACTTTAAACTAAAAAGGAAACAACTTCCTGCTATTGAGTTGCACCTCTCCTCTCTTGCACCATGAAATTCCTACTAAGGCTCAACAAATCTTTCCTCCTAATGCTTCGACCCGACTCATCCTCCAGCTTCTCTTTGCATGAATGAAGAGAACTCACTGAGTGAACTTTGAGCTGGATGTCTGCTCTCATTGTATGCGATGGAACTGAGAGTTGATTAACACTTGTAAAATCGGCCAACCATATACTCTCTTCTCATCACATCTTCCTTTGGCATTTAGAAGCTCGCAGATTCAACGAGGGAAACAAATAAAACAAAGTCTGCACAGCGATTTCACGTTGCATGCAACTCATTTTTAAAACCGTTCTTGGAGGTGAATAAAAACATATTGGAAAAAGGTGCACGCGCAACAGTTACCTGGCAGCTCGTTGACCGGAGGAGTCGGTCTGACGGAGAGGCGTTTGTTCGAGGCGTTTGCGCAGATCCCGCGTCCCTCCAGCAGCGCCTGCAGAGGTCTCGTCTCACCGGGCTGATGCTGACACGTGAGCCCGGAGCCGCATCTCCCGGAGTACACGCCGCACGGCTGGCCGAAGCTGAGCGCGCAAGTCATGCAGCAGCCGCAGCCCGGCTCGCGGACCCTCTCGGCGCAGTCCCGGGGCAGAGGCTTGCACAGAAGCCGCGCGCCCACGTCGCACGGCTCGCATCTGATGACCGGGCCGAGCGCACCTGACCTCCGTGTGAACGACGCCAGGAGAAAAGTCATGCAAAGTGCGCGAAAACGGGAGTCCATTGCGGCGTCTGGGGAGCGTGTACGGAGGTGGTGTCAAAGTGAGGAAGCGGAGCTGTCCCGCTGCGGTGCTCTCTAATTCACATAACGCCACCGGAGAAAACATCTCAATATATAGAGCCCGGGGACTGTAGGCACACCCCCGAGGAGCTCGCGGTCTGCCGATGAATTGCCTCGACTCCGTTATTCCTGTAAAACCATCCGAGCAAGTGCAGAGCAGTAGAACGCATTTTGAAGATTGATTTTGAATAAAATAAGAAAAAGAACAATAAAAAAAACTACAACCCTTCGCTTTAGCTGATGGATTTTGTATTTAATAGCCTGCATATATTTCAAAATATGATGCATTTGACAGGTGATTAAACACGCTGTCAAGGAAGTAATCATGTCAATACACAGCAATGTTTTAATGTGCATCAACTCTCAGTTTGAAGGGCGCACGAGTCCAGGCATCTGCTATGCACAGAGTCCTTCATAGGGGGCGCCAATAGTGTGTGTGTGTGTGTGTGTGTGTGTGTGTGTGTGTGTGTGTGTGTGTGTGTGTGTGTGTGTGTGTGTGTCAAGCATTTACAGCTTCCTCAACTGTGATGCAGCTCTAATTTGTCAATGATTCAGTGACACTTGCAGTGAACTTAAGAGGCCAAAGTGACTTCATCTGCACAATGAGTATATGAGTGTGTGATGGCATTTGTGTGTGTGTGTGAGAAGCTACCGCACGTGACCCTGCATGACCTGTATACTGTAAACAGTCATAAACTGTGACCGTTCCACTCATTAGATGATGACTTCAAGCTTCGGTACAGTATATAAACTACAACAGATGACATGTTGAAGAATCGATACAAAACCAGCGGAGGAATGTTACTAAGTAGCTATATTTACTGAAGCACTTATGAGAACACATTTGTGGTACTTGAATGCCTTCTTTACCTTTTATTCTATTCTTTTGCTCACTACATTTATTTGAGAACTACTAGTTATCCTGCAGCATAATACTTTAAATACAAAACAAATGGTTGTTGATTATGCATTTTTATTGATGAAACAATCCAACAGTATGTGAAATTCTCACACTTGTCCATTTTGAATATTAAGAGGAGACACTACAGGTGAGTATATTAACAAAGATGAACCCATATCGGCAAGTAATTAATCAAGTTGATTACTTACATTGAGACAATTCGTTTTTATGAATATGTTTGAGGAGACAGCATCTTGTGAAATGTGTGCTGATTTTAACATCCATTTCCAGACCAGAAATCTGAACATTGGATAAAGCCAGGTTCAAAATTTTTTGAAAATTATTTTGTTGACATATTAGAGTCAAAGGTCAAAAAACTATTTTTTGAAATGGGACGAAGACGATCCAAGAGATGAGGTTTTACGGTAAACAGGTTCCATGTACGCCAGAGGAAAGTCACAATACAATTCAGACATAAGTCAAGGTGACCTGCCCCCCCCCCCCCCCCCCCCCCCAACTAGTTGTTAGGACATGTGACATAGCTGGGGCTGCTCTGGCTGCTCGTCAGTGCCACAAAGCAGATATCTTAAAATAAGGACGCATACCACACATGTGAGTGAGAAGAAATTCCTGAGTAATTACATCTAAGGCGTTTTTAAAAGGTCCACTGTAAATGGGTTACAGATGAGAGAGGCAATACACCGACACGAAATTTCCAGAATGCCTCCAAAGAATAACGAGGCGAGGTGTACACGGTTCCTCTTGGCTTGGAAGCCGATGTCAAATCAGTTGCCAACAACAAGCCCTGGCGTAGTGCCGCCTGTTAACAGACAGGTCTACAGCAGAGCAGTGCTCAGTGGAATGCCAAACATTTGTTTCATAAGCTGAAACAAAAAGCTTGCTGATTTCCCTTCCTCTCGTCCGCTCAGAGCTCTTCGGATGGGGGGGGGGGGGGGGGGGGTCTCTCTCAGCCACCTGCGCATGTTCAGCATAGCAGAGCAGAGCGCCGGGCACGAGGAGCAATGTACCGGAGGAATGTCGTCCCGCGGAGCAGCCCGCTCAAGAAAGAGCCGAGGGACTGTGAAGAATTAGCTTTTGCACACACACACACACACACACACACACACACACACACACACACACACACACACACACACACACACACACACACACACACACACACACACACACACACACACACACACACACACACACACACACACACACACACACAGGCTATTGCTGCACGTGTGTTTAACGTGACCCGCTGTCCCAAAAAAAAGAAAGAGGCTACGCCGGGCCAACCGCAGCTGCTTGTCAAATCCTAATCCGGAGCAATTTTCCACTGTTTTAAGGTGATTTGGGACGAATCAGATCCGCTGGCTCGAAGCTCCGCGAATGGTCTCGCAATGGCTTTTATTCGGCCAGTAGTGCGCTGTGGCTCATTGGCGACGGTGTTAAGAGTCTGCAGCGAGGGGCCAAAGCTCACTGATTGAAAAGCGTGTGTGTGTGTGTGTGTGTGTGTGTGTGTGTGTGTGTGTGTGTGTGTGTGTGTGTGTGTGTGTGTGTGTGTGTGTGTGTGTGTGTGTGTGAATGTGTGTGTGTGTGTGTGTGTGTGTGTGTGTGTGTGTGTGTGTGTGTGTGTGTGTGTGTGTGTGTGTGCCCCTCATTCTCAAGCACCAACCAACTCTTTCCCCATTTTTACATGGAATTTGGGTTGGCAGTGGTGGGGAGGGTCAGTGTGTGTGTGTGTGTGTCTGTGTGTGTGTGTGGATACATATCGTACGTGAGTGTGTTGGAATATGTAGGGAATGTTCGGGAGTGCTGCTGCTGTAGATCACATGATGAGTCTGGTCCGGTCACTGTTATTCTTTTTTCTTTGTCCCCCCCCCCCCCCCCATAGTCTCACCACCGTCTCTCACATAATTGCCCCTGTCTGAGAGCTTTCTGGAGCAGACTCTCATCACAGCTGAGTTGGACGCAGCGGCTCCTCTGTTATGATTAATGTGATCATCTTTTCCCTTTGATTCCGCTCCGACTGGCACCCACGACAAACAATAAACCTCCCACACCTCTCACCCACCAGGTGTGCCAGTACCATGGGATGTGATTGACACCCACGACCCACAAGTGGTTGACAAAAGCCTACCGTAAAGCTTGTCTTGAATCAAAGCAAATACCATATCGATATCCACTTTTATGTTGCTAACTGTCAAATAACTTCCACTTTAAAGTCTATAGCATGATCAATGGTGGTATCGATGAAGGTGCACTTGATATGCACATCATGCAGGCAGCACTTGACCTCACTGCTTGTTCTTTCCACTTCAGTGACCACGACTATGGCCAATTGAGAACCGTCCCTAGCCACAGTCAGTGACGTGTACATGCATACATAGGAGTACACTGGGAGTCACAGAGCACCCGTTAGTGTAGCTTACAACCCTCCAGTTCATGGGTCACCTTTCAGTGCGTGGTTTTGGTTTCTCTCCACGTATGGCACAGAAATGTGCAGCTTTGACACTTAACATACATTTCGAAATGATTCCGAAACAACAACAAAAAAATACTCAACACAGCATTACTCAAAAACAACTAATGATGCGGGACTACTCCATTACACCTCTTTCCTCCCTCCTTGGCTAGGCAATGCAATCTTATTCCCCCTGAGCGCCATTAGAGCAACCTGTCCAGGCTTGTGTGGAGGTAAAATCCTCCTTTTTACGGCGCTTCGTAAAAGAGACAGTGGACATGTGTGTGCATATGTACCGGGAGAGAAAGACACTGATGGACAACCTTGTTAAAGATATCATGGTGATCCACTTAGGTCCGTCACCATTACTGTGTTTCACCTTTAAGTTACACTTCAGACTGGGGAAATAAGCCACGTCTCAATAACCACTGGACTTGACTCTACATGCTCAGGTTCAAAAGTGTTGTGTCGTTAGCGCCCTCTGCTGGCTACAAGTTGAACTGAATATATATATGTGTCCTTATATATATATATATATATATATATATATATGTGTCCTTATATATATATATATATATATATATATGTGTCCTTATATATATATATATATATATATATACGCAAACAAAACAAAAAGGTTTTAAGAGCAAATATATAAACTGAGAATAATGTATTTATTAGTTTTGCTTGGTTAAAAAAATAAAAGCTTTGGTTTTGAATCCAAAAGCTTTGAAGCCAAAAGTTTTGAAACCAAAGTTTTGAAGCCAAAAGTTTTGAAGCCAAAGTTTTGAAGCCAAAAGCTGAGTTGGGTGTAGTGGGCGGGGCATACGCTGCTGAATGTATCAGGAGTTTCTATTGGTCGGTTTGACTTGTCTCTCGGTATCTGCTTCATCTAAACACAGACGGGAGGTTACGGTACCATGGAGGTAAGTTGACGTTATACTGCTCTGTTTTGTCAAAATTATTTTAAATGTAGCAGCACTTCACTTTGTTTTCATGTTGTTAGTGTCTCTTTTTTTAAGGAACGACATGGAGGGCTGCTGTGTTGACATGAAGCTCCGCTTTCTCAGTCAGCTAGCATTAGCTGACAAGCTAGCCAACGTTATCTGACAAGCTAACATAGCCATGTCTCAGGCAAAGCAGAAGCTGGTGATATTCCAGGTTCACAACCTGAGCTCATGTTGGTCCGTTTAAGGACATAATATGAAGTATAAATTATCTGTAAAATCGTCACAATCGCAGTAAGATATGATTCAAAGCGAAGGCAAAACAAGTTACTTTACAAGGCTTAACTATGGTCGGATACAGGCAGACGAGCCACCGCTAACGTTAGTTAGCTTGCCAGCTAACGTTAGCTAGCTTGTCAGCTACAAATGTCATATCATTTATACTTCATATTATGTCCTTAAACGGACCAACATGAGCTCAGGTTGTGAACCTGGAATATCACTTTAAGTCCGGTAACGTTATAAACGAGATTAATTACAAGGATAAACTGAATTTGCACCCTTTGTTTTGTGGTGTGAAATAAAACTAACTCTACATTTTTTGTTTTTTGTTTTAGGGAGCCAGGAGCAAACGGCTCAGTTCATCAAGCTGAGGGGGAAGAATGACGGCCTCTTCACCAGGGACAAACATTCAGCAACCGTAGCTTTGAATTAAGACATTAGTCCATTTGTAATATCGCCATTTCACCATCCTATACTTAAGGTTACAGTTACATTAGCTCTACTCCTATATAAAGCCTTTACTAATAGAACAACCAGTAGAGAGGACAATACACTTCTGATGTGTTGCTGTCACACATATGACAGTTGTGACTGTCACCTTTTTTTTCTCTTTTATTTAAATTGAAATAAGACATCCATGTAAAGAATTTCTATATGAATGTGTATATTCTGCTGTGTAAAATGTGTCAATCATTTTCTCAATGTGATTTGGACAATTTTGGCAGTCACCCTCCCCTGGGTGATTGCCTTGCAAGCAAAAAAAACTTATAGAAAAAATATGAAATAAGTGTTACTGCAAGTTAATAAACATGTTTGCTGGTATTTGTTTTGCTGCTGTTGTTGACTGTCCTGTCTTAGTAGCAAGTATCCAGGCTCTTTTCTCTACTAGAAAGATTGAGAGAGAAATAAATATATATGTATATATATACATGTATATATGTGTGAATGAAATAAAACAGTTATTGACAAATACATTTTATTCATAAGAACTATAAATAATTGGAAATGAGTTATTAACATATCAACTGATTGAATAATTAACTGATTATTAATTTAGAAAAACTACATTAAGAAAAATATTGAATATATGATTGAAAAACAGATTAAAACTAAAACCTTTACAGTTTATTTGTATATACACAGTACAATCCTGAGCAGGCATGCTAGGCACGGGAGCAGCAAGGGGATTGGGGGGGGGGGGGCTGCTGACGCAAACAGGAAGTCCTCTGTAGCATAGGCCGTCTCATTTCGGAGACCGCTCGGTCCAGCCTTCGTGGTCCTCAAAGGACACGGCCGACATGGACCGCGAAGGCTGGGTCCCCCGAAGGATGCAGTTGCTGGATTGGGACACAGGCAGTGTTTACAGTGGAAGCAGATTCAGAGAGCCAAGTCAAACCGACCAATAGAAACTCCTGATACATTCAGCAGCGTATGCCCCGCCCACTACACCCAACTCAGCTTTTGGCTTCAAAACTTTGGTTTCAAAACTTTTGGCTTCAAAGCTTTGGTTTCAAAACTTTTGGTTTCAAAGCTTTTGGATTCAAAACCAAAGCTTTTATTTTTTTTAACCAAGCAAAACTAACAAATACATTATTCTCAGTTTATATATTTGCTTTTAAAACTTTTGTTTTTGCTTTTGAAACTTTTTTTTGCTGTTGAAACTTTTTTGCTTTGTTTGCGTAATAAAGACACAAATCTACCTTCATACCTTCAGGAGAGATGGCGCTCAGAGTCTCGTAGTTTTTTTCCACTGCATTCACGTGAATATGGTGTATCGAAAGCATTGAGTCATAATTCTCGCGGTGCCTACGTTTCCTGAGGGCAGGTTGAGGACGGTCGTCAGCCTTCTTTGTTATGCTGTCACTCATGATTACACGCCCCTCTCAGGTGATGCCACGCGCCCCCAAGCCAGATCAAGGCCATAAATCTGGAACTGAAAAAAAGATCTGAAAATGAAATACTATTAAACGATGATCTGAATCTGAAAATCTGCAACTGACCTCAAGGAGCAATATATATGTGTATATATATATATAAATATATATATGAAAGTGAAAAAAAATGAAATCAAATATATTCAAAACGATTCCAGAACTGAATCAAAGTTATGTTTAACCCCCAAAAACTTTTCCTTCACTTATTTTTTTTGTCTGAATATTGTTGTATTTTTCAAAGTTCAAGACCGAAATTTGAACTTTCAGTTTCAATTCTTTTTTCAAACAATCAAAACTATTGACCTGGATTTGGCTCCATACATCTCGTTTGGTAAACCAAAGTCTAAATCACCAACAGATGTCTGTCTGTCTGTACCATTGCAGTCTAAGCCTGCCGCCTGGCCACTGGTCCCAGCTATGTCGATGCCTTATAGCTTCCTTTTAGGGGTTAACTGATCACAGAGATCAAGTACAGGTTTCATTTTGTTTATTTACACAACACATCAAACAATCCATTGTCAATATACAAATAAACTGTTCACATGTAGCATGTTATACACAGAGGCAGAGTATTGTATGAGATAAGTATGAGGTACAGATAATAGATAACAAGATAACAAATGTGTACATAATCAATGTAAGAATACCAACAGAGAGCTGTATCGTGGCCGTAGAAGTTGAAGGAATACACTATCGTGGTCACCATCGCATATACAATGTCAACGAGCCGTCAGCTGGGGTAATGAACAGCTTTAGCAGTTTCATCTTGGTCCCAGGGGAAGGTATACTGTAAATGTCACAGATGACTAACGAGGTGCATGTCAAATCCTAAATGTATTTGTGCAATTCAAACACGGAGCGCTTTTCTTTCTTCAAAGAACTTTAAAAACACGAACACAACTGCAGCAGTTCTTCTCTCCATATAGCAGCCTATGGCCTTTTTTTAAATGAAACTTAAATGTACAAAATCAACGATACCGATATATTTTTGATGCGGAAGTACTGCGGGGCTGTTAATGCTCATGAGCCCCCCCCCCCCCCCCCCAACGAGGGCAAAATAAAGTTTGGCATCTTTGAGTGGAATGCCACTTGTACGATCTCCTACACAAAGTACTGATGCGTTTTTAACCAACTCATGTCAAATCAATATATTATTAGAGTTTCATTAAAATAATTTTCTATGGTTTCTCTCATTGCAACACACACGCACACATACACACACAGTGGTCATATTCACATACATCTTAAGAAAAAAAATGATTTAACCGATTCAGAGAAGCCACATACATGCCGTGCATGTACAAATGTCCGTGGTTTAAAAAAAGAAACATTTACATTGCATAGATAAAACAGGATAATCCTGTACGAGATGTAGCCTGTCCTTGATCCAAATTATACGTGTCGGCTGCGCTGCTTTTCTGCATTTTAAAACTCCACAACAAATACCTCACGGTGGACAGATGCAGCACAGAGGCGTGTCTACATCGGCTACAACCTTACAGAATGTTAATAGTTTGTTTTGGTTAAATATTAGAAAAAGGTAACATGCAACAAGGTACGGTTTTCTTGATTTGTCCATAAAAATGCAGCCTGTGTGTTATGTGTCATAAAATACCTTAAAAGAATATATCTAACGGTATAAGACATTACATTTGTATTGGTTTTATTATGTTTTGTTGTTTTCTTACTTTACAGTTCATTTTACAGGAACGAAAAACAACAACAGAGAAGTTTATTTACATCTTTCTACTGAAAGATGTAATTAAATGTCCTGGTAAGTGATCATTATGTACGTAATATCCAGTTAATCTCCAGGGACAACGTCACCATCTTCAGTCTTCACGTTGTGGTCTTTATTTCTTGTTTCTACTAGTAAAAGTCGACCTACTTCCTCTTCTGCGAGCCAATCATCACCTTGGAAACAAAGTTGACGATGGCACTGGCTGGCTGCTCAGGGTCATGCTCTGCAAACAGGTGACACACATTGTCCATGGAAGTGCCAGTTTTCCTCGCCACAAAGCCAAAGATCCTGCAGAGGTGGAGAAAAACACTGTCATCTGCCTCAAAGTGACCAAGTTCCCTTTAAAAATAACTGCTTTAATGCTGCCCTGGTTGCACAAATGTCAAAAATAATCATCATCTACTTACTTTGCTGAATGGCAGCCATCGTTTTTCCACCTGTGAGCAGTGAAGGGAGGATGGTTAGTGGCTTTGCAGAACCTTCCAACTGCACGTTCAAAAGTAGCAGTGACAATATATCAAAAAAACAAAAACAGGATACATTTTGACATCCGACATAATAACTGATTTGCCTAACTTTAAATCAGCGATACTCACTTTCTTTCTTGAGGGTCCAATGCACAAAATATGACGGTATTGACATTGTAATGCCTCCTGAAGAACAGCCTAAGAAAAAGACAGGGGGAGTGATTATTGTGAGGAAAAAAAACCCACCTCCACATGTGTTTATGGTGTGAATATGCCTTGCGTGGCACTCACTTCCTCTGGTTGTCAGTGAGGGTGATCCCCTGGGAGGACACCTTGAAGTGAACTACGGTGGAGGTCGGTGGAGGGCTGGAGCTCAGAGACATACTGGCGGCTTTCTGCACCGCCTGGACGCCCGTTAGCGACTCCATCTCCACGGAGCCCAGGTACCACACATTACAGGCTGCGGGAACAAATCAGCAGATTCAAAATACACTCGGATCACGACTGCAAATAACGGTCGAGCAAGTGCATTCAGTGGCAAGGGCCGTAATAACAGGGCTCCGCGCCACAGAACACTGTTTTTGTGTCATTGCGCTGTCGTGATGTCTATTCAGAGCGAGTGATCTTAGACGCCTGATTACCTGCACCCTGTTTTAGCAACTCGGCCGCGGAGTTGGTGACCGACTGTGAGGTCGTCTCCACAACATCTTCAAGAGGATCTATGAACACAGAAAAGCAAAAAACGTCTCCGTGACTAAACAGGCCAGACAAGCTAAACAGACATATGGGAGGCCACAGAACCTAAATAATGTTTATCTTTTAAAATCAGGTCTGTGACCGCGCGTGGAGCACTGACCTCTGTCAGGTATGATGAGTTGGCAGGGCAGGGCCAAGGGGGTGATTGAATGTTGGCAGACCAGCGCGGTTAAGCTTCCTGCAAAACAACAAGATATCAAATCAAGATCACAGTGAGATCTCCTGAGGCTTTATTGACAACATTTCTGATTGTCTGATTGCATCGTCACTGACATATAAATGTGTGCTTTTAGGTTGTAAGAAGTCCACTTTACGATTTTGTAAGATGGGTTTAGCATTAAAATGTCTGTAGATTTAAAGAGGAACAGCTTCCTGTTTCAGTGTCAAGTGCACACTGAATTGTTTAAAACAGTATTCTCCACTGGGCATGTAACACTGTGGAGAAATCGACTAAATGTAGGTTTTAATAATTGAATTCTTCATCATTTGGGGACAAAACTATTTCAAATGTAAATAACATATTTGGTGTCTGAATAATACTTTTTTTTGTCTCTGTTAATAACAGTCACTATTAAGGGAAAGGAGAAGATCATCAATATGGCAGGTGACTCCAAAACTTTGAACGGTAGTGTTTATATACTGGATAGCTAAAAAAACAAAAAATGCAACTACAGGTCAGGGGAGGAAGAAAATACCATTAATCTGGTTAAGAAGGACAGATGAAAGCATGTAACAGCAGGCCGTGGGTCGAGTGCTAGGTGCATTCCTGTGTCACGTTAAGATGCAGACAACCAGCAGACAGTGGTACAACGCACCGCACACCAGCAGAGGGCAGTGTGGTGCGTGAAGTCCTGCACTTCGTGTGGTGCAGCCAAACAGCCAGGAGGTGTCCCCGTTGTTCACCAGCTGTGAAGGGAGAAGTCTTAACCGAGTAGGTACTCACCAAAATAGGGCTCATTGGGGCAACCCTTCAACCGCACTCCTTTCTGTGTGCACTCAATCAGGAAGTGGCGCACCAATTCATTGGCTAGATCGCCCACTGCTTGCCAAAAAGCACAGAGAGAAGAGACAGAAAGAGAGAACAACAGATGATCAATTCCTCTGTTTGAGCAAAACTGTCCTCCGTCGTACACCCTAGATTTACTCTGACCTAAATAACGGCCCCGGGCATTTATCTCAGTGCAGCATGTAATTTCCCCCGCGCCGAAGAGTAACCCAAAACATGTTAAATCGCTACATTCAGCCTCCCCGGAGATTAATGGGATTAGGATTCAACAGAAGCGCCTGCGAGGGGGCAGGAGGAGTGTGAGGAATGTCTCGGCACAAAGGCTCGGAGAAAGGCCCCGCTCCTTAAGGTGGGTTGAGTTTCACACTTCTGAGGAGCCACAATGCTCGAAGCAGAAAGTGTGGAGAAGGGGCCGCGTCGCGACGTCTCCGCACAGGTGGACTGCGTAGGGGTGAAGGCAAACAAAAGGACAGGTGTGAGTGGGCGGTGAAATTAAAGGGTAGGGCGCCGGGGTGGGCCGGTCCAGGAAGAGCATCCTCGATGGAATATAGTAAAAAATTTCCAACTCGTTTCTGACACACACACACAGTGTGTGATTTAACGTCCTCTGGCCCCTTCTCTGAATAACAACACATGATGTGTGAATCATCACTCAGCCAGCCTTTGTTTTCGTGTTGAAACATGGACAGAATGTTTGGCCAGATTCTGAGAGAGACGTTGTTTTATTTCTGAAAAAATAAAAAAATCCTTCCCCTGTATTTCCTGAATATGCTAAACATACACACTACCCTTTTGACCCCAGTCCCTGGATGTGTTACGTCCATATCAGACAGAGTTATGTGGGGCAGACCGCTTCCCAGGAGAAGGCCCTGGGATCAGAGCTGGCTTATGGACCAGGCACATCTTTTGTTAGGGGCTGAACAACAGGCTATCAGGGCAAAATGGGGTCTGTTCGGCTTGGATGATGCCCGGGAGAGAAACGCGGCGACGAGCTCTCTCTCTCTCTCTCTCTCACACTCACTCACACACACACACACACAGTGGGGCTGTAACTGTAGACGGCTTTGTGTGCGATGGCTGATTCCCAGGGAATCTGTCCTGCCGGACCAATCTGTGACGGGATATCTTCTTCATGATAACAGAAAGAGTCATGAACTTTATCTTTCTGCAGACTCTGTAGGCATGCGGATATTTTTGAATTTTGTCAGAGAAAGGTTAGCCGCCTCCCCCTAGCTTCCAGTCTTTATGCTAAGATAGGCTAACCGCATCCTGCCTTCAGCTCTATACTTAACACACGCTGGTTTCTATCTTCTCATTGGAAGCCAGCAAATACGTGTATTTTTCCAAAACATTATTTCAAAAGAGAAAAAAAAAATTCATTAAAGATGCACAAACAATGAACCTGGGTCTTATTTTCAAACCAAATTTGTATAAACCAACCATTCCCATCAAAAGTTACCGTACCTTTCTTGGTTTGTTGGAGGACTGAGGGCGGGGGAGTAGCCACCTTCATCGCCAGCCCATAAGCCCCCCTGAAGGAATGGCTGTCCCGCACGATGAAGCAACCCGGCTCCTTGTCCTTCAGGACCAAAATGGCTGAGTGAAGAGAAACATCATTGTGAGTCGGCTCTGTAGCTCTGTGAAAAGTTTCCTTTCTTTTATTACTTTGGCACAAAAGTGGACACTGGAAGCGTACCTTGATCCCTTGAGATATCTGGCTTGTACCAGAATTTTGATGTGTCCTGCACAAATTTTACAGTAACCTGCTTGCCAGCCAGCACATCTGGAAACCAGAATTATTACGCAAAATAATCAGTACATGCTTCATTTGTGTGGGGGTTATCAAGCCATGTGACAGCGGTGATGGTGTTAGCTTCGTAAGGGGGGGGGGGCGGGGGGGTTCCGCGGCTCACCTGGCAGAGGTGAAGCTGTGCACAGCGTCTGGGCTGAGAGGTCTGGCAAAACGTTGGGGAAGGGAATACTCAGGGAGCTCCCACTGTGGGGACTCGAGAGCCCGCTGAGGGCCGGAGACGCCGTTCCCAGCGAATGCTCCCCATCGGACGCCCTCTTCTTCTCAGGCAGAAGCGGGGGCTGCATCTGGAGCAGCGGTGACTGGCTCTGCCCGTTTACGGAGGTCAAAAGTTCCCTGTCCGTGCCTCCGTTTCCCAGCAGATTGGAGGCGGCGTTGGGACAGTCCGCGCCGTACCCGACACCCGGGTGGTCCTGCTCGTCGAAGCTTTGGGCTGGACTGCGGCTGAGAGCGTAGCGGGCCGTGCAGTTCCGCTGGCTGCTTCGAGGAGAGCTGTGGGCGTTGGGGGCCGGGTGGATGTGGGGGTGGTGCAAGGGAGGAGAGTGGTGGCCATAGTCCAGTGGCATGGAGTGCGGCGGCGGTTGTCTGGTCGAGGGATAGCTGCTCAGAGACGAGTGGCGGGTCAGGACGGGATGCTCTGGCCAGGACTGGCTCGTGGAGGAACTTTGAATAACAGAAAAAAATAAAAAGGTAATAAACATATAATATATTAACATAAGTCAAGTTTACATTCTAATGTGGAACAAAGTTCAACTAAATATTCCAGGAAAATCTGCAAAAGAAAACGCTAATTAATGAGCGTTTCCATCCACTATTGTTTTTGAGAATATTAAGAGCTGGGCGATAAAGTTGGTGGCACTTTCATCAGGTGCCATCAACACTATTGAAGAAGAAGCTAACTCAGAGAAAGAGCGCCAGTCAAATCTCAAATTAAAACCTGGAAAATGTGAAAGAAATATTGCATTTATGTTTATTTCATGTATTCCTTTGAGGAACAGTACAGTCTCCTCTCCACACAGATCGGACGTCCCAATCGGCCGTCTCTTTACTGTCGGGTGACCCTTTAAGTCACATGCTTCATTATTCATTCGCTAGGTCTGCTTCCACTGCACTGTCTCACATTTTGTTTTTATTAATACACCAAACCGTTCCACCTGAGCCACGAGTAAAAAGGTGCAATATGTCCCCCAAATTTCTCGCGTTTCCAGTAGTCTTAAAAGCGTGAAAAATGTTGGCTTGGGCCTCATTGTTTACATCACGGGGGTTAGCTCTGAAGCAGATGATCCAGTAGATTGTACAGTAATTCATGTAAAAGTGCTGCAAATACTCTCGATCCCACTGGAAATCAACACCAGTCTGAAGTTTCTTTGGGAAATTCTATCCTCTGGCACTAAAAACAATGTTGGGTGAAGCTTAAAGGTTCTGCGTAGGGCAGATCTGTACCTGTCTGTCCACTGACGGGTCCCGGCAATAGAGGCAGAGTGTGTAGCACTTAGCGTCCTGTGGCAGTTGATGGAGGAGTCTGGTAAACCGTCGCCTCCGACATGACTGATCATCTCTGAATATCCTCGGGGTTCTGTGTACGAGAAAACAAATCAGAAATACAAATTCAAGCACATTTACAGATCACATTCACGGCGTCAAGCGCTGCTTTTGTTTTCATAATGCTGAATTCAATGAAAAGGAACACGAATACATTGAATCTAAAACAAAAATCAACCCAAAACAAACTGAAAAAGTGAAAATAAGGTGGCTGTAACGAGAACAACTGTGCGATATGGCAACCAGTCCCTCGGGGAGAGCTCGGGGTTCTTTCCAGTGAGAAACAATCAATATTAGAGTTGAAATGAAATAAAAACTGTCCGCATGGCCATCAATCCACATAAAACCACTCACCAAATACCCTCTGCCACAACCCACCGGGTCAACAAATCAGACTCCGTTGCAGCTAGAAATGAAAAGCCCTCCGACATAATTATCTAGAAGCTTTTATTTCAATCAGCCAAAGCCTGGAGCCACCGACGGCTCCGGATCTCTCTGGGTCACTCTCACAGGAATGAGAGGCGCAACGCGAAAAGAGTTGCTTTTTTTCTTCTTGTCCCCATTTCCCTTCTGTGTGCACGGAGACACTTTCATGCGGGGGGGAAGAAAAGTGTTGTTGCTTTTTGTGCCGTTCCTCCTGACCCACAGTAACCATGGAGATGTGGCGAGACTGAATGTGGCGATTCTTTCCCGGGTGTCTGAGGGAGCGAGAGGCACAGCAGGGGCGCCAGTCTGCTGCCAGGCCCTCCGGCCTTTAGACTAACTCTAGATCCATGGAAACAAGTCCACAGCAGGTCAAAGTAGAGTGGAAATTAAGTATGTGGGGTTGCTCCTGAACATGTGCAATCTTGCGCATCTGTGACAACACTGATCCCAAAACATGCAAAATAAAACGCAGCTAACTTTAAAAGTGCTTAATACGAGATTGGAAGCATTTCTATTTCCTCTCAAAGGCTCTCAACATGGCGACGGCTGAGCCGGCGGCTTGCAGCTAACAGCGCTAACAGCATTAACGGTGCAAACTACGGCTAAAGTGCCGACAGACCTAGCAGTGTTCTCGGTCGGTCGGGACGGTGCCATCAGCTGTATTTGATTTAAATTACTTTTGATTTAATTTGAATTATTTAAACGGCTTGGGGCGCAACATACACTTCAGTTTTCTCCGCTACTTCTATGATCAAAAAATTCCTAAAAAATAAAAAAAAAGCATGAAAGGATTTTGGGGAGTCCAAAGATGCTACAAAGTGCTATGAATGCACAACTCTTCCCACTTCTGACAATCTCATAGCCAGGGTGTGTTCGACCTCATACAAAAAAAAAGGCTCAGTTTTAATCTTTACATCAACACTGTTGTCTAAAAAAATGTTTAAAAAAAAATCTCTCCAGACCGTGACCACACAGACATTCTCCAAAAAAGCAAACATGCAGTGCACAGACTGGTTAGGAATCTCTCTCCTTTCACATCTCTGAGACGTCTTTGTTTTTGGGCCTCAAGTCTCAAAACCTCTCAAAATTCCACAAACAGCAATGTCATTATTGTTAGGTAAAGCCAGAGGGACCTGAAATAGCCCCGCTCTAATGAGATAGTGGATCCACACACATGCAGTCGCAGGGCAGACATGAAAGACTCTTGCAATTAGCTCCTACTCACTGCCTGCGTTTTTGTCACTCACTGTCTTTAATTGGTTGAATGGAAAAACACAAGCTGACGTTAAGAGAAAAACAGTCTTAACGGGTTGTGTTTAGTTCTTTGCAGCAACTTGGTGAACTGTTTATCTTCCTATGATAAAGTGCCTCAAATCCGTAGGCTTAGAAAAAGGTCAAAAGATCCATATTTTTAGTTGACAATGGACTGACATTTCTGCATTTTATATATATATATACACACCGTGAAATTATACGGGGAATTGTTTTCTATACCACGGTTCCGTTTTCCAGCGTCTATTCTTGAACACTGACCACTTTTTCTTCCCTCGGCTTGAAGAATCTCCACAATAGATTCATACGTTTGCGCTCAGTCGGCGTTTAGTAGAGATTTGCACCCACCGTGGTCCGTTCTGTAGCCTCCATAAGACTGCATGCTGGGAGATGGCGTTTGCATGAGGTGAGTCAATTCCGACATATTTTTCACTGTAAAAAAAAAAGAGGACGGGAACATTTAATTAAACGGAACAAAGAAAGCTGGTCGCAAAGCACCTGCAAACTCCATCACTTACCATAAGGTGTTGGCGGAGAGATGGGGAAGGCGGGAGTGGGCGGAGCCATGTCACTCCCAGCCTCGACCCCGCTGTCCATCTCCGGGCCCTGGGCCCTGTAGTCCGCACTGTCCGTCCTGTACAACATGGGGTGCTGCAGGCAAACGACACACACTTACAAACACGGAACCAACCAGAACAGAACAGAACGATCCATGAGGTGGGAAGGGGGCTCGTTGCACACTGTGCTCACGTGCTGCACTTACCTGGGACTGTGGCACGCAGGGGGAGTACTTCCGCTGGCCCCTGTACTCCTCCGTCACACCCCACCCTGAGGAACAGAAGCCCGGTTGATCCGTGACATCACTTCCTTGGCGACTCAGGAACCGCGTGACGCCCGCCCGTCCGTCACTGGACTGGACAGCTGGATACACACAAGTAGACAGCAGCAACCAGATCATTAATATGAGCAGATAAACAAGCATCGCTGACTTCAGGGAAGCAAAGTACATTTAAACAAAATAATACTGACATAAAAAATACCAGCGCTGCAACCGTTGGTACCTTTTAGGGAAGTATTACATGTTTTTTTCCAAAACTGCATCTTCCTCTAGTCGGTACTATTGAATACCGACTTTGACAGCAACTCTCTGTAAAAGGTTTGGGAATGATGACATTTGAATTAAGCCCATAAAGTCCATAAAGGGACCATGGGGCTACTGCCTACAAGCATGTTTTGAGAGGACAGCTGAGGAATGCCAGGAGGTCTGGCTGGTGGGAGTGTGTGTGTGTGTGTGTGTGGTGGCGGGGGTCAATGTTGTGACAACTCTGAAGAGTGTTGCCACTCAGCACCAGGGTGTTAATTTGAGCCCTCCCAGCGAGCTCCGAGCTCTCAGCCCTAAAGAATGCTAATGGTGCAGAGGGGCTAGTGCCGGGGATCATTACTCACTGAGTCTACTGACATACATACTTGTCCCTGTTCTTTCTTTCTCTTTCATTAAATCATCAGCGTACTAGAGGCACGAGAAACATTCGAGCAATGGGTCTGAATGTTGGGAGACCTTTCTCTCCAATGACACACATTCACCTAATATACCCTGAAGAGTAGAGTCGGGCAACATGAGGATGAGCACAGTAATGTGAGGCAACATAGATTTGGCTATTTCCCCTGAGGGGGCTCTCTCCTTTGAGGTTCCTAGTTGTGTCGGGTTGTTGCAAATCAATGAGCAGGATGACTTTAAAGCTATATTGCCAAAAAAAAACATTCCCATATAGATACCTTATCTAGACATTATTTCTCACTTGAATTTTCTATAAATGTACTTCATTATAATATGGTGTTATAAAAGTACATACACTAACAGACGAATCGATCCACACCGCTCAGCCACACTAAAGAGGACTCGTACACTGGGACATTCAAGTGCAGCAGGAACGAGTCCTAAAGCCTGGTTTCGGTTCCCTCGTCTCAAAGTCAAAGTGTTTTTGGTTTGATGCCTAAAACATGGTCTGTGTTTAGCACAAGCCAAAGAGATTTTTTCCATTTTGTTCCACAAATTAAAATAAGTCAATAAATACTCCTCGTGTGAATTTTGAAGCTTTTATATGTCCTAAAAAAAAAGCTAGCTGTGGCTAAATGCGACCGCGGTGTAGTTTGTTTATAGCCTAGCGTTAGTTTATTACTTGCTGCACGAAAAGTGTAAGTATCAAAAACTTGTGTTTGCCACAGAGTTTATATTCTGCAATAATCCAAAAATCCAATGGAAAAATCCCATTGGCTCTTTAGAGAGGAAACCAAGGCTCTGGGGTTGACCTGCAGCACTCTATTTGATCCAACATCATAAAAAAAGCACAATAATTCATCAAGTGACGACTGACATTAACATATAAGATAGAGAAGATGAAGAACTTTGCGATGCATCAAATTCTCCTGCAAGCGTTACATTTAGAGCATCCCGACCTTCCTGAATATGTCCCCTCTCATCAGTCGCTCGATGTCAGTCCCAGCCCCCCTGACACATCATCAATACTGTAGCCTTCCTCCTCCATCTCCATCTTTCCTTCTTTACAGTAAAAACAATAACAAGATGGAGGCATGGTGCAATGACGAGACGGGCAGGAAAAGCGCGACTGGTCTCGTTACACGGATACTGTAATTTGCGCCACTCAATATAATCCAAGCAGCCTTCCCTCGCGATACATAACTTCATGCTGCAACACAGCCAGGCCCGACTCTGGGCGAACGGATAAAAGCCGACATCAACAACAATCCCGTACTTCCTGCCGGTTATCTGCCAATGAGCAAAACAAGTTATTGCCTTTGGCGTTTTGTTTCTTGGAATGCCGCTTCTCTGTGCTTGATATGCACAGACAGGTATGCCTTTGGATGCGAATGGAAAAAACATTGCCTCCAGCCTCACTTGTTCCTCTCTTGGAAATTCCTCAGGCCTCCCCATCTTGTGCCCCCCTGCAACCACATGCACGGTGTGATTCAAACACTGCTACAGCATCCACGCAGCTTTGTGCATTTTCTCTGCTTCGCTGGTTCCCGGCCAAATAAAGAAAAAGACTGTTTCATTGCATCGAGTGCGAATGTTCAAGCCAATAGCGCCAAACCTGATAACCTGTAGGAGTGAGCCAAATCTCAAAAGGGTCTATTCTCTGTAGCATCGGCGAGAGAGGCATTTCTACTAAATTGTACAGCTTGTATTATTTACTGTGGCGTCACTACGTTGCATAACCTCCGTCTGCGCGACAGACACAACAGTCAAATGAGAAAACGTATATAAGAACGCATCGCCGCTAAGAGCTGGACAGACGGAAGTGTGAGGAACGCGGGACGACGAAACGGAGAGCATCTATTAGAGATGACTGACGTCTAATGAAAGAGCGCAGCAGTGGGACGGTCTGAGGGAAACACTGATTTAGTAAATATCCGTGCGCCTCAGAATGCAATCATCTACTCATCAAACACAGAGCGACGGAGATGTTCAGGGAGGTCGGTGACAGCTGCTCTCCCTCTCCCCGTGCACCGTACTGATCCTCCACTCGGATAGCTGCACAGACAAGTCTGGACGGCGCTCTTCCCCCCCCCCCCCAAGATTCACACTGAAAACATCTGAAAAGCTGGCAACAGCCCTGCTATTTCTGCCACTAAAACACGTGAGGTGGGAGAGGGAGAGGAGGAGTGCTTTTGTGAAGTTAACTCTGTCGTGAAGGGAGGAGAAAGGCAGATGCTGGTGGAGAGATGCGCCGAGCACGTGAATTAAAGCTGTTGATTAGGTTTATTAGATGGTTCTAGCAAAAACAGCTCCTCTGGTTTCACACATTTCTGTTTCACGACCGCGCTTCCACACCACATCACCACCACCACCACCACCACCACCACCACCACACCCAGACTGTCTGACTGTCTTACCTGTCTGCTGTGTGTTTTTCAGGGCTGTTGCGGCGTCATTATCGCCGAATCTGAGATCGATGGCGTTCGGGCACTTGGAAACCGAGCCGTTCGCGCGCGTCCCGCCGTTCCTCTTGAGGGAGCCGCTGTGGCTGGGAACCGGCACAAATGTGGGATCCAGGTCCATGATCAGCTGATTGAGCTGGTCGATGGAGTTATCGATGTCCATCGTCAGGGACTTGAACTCCTCGTCACGCTGGTGGTGGTTGTTGTTGTTGTTGTTGACCGTTGCCTGCTCCTTGTGCGGCGGTGCGCTCCTCAGAGCGTCCGTCGTCATGTCCCTTGCGGGGCCCTGGGGCTCAGTGGGCAGGCCGGCCTTGGGTGAACTGCTCCTTTGCTTGTTCCCTGGGTACCTCTCCGCGTCGTTCCCGTCCTCGGGCATGTAGATAAACTGCTGCGCGGCGACCAACTGTTGCTGGCGGACCCAGGACTGCGTGGAATAGCTGCCCTGCCTGTAGACGTGCTGCTTGGCCGTGGGAGCACTGCTGGGATTAGCGGAGGCCACGGAGTTGCTCCTGGAGCTCAGGCAGCCCCTTCCGGCCTCAGCGTAGGCCCTCTCGTACTCCTCTGTGGGATGGGGTGCCGGGTGGTGGAGGTGGTGCTGGTTTTGGCTCTGCTGCTGCTGCTGCTGCTGCTCCTCTCCTCCGGGACTCCCGAAGCCGTCCGACAGCAGGGAGTTCTGGCTGCTCTTGTGGCAGGAGGACGACAAGGTCCCTAAGCTGTCCACGCTGTGCAGATCGTGACCCGCGATGACCTCATCGTCCAGGATGTCCGTTTCCCTCTCTCGGGGTCTGGGGTCTCCGTTGGTGTGCACTTGCGCCGGGACTATCTGCTGGATGACCACTCTGGGCCCTTGATCACCCATCTCCCCCAGTAAGGGGTCCTCAAGACCAAAGCCACTCAAAAGGCGCTTCAGCTGGACCTTTTCCTGCTGGCTGGGGCCCTGGTTAGGCCGGATGGTGGTGGAGTTGGTGGTGGTGGTAGCGGTGGTGATGTTGGTGGCAGGGGCAGGTGCGGGTCTGTCTGCCCACAGAGAAGTGCTGGACAGGCCCGAGTCACTGCTGACGGAGAGGGCGTGGTCGCTGTGGTCGGGGCTGGAGGTGGCGGAGGTGGTGCGGGCCCCTCTGCCCAGCGTCGCCTCTCCTCCGCCGGGGCTTCTCTTGTTCGCCGCTTTGTCCCGGGTTAGGCCTTGAGAGCGGGGCGCTGCAAAAATAGAAGAGACGCAAGCGCTTCATACGGTCAGCTGGCATGGGCACACGAACACAGAAGAGACACACACAGACAGCGGCGGGGGGGGGGGGGGGGAGGACTCACGCAGAACACAAGCGGCACAAAAACCACACGCCGTCAGCATGCACGGTCCTGTCAGCCCACAAAAACTCCCGTCATTCAGAATCTGTTCAAAGCTCAATCACACCTCACCCGACGAAGACAACATTCCAGACAATACAGAGCAAACATCAAGACTGCAAATAACGAGGATAGCAATACCACCTTGACAGAGAAGACAAAAACGTGTGAATCAACATGTGGAGCAGATCACCTCATTAGCATGTGTCAGAACAAAAACCACCCAAAATGTTTATGGCCCTCTTTTTGAGATTCTAATCAGAGTTTATTCCAAAGACATTCCACTCATTCTGCCCTGACAACTCCCACCAGTGTTGGAGGTGAACTGCCACGGTGCTATAGTGTATGCAGCGTGCGCCGCAGACAAAAGGGGTTTTTCTCATGCCCGGGTTATATAATAGATGTTAAGTTCTTCAGGCGGCTGTGGATCCTCAGCGTCTGACCCCTTGCATTCCTCACCCCGCCTTGATTGAGCCACCCTACTCCCTCTCACCTGCCCCTTGACCCCCCCCCCCTCAGTCTAAAACAACACCCGTAATCACTTTTGCAAGTCAGAGTCGAATCCATCGCAGGATTAAAAAAAACAACAAGAAAAATCAAGTCGAGCCTTTTACTTACGCAAAACGAGGGCCGGAGGGGAAGTGTGCCTCGCTGTCACTCTCTCCTCAACATGACTCCTGCGATTCTCCCTCAATGTGCCGCCTTAAGTACTTGCCTTTCAGTCAAACCATGACTGGAGGATCAGAATACCAGACACGCATGATAAAAGCTCCCTCCTCCTCTCCAAAAGCTGCTGTATGGCTTGCCCCCCCTTCCATTGCTCACATGCTAGTTGAACCTGCATCCGGCCTTGAGCAGCCTCGGCTCAGGCCTCCATGCGGGTCAGTTCCGCCTGGCAGTTTTCCCCAACAAATCCCTCTCGTAACATTCCTACTGCCAAGGTGCAAGCAGCTTTCGAGACAGATGTTTCCCCCTCCCCCCCTCTTCATCTCACTCTGTCATCGTGCTGCCTCCCTTTTTCCTTTCCCTCCCCCTCGCGGCCACCCATCTGTCTCAAGAAGCAGAAACAAATAAGAATAAAAATCTCTCACCTCCGCTTCCACTGCCAGGTAAACACACAAGACAATCCCAGTCTCGGGGAAAACAAAACTCCCAGGGGAGAAGAGGCAACGCAGGCACACGAGAGCGGGCATGGCTGTTAACCAGCAGATAATGGTAGGAGGTCAAATCAAGACAGCACCAAGAAGTTGGCCCCTTGCTTTCTTCCTCTGCTGAGAAGGTGAGAGTGCTTGCACTCCACGCAATGGGGGGGGGGGCGCCTTGAGATCTCCAAATAAGGGCAGAGGAATGTAAACAAGTGAGGCGGGACTTAGGTGTGGAGGCGGGCTGGAGGAGAGCCGTAACCCGATCTCTTGTCCTGCATTAGGGGACTACCCCAGTGGGGAGAGAGGGGAGGAGAGAGGAAAGGAAAGAAAGAAAGAAAGAAAGAAAGAAAGGGCGGCCTGGAGAGGATCAGAGAGAGAAAACCACATTCCTGCAGCTTCAGACTTTTCTTTACTCTGTAAAAAGACACTTTTTAATTAAAGCAATCCTTGCCTTCTACTTGGAGCTCGGAGAAGCAGAAGCCGAGTTGTTTTTCCTCTCCCTCTTTGTGTGTCATGAAATTGCACGCCTGCCGTTCTCATGAACAATATCGGCGAGAAACAGATGTGCCCGAAACTCAATTGTGGGGTTGGGCGATTGTTAAAAAGAAAAAAGAAAAAAAAGAAGCAGAAGCTGTTTCACCTATCGGGACTACACTCCCGTTGAATGGTTAACAGAGTGTGTTCCCGACTTAAGGAAATCATTCAAACCCTTTATATCTAGCATTCATCATGTTGGCTGTTGTGGTGTGGCCAGTCCCTGAATAATCCACCAATTACAGTGCAGAGAGCGGTGAAACCAGAACCGTTCCTCAAGCCGCTCTCGCAGGAGGAGGTCTGGTTGTGTATGGATATGCAATTACCCAACCCAGTCCCATTCCTTCTCAGTTACTACCTACTATCCCGCGCCTCCTGAATGCCACAACCGTGAGTCGAAAAGCAATAATGATGATCATCCGCCCAGAGCTTCTACATGTGCCTCTTGTGCGTAGACTGCAGAATAAACACTCACATGGAGGGTAAGCTCCACTGTGGCGGAGTTAAACTGCGTTAAACGTTTTCTCACATACCCCTGGCGGTGTCTTGCCATGCAGACATTTTGAGATACATCAATAGCACGAAGGTAAATAAACATTAGAAAACCACAAAGCATTTCCTTGCAGAACCAACATCTCAGTTAATCTGGGTAATCCAAAGACTTCGGTTGTTTTCTCAATTATCTTTTTGCAACTTTTCTTACATTTCAAGTAAAGTGTGTGGTAGCAGCACACTACTTGCACGGGAGCAGGGTTGCAGCTAATCAGTTGCTCGGTATGGTCTTCTTCATGAACAGCAGCAGTACAGTTGTCCTCGGTTGGAGGCTTTTCTTTAATGACCTCTTGAAACAGGAAATGGCCATTTTTATGACTGTAACAGTCTTTGTGGTCCCAAAATATTAGATTACCGGTATGTTGGACCGTGAATTGGTGGTCTTAGTCTGGTCTGATTAAGTCCCCCATTTCTTTTTTGCATTTGCTATTCTATTGTGTGATTGAGATGTTAGATTAGTTTGTGGCTGTGAACAGTCTTCATTGGAGTTACATTCTACCCTATGGAAACCGATGAGAGCACGGTCCGAGAACGATCCAGACCTGGTTCTGGAGAGACTATCTGCATGGCTACACACTTCCAGAGGTAGGGAGAAAACAAAAAATCCAAGCGAGCAATTACCATTCAGCACTTCTCGGTTTTAATATTCACTATCGGATATTCATTTCCGCAGCTGGTGTGGCCGAGCTTACACAAAGACGGCAAGCTACAGTAAACTTAAGTAAACAAGCTTTCTGGAAAAAGCAATCGTTTAAAACTCAACGCTTCATTCACACGTGGGGATGAGCACACACTCTCAGCGGTGGTTGGAGGGAAGCCATTGAAGTAAATGAGGTTTGTCTTTTCACAACCGTAGCACTGCAGTGGCAAGCGGCCTTCAGACTTCCTCCTCCCGACCGGCCTCTGAGTGACAGCCTGTCGGAGTCAAACTGGGCCTGCCGGAGGACTGCTGGTAAGTAGATGCAGAATTCCAACAAAGCTCCCAGTCTCCCGTCTCAGATGTAGTGTTTACATGACAAAGCAAGACTGTAAATATCCCACATGAATGCTTTGGAATTAAGAGAAGAGGGGGAAAAATAAATTGTTTCTTTGTTAATATCTGTGCTCGGCTTTGATGATTTCTTAAATGCGAGTGTTTAGCGCTTTCATTGCATTGCCAGAGGTGTGCATAAAGTTATATATGGACGTGTTGGGGTATTTTAAATGAAAAATAAAAAATAAAAATAAAAACAAGCCAGCTCATTTCATCAAGCTGAAAGTCGCTTATAAAAACACTCAATGAATCCTGGGAAAGGGTGGATCTGTGTTATAAAGCTACCACCACGTCGCTCTATTCTGGGAGGTTGTTGTGAATTCTGAGGTTGAGTGGAGAGCAGCAACCGCAGCCGGGACGGGACGTCCCAACAGGGTGGCTCAGAGTGTGAGTCTATGTGTGTGTCTGTGCAGGCGTTACTAAGAGTGTGTGTATGTGTGTATGTGTGTGTGTGGGATGGTTAAAGCCTGCCTATTCATTTGATGAAACAACAAAAAAGAACCTGAGAACCAATTGCTCTTCCTCCGAACCCAGCATACATACAACAACACTCCTCCCTAGCCCTCACGCAGAAACAACACTGCCCATTGCACAGCAACCTGAAGGTAAAGTTCAGCTTCCTGTCCTTCCCTCGCTACAATAAAAGCCTCGTCTCCACAGGGCCCGCCCGCCTGGGTTGCAATTCCCGCTCGTGAGCAATAACTCCCGCTAGCGACACTTGCAACGCAAACTAAGTTAGTGGTGACTGTGCGCGCATGTTAATGCGATCACACTGCAGCACAGGACCCGTCACGCTGACTGTTAATTCCCTGAGGAAAAGAGAGCTTGTGTGTGTGTGTGTGTGTGTGTACAGTGGAAAAGTAATATTTAATGTCTAAATAACTCCCTTTGCATACTTCTTCCCTTCATAAAACAGCCATTGATATTTTGATTCATTAGACCATAGCTTTGTCAGAAAGTCTTGTGAGTCACGTGGTGACTGGTGCAGCGTTATAACTGTACCTTCACCGTCACAGATGTTCTGGTAGGAGTCCCAGCGGATAAGAGGATCTGCTGTGTTGTAGTCCACGATAACATCTGCCCCGTTTTGCCACCTGTCGGCACCTGGACCCGAAAATAACACATTTATTTATACTGCATCTAGATGTTGAAAGGAGAGTAGCATTTATAAAACGATAGTTAAACACATATGTATGGATCAAACTAACCATACAGATTGTGTTCATTTGTGAGCTGTGTTTTTATGCTAAGCTAAGCTAGCGCTTGCCTGTAGCTTCATATTTACAGGACAGACATGTGATATTTTCATCACACTCTCGGCAAGAAAGCTAACAAGCGAAACGATTCCTTTAAAAATTGCCTGAGCACATCATGGAACAATGGGGTTATTCTTCCACCCCTGATGCTGTAGATCGAAATCATATCTACATCCATGTTGGGGTGGGCAAAAATATCACACTTTTGATCAAATGACCATCACATGTGCCCCCCCCCCCCCCCCCCCCCCCCCCAGAAAATAGCAAAGATTTTTTGTATCACGCTATATAAAGTATACAGGAACTATTTGATAAACACTCAAGCAGATGTATACAACACATGCTGCACATACACAGACCCGCACCACATAGTTTCCCTCCTGTGGGGCTCTGGGGCAGCACATGCTGTGCTTCTGCACCTCTCTGTCAGCACACACTTCACACTACATTTCCCCTCTGCAGCATTCCACGTCCCTTCTCACCAGAGGGCAGAGGGGGAGGCCCGGAGCACAGGACAACGGGAGAGGGGAACACGGAGAAAAGCTCTGTGTCTGCTTTTCCAACTACCTCTCCCTGTCGCAACTTCTGAGAATAAAACCCACAGAGATCTGGGAACCTACCTGGGATCGTCTCCGGTCCCTCGGAGAACACCAGCTCCACTTTACCATAATCTGCAAATCTGGGATCTGGAACGTAAGCACACAGGAATGCCGTTAGTGTGGCCATTCATTCAGAAGCGGGAGGATGAATGGTGTTGTCTGCCAATAGGATTCTCTCACGCAACATGTTTGGGAAAACAAGATTATTGGTCTCAAAGAACAAAGTCAAAATTAAGTCCAGACAGAGCCCTGCAGATGCTGCGTGGAGCAGAGCGGTCGCCGTAAACTAGCGGCGGCACGTTGAGACCTGCTCTGTTTTTGCTTTTTTCTACCTTTGTTGGCAGTCTCCATGTCCTCTTTTTCAAACATCAGGTTGTAGCCCTGCACTGCTCCCGTGTGGAACTGCAGCCGGAAAACAACTTCCCGCTCTGAAGCTACGTCACTCTTGTGATAGCATTTAACCTGCAAAAGAAAATACTAAATGAACATTTTGATCGCTGCAATAAATACCGATCGCAGAAACTCTGAGAGTTATGTTTTCCCCACTACCATGATGTCTCCTTTCAGAAGCTGGGCAGGCTCCAGGGTGATACACACACGGCCTCTGTGGCCTGGACCAATGTGACTGGAACAAAAACAACAGCGAGTCAAGTGAGCCAGAGTCGGGAAGCGATCACAGATATTGACAGAAAGCAGTCGCTCTGAATGAAAATCAAGCATTAAAGTGAGTTAAACAGAAGGTTGCTTTGATGTGCTCCAATATTCTCTGAAGTAAACAAATTACCGTACTACATGTGTAAAATACTTACTAGATCCCAGATGAATACACGGTTTGCATTCCCTGGTAAACCCTGATGTACGGGCGACATACTGAAACGAAACAAAAATAAAACGTAAAGTTCACTGATAGCATGAGCTTAAGTAGCATGTTAGACAAGATACTCATGAGTACCTTCTCAGATTGTTTTGCTCACAGAAAGTGTGATAAGCTGCTGTTGTGAGAAAAGGCTTTCAGCTACATGACGTAAAAAACACCTCTGTTGTTTTCGGGTGAAATTAGTAAAAACAGCAATTTACATGCATACACGGCTGTGAGTTCCCATGGGTTTACTGGGAACCCATAAAGAAGTTCTTCTCCTCAGCTCTGTTTATGCAAAGTGCCTCTTCCTGTCTGAGCGTGTTGGAAAAAGAGAAGGATATAAAGAAGAGATAAGTCTGCGTCTTGTTTACTGCTCCAGCTCTGATGTGGTCGTGTCTGGGTTCTTTTTACGCCGCCATGGTGGCAGCGACTGCACATTTTCATTGGGAGTCGCAGCTGCGTGCAGTGGTAAACAATGAGAGTTTAACCTCCGGTGGCGTCGAAGTTTGGGATCCCGTGAAGGATGACGCAGTGCAGGAACAGGGGCGAGGCGTTGATCTTCATGGATCCACTCAGAAGGCTGTTGAGGATCCAAACATACCTGACACACGAAAGGACAAAAGGTGGACGTAAATAATACACAGGACTATTGTAGCTATTCCAACAACGAAATACTAAACATTCAAGGGGATCAAATGTGCTGTTATATGGACAGTCCAAAATGTGTCAAATAGTCTTGCTCACTTTTTTAAAATCACATATTTACTCATGTTTTTTGGTACAGAAATCAACTCTGAACCGGTAACAAAAAGGATATCCAGCCAAAATAATATGGGCTCATCTGGCCGTGTTGAGCCATTCCGTGTGAGCGTTGATGACTCACAGTGGTACACGGGGTTAGGATTACACCAAGTCCCCATGGGGTCCCATTCTTATTACAATGATCCACAACGACTGGCTTTTCAGTGAAAAGATATAGACCAAACAGCACCGGGACATGCAAAGTTCCGTGGTGAATCAGGTGGGTCTGGGGGCATGAATGTGTTTGGATGTGGGTCAACAAAGCACCAACTCAAACAACACGCGGAAAGACGCATGCTGCTTATGTAGAAAGGGCGTGTTCGGGGTTTTTTTGTTTTTGGATCTTACCGTTTCTGCGAAGGCGTCATCAGAGCGGAGACCTTATCATCGTAGTACTTCCTCATGGCGAAGCGGTCCAACGCCTGATCAGCACTTTGAGGGAGACAGTGAGGCGCATTAAACACTTTAGGTAATTATGACTCAGGAGAGAGATTACACTCTGCTGCTCTGTAATTGAACGGCGTTAACCCCGACTTAAATTGGGACACACACACACACACACACACATGCATAATGGACAACAGTGAAAGTAAGCGGAGAGACAGGGGATTCCAGCAGAGGAAGAGAATGCCAGCCTTAAGTAAACACAGAGGGGGAGAGGAGGACAGAGAGAGGCCAGAGTGTGTGCACAGCTCTGCTATTCAGACGGACCTAAAACCAACAAGCTCCGGAGCCTTTTCACCACAGCTCTGCCCCCCCCCCCCCATGAATCTATTCCATTGTAAATCTGACTCATTGTTTTCCGATCTCTTCCTCTACCTCTTTTTGCCCCCCGTCTTTCACATTCGCCCGACCGACCGGGTCTTCCCCAGCGGGACACAAACGCAGAGGCTAAATCGAAGGCCGATGTGTGCTCTTGCCACAATAACTGCTGTGTGCAGAGAGGATCTGCGTAGCGGCGTAACAGCAGGCCGCCTCTCCGAATGCTTGCTGCATTCTTTCACTTCAGGGCTTGGACAATAACAATGGCTTTAAAAAGAACATCGGAATCAGTTTTCTTCGTGATGAATAGAATTTCATGAAGCCGACACTGTGGCCAGAAGCTATTACAGTAACAAACATGTTTCCAAGTTGAATCATGGAATTCAACACGGGGGTGATTCATGGCTTAAATTGTGCGGTGTCCTTCTTTGAATTCGTGAGAGGTGACTTTTCTTTTGACTCACTCTCTGAATCACCGTGGGCCTAAAATCAAAGCAGGTAAATAAATCAGCCGCGGTCAGGTCATGACATTTGTTGTTGGTCTGCGGGAGCTGTTGTGGGTTGTTCGCTGCGACAGCGAGTGGGCGCAGTCATATTAGGATCAATCCTGACTCCCAAGGAAATTCATAGTAACCCAGTATGAACAATGTGACACACAGTGGTGGTTACCTGGCTGACACGTCGGTAAAATGCACAAAGGATGAAATGACGACGCCGATTCGACCCTTGCCGCCCTGAAGACACAAGAGAGGACGGGGAACAGATTCATTACACATGAGGCACTTTTCTCAGTCTCCATCCTATGTAAAACAAACCATTTTCTGTCAAATGTTTTGGTTATTTCACATCACACAAATACGTATCTCTGTACGTTCGAAGTGGGCGTGGCTAATTTAGAAAAAGGCAGTCACATATTTCCTTCCACCAATCAGGATTTAGCAATTCCTGAACGACGTGAAATACTATATACGTTTTCAAGGGTTTTAACACTTAAAAAAAAAGAAAGATTGGATGCTCACCCTGCAGTGTATAACCACCACGTGGAGAGGGTCGGCATTGAGCCAGCTCTCCATGGCCTTGCAGATGGTGCAGATCTTATCCAGAGGTGGAGCATGCATGTCCGGCCAGCCCGTATCTAGAGTCTGAAAACACATCCCTCACTGTAAACAGACACAGTAGCGCTCTGCTATGCATTACCAATCAATAGTATACCGTTTACTGTGGCTGGTTAACAGAGCCGATCAAAGAGGATGAACGGAGAGCTATTCTGCCATTGAAATGAATTGTACCGGTTCTTTTTCCAAGCTGATGGATTTTGACATACTCATCCTGCTATATATTCTAAACTGTATTTTACAGATGACACAGTAAATGTGAACTCACCTTCGGGTTCATTTTAGTGAGATCGTGTCTTTTCTCCGACAGGTTGATAATCTAAAGAGAACACACAACACAGCCAGTGACTTATCATGTTGTCTCTTAGATCACTGCACTCTGCCTACATAAGCATGAGTGAAAGATGCACTGTGTGCTCTGAGATCAATACGCTCGCATCAATATCCCATGAGAGCCCATCGGCCCCGACATCAATACTGTTTGCACTTTGACACCTGGGCTCACTTCAAGGTGAGGTGGCGAGCGGCACGCGGGTGAGCACTGACCAGGTAATTGTCTGCATGCTTGGACTTGAGCATTCGCGTGACATCCTTCAGGTTGTGGCAGTAGATCTCCTCCGTGCACCCCCGGGGGAAGGACACGGCGATGATGCGCTCCGTGATGTACGTCAGGTCGAGTTCGTATCCCTCCTCCATGCTGAATCTCGGGACTTCCTGTTGAAAATACCCAAGCAGAGACACGGGTGACTCAGGCCCTGCAATAACCTCACACCGTCCCCACTTAATACAGCAGCTGACTTTGCTCCAGTCAATATTTTGGCAGTCAAAGTCCTCCGCTTTAGTCATTGGGTCCGCAGAAATCTTTAGAGGTCGACCTCAATTCCAGATTGTATGACAGAGGGTGTCTTGTTTGCTCAGAAATGGTCAATAGTGTGAGTCACATGAAACAAAACAACATAAATCAAGAGCTTTTTTTGAACATGTGAGAGATTAGTGCCACTTATCTCCACTGCGAATAGATATACAGTGCAGTTTTTTCAGCGATCACTTTTATAATCCCTGATAAAACGCGATATAAAATGTATTATATATTATTAAGTATTATACTGTTTTTATTATTAATATATTATACTATATAATACTTTACATGCTATAGTACTGTGCTATAGTATATTGAATAGTCCCATCTTGTACTGTATTACTTTATGTACTGTATCACGGGTCTATATTCATAGACAAACATGATCAAGTATCTTACAAGTAATCGTACATAGTGGATGGTATAATATTACATATACTATACTTTGTAGCTACTAATCACACAACTATGTCACTTCATGTGCAGCAGTATTGCATTAGTGGAAGTACAACCCTGTGGGTACTGTGTTTGTACTTGCCTTGTTGTATTGAGTTTAATACTCTTGTATAGTTCCTATTTTTCTTTCCATTATTTTTGGTATTTTACATACTTATTTTTGACTCTTGACTTTTCTCTTTTTATCTGGACTTAATATTGTATTTTATAAATATAATAGATTATTGTCAATAAAACAAACCAAATCCTACCTTTTGAGAGAGCCATAATTAGAACAAATGTCGATGACTTGTAAAAACTACGAATCTATATTTGTGTGTAGCATTTGTACGAGATAACTGATCAAAAGAGCTTGATAAATGTTTCACATTTCACAGAAACAGAAACACTTTCCGCCAAAGCTGCCAAAGATGTCATCATCCTTCTTGAATAACTCCAATTGTTTGTTGTGATTGAACGAGCCACAGTCAAGAATGTGTCCGTCAATTAAGTCTGCAATGACTGCAGGCAACAGCCCAACACTTTGAAGGGGGCCAGAGCTGGAGCCATAAACCAGGGACAGTGCAGCCACGGCTTAAACCAACCCTCAGAGCGGAATGAAAGAGGCCATGTGTATGAAGAGGTCATCACTCGGGGAAACAGGGCTGGGTGTGTGTGTGGAGGTGGTGGGAGCGGTCCTCTGGGACTGTTGTAACTAATGGCGGGGTTAGTCTATTTCCCCTGAGACTAACAGGAAAACTGTTGACTAATGGGATATTAATGAACAGGCTGGCCAGTACTTCGGCTCTGTGCGTCTCTCCAGGGCACGGGCTTGGGAAGAAGGCTTTGTCATGGAGGTGTCAAAGTACTGCACCAAATAGAAATGGGGAAGGTACCCTATCTAACAAGCACTTGCTGACAAAAACTTTCCTTACTTACTCAATTTGGTGTTTTAAAGTATTTAAAGTTTGACATTATGGGAAAATATGCTTTCTTGCAGAGAGTTACGTGAAAAGATTGACACCACTCTCACGTCTCTATGGTAAAAATTAAGCTAACGTTACTGCTAGTAGCTGGTTAGCTTTGTTTAGCATAAAGACTGGAAGCAGGGACACAGCTAGCTTGGCTCTGTCCATACGAGGTAAAAAGAAATTGCCAAGAAACACACAGCATCATGTATCTCACAGGTTTATACAAAAAACAAAGTGTGAAAAATGACACAGGGTCACGTGCCGGGCTCCTAGCTTCCTACTTACGCTAAGAAATAGTAAGTCCCATAACCACCCCCTAAAACCACAACATGTTTTTTTTTTCCACACTTTTGTTTTTGGATGTGCTGTTGGCAAACTTTATGACCGAGTACGAACAGAGCCAGACTAGCTGTTCCCTGTTTCCAGTCGTCATGCTAAACCAAGCTAACCAGCGAGCAGTAAAGTTAGCTTAATTTTTACATGCTTAAAAACTATTAAATAACTGATTACATTACTAATTTCAGGGTAACTGAACTAAGAGAAATCAACGTTTCAACCAAATTAAATAAGACAAAAAGTAGCTAAAATCACATTATAAAATAATTCAAAATTTTCTAAATATCGACTTTGAATGATTCATTTCTCATGACACGTTCATGCGCAATGTTGCAGTAACCAACATCCTCCTCCTACTAGACCTCTCACTTCTCCCACTCATCATTCAAGCGAACATGAGCGACTTGCCCCAGCACGCACTAAAGATAATTGGTCTTTAATTTGCACCGACTGCTTTTGTTCCCGGTTTGAGGCAAAGCTCACAAAAGGCAGAATAAGCAGTGTCAAGGAACTCAAAACCCAGAGCCCACCCATGGCACTGGGAGAGCGAGGCTGGCAGAGGAGTCGGGTAGGCAGAGAGATTTGAGTAAATGGGTTGCCAGGTCTACCGTGAACAAGCAGCGACAGGTTTACCGAGGTCAGGATGTTGGGGGCTTAGGGTGTGTCTGGCACCCCCAGGTAAGAGCAGCAGGTAAGAGCTTGACTAGACTGCGTGGGTGCTGTCAGCCACATTCACACATGCATAACCATCACCTGGGACGGGTTCAAAAACGCTGAAAATAAATGAATCAAACATTCCATTTATGCGTGAAAGAAATGCAGGGAAGACGGAATGGGAAAGCATATCAAAGTGCTGGGACGAAGCCCGTTTCTATTTCAGGAGCCACACCCTTCACCTGGCCTGCACCGTATGGAATCCTCCATTTTGTGGGAGCAGGTGAACCACGGGATGAAAGAAGACAGCATCATGAACTGTCTCAAAATCATCCAGACATCACTGAGTCAGACCTTGTGGGTTAATTCACGGCCTCATCATGTGAACAGTGATCTCATAGTTGTTTTCATTTTTGAGTCCACTGTGGTGACAACAGTTGGCAAAAACGTTGCTCGTCTCAACACAACTAATAAAGACTCTCCCGAGCATGGGGTTCGAGCCACAGCAACCAAATCCATTTACTCAAAAGTATGTTTGTATGCGATTAGGCTGGTTGCTACATGTCTGCATGCTCCCCAACTGCATTTTCCATTAGCGATTTCAGTGCGGCCATCAGCGTGCAGATTGCTTTTACATATTTGTACAAACCAGAGATGCTGCCTCTTTTGCAGTGTTGTCTTGAAGGGTATACGCAGGTATACGAGGTGGACCCAACTATTTTTCAGGCGGTGTACATTATACCCACCTATCAGCCATAAAGCCACTGGAATATAAGAGAGTATACCCACTAGCTCATCTGTGACCCACCCATCTACCGAGTAGTACATACACCTCATCAGCGACCACTAGGAACTGCTCATTTGCATATTTAAACCAAAGATTTCAGAAAACTTGTGTTACAAAAAAGAATATTGTCTTAATTGTCTTTCATGGTGATATTTATTACTTGAACTTTTTTTCCCTATTCGCCTGAAGTTTCTTCAAAATGTATCTAATTTAACAATACGTATCTTTTAAGGTCGTTTTCTCAAATTCAGTTTTTTTCTCATACTCTGGGCCAAAAATGTCCACTTGAGAAGCACTTACACACACACTAAACTCTGAATATATCTGACTCATATGTCAACATTGGCTTTATCCAATTTATGCAAATTAGCACATATTGAAGATTAAGACATGATGTATCAATTGCATATCTAAACATAACACTTTCAGAAAACTTGTAATATAGAAAACAAATGTAAGCACTCAACTGGGGAAGTTTCATGCTGAGCAACTTTTATTTTTGCTATCAATCTATGTACTCACTCTTTTTTGATTCTATGTTAAATATAAAAATACAAATCCTCATCACAAGAAGCAGGAGTGCATTCAACCCCAATATTGTAGAAGCTGCAGAGGCCCAACTTTACTCTAGTTTTACCACACTTAAATCTACCTAATCGACGAATCCACATTTAAATGGATAGGTCGCAAATTGGAAACATATGCCAAGTGTTTTTTAGTCATTTAAATAAAACTAAAATTGTCCACAAACATTACGCCTGCGCACATATGAAAGCAATCATGGCCTCCCTTCCCCCATTCACACTCCAAAATCTGACTGAGTTGCTTCTGTCGGCTCCAGCTTCTAGTTTATGATTGACATGGTGTGGCAATGGCCTCCATTTTGTGTCAATTCAGTCCATTAAACTGAAATTATGCATCTGAGATCGAAACAAAAATAGGTGCACTGGTTTTCCTCAATAATAGGAGAATAAAAAGAACCAAAACCCAGACTCAACACAAACTTTCTCTGGTTCAGACTGCAGTGCTGCAGTCAAATCCAAGTCCCGGTAATAAAGCTCATCAAACCCAGCATGTAGGAGCTGGCTCCGTTGTGCACCAATCGTAAAAAAAACAGCTACACTTACAGTGCAACACGGACTCCTTGGGAGACTCTGGACAGATTAATGATCTCCAAAGCTATTTGCAAACCTGAGTAACACCTAAAGTGCAATAAATGCTTCAGGAAGTCTGGGGCCTTGCGTCGGGATTTCCTGATGGATTTCTTTTGTACATTTTTACGAAATTTACTCCATTAACTTTCTTTCTTTCTTTGATCGATTGCCCAGCACATGGAAAGAACTATTCACGCCTGTTTACCACTCCATCAGATGACAGGAGTTGTACCAATTAACCTCTGGCCATAACCCCCAGTTGGTATTTAGCATTCACATCTAATAGCCCCCTAACCTTGATACCATCAGCTGCACTGTTCCAAACCGCCTTGTATTACTTGGCACGAACGCGCGCCTCATACTGCGGGATAACATGTCCACAGTGACACTAGAGGCTGGTTGAAGGGCCCCCGGAGAGGGACAAGGCCACAGTCTGTTAGGGGCTCTAAATGTTCACGCTGTGGCTTTGACACTCATTCACTACTGAAGAACCGACATCAACAAAACCATGAGAACTGTTGAAAATGGGAGCTGGGTATTTTTGAATGTTTATTTAGCGACCCTGGAACTCTAATGTGTATTTGTCCCGCATTTTCATGAGATATTTTGTAGGGAATAAAAATGACAGCCCCGGGCATAAAGTGCGCACCCTTAAGGCTCCTAAAGTACTCCCCAATTACCGTTTTCTATCCCACGGTCATCGTGGAATGTGTTCCAAAATGGATTACGTTCCCACTCTCGCTCTCTCATTCCCCTCCATCTCTCTTTTCCTTTCCCCTTTATTGCTTCCATTCTCCTTCCTTCTCCAGGTCTCCTTCCCTCCGTTTAATGACTTACACATGTCAAGCCGAGTGGCCGAGTGGCCGAGTGGCCACGGCACCGCTGCGACACGGTGAAATGCCCCAGCGCTCCGTCCCCTGCGGTTCCTCCCAGGGTTAGATCACGGTGTTCTGCTTACAGTACACAACCCCAACCCTCACGCCAACCCCACCTGTCCAAACCACACCATCAGGATGCCCATTCATGTGTGGCCCGAACCCGGGACTTTGCGAGCACCACCTGACACTTTGGGTTTCTGTCACATTTCTTTCGCCTTGAGGGGCCAGATATTGTTCACATAGGAGCAACCTCAAAATAGAACCGCCAACAAAAGCTGTAATTACCGGTTGAAAAATGTTTCTCCTCTCTCGCCGGGCCTGTAATTAAAGCTGATCTTGAAAGAGTTTAGCCTGCAAAATGTTCAGAACAACCTGCATGGTTTATGTTGCGTGAAACAGAGGTGCGCAAGAGGGTGTAAATGCAGGAGTGTGTGTGTGTGTGTGTGTGTGTGTGTGTGTGTGTGTGTGTGTGTGTGTGTGTGTGTGTGTGTGTGATTTCCAAGCAAGGGAGGGCCGCAATATTCAGGTGAAGAGGGCTGTAGCTGTTGTGATGCAAGGACGCTTGTACATGTCATAAACAATGGCTGCCTGAGAAGCATTGCCCTAGGGCCGCAAATACCACGCAGCAGCTGTAGCTCAAAGGAAGAAAAAAACAAAGAAGCCATACTCTGACTGTCTCCATCATTTATCCACTGACTGAGGAGTCCAGACAGCCTCCAAAGGGCTTCTCGGTGGAGCTCTATTAGACTACTGGGAGCAAGTCTTCTACAAGAATGACCCCATGTGTTTCACATTATACAAAAGGTCTCCAGTGCACCCGAGCCCACAACAGCAAGGAACCCCAAATTATAGCCATTGCAAAACACAGTTCATTGAGGAAGACGGTTAAAAGCTAAGATTTCAAGCCAAGCTTTTTAATGAGTTTAATTCAAAGGCTCTAAATAATACTCATTGACATTGACCCCCCCCCCCCTCCAAAAAAATAAAAAAATCACAAGATCAGTGCTGGGTCAGTTTGAATGAGTGCCTTCTCTGTCTTCAGAGTGCTGGAGGAAGGAGCTGGGGCACCAACACACACCGCTGGTTTTAGTAGGAGCCAAAGTAAATACAGACAGCAGTGCCCTGTTTTGCACTTTAAATAACTGAGCCGACTCAATGAAATGGGACTGAGCAAAGGGCTGAAGAGAAGGGGGAGGAAAGACCACTACAGTGTGTGGGAGTCTAATCCTACTTTTTTTTTAAAGCACAGACCAGCCCGAGTTTAAGAAACCCTCCGTGCAAAACGATTGACGGTGGAAAAGTTCAGACACCGTGCCTTACCTTTTCAAACTGAAGGAGAGTACTTGGATTCTTCTTCTTTCTCTTCTTTTTGGGGGGGTTCTACTCTGTGTCCCCTTTGTTAGTCGGCGCTGCAGACAGAGGACGAGTCGGGTAAAGTCCTGCTCAAAGAGCCCTCAGCCTGTCATACAGGCGTAGTGCAGGCTGGGAGGCTCATTTTCCTCTGCTGGAATTTGCTCCTCGGCCTTCTGCTGTGGCTGCCGGGGATAAAGTTGAAGCCTTTGCTCGGTTCCTGAACTGCTTCTGCTCAGCGCCCCCCCCCCTCCCCGAGCACACTTCCTCCAGTCGGTGCTGCCGCTGCAGCCGCCACAAGTCCTGGCATGGGATAGTCCTCCTCCCACTGCGCCGCAAGGCCTGTCTCCCTTGTTCCCTCCCCCTTCCACCTCCCTCACCTCTCTAGGGCCTCCTCCTCCTCTGCCCGTCTCCATTTGTTCACACCCTCACTCCTCACACGCAGGCGGAGACTTCCTCCCTCGTCCTCCCACTGGACCCCCCAAAAACCCATCACATGTCAGGGGGGAGAGGGACGAGGACATAGGTAACGTTAGCAGGAGTGGTTATAATGAAGTGAGATTTTTTTTATATAAGATTATAGGACATTCAATCAGCTAGTGTAGCGGTAAGTATGATCTAGAAGTTGAACATACCGGTGGTAGCTCGGCGGTGGTAGATCGGCGCAGAAAGGTGCTGTGAATATGTCCAATTGTTTTATTCAGTGTGTTTCATTGGCACCGTGATCAATAGAAGTGGTACATTCCGTATTCATGTTAGAAATAAAGGATTTGGTTTGACCTGTTTGGGCTGAATGCACCATCCAAGGAATGACTTAGTAAATAAATAAATAATCGTTTGAATAATTATATTATATACGCAGTTTAATTACCATTAGGCCACAGGAGAAACTTGCTGGATCATTTATATTTAATGGCGAATTAATTGGTCATCAATACCAATTTGTGTTAATATATACAGGTGAGACCATGATTATTAAATTAAAAAATAACAGCATGCATTGCTGTTGAAATTACCTTTCACTCCATAAATATTTCCAACACTACAGTCCTGCTTGTATTCTACCATAAAATATACAATTTTGTTTCCCACCTCTCTGGTGTGCTTAGATGGCTACAGGCTTGCAATTGTAGTTTTATCATGACAATTGGCGCCATCCACAGGTAACAATAGATACTGCTCTCTCCTCATGCAGTGAACATTTTCAGCTTTTAATATGCACAGACATCCAGCTTGTAAATGAATGAATCAAAATTGTGGTGACAACTTTATTTTCAATCACGTGAGAATAACATTTTAGTGGCAAGGAATTTTCATTGTTGATCATTACATTGTCAAGTCAGCATTTTAAGCTAAACGTCAGCATTTGCAATTAACAAAACAACTTTTTTCAAAAACATGAATGAAAAACATAAATCAAGGAGCAAAAATTCTAATAACAAATTGTTAGATTCCCCCAAAAATCCCTTAATTAAAATGACCTATGACAAATATATTCACTCAGCATATATGCTTTAGAAGTATTAATCATACTCTGTGTTAAATTGAATATTTAAACACTAAAACACCAAAAACTGCACTCAAGCAAACATTTAGAAAAGCAAACAGAAAAGCAAAGAGTTTTTTTATTGAATAGAAACTGCTGGTTATTACCAAATTGACAAGTTATTACTTGTCTAATTTGTTTTTATGGTGTGTATTAAAAGTGATCGTTGGAGCTGTAGCTGGTAGTGTTGGAGGAGAAGTTATAGCTGACAGTTGAGGAATAATCCACACTGCCTCTAAGAGATCAACTCCTGGAGCCGGCTAGGGAACCGGCTCTGGAACCAGAGCGAGAACCCGGGTTAGAGACATTATAAGGGCTGCTGATTCCCTTGGAGGACATTGAAGAGGCCTGCATCATCTTCATACCATTGCTTTCTTCCACCATGCAGCTGTCCATGGCCTCCTTGTAGGAGATCTTCAGTTTGGTCTTGGGACAGGTCAAGTTCTTCTGGTGGGGCCGTGTATTCTGAAGCTTCTGGGCCCCTTGACCATCCAGCCAACCTCTGCGGATAGCTTCTTCGATAGTGACACGACGTCCAGTGCCAGGCTCTATCAGGCCTCCAGTCAGGTACTGAAACTCCAAAAATCTCTGGCCAGCTTCATAGGGCAACCATGTCTCCTTCACTGCCTCTGCTACGGACATCTTTCTCTTAGTCTTCACATCCTTAAAGCCAACAAAGGCTTTCTGGGCAGGTTTCAGCTTAGCGCCCATGCTGTCATCGATGATACTCTGATGGACAGCATCCTGCAGCGACAGTCTCTCACCGGTGGCAGGGTTGATGATACCACCTGTGCATGTCTGGGCCTCCAGTAGCCTCTGTGCTGTAATAGTGTCAACGATGCCTCTTCGGACCCCTTCAGAAAGAGTGATTTTCTCCAAGGTCTCTGTGTCAAATATAGCCGCCACAGGGCTGTGGTCATCGAACATCTCAGGGGGGGAAACAGTAATCGACATAATGTTGAAGCGTTTACAAACGGTAGGAGAAGAAGGCGCGAGCTGGGTGGGACTGCTGCAGGTGACCATGTCATCAACATGTCATCTCCGTGCTGCTGGTTCAGTTGGTAATTTTGTCAGCGAGCTGGGTGAATGTCAGTGTTCCGGCACGATACTGATCCAAAGCCTTGTCGTCAATGACACCGCGTTTAATGCAGTCCTGGATGTCATACTGGGTTCCTGTTTTCCTGTCCACTATCACCAAACGTGCAGAGCCATCAGACCCCGTGATAGTTATTTCCTCCCACTCGCCCTCCTGCTCCGATAACTCCAGGAAAGTGTTGTAGTCAATTAGCTCCTGGTTATCGGCCTCCTTAACTGACATCTCCAGCCCAGTGTCTGGGTCAATGATCACAACTCGCCTCTGTGACTCCTTGAGCTTCTTCTTGTCTTTTAGCGGGAGGAGTATTAGGTATGTCTTCGGATCTCTCATGCACCTGTTCTTAAGTTGAAGATATGTCAGGTTCTCTTTCGTATTAGGGTCAAAGAACCCTTTTGTGTCATCTCCTTCATAAGTTAGAATCTCATTCATCTCCTCATCAAAATATCCCCTTTTATAGGCAACAGCAACATCAATACGGTGGCTCTCGTTGGGGTCAATAATCCCACCACTGGCAAATTGGGCCTCCAGAAGACGGATTCCATGACCTTTCTCAATAAGATCTTTCTCAATAGCCTGGAAGAGGGAGATTGTCTTTCCTGTGGATGGATCTCTGTATCCAGTTACGGCCCTCTCTGCCGACAACAGCTTATTCTTAAACTCTTTTCCTATCAGGCCTCTCTTTGTGGCATCCTCTACTGTCAAGAACACATTGTTGACTGGATCAACAATGAAGCCAGAAGCAGCTTGGGCCTCAAGAAGTTCCAGGGTGGTTCCTCTCATGAGCAGGCCTTCCTTCATTGCCTGATAGAAGGGCATTATTCGGTCATTGGCTTCATCATAGATCCCCGCAATGCAGGTAGAGCCATAGAGATAGGACTTTAGCTTGTCTTCAATTTCTCTGATAGTGAGCTTTCCCTCGTTGAGCTTCGCCAAGTCAGTTTCATTCAGCAGTCCAGATTTGATGAGCTCTGCCACAGAGACGTAGCCACGTAGACCATTCACTGTCATGGGCTTTTCTGGATCACTTGGTGGGACCTTTTCATCCGTCTGGGTGTGCCGGGTCAGAGTGTTGGGTTTCTGCTGCAGCCTCTGTATCTCTCTCTGCAGGGCATCTCTCTTGAGAGCCAGGTCTGAAGCCTCCTTTTCAGAGATCGACAAACGACTCTTGTACCTCTCCTCAACACTCTTAAGCTCCCTCATGAGCCTCTCAATCTCGTTCTTCTGGAAGAGCCTGTCTCGATCAGCCTTGTCTCTTTCCGATTCAATCCTCTTGATGTCGCTGTCTCTCAGCTCATGCTGGCTCTTAAAATAGTTGAATTCCTTGAGGACGGCATTCTTTTCATCCTGCAGCCGCTGTTTGTTGCGGAGCTCGGTCTCTAGAGTGAGCTTGATGCGAGTGAGCTCCTCCTCTATGCGCAGCTGACGAGTCTTGTCCTGCTCCAGCAGTTTCATCTTGGACAGCAAACTGTCCCTCTCCAGCAGCACCTCGCTGTATTTCCTTTGGGAATCATGCATCCAAATGGATGTCTGGGGAGAGACAAGGAAACACATTATTATGCCTGCAAAGAAATGCCAATAAAACCAGATTTTGCCCACAAAGACCCACAATTCCAATGCATTAATTACATGTGGCATTGCTTTACAGCATGTTGTAAGGGCTTATCAACATTTAAATTGTGATGTCACCAATCACTAATTGAATGTTTAGAAATGCCAATCAGATGTACTGTCTGAACCAAGTATGCATTCATTTAATGATTGTTCAGTACCACAATGTGCAATGTTAAAGGTTAGAAAGATAAAGCATTTGTAAGTAAGTGCATTTCATGAAAAACACCTAAAATAAGCAACGTGCCACCAATGTAACTGGGCCACTTTGAAAACATGCTCAGTCTTAATGCATCTAAAGCTGTTGCATGCAAAAGCAGAACAAAATGGGTTGAATTATGTGGAGATGATCCTTCAGGGCAATTAAAAATACCTCAATTGATTGTTTTTGGAATTTGTCAATTTCCAGTTTGAGCTTTTCTCTCTCCCTGGTCAGGTCACTGAGGACAGTCTGGAGCTCCGTGGTCCTCTTGGAGCTACTCTGAAGTTGGACATGCAAGGCTGAGATCTGGATGGCACTCTCTCTGTCGATACGGTCTATGCTAAGCTTCAGCTCATCCCTCTCCTGTCTAACTGCCCTTAGCTCCTCCTCCAGCCTGAGTCTCTCCTTCGTCAGCGTCAGAGTCTTCAGCTTTTCGATCTCTGTAGTGAATTCGTTAAGCTGCCGGCTCTTCTCCTCAATGGTCTTATACAGGCTCTCATTGCGTTGGTTGAGCTCACGAATTCGAGCCTCTTCCTGCTGGAGCTTCTGTTTGAGTGTCTTCAGCTCGGCTGAGACAGCAACCAGCTCCTGCTTGGTGACTTTATGCTCCCTCAGATACTGGTCCAGAGCCTCCTGGAGGGCGCTGAGGTCCTGCTCATACTTCCTTCTATTGTTGGCCATCTCCAGCTGGACAGATTTCAGTGTGGTAATTGTGGTGGTGTGCTCTCTGCAGGTATGTGTCATCCTCTCTAACTCTGCCTCCATTCTCTTCCTACGCGTCAACTCATCCTGGGTTGCCTTCTTTTGCTTCTCCAACTCAGCTTCCGTTCCATCCAGAGAGCACTGAAGTATCTTCATCCTCTCCAGTTCACGTTCCTTGTCCTTCACTGACTTTTCCAGGTCAATCTTGATCCAGTTGAGTTCTTCCAGTTCTTTCTGTCTGCGGCGAACAGCCGCCTCATACTCTTCTTGCTGGTTGGTGTAGCGCTCCTCTGCCAACCTTCTTTTCCTCTTTTCTTCATCCAGCTGGAACTTAATTTGGGTCAGCTGGTCATTGAGCTCTTGAAGCTGGCTGTGTGTGCTAGCCAGGCTGTCCTTGGTAGCGTTAAGTTGTATTGCCGTGGTTCTCTTAACATCTTCAGCAGAAATAAGCTCGCTTTGTGATTGACTGAGCTCTAGCTTGTAGCGGGCCAAAGCATCCTCCAGAGACTTGTTTTTCTGGTTGCGATCCTGGACGTCGTCCTTCAGATGCCTCAGTTCCTCCTCCAACATCTCGATCTTGGTGTTTCTGATCTGAAGAGAGTATTGACAAAACCAGAAAGAGCCTCAGTCACCTACTTTCATGTTGTTGAACAAACCTATATGATATTTTTTATCATACTATTCATTTTACCAACACAATATCCTTGACAAATGTGATCCCTACCTTCAGCTCTTCCATGTTCTTCATCAGCTCCCCAAGGAACCTGTAGTAGTCACTAGAGCGGGTGAGTAGCTCTATGTACTGAGACTGGAGGTCAGCCGCCTGAAGGGAGTTAAAATGAGCGGATGAATACCGATGTCAAATATTCTCGTGTTAATTACATGCCAGTGAGAACGTGAACAGACAGATGCATTTAAGGGATTGACCGTTAAATTGGTTGTATCACATAGCTCATAATACAAAGGACGTAACCATTGTTTAAGATAATAATTCATTAGTCCCACAGCATGGATACATAAGTAGTAGTAATAACTAAGGTGTACCAATAATTAACAGCAAATTGGTTCAGTGTGACTTAATGGAGAGGCCCTCCTCATACCTCGTGTCTGACCGCAGAAGCGGGCGACTGCAGCATCGTTCTCTTGATAGGAATATTAAGCAGAGTTTCCAGGCCTGCACCGTAGGAAGCCAGCTGCAGCTCGTAGTCCTGAAAACCCACAATGGACTTCATTATTTTGCACCACACATGCTTGGGCTCATCTGCTTGTTGACACGTGTGAAATGGTTTTATGCACATGAATTGACGACCTACCTTAATGGAGACAGCGCAGGTGTCTGCGTTTTTCTGCACAACCTCTACTTTCTCCTGCTTTCTTTTAATTTCAGTGTGAAGCGCCTGTGCAGTCAGCAAAAAGGGGCATTAAATTCACCGATTAAATTCACATGACACTGTTCAGTCTTTGCCTCTTCTGAGACATCCATCATTTTGTGATGCAAGAATTGTAATGATAATATTATAAGCGATTACTCAACAAATGTATTTGCTTGGTCTTAAGGCCTGAGAAACAAAGGACATGTTTGCACACTTTTCACTTATGCTGCTGCATAATGTGTGAAATCCACACACCTACACCAAATGCTCAGTGTCTCAATTTGAGTGTAAATGGTGGATAATTCCAATTCAAAATCAAATCAAATCCGTCATTGACTACAATTTGTTGATGTAAACAAGGAGAGACGTGCCTTCTGCTGGTTGAGGTGGTCCATTAGAGTCTGAATGTCGCTGAGTTTAACGGTCTGGAGAGCGTCCTGGCGCTTCCTGGCATTGTCTATCCACTGTTGCAGGACAGTGCTGCTCTGCTGATAATGACTCAGCTGTTTCTCCTGCTTCTCCAGGTCCCACACTCTGTGGAGGAAAGAGTGGGAGGAAGAGGAAGGGATGAACGGATATTTTTAATGTCGTTACCGGCAATGTCGAACAGAGGATGTGGAGAACTATTCACGGGTATTGAAGGAATGTGTGCACATGAAGGGATGATCCCACCTGCTGTCAATCTGGGTTTGGATGCGGCGCCAGCGGTCAGACATCTGACCCACCAGGTCTGAGTACTTGGACAAGTCCCCATCACACTTGTGGAAGGACTCTGAGATGTGACCATTCCAGTGCAGCGCTTTAGCCAGGTCAGAATCCATAGCGGTCAGCAGGTCTCGTTTTTGGTCCAGATCACTCTTCATTTGCTTTAATAGACAATCACAAAATAGATTCAAATTCTTCATTTCAACTATAACCAGGCATCCTATTTAAGCCTCATTGCATCTAGAGGTGGGCGCTGTGAGGAGTCAATGTACTTTGTCACAGTCGCACCACTGGGTCTTGTCATGTGACCCAAGTGTGGAACCTAAGTTGTCACACATGTGGATTAGAACCCACACATACATACTCACACATACATAGTCCCCTGCTTTCCCTGTTCTGGTTGTCAGATCGTCCTTGTTCGTTCCCCTGTCTGTTCCAGCATTGTGTCTCCCTCGTGTCTGCTCCGTGCTCCAGCGTTGGGTCCTCGTGTTTGCTCCTGGTTTTTACCTTTGCCTTTTTTGTGACTTTGGATTTTTTGCCCACTCCCTGTTGGAGTCGCTTTAAGTTTTTGTTTATGACCTTTTTGATGATAAAGATTCCTACATTTCCAACTTCACCTCATCTCCAGTGTCTGTGTTTGCGCTTGAGTCTTAGCTAAACCTGAGAGAACGTGAAACTATTCTTTTTTTCACAAACACTGTTTCCAAGTGCAAGAATGAACTTCTGTGTGTTCTACTAATTAATGCCATTTGTCCTGAAGTCCTGAAACTGGAACGCAAGAGACTGCAGTTCAAACTAAATATAGAAAGTGTGTCAAACCTTCAGCGTGCTCCGATAGTTTTCCAGTTCCCGAAGGTCCAGAGAGGTGGTGTCCTTCTCTGTCAGCCGGGCTTCGTGGACTTTAATGATATCTTCAGCCTGGAGAAGGCTCTGGAGCAAGGCCTGAAGAGCTGACAGCCTGTTAACGACACAAAGCCGTCACATTAAATGCACTCCTTCTTGTCAATTGCTTTCATTTACATTTCATTTAGTTTGTGCAGTATTTTCTAAATAATTGTGGGATGGATAAAAAGGTGATGCGATGAGACTACAATAATGCACCTTTGATGGTAGGCCGGGTAGAGACCCTGCAGGCCTCCCAGTTTCTGGTTGATGATTTCCAGTTCAGAGCGGAGGAACCTGGCTTGCTCGGAGTCGGCAGGTATCCCGTCCAGCTGCTTTATAATCGTTTCTCTTAGTCGCAGGTACTCATCATGAATGGAGTCCAAGTCTTGGTGCACAGTCTGGATACCAATGTGTAAAAAACAAGTTAGAAACGAGCATCACTCGTTTCTTATCGATATTTTGCACATTTTGAAAGGTAGCCAAGAAGAACCTCACTTTTATTTGGATAGAACAATAAAAGAAAAGTTACACACCTGCAGATTCTGGATGTGCACTGAGCACTCGTGCACACTGTTGTCCCCCAGGGGAACGTGGAGATGACTGGTGAGGCCGGACTCCGCCAGCTCCAGCCTGCGTCGAAGTTCTTGCAGACTACTGAGCAGGGTACACTCACTGTCAGCAGGCAGCTGGATAATCAGGGTATCGTAGTGGTTCTGGGCTTTATCAAAGTTGCCCTGGATAGTTTTCTTCTCATCTTCCCCAAACATTTCAGAACCTTGGCTGGTACGCAGGAACTCTTGGTAGTGAGTCTCCAGTCTTTTGATGATACTGCGGTACTCATCGGGACGCATCTTAGACAGCTGAGAGACAATGGAGAGGAGTCGGGTTAAGCAAGAGTCACAGGAGGTAAGCAAATACAGAGTTTCGAGTTAAGCCGGAAATAAAATCCAATTCGACTTTGCTTGGTTTTGAAAACAGTGAGTTATTGTAACAGCAAAACTCAGAATTGGCTGCGTTTGTTGCAGTCTTTGCGATATCTTACCATGCTGACAGTGAGGGAGCTGATGTAATTCATGTCTTTGAGGCAGTATTGCCACGAGATGAGGCTCTTGATGTTGATGTAGAGCTGATTCCAGATGCTCATGATGTCTTCATAATACTGCTCTTTCCTAGGGGCATCACAAGTCATGAATATACAGCCACTACGTGATAAACATGATGTCATATTTATCAAAATGTTTCCCACGTTTTCATTTTAACGGAATAACTACTTGATCCTTTTTGGTATCAGCTCATTTTCTGACCGCTTAAAGCCTTTGAAACAGTTACGCAGTAAAGGACTTGAGGCTTGTAAAAACCTTTTAGAACCTATTGGACAATGTCAACAAAGTAAAAATGACTTTCCCAAAAGGAATGCTGTTTTTCTATCTAGCTCCTGGGGATGTGATGTATCCAATAGAGTCATTACATGATGAATCCCCTAGAGCTGAAACATTTTGAATCGCCCCAACTAAAAGGATTTGCACAAGACCTACACCGGTCTACATTGACTGAGCGGTTCTTACTTGTTGGCGAGGCCGATGCTGAGCGGGTTCGGTGGGGGGATCTTCAGACACACAGAGGGAATCAACATGTCCATGCCTCCGGGTCCCGTCACCAGCCACTTGCTGCGCTGCGAGTTATCCTTCAGGATGCCTTTATTCCCTTTTAGAATCCCTATCTGAAGCACAAAGCAGAAGTGACAGTGAGTTAGACTTGTAACATTCCACCTCATGCTCATGTGTGTGAGTGTGAGAGAGAGCATACACCCCACCTGGTCTTGTTTAAAGTCACATATGGCCTGGACCATGACGGGGCTGCTGCTCTTCTCCTCGGGGTTGCGAGGCTTCAGCCTGACAATGGTCTTAGACTTGTTGACCAGACTTTGGACCTGCCTCTTATTCTCCATCACATGCTCCTTCTCTCTCTGTGAACATGCAGATATCAGACCTGTGTTTTTAACTCAGCCACTATGCACTGCAACTATACAACACGAATGCAGACATTCAGAAGACTTCCACTTAGTGTCTTGAAAAGAAAAAACTGGCGGAACCAGTTCACCAGACTTTTAAATGATTTAAACCTGTGTCACTCGACAGAACAAATTGTTTGAGCATGAGCGTGATGATACCTCCAGGTTTCTCAGGAGTTCAGTGAGGTTATCCAGCGGGGTGTTCTTGTCACATGTGAACTTGTTTCGGATGGACTCGTGCTCTCTCTGCAGCTTCACGTAGGTCTCGTTGGCCTCCTTGAAAAACTGAAAGTGGCAGCAAAAGGCTTCGATCAGCGTTCACGTGACAAAACATACAGGGCATTACTTTCACCGCAGGGCCGAGCGCTCACTTGGCTGTAGGCCGCATTGTCCTTCAGGTGGATGTCGATACACTTGGTGATCTGGAGCAGCCAGCTCCACTGGGTCTGTAAGGTGTCCATGTAGGCCTGTGGGCGCACAGAGTGGTCAATGCAAAGCCAAATGAATAGCTGGCTGTTTAGGTTAGCAAGAACACCCAGAAACACCTTACGTCAATCTTATCAGAGGCGGGGTGGTTGTTGTTCAGGAGTCCATCTGCTTTCACCTTCAGCTTGTTTAGCTCCTTCTCTTTCTCCTCCAGGTCTCTCATCAGGCCCTGTCAGGAGAGCGGAACGTAAGGGAAGCTTTTGTCTCTTGAGCGCTAACATAATTAGGGCCCGAGCCAGCGAAGGCCCTATTGAAATTCTAGGTATTATTATTTGCAGGGTTTTCAACCTTTTTTGTCCTCAAAAACCGTCTCAACCGTCTGTTCTAAAATTCCAACATTTTCAGCATATGTGCACATCGCATCCTGTAACATACCCTGAGATTTGTTTTGCATTCAACCACTAGGGGCCGCTACAGTAAAACCGCAAAGTTGTGTTTTTTGTCACTTTTTGCATTTTTCAGCCTTCGTACTTTAACGAACTCCTCCTACAGATTTTATGGGATCAACTTCTACTTTGGTCAGGATGCTGTTACGACCTTTGTGATTAAAAGCAATCAAAATCGAGAGTTTTCATCGAAGAACCTTGACGTGGCGTGGCGGCCATTTTGCCTCATTGTTTATGAAAAAATACATTTTTATAACTCCAAGGTACATTATCCAATCCGCAAAAAACTTCTTATGCATGATGGTACTTCAAGCTTGAACATACTTCAATTGAAACAATTCAATAACTCATAGCGCCAGCTACTGGCTAAAGGAAATGTCAATTTCATACTTTTATTTATTCCTCCAAGCCAGGTGACCTGATTCCTCTCAAATTAGGTATGGATAGCCTTAATACATTGATGATGCATAATTATGAATATTGTGAGTTTTCGGTGAACGCTGTTGCCGTGGCGATGCATCACTCAACATCAAAAAGGAAGCTGATGGTTTAGTGACTTGGGATGCTCAAAAACTCATGGAACTTTGTACATGTGTCAAAGGTCATTGGAAGAAATATTATGTATGATTTTTTGACTTGGCCATTTTAATGTACCTCTATAGCGCCCCCTACAATATTTCTAAAGAGCTGCCCCAGCGCTACGTTTCAGCTACATGTATGAAACTTGGTCGGCACCTGTATCCTATGGAGACTTAAAAATAAGTCTCCTGGGACCATGCTCTAAACCCTACCGGAAGTCGGCTATTTTGATTTCTTTATATTTCTGTGTAATTTTTCGATAGATTTTGGCCTATTTCTAGTCACTATGCTTTAACGAACTCCTCCTAGGGACTTCATCAGATCCACTTTTAATTTCGTCAGTACAATGTCAAGAGCGTTGTGATTAAAAGTTATCAAAAGCTGTACGTTTTACGGAATGGCTTAGCAGTAGCGGGCGGCTACTTTAAGTGATTCACCATGAAAAAAGCTGATGTAACTCAGCTGCACTTGTTCCAAACAGTCCCAAACTTCACATGCTTGATAAAACTCATGGCCTGAGGATGTCTACAAGCTAATTTCTTCTAATACTCACAGCGCCACCTGCTGGCCAAATAAAATCTGCATTTTGTGACGAAGACAATCCGATTTACATTACTTTTACACAATGTGGTTTACATGTGACATTTGCATGCGTTCTGTAGCGCCAGGCAGCGGATACGGGAAGCATCGGACAATTTGCAAAGCATCATTTCCGGAATCAGGCGGTCCACGCGGGACTAAAAACATCTCACTCGCGGACGCGCTGTCCGATGGCAGCGGACGTTCTAGGACGCGCAGGCCGGAGTCCCGCCGGCACCTCCGACGCGCTGGAGGATGCGAGGGCCCGTTCATCGCTGCTCGCAGCTTTAATTCTAACTAAGATTTGATCGGTATAGGAAATAAAACACATCAGATATTGAAGGTATGATCACGCCCATAAACTAAGACAGAAAACATCCACCCAGCAGAAAAGAGGATGTCCTTACTGAGTATCTCTCCTGCTTCCTGGGGATGTACTGGTCGATGTTCTTGTCTCCCCAGTCGAACATGAGCTCTTCCTCCTCTTTCTCATTCACCCACACGATGGCTCGGGAGATCTCGTTGATGATGCCCTGGAGCGCACGCAGCTGGTGCACACGGCTGTCTGACATTGTCTGAGACAGACACAAGGTAATGTATAGTTATGATAGAAAGTAACAGTAGAGCAGCAGATATTAACAAAGTAAAACAAAACTAAACGTTTTTTTATAAAAGGGTTAGTTTCTACCTGCAGGCTTTCCCATTCTTGTTCCAGCATGAACAGGTTGTACTTGTCGCCCCTCATGGTCTGAAAAAAAGAACAGATTTTGTTTTTTTGCTTGTTTTTACATAAGATTACAACGCTTCTGTGCACATCATGCATAGATAACCTTTACAAACAAGACGTATGAAGAAAGCAGTCCAAAGTAAACAAAATAAAACAGGATGACCACTCACCAGTTCATATCTGGCACGGTCTACTTCCTGGCTCCTCTGGACCGAGCTGTGGTTTTTGTTGTGGCTTAGGATTTGCTTTTCGATAGCTTCAGAGTCATCTCCCCATGCAGCCGTCTCAATCATGCGCTACAAGATGCAAAATCGCAGTTTATTAACTTTTAAAATGCAATAAGCGAAAAACACAATTACAATGTCAAAATCCACCAGTTGAGGCAAAATAACATGCTTAGTGGAACATTATTGTACAGTGTTTCAAGAAATAACATACAATGTATGTATACAGATTTAAAATAATAAGGCTGGAACTTGTTTTATATTCAACAAACAATGCATAATCCGTCTCTCAATGGTCTCTCCCTCCCTAACGTGTCTGAGGCGGTGTAACTTATGCCTGTTCATTCCTCCTTTCAAAATCGGTCACAAATCCATTGTTTAATTTTTAAGCGCTCAGTCATTTCCTTAAGTACCTAAGCACTATTGTTTCAGCAAATGTAACTCAAACAGAAGTAAAGTATTTTGTTGTTGGGGATTATTTTCAGCTGTGAAATAACAGACATTTGGTGCCGTAGTGAATATTTCGACAGCAGGGAATGAGGAATTAACTCAAAATATACTATCCCACCACATCGATGTGGCTCATTGATGGGGTTTTAAGTGAAGCTGGGGGCACAGAGGACTAAGCTCGATTTAAAAGCAATAAAGAATACACAGAGAGCCCTCCTTGTTCTTTAAGGCAACATTATTTTAACTCTCAACAGAGACACTATCAATTCCCTCCTTTGTCCTCTAGGTGTCAGCATATAATCATTAAGTCTGTCGTTTAGCAGGAAACTATGTCAACTATTCCCCCCCTTGTTCGCAGCCCTGAGCTTTGATAAGTGCTCTGCCAGCAAACCGACCTCAGCCAATCATTGCTCTCTACTCACATTCTCTCTCTCTCAAGGCTTTTGTTCTCTCACCACTCCCTTTTCCTTCATGACAGACTTGGCCGAAGCTGTTTAGAGACTGTCTTTAGTAAATGTTTTATGTTGGACTGTCGGTACAATGGCTAAAAGCAACGTCCGGCAGTAAATAGAGCCGCTAGGTACAGATGGCAGCAGTATAGGTCATCCGTTTCCCTTATAAAAAAACAACTCAACACCGAAAGAACAAAGACTGAAACAGAAAATGTTTTTTTTTAAAAGCACACTAACCCAGCCAGGCATACATGCAAGCACGGATACGCAGGTGCAACTATTCATACTGCTTAAACAGGTTGGAAAACTATTGGGCACTGAGTTTTTCCAAGACGTTTTGTGGGCGATGCCGTCACAGAATGTGCCATCGTTTAATGACCGTCCAAAATAGTAATTACAGTTGAAATGTAAGTTCAAAAGATAACGCATGATCAAAGTTTTTCATTTCACGTGTGTGAAGTGTTTTGTCCATGAAAGTGAAGCAAATTACTCATACATTTCATGATTTCATATGTGATTCTACATGTATTTATTATATTGAGCTGATGTATTCAATTAAATTTAATATATTTCGTACAGCCTAAAATCACTTTATTGTGAAATCCAAATTATTATTATAATATTGATTTCAACCTCATGACCCATATTTATATATTTTCTTTTATCATGTTCTTAAATGTCTCGTATGAAGAGCTCACCTTCTGTTGAGCGATCCAGGCCATGGCGTCATTATAGATCCTCCCCCCCTTCAAGGTAACCTCTGTTCCGAATAGTTGCTGTAGGAGCGCAGCATGCATCTGCTGGAACTGGTCGACGCTGTAGAGTTGCAGAAAAGAGGGAAAACACTTTGTGAATCTTCCGAGGGCCCACTGACAGCACCACATCAAAGAGCACAGCTGGGCAAGTAGAGCTGAGAGGAATGTTCAGCGAGCATAAAACTCTTTACATGGTTTGATTCAACTACAAAAGGAAATTCAAACTTTAGCACGTTTGTGCAGTATACATATATGGTCATGAGTCGATACATCAAATGCAAACGCACAAACAAACAAACTCACGCTGCAATTTGCAACGGTAAACAAACAGTGCATCTCGCCTCACCTTCTGAAGATGTCATTGGGAATACGCATTTGCTGCAGCTCTGTGCGACAGACCATCATCTGCTCCATGCTTTCTGCAGACATGTTCAACAGTTTGTATGCCTCTCCAGCTGGACCCCCCTATAAAAATCACACAGTACAGACACCGGCCTTGAATCATATCTGATAATGGATGAGCGTAAAACAGAACAATAAAGTCAACATTACTGTCATCAGCACTAGCAGTGACGACAAACACTCGAGATGAATGATGTTCATTGTAACGTGTGTTACAATGAACTTACACTCTTACACAATGAACTGCACTTACACTCTGGAGAATCATCTTCGCTCTCTGCAGGTATTCCTGGCACTGGCCTGTCAGGAACAACCCGTTTTGATAGATTGCCTGTGGACTACACATGAGGAAAAAACAACAACACGTTTTCAGAGGTTGTAATGCAGCTTTAATTCATACCAATGTGCAAAGCGTTATCAAAGAATACGGTGTACTGTGTGTTTTACACACTCAATTCTACATACATGTGTGTATGTACAGCTCGCTTTGTTTTTAATAAGCATTGCTACAAAGACATATGCTGTTAATATAGTTAATATACAGTTGTTACTAGATTGGTATAAATGCTCATAAATGATCATTGAATTTCTTGGAAATTGAAAATAAAACATAAAATACCCTTTGCTGCACGTAAACAAATAACAAATAAAACCAGAGGCGCCACCACTAAGCAACCTACAGGACACAATTAACAAAATCTATGAAATGGAGGTCTCGTGCCATAAAACGAATTTCGAAGCAACAGGTAATTCCTTACCTCAATCCGCCACCTCCACCCGCGCCCCCCTTGCGCATGGCCACTTTCGTTGCGCCCCCTCCCTTCATGGAGGTCCTGGAGAAGGAGCTGTAGTGCACGGCGTCCCCTCCTTGGTGGTCTCCGTGGAAGCCGTTTCCACCGGCGAACACGTCGTTTCTAAAACTTGCACTCGCCAAATCCGGTGGCGAGTTGCTTCTCTGGCCCATGGTGGGCAGCCTCGAATTGGACTCGTACAAAGTCATGTCTGCCGAGTAGTTGTTGTTGTTGTTGTTTTTTAACGTTGTGCGAAAAAGTCTTAAATTCGTTCCGCTCCGTTGTCCAGACAGAGGACACAACGCGCACCTCTCCCCTCCCTGTCTCCTGACTGTTGCGCAGATAGTGCTCTGCTGTGAATATATGCAAGCTGGCCGCTTTTGGATAGAAACCACACCTTGCTGTGTTTACGAAACACTCCTCCAATGTCGACACATGCAGTTGACAGTAATTAAAGAACAGCCAACACATTTAATCTCCAGTGCAGGAGTAGAGACAGTTGTTGCGCAAAGAATTTACCATCACGGGTTCAACATTCTTGAGGTCAAAGGGAGTCAGTTTGAGAGTTCAGTGTTTTGCGTAGCTTGCTTGAAGCTGACAACCAAGTGACACCAAGTTCTCCAATATATTCTTCTTCATGTTGTCTCCATTTTAATACTGTCCCTTTGTCCTTACTTGTCTGTCTCTCCGTTCCTCTGCACAGACAGCACCCCACACGCAGGCGTGCAGGAGCTTTGAAAAGTGAAAGGCAGTGAGAAAAATGGAAAAGACAGAAAACATACAGACACACAACAATAACCATACAATGCACGAGGTGCCTTTAGGCCATAATAAAGTCTTACAGCCTTTATCTCCAATGGGGGAAACTATAGTCTACAGACACATTGTGTCTATTAAACTTCTGGTGTTTTAGCCCTTAGCTTTAGCCACTGTGCACAAACACACACTTTAAACAATTTCACCGTAAAATAACGGTAACTTACTGGCAGCAGGGACGGCAGTAATTTACTGTTTCTTTACGGTGAAGCTACCGTAATTTACTTTTACGGTATTTTACCTTATACTGGATTACGTTATGTAATCATAGGATAACTGGGTTTTACGGTGGTTTTTACGGTATAAGCCAGAATGTTACTGTTTATTTACAAAGGTTAATACAACCCAATACTTTTGCATTTCATTTCCAACAAATAAAAGAATAGCAATAGACATTCGATACATAATTGTTGCAGTTTAATACATGTTCTCGAGACAAATAATAAAGGGACATTTTTATTCCATCACAAAACTCACAATATACTGCATGTTTTGAAGAAAACAAATAAAATCCTCAACTCTTTAATGACCGGCTTAACTGAACTCAGCCGTAGGTACCTATCCCTAGTGTGGTGCTACTGTTGTTCAGCGGTACCTGGTATGCCAGTACTTTCCCAACGGCACACTTGCTGAAGTCAGGTCCCGCCTTAAAGTTGTAGTCCACTCCAATGGTTTAAGACGGCGTATGGCAGCCGTGGGTCAAACTATGTATCGCATATAGATGGGTACGACAAATGAAAGCCTTATCGAATATGTATCAGTGGCTTCTCAAGAAAAATGATATGGCTAGAAGCATAGAAAACCAACGATGACCCTCGTATGATCGCAGGTTACTTCATAAAGGTTTTCTTTTGGCCAATTTGTGTTTTAGGCGCTCAAAACGCTTTGATTTTCGAGTGTTGTGGCTGTTTTCCTTCCGCTTACAAACTCCTAACACTGCTAGACGATCATATGATGGCAAATAAGTCTTCAAGTCTTCATCTGTCATGGTGTTGGCATCAATCTAAACAAGGACAATGGAATTGTTCAAAAAACAGAAATCCTGATTCGATAACCTAATCATTTTTGATAATATTTAGTTATCTACAGTTTAATGAAACAGCAAAACAACAAAGCTCATGTTTTTTTTCAGAAACAATAATTTAGGAGCAATAACAAGTGTCGATGAAAAGTACAGTTGTTAGTTGATAGTTGCAGCTCAGTACCTTCTCATGCTCCAGGGTCTCTATTGTTTCCTCAGGAACAATTCTCTGTCTCAGGAAGACACTTAGAGCATCCATCCTGTGAGCATGCATTACAAGGAAAGATACGTATCTCGTTATTATGAGAGAGTAAGTCATAATTATGAGATGCTAAGTCATAATTATAAGATACTAAGTCATAATTCTGAGATGCTAAGTCATTATTTTTGAGATAGTATCTCATTATAATGACTTACAGGATCTTTATTTTTTTTCCTCACAGTGGTGGAAATTGGCTTCCACAGCTTCGCTGTACCTGCTTGCTTTTTAATTAATACACGTCCTCAAAAGACACCGCAAGAGACACAAAGAGACGAGTAGAGACACAAAGAACAAAGAAAAAGGGTTTGGCCCTATTAAACCAAAGATGCACAACTAACCTAGATTCATGATCTTGTTGTGCAGCATTTGCGTGTACATTTTTTGTCGTTAATGGGGTGTGAATATTTCTGGGAAATTTAAGAGTCACGACTGACATGGTGAGGTGTGCCAAACAGGGCAGGGATGGTTCATTTTGTCGGGTTAAGTCATACCTGTCTCTCATGCACCGCAAGACTGAACGTGAACAATTTTCCAGTGAACCTTGCCGTATAATGAGGAAGTAACTGGAAGCAAACCATTAATTATAAGTACACGTCCTCAAAAGACACGAAGGGAACAGACAAAGAACAAAGAATAAAAGGGTTTGGCCCTATTAAACCAAAGACGCACTACTGACCTAGATTTATGTCCTTGTGCAGCATTTGCATGCACATCTTTATTAATAAGGTGTGAAACTTCCTGGGAAATTTAAGAGTCACGACTGACAAAAATTTCGCGGACCCCCTGTTGAAGACCTCTGCACTAGAGCCACCCTCGGGATTATCCTCCTTTATCTTTACTGTATTTAAACTATACTTGCTGTCTGCATTGTCCATTCAGTCATGCACAGGGTCTATTGAGGAGAAAGTGAAATCTTTGCTGACTGTCTCTTCAGACTGGGAGTAAATCTTTAACTGAATGTTTGCTTTCTGCACAAAAAGAACAGTGTGGGTCACTGTTTCCTGGTTATGATGAGGAGATTTCTTGCAAATGGGAATTTGTCAATCACACATGTGTAACCCGTACCAAACTGCCATCTGGAATATGAAACCAAACAGACGCACACCAAAGTGTCTGACTTAAGGGAAGTGAAATGTGATTAATCAAAGATGACACCAGGTTAATTCCCAGACATGATGTCTCCTGATTCACAGTGAGAGTTTGAACATTTCCGTGTGTGACATGGAGACACACACGTGATGTCATTTCCAGACACTGGCTCTGCCATCATTCACTGAGTATAGAAGGACATTTAAAAAAACAACGCTGACAGATGGTTTATTAAATCACATCGACAATTGACATTGTCTCACTTCTTAACACTGCGATCTGAGTTTCCCCAGCAGCTTGTTAACACACTGATGGTTCCTCAGACATTCCACTGCTTCATAAACTCATGAAACAATACTGCAAAAGAGACATGTCTTCTGTGTTTCTTTACAGGACCACTGGTGGATAGAGCCATTCACTTTCACTCAACAAGGAATTTGACAAAAACCACAGTCTTTCAGAAATGTTTGACTTGACCAAAAATGTTTTTTATTTTCTGATCTCTTTTTCACATTTTATTTTCGGTGAATATGTAAAACAATTCAACAAAGAGATATCACCATGTTGACAACATACATTAAGACAGTTATGCTTTGTAATACAAGTTGCAAAATAGTCCAAAATCTTTGTTTCAAAGGTGTCTAATACTGGAAAAGAATATTTAATTTGAATATATATATATATATATATATATAAGCAACTCAATGTAAAAAGAATCTGCAGAATCAGCCTTAAAATGCATATTTTTGAAATTGTAGAATATAAACTCCTCGGTCATTAAACCATCCCAAATCATGCACAATACTGGCCTCAGTTATCAACTAGGACACAAATCAACAGCATTACAGGCCATTCCTCAGTCATTTAGAGCTGAAACAACAACCTTTGAGTTAACCGCCTTTTCTTTTACAATATTTGCTTATCAGCTGGAAGATTACCTGAAGGCTATGCAACAGTGTGTGTATCATACTATGCAACAGTGTGTGTATCATACTATGCAACAGTGTGTGTATCATACTATGCAACAGTGTGGGCCAACCTGTATTCACACTGCCCACGAGTTTATTGTTTTACTAAATTAATACGAATCCCAAAGTAATAAATCACTCTTTATTACTCTTGGACTTTGGAACCAACATGAACTAAAAAGCACATATATATTGTTAGATCCTGGGGTACTTCTGGCCCGATACGGGGCTACTTACTGACTCAGCTCTCTATTAAAAGATTGTCGAGCTGGTGTTCTTGCGAGGGAACTCGCCTGGCTCCGCTAACTGCCGTTACTCCCAACGTCTACCCTGCTTCCTCCGGTCAGAGCGCACTCGGCCGAGAGACCAGTCCTGGCCCCGGGCGCTCCCACCAGTCGCGTCGGTTATGGCAGCTTCCCTCTTATGGATCCGTGCTCTTGGTAAATGCCAGGTTAGGTTTTAACGGCTAGGATTACTTCTTTCTAAAACCGTAAGGGGTTGTTAAGTGGATTCGGTCTCTAGGATAACCTTTCAGAACTCAGTTGTTAGACATACAATGGCTTTAACTTTTTACTGCCACGAGGAACTTTTTACTACTTGAGCAAATGAATGCACTTGAGAAATTTACTTTAAATGCAGATTAGATATTTATTGCAGGTTATATTTTAGTTAGTTTGCAAGGGTTAAAGCTACAGCTCACATATAATGTCACTACACTTGATTCGTTACGTTAATTTTCTTCTCAGGTTATACTCATTAGTTTTAGTTGCCGAGACGGCTCGGTTGGAGCTGGATGTTCAATGGTGCGATGAAAAGGTTCTTTTGGAGTTGTTAGGAGCGATGGTCCGGCCGGACCCTCAGTCCTCCTGCTCTCGCAGCGAAGTCCGTTCAACAGTCCTCAAAACTCAGTACAAAGTCTTTCTCGGGCTGCTGCGTCTTCTCCGTTGTCCAGTTGGTAAAGGCGAGCAGGGGGGAGAGGTGATTCTCCGTCTTTCAATTTTTGTCCACGAACGGCGGTCTTCTTTCCGTGAACAGAGACGAAGTCCTTGGACGCGGCTGTCGAACGAGGTCCAGTGTTTCTCCATGGATGGCTCGGTCGGCGTCCCATCGTGAATTCCCAGTTTGCTGTTTGCAAGTCACTTCTTTTATCCATCATTTGGGCTGTCAGCCCCCTCCTGTTCAATACATGATCTCATCCCCCCACCCTCTGGAAAGGGTGTTGGGTTCGAACATGTCCGGACATGTCCAGGCTTCATCCTGTATCATGCCTCTATGACTCATCTCTTGCGACAGTCTTTTCCTATTTTCTGCCAAGTCATCCTGACAAAACACTTTTCTTACATCGCAGCTCAACATTTGTTATGTAACGATCATACACTTTATCTTTAGATTACACTTTAACTATTGATTTCTGATTATATGCGTTTTATATCCTGACCTTCCCCTGATCGTGTATGCATGATGCATGTTTTCGAGACAGCTCTGTGGGCTCAACTCTTCTTGACATCCCCTTCTTGAGGTCACAGGCTGCCTCGCCTTAGCTAGTAGGAATCTCACAGGAAGTTTTCATCGGCCGGGGCAGTGATGACGAGCACGTCGTCCTCTGGTGAAGACGGTCCTGATGCCTGCTCCCAGCTGTCGATCACCACTAGGTGATGAAGGTTAACCTTGTTAACTTCTCCATACGCCATGTACTGCATATGCATGCATCCATAACCTTCACCGGTTTATGGCGCATGCGGTTAAACTCTTTTCTTTTTCCTGTGACCCGGAGTGGTTTCTGGTCTCCGGGTCCCTGCCATGCAACGGCTAGGGTGGTCGGCAGCAGGCAGACCACACAGTCATTCTTAATTTCTCTCCATTGCAACACTTCTTTTTTCTCCGGAGAGAAATCACTTCTTGCATAACCCAACTTCCTCAGGGCTCTTCCTGCCCAGAGCCCCGTAGTACTCCTTCTCATGGTAACCACCCCTTTGACATTGGCCACTCTGACGTAGGGTGGTAAATCTTGTATGTTGGTGGCCATTCTTGAGTTCCTGGTTTTCTCCTAATGCAGAACTGGCTTCAGCTGCCGGGTCCTGGGTCGATGTCGCTGGCACGTCCTGCTGAGTCGTCGTCGTCTGCGGGCTGCCTTCGTCGCCATCGGGTCCTCGCTGCCGTCCGGTGGCGATTCCTTCATCAGGGCCGCTGGCTCGTCCCGCTGGGTCGCCTCCGTCTGCCGGCCGGTCCCTGGAACGTCTGGTCCGTTCTGCTGCACTTGCATCTTGGACTTTGTCTTTGTCTTTGTTGTCTCGAGTCGCCTTCTTCCCAAAGCCTCTCGTCGCACGTTGAGGAAGGGATGGGATCAGGCTCTGGCCCCTCTTCAGGTCGGGCGAGTCTGGTCGATGCTCCCCGTCGCCTGCGGCTTCTCCTGTGCTGGCTTGTAAATACCACACACAGCTTCGATTCGTGGATGTCTCGCAATCGGACTTCTTCGAGGCTTGGGCAGCTTTACTTTCTACCCAACGCCTTACCTCAGGTCTTTTCGTACACGAACGACAGCCTCTCTCGGCTGCCGGGGTTCTTCTTTTGGACTCAACGTACTCCTTTTCCGTCGAGCCCCACGTTATGGGCGCCACATGTTAGATCCTGGGGTACTTCTGGCCCGATACGGGGCTACTTACTGACTCAGCTCTCTATTAAAAGATTGTCGAGCTGGTGTTCTTGCGAGGGAACTCGCCTGGCTCCGCTAACTGCCGTTACTCCCAACGTCTACCCTGCTTCCTCCGGTCAGAGCGCACTCGGCCGAGAGACCAGTCCTGGCCCCGGGCGCTCCCACCAGTCGCGTCGGTTATGGCAGCTTCCCTCTTATGGATCCGTGCTCTTGGTAAATGCCAGGTTAGGTTTTAACGGCTAGGATTACTTCTTTCTAAAACCGTAAGGGGTTGTTAAGTGGATTCGGTCTCTAGGATAACCTTTCAGAACTCAGTTGTTAGACATACAATGGCTTTAACTTTTTACTGCCACGAGGAACTTTTTACTACTTGAGCAAATGAATGCACTTGAGAAATTTACTTTAAATGCAGATTAGATATTTATTGCAGGTTATATTTTAGTTAGTTTGCAAGGGTTAAAGCTACAGCTCACATATAATGTCACTACACTTGATTCGTTACGTTAATTTTCTTCTCAGGTTATACTCATTAGTTTTAGTTGCCGAGACGGCTCGGTTGGAGCTGGATGTTCAATGGTGCGATGAAAAGGTTCTTTTGGAGTTGTTAGGAGCGAAGGTCCGGCCGGACCCTCAGTCCTCCTGCTCTCGCAGCGAAGTCCGTTCAACAGTCCTCAAAACTCAGTACAAAGTCTTTCTCGGGCTGCTGCGTCTTCTCCGTTGTCCAGTTGGTAAAGGCGAGCAGGGGGGAGAGGTGATTCTCCGTCTTTCAATTTTTGTCCACGAACGGCGGTCTTCTTTCCGTGAACAGAGACGAAGTCCTCGGACGCGGCTGTCGAACGAGGTCCAGTGTTTCTCCATGGATGGCTCGGTCGGCGTCCCATCGTGAATTCCCAGTGTGCTGTTTGCAAGTCACTTCTTTTATCCATCATTTGGGCTGTCAGCCCCCTCCTGTTCAATACATGATCTCATCCCCCCACCCTCTGGAAAGGGTGTTGGGTTCGAACATGTCCGGACATGTCCAGGCTTCATCCTGTATCATGCCTCTATGACTCATCTCTTGCGACAGTCTTTTCCTATTTTCTGCCAAGTCATCCTGACGAAACACTTTTCTTACATCGCAGCTCAACATTTGTTATGTAACGATCATACACTTTATCTTTAGATTACACTTTAACTATTGATTTCTGATTATATGCTTTTTATATCCTGACCTTCCCCTGATCGTGTATGCATGATGCATGTTTTTGAGACAGCTCTGTGGGCTCAACTCTTCTTGACATCCCGTTCTTGAGGTCACAGGCTGCCTCGCCTTAGCTAGTAGGAATCTCACAGGAAGTTTTCGTCGGCCGGGGCAGTGATGACGAGCACGTCGTCCTCTGGTGAAGACGGTCCTGATGCCTGCTCCCAGCTGTCGATCACCACTAGGTGATGAAGGTTAACCTTGTTAACTTCTCCATACGCCATGTACTGCATATGCATGCATCCATAACCTTCACCGGTTTATGGCGCATGCGGTTAAACTCTTTTCTTTTTCCTGTGACCCGGAGTGGTTTCTGGTCTCCGGGTCCCTGCCATGCAACGGCTAGGGTGGTCGGCAGCAGGCAGACCACACAGTCATTCTTAATTTCTCTCCATTGCAACACTTCTTTTTTCTCCGGAGAGAAATCACTTCTTGCATAACCCAACTTCCTCAGGGCTCTTCCTGCCCAGAGCCCCGTAGTACTCCTTCTCATGGTAACCACCCCTTTGACATTGGCCACTCTGACGTAGGGTGGTAAATCTTGTATGTTGGTGGCCATTCTTGAGTTCCTGGTTTTCTCCTAATGCAGAACTGGCTTCAGCTGCCGGGTCCTGGGTCGATGTCGCTGGCACGTCCTGCTGAGTCGTCGTCGTCTGCGGGCTGCCTTCGTCGCCATCGGGTCCTCGCTGCCGTCCGGTGGCGATTCCTTCATCAGGGCCGCTGGCTCGTCCCGCTGGGTCGCCTCCGTCTGCCGGCCGGTCCCTGGAACGTCTGGTCCGTTCTGCTGCACTTGCATCTTGGACTTTGTCTTTGTCTTTGTTGTCTCGAGTCGCCTTCTTCCCAAAGCCTCTCGTCGCACGTTGAGGAAGGGATGGGATCAGGCTCTGGCCCCTCTACAGGTCGGGCGAGTCTGGTCGATGCTCCCCGTCGCCTGCGGCTTCTCCTGTGCTGGCTTGTAAATACCACACACAGCTTCGATTCGTGGATGTCTCGCAATCGGACTTCTTCGAGGCTTGGGCAGCTTTACTTTCTACCCAACGCCTCACCTCAGGTCTTTTCGTACACGAACGACAGCCTCTCTCGGCTGCCGGGGTTCTTCTTTTGGACTCAACGTACTCCTTTTCCGTCGAGCCCCACGTTATGGGCGCCACATGTTAGATCCTGGGGTACTTCTGGCCCGATACGGGGCTACTTACTGACTCAGCTCTCTATTAAAAGATTGTCGAGCTGGTGTTCTTGCGAGGGAACTCGCCTGGCTCCGCTAACTGCCGTTACTCCCAACGTCTGCCACGACTGCCACGAGGAACTTTTTACTACTTGAGCAAATGAATGCACTTGAGAAATTTACTTTAAATGCAGATTAGATATTTATTGCAGGTTATATTTTAGTTAGTTTGCAAGAGTTAAAGCTACAGCTCACATATAATGTCACTACACTTGATTCGTTATGTTAATTTTCTTCTCAGGTTATACTCATTAGTTTTAGTTGCCGAGACGGCTCGGTTGGAGCTGGATGTTCAATGGTGCGATGAAAAGGTTCTTTTGGAGTTGTTAGGAGCGAAGGTCCGGCCGGACCCTCAGTCCTCCTGCTCTCGCAGCGAAGTCCGTTCAACAGTCCTCAAAACTCAGTACAAAGTCTTTCTCGGGCTGCTGCGTCTTCTCCGTTGTCCAGTTGGTAAAGGCGAGCAGGGGGGAGAGGTGATTCTCCGTCTTTCAATTTTTGTCCACGAACGGCGGTCTTCTTTCCGTGAACAGAGACGAAGTCCTTGGACGCGGCTGTCGAACGAGGTCCAGTGTTTCTCCATGGATGGCTCGGTCGGCGTCCCATCGTGAATTCCCAGTTTGCTGTTTGCAAGTCACTTCTTTTATCCATCATTTGGGCTGTCAGCCCCCTCCTGTTCAATACATGATCTCATCCCCCCACCCTCTGGAAAGGGTGTTGGGTTCGAACATGTCCGGACATGTCCAGGCTTCATCCTGTATCATGCCTCTATGACTCATCTCTTGCGACAGTCTTTTCCTATTTTCTGCCAAGTCATCCTGACAAAACACTTTTCTTACATCGCAGCTCCGGTCACACAGAACATTTGTTAATCAGTTTTTACATTTGTTAAATCGGTTTGGTTAGTACACATTTGCTTATAAAATGATTATTGATCTCATCCTTCATCATTATTGTGCTTTGTGTCTTTTCTTCTCAACCATCATTATTTCCCCATCCCTTGAAGCCAACACCCTGCTTACTTCCTCTTTCTCCGTACTTTCTACACTCAGACTGCACTATACTCAGATACACATATTATTATTATCAGGTTTACATTTGTTAAATCACTCTATGTATTAAACATTTGTTATGTAACGATCATACACTTTATCTTTAGATTACACTTTAACTATTGATTTCTGATTATATGCTTTTTATATCCTGACCTTCCCCTGATCGTGTATGCATGTTTTCGAGGCAGCTCTGTGGGCTCAACTCTTCTTGACAATATATATATATTTATATATTTATGTGGCTACAGCGAGAAAGGATTCATTGATGTGTTTTTAAAACACAATACGTTGTGATGCAGTCTATAAGTCTTTTATACATACAAGCACTGTTATCTGACTGTTGTCTGAGTTGTATTTTCACAGCGGAACAGACGAATCACTCAGTGCCGAGTGAAAGCTCAGTTACACCTTTCTTTTTTTGTGAAACCGGTTTATTAGACACAGACAGACACATAAGACACAAAACACATGCACACACACACACACACACACACACACACACACACATCTATCATTTCCTGGGGCGGGTCCTGGACACACCTGAATTAGTTGTTAGGGAGGAACAAGCAGGTTTGAATGATAACAAACAGCACAGTGAGATAATGTGAAGGTACAACGGTCGACTGGTTTCTGTTGGCTCGCAGCCAAGCGATAGTTCCTGCACACACTGCAAATGAAAGCATTGTCTGTGTTACAGATTTGTAAAGGATGCAGATGAAAGCTAAATAATTTGCATCAAGCAGCTTCATTTAACACACATATTTATTTTGTAGTAATTGTAAACCTGTTTTCAACACTCAAAGAAAATCCCCACTTTACCTTCACAAATATAAAAGAATAAAAACAATTAAAAAATAAATAAAAGTCAACAAATGCTGCAGTGACAAGAAAGCGGTGCTGTTGCTCCAGTCTGCCTGCAGGGTTCATCGATGTGTAACCAGGGATTTTCAGGGATTTTATAGATTGAGCCAGCTCTCCATGGCCTTACAGATGGTGCAGATGTTATCCAGAGGTGGAGCATGCATGTCCGGCCAGCCCGTATCTAGAGTCTGAAAACACATCCCTCACTGTAAACAGACACAGTAGCGCTCTGCTATGCATTACCAATCAATAGTATACCGTTTACTGTGGCTGGTTAACAGAGCCGATCAAAGAGGATGAACGGAGAGCTATTCTGCCATTGAAATGAATTGTACCGGTTCTTTTTCCAAGCTGATGGATTTTGACATACTCATCCTGCTATATATTCTAAACTGTATTTTACAGATGACACAGTAAATGTGAACTCACCTTCGGGTTCATTTTAGTGAGATCATGTCTTTGACAATCTAAAGTTGTCATGTTGTCTCTTAGATCACTGTATTCTGCCTACATGAGTGAAAGATGCACTGGTTTATGTGTCTTTGTGTTTTTATATCAGTCAATCCAACAGTTATGTTTTTAAAGTGATCAATCATTGAGTCTATAAAACACGAGTGGTGTTTAGTGCAGCACACATTATTGAGATGGAGTCCAAGGTGACATCTTCATCTTCATCCTCTAGAACCAGTTCTATCAGAACCAATGCTCTACAGTCCAGCTCCTTTCTTTCCAGCTCTTCAAGAGAAGTCCTTTGGCTGCGACCATTCCAAACTTCCACCAGTTTTCTGTACATTTAAAAGCTGCCACAGAGCATCTGAATCATAATCCACCTCCATCGTTCTGTCATGAATTAAAGAACAGCAGTGAAAGTGTCCTGATAATCAACCAGACAACAGAGGTGAGTGTGTGTGTGTGTCCTCACTCACTTTACATCTAACACAGAAAGGTGATAAAAACAATTATTTCAGCTGTTTTGGAATGTTAAATTAAACGATGGGTCACTTTGAAGATCTGGTTCAGGTCCAAACTAAACCTGTAGAAGCAGCATTCAGTTCTGATGCTCCACAAATCTGAAACAATCTGCAGCTCTGCTCCAACTCTTAGTTCTCTAAGACTTCTCTGTTTGACACTGAAAATATGAATTTTATTAAGTTGAATTTGAGACTTTTTCTCACTTTTCATTGCACCTGCTGCACAGCAATTTCCCTCTGGATGAATCCAGATTATCTCAAATACACTGACGGGATTTAGAACAATAGATTACAACTTGACGAAAAGAAGAACAGAATAAAAAACGTTGTTGTTGGTGTGTGTGAGCAGTTTATTCTGTGATATAATGATTCAAGAGAAATATTTGTGAGCTTTCTGCTCTGAACGTCTTCACTGATGAGTTACTGGTATTTAGTTGTACACATCATATTCACACCTCTCTGAACAGTGTGTGAAACTGATTATATGTGTTTTCACAAGAAGCTGCTGACTGATTGCAGATTATAGGAATGTTTCCATGACAGGCTGAGCTGTTATAGCAGATGAATGCTGTCAGTGTCGTGTTATTATTTCTGATAGATGTGTTAACTTCAGCAGTTACAGCAATACTACTACTATAACTACTGCAGTCTGTGTGTAACTGTTTGCTTTCGATCACTGTGTCTCACTCAGTTCATTGCATCATGTTTCTGTGTTCTTTCACTTGAACTGGTGCTTCATGAAGCTGCAGGATGTCTTCAGCTCTGCTGCTTTCTTTATTCACATCAACTCATATTGTTTGATTCTGGAGGTTCATTTTTCAATCTCCGCTTTTTATTTTGAAATTGATCTGAAGCTGTGAATCAGTTTGTGTTGTTTTTAGCTGCATCAACATGTGCGCTGAGATCAATACGCTCGCATCAATATCCCATGAGAGCCCATCGGCCCCGACATCAATGTTTGCACTTTGACACCTGGGCTCACTTCAAGGTGAGACGGCGAGCGGCACGCGGGTGAGCACTGACCAGGTAATTGCCTTCTGTTGTGGCTGCCGGGGATAAAGCACACTTCGAGCACACTTCCACTGCAGCCGCCACAAGTCCTGGCATGGGATAGTCCTCCTCCCACTGCGCAGCTAGGCCTGTCTCCCTTGTTCCCTCCCCCTTCCACCTCTATAGGGCCTCCTCCTCTGCCTGTCTCCATTTGTTTAAACCCTCCTCATCAGAATCAGAATCAGAACCGTTCATTGCCAAGCAAGTTTTCACCTGCAAGGAATTTGTCGTGGCAGAAGGTGCATAACATTCAACAACAAACAACAACATTTAACTATCAAATAACATTTAACTATCAAATAACATTTAACTGTCAAAAACAGTCAGCACAGTGCAGGAAATAGAAACATATTTGAAATGTACACTAAGATTTGGAATATAGGATATGGAATAAAGTGCACACAAAAACAGATAACAGGACCGTAAACCAAGTGAAGTGTATGAATGTTAAAAGTGACGAGTGTGTTTAAATAGAGAGACAGTGATGTGCAGGGGAGAGACCAGAAGGAAAGAGACCAGAAGGAAATGTCCTGGGGATGACAGAGTCAGTGGGGGACCCGGGCTCTGTTAATGAGCCAGACTGCCGATGGGAAGAAACTGCTTGTGTGGCGTGAGGTCTTGGTTCTGATGGACCACAGCCTCCTGCCAGATGGGAGGGGCACAAATAGATCATGTCCAGGGTGAGAGGGGTCGGCAACAATCTTTCGTGCTCGCTTCAGGGTCCTTGAAGCGAACAGGTCCTGGAGGGACGGCAGATTGCAGCCAATCACCTTCTCGGCAGAGCGAATGATGCGCTGCAGTCTGCCCTTGTCCTTGGCCGTGGCTGCAGCGTACCAGACCGTGATGGAGGAGCAGAGGATGGACTCAATGATGGCTGTGTAGAAATGCACCAACATTTTCTTTGGCAGGTTGAATTTCTTCAGCTGCCTCAGGAAGTGCATCCTCTGCTGAGCCTTCTTGGTGATGGAGCTGATGTTCAGCTCCCACTTGAGGTCCTGGGAAATGATGGGGCCCAGGAAGCGGAAGGACTCCACCACGTCGACGGGGGAGTCACACAGGGTGATAGGGGCTGGTGGGGCTACGTTCTTCCTAAAATCCATGGGGGGTGAAACAAAGGCATGGGCCCCTGCTGAGCTGGGGGAGGGGGGCAGGTGGTCTGGGGCTGGTTGATGGGGCTGTGGGGGATGGAGTCAGGACCGTCCCATTGTCTTTGAAAGCGACAGTAGTACTCACTCAGCTCGTCTGCCAGGCGGAGGTCGTTCATGGAGTGGGGGGGTCTTAGGCTTGTAGTTGATGATCTGTCTGAGACCTCTCCACACAGAAGTACAGACGTTTAGCATCTCTCACCGCTTTACTAAACTTGTATTTCGACTCTTTATACAAGACCTTGTCCCCACTCTTGAAAGCCTGATCTTTCTGCAGCCTTATGCCATGTCCACACTTGTCCACTTTTCCTACGTTTACACTGAGCAGCCACACGACGCCGGAGTTTTGGAGCAGCCTTAACGGAGGAACCTGAAAACTCCGCCGAGGTTGGAGGTATTTGAGAACCCCGGGGTTTTGGTTCAGTGTAGACGTCGGATACGGATGTCTGTTAGAAAAAAATGAGCCCACACCCGTGCTCGCTACTGGATTGGTTATTACCAGCCATGACGTCTCCGTCCCTGATTCGTCACACTCACTATCACGTGACCCGTACCCGGAAGAAAACAAAACAGCCGGCGACCAGCAGCGATTCATTCCAACATGGATAACGAATGGCAAGCCTTGCTTGCTTTGTTGTCTGTAGTAGCAGCTATTGTAGAGTTAAATTCGTCATTTTACAATGCTTACAATGCTGCTGATGCCTACATGCGGAGGAGGCGAGCTGTTCTTCGAGCGATGAGCGGCAATTCCCGAGACCAGCGACGCTATCAGCCGTACATGGAGCGCCGGTTTTGGGTGAGACCAGGAAGAACGAGCGCCTGGTGGAATAATTGATTCAATGAAGTTATGTTTCCCGAAGAATGGCGAGAAAACTTCCCAATGTCCAGATCGGCATTGATCAACCTTAGCGAAATGTTACGTCCGCATGTGGCGGGAGCAACAACCATGATGAGGGCGCCCGTGGATGTACTTACAAAGGTAGCGTGCACGTTGTATAGAGTGGTCTCGCCGACGTCACGATCTCCTTAGTTACGAGGTCTGTTCGCCATGTTGGAGTACATACAGATCCTACATGGCGGCGAGTAAACAAGGAAGTGCGGCGAAAATACCATACTTTGAATCACTGGATAGTGCATCAAAGGTTCGCTACCTGGCCAAATTGAAGGTTATTGGTAACTTGGATCCCTATACGATGAGTGCAGATCGTTTCAGTGCCGATCCTACTTATCTTCCATCGGTAAACTACGCCAACATCTACACGTATCTCGTGAACACCCCCAGTCCTTACACAAGTAGAATATGGGATGTGTGGTTCTATAAAATGGTATAGAATTTGCAGGGTTGAGAAGTCCGACAGTCCAGTATAATATCTCACTTTTTCATCATTATTTTCGAAAAATTCTGAATCAAACATGCATCGTTCATCGGAAAGTTCCTTTTTCAAATTCAGATTTTCCGAGAGTAGGCGCTGCATCTCAGCTTGCATTGCTGCAATCATGGCCCCACGTTTGGATAGCTCCTTCGTGTCATTTCCTTGATGTGTAATGACCGCTGGCAAACGAAAGAATGATTTCTTGTCTCTATCAGCTCTGCTGCCACAACCAAAGACAGCACAAAAGTTCACCATGATCGATAGGTTATGCGACTCAGCCGTGCATGCCAGTGGCTTTGTGTGTACTCCAACATGGCTGACAGCTAAAACTGTGACGTCACACGAGACCACTCTATTACCTGAGTGACGAGGGCAGACTCCGGAAAACCGCTAATGCATTTGGACTATCTCGACAAGTTGTTCCAGTCATCATCCGACACGTCTGTAGGGCCATCACCGTCTTCCTGGGTCCCAAGTACATCCAGAATCCGAGTACCGAGCCCGAAGTGAGGGACCTTGTGGTCAACTTCTTCCAAACACACGGTATGGCACAATGCTTGGGGGCCATTGACTGTACACATATCGAAGTGAAACAACCACGTGCCAACTCTACAGACTACATCAACAGAAAGGGGAAACATTATTTGAATTTTTTTGCCCGAGTCCACTGCTTGTCTGTAGCGGACTCTTATGGCCTTCACCTTTGTTGTCAGCTTAACTGGGAACACAAAACAGAAAGACATTGTTGTTAGATCTGTTGTGTAAGGCATCAAATGTGAAGTAGGAGTATCAAGTAGCACAAAATACATATACAAAAACAAAATAGTGAAATAGCAGTACCTCGATACTGTAATTAAGTACAGTACCTGATTAAATGTAGTTTACTCTATTTTCGTTACTTAACATGGCCATGAATGAAGCATTACAAAGTTGTGGGTGGCTATCCGGATCATACCAGTTTCATCTTCGCTCTTCACACCCCACTATCCCCCCCAGGAACAAAGGTTGTTTGTGCAAAATGATTTGTGTAACGATACACGAAGAAGGTAAAAGACACGAAACACAACCAAAGAAAAACAGTCATGCTTCCTTTAAAAACAGGCTCATGCTTTATTACTTTAGAACTTCAAGCCAACACACTTTTTAGTTGGGACACTCCATACCTTTGGTAAGTTCTTCTTTGTTGTGTGGGAAGTCTTTTCCCACGTGCTTGGCGTCCGCCGGCGTCGGATAATTATCACGGAAGCGGGCCAATATGTCGCCATACTTTGTATGTATCGACTCCCAGTCCGTGTTTTGCGCCGCGTTCTCCACCTTATACTCTCGTGTTACATGAAGGAGCAGTTGGACCTCATCGTCGGTCCAGGCAAAAAAGTCTCGCGTTCCTCTTGTCAACATTGTCTTTCCTCTAGCAACTTTCTGCAACTAAAAATCCACTGCAGTGTGTGGATCATCTTCTTCCTGTTTACACCGGGATGCGCATGCCCAGTGTACGTTAATGGTCACGTGCTGTCCGCCTTGAAGGCTGCCGTGTGGATGCTCCAATAATGCTGAAAACTCCTGCGTGGACGGAGATCGGTTCTATTTGAGAACTCTGCATCCAACGAGACACGGCCTAGTGTGGATATGGCCTTAGCTGTCTGAGTTCTGCTGTGAACCAGGGTTTGTCATTGTTGTAACTCACCCTGGTGCTTGTTGGAATACAGCTGTTGTAAGAAATTTGAGCAAAAAACTGTAGTTAGTAGATATAATAAAAGTGTTTAATAATTCATAATTAAGACTTCATAATTAGTCATAATCATAAGGGTTTTGGGAATGCATAAGATAAACATAAAGTGATGTAGGATTAGTAGCTAAAAGAAATGAAGCTTCTGCCAAGTTGCAGAAGTCTAGCTTATATACTGAAGAATTATCATAGAAGGGAGTAAGTCATAACTGGGGATTGAATGTGTTAGCTGCTCAGGGAGAGAGAGATGTGGAGATAGGCGTTTACAGAAGTTAGCTAATAGAAATTGAGATAGACGGAAGGGGAGGAGTCGCGAACGAATATGTGGGCGGAGTTAGAAGTGTTTTTTCTGCCTTGGACTAGCGTGCGTTATACATACGCATTATATACGTATACCCCGTCCACATCCGTGAGGCTCCCTCCCTATCATCATTCAAACAAGACCTCAAAACCCACCTCTTCAAACTCACCTTCACCTGCTAACCCCTGCACCCTACCCTCCATTACATGACCCATTCAGCACAGCTTCTCGAGTTATTCTTTTTTTTATTTTTTTCTGTTTGTCTCTGCCTTGTAAAGCGTCTTCGGGTATTTTGAAAAGCGCAATAGAAAATTTATATATATATATTATTGTCATTATTATAATTCACATCCTCAAAACCAACAAAGGCTTTCTGGGCAGGTTTCAGCTTAGCGCCCATGCTGTCATCGATGATACTCTGATGGACAGCATCCTGCAGCGACAGTCTCTCACCGGTGGCAGGGTTGATGATACCACCTGTGCATGTCTGGGCCTCGAGTAGCCTCTGTGCTGTAATAGTGTCAACGATGCCTCTTCGGAGCCCTTCAGATAGAGTGATTTTCTCCAAGGTCTCTGTGTCAAATATAGCCGCCACAGGGCTGTGGTCATCGAACATCTCAGGGGGGGAAACAGTAATCGACATAATGTTGAAGCGTTTACGAACGGTAGGAGAAGAAGGCGCGAGCTGGGTGGGACTGCTGCAGGTGACCATGTCATCAACATTGCTGGCTGCAATGGTCATCTCGGTGCTGCTTGTTCTGCTGGTAATTTGGTCAGCAAACTGGGTCAATGTTAGTGTTCCAGCACGATACTGATCCAAAGCCTTGTCGTCAATGACACCGCGTTTAATGCAGTCCTGGATGTCATACTGGGTTCCTGTTTTCCTGTCCACTATCACCAAACGTGCAGAGCCATCAGACCCCGTGATAGTTATTTCCTCCCACTCGCCCTCCTGCTCCGATAACTCCAGGAAAGTGTTGTAGTCAATTAGCTCCCGGTGATAGGCCTCCTTAACTGACATCTCCAGCCCAGTGTCTGGGTCAATGATCACAACTCGCCTCTTGCGAAGGACATTGCTGCGGCTCTCCTGTGACTTCTGGAGCTTCTTCTTGTCTTTTAGCGGGAGGAGTATTAGGTCTGTCTTGCGATCTGTCATGCACCTGTCCTTAAGTTGAAGATATGTCAGGTTCTCTTTAGTATTAGGGTCAAAGAACCCTTTTGTGTCATCTCCTTCATAAGTTAGGATCTCATTCATCTCCTCATCAAAATATCCCCTTTTATAGGCAACAGCAACATCAATACGGTGGCTCTCTTTGGGGTCAATAATCCCACCACTTGCAATTTGGGCCTCCAGAAGACGGATTCCATGACCTTTCTCAATAAGATCTTTCTCAATAGCCTGGAAGAGGGAGATTGTCTTTCCTGTGGATGGATCTCTGTATCCAGTTACGGCCCTCTCTGCCGACAACAGCTTATTCTTAAACTCTTTTCCTATCAGGCCTCTCTTTGTGGCATCCTCTACTGTCAAGAACACATTGTTGACTGGATCAACAATGAAGCCAGAAGCAGCTTGGGCCTCAAGAAGCTCCAGGGTGGTTCCTCTCATGAGCAGGCCTTCCTTCATTGCCTGATAGAAGGGCATTATTTGGTCATTGGCTTCATCATAGAGCCCCGCAATGCAGGTAGAGCCATAGAGAGAGGGCAGATCAGTTTCATCCGGCAGTTCAAATTTGATGGGCTTTTGTGGATCGATTGTTGGGACCTTTTCATCCGTCTGGGTCTGCCGGGTCAGAGTGTACCGCTCCTCAACACTCTTAAGCTCCCTCGTGAGCCTCTCAATCTTGTTCTTCTGGAAGAGCCTGTCTCGATCAGCTTTGTCTCTTTCCGATTCAAACCTCTTGATGTCGCTGTCTCTCAGCTCATACTGCCTCTTAAGATAGTTGTAATCCTTGAGGATGGCATTCTTTTCATCCTGCAGCCGCTGTTTGTTGCGGAGCTCGGTCTCTAGAGTGAGCTTGATGTGAGTGAGCTCCTCCTCTATGCGCAGCTGACGAGTCTTGTCCTGCTCCAGCAGTTTCATCTTGGACAGCAAACTGTCCCTCTCCAGCAGCACCTCGCTGTATTTCCTTTGGGAATCCTGCACATCATTTAATTTGGGCTAATAGCCTTAGCTTAGTCATGCAAAATGTTCTTTATATTATCTCTAAAGCTACCTCTCGCATGCTATTGTTCAAGTGGGTCTTCGTGCCTCACGGTATAAGGCCAGTACACGCAAGTCTGTTGGACGCACTATTCTGGTCTAATGGGTACGTGACTTGGCTGGCAACTCATGGCTTAAACACTCTAAATGCGGAGGTGCTTGCACAGTAGCTGGGGCTTGGATAGATTCTGGGTTTTGCCTTTTCAAATCCATGCTTAAATTCGTATTATAAAGACCTATTAGTTGCTCTACTATTCTTACCCCAGGTAACGTTCCTTTAGCTAAACGTGGTTAACTAGCATTGGGAGGTTATCGTCACTAGAATCAGCTATACTCAGGGCACTCTTTTAGAATAGGGGTTGCTACTTCGGCAGCTAACCAAGGCATCTCCGCTACTACCCTACAAAAATTGGGACGTTGGTCATCCTCTGCCTTCACATCTTACATTCGCCCCGATCTCAACACTATCCTCGATAATCAAAGATCATTGACGCCTGGAAATCCGGTAAGGAATGCATATAACTGGTGGTGGTGACATGTTCACATCAATTGGTGTATCGTTGGTAGGTCACATTATTAGTATTGGCTCATAGCAGGGGATAGCATTATACCCTTCTTGGAATGTTCCTTATCATAACACTAAGGTATGGATCACATTATATTGTGCAAATTGATATCCTATCAGAACGGTATAAGACTGTGCTCTCCCGTTTAACTTGCTCTGTGTGACTCGACCGTTTTGTCCACCTGATTGGTCTAACACTGCTTCCCCCAGTCTCCTGGTCTCACGTGACCTGGCTTATCGTGACTGTTTTCCTAGGTGACGTGACCTGGCTTAACGTGTCTGTTTCCTGGTCCGACGGGACCGTTTCCTTTCCTAAAAGAAAAGGAGGGTCTGAGGTGCCCAGTTTCTCATTTCCTGGTCTAAGTGATGTAATACCGTGTCCAAGGACGACAATTTCTAATTTCGCAGTCAGATATGACACATTCTGTTTCGCGGCCCCAGCGCTGTGTGACCTGTCAAAGTATGACATGCTTTCTAGTTTCCCGGGTGAGCTCACCCGGTCTGGTTGTGCTGAGGCAGTGAGACCCCAAACATGCGGGGGCCGTAAGACCTGCAACCATGCTGTTCTACATTCTCCCTTGAACCCCCCCCCCCCTACTCAAGGGGGGGGGGGGGTTCCCCCCGAGTCTGCAGTCCGCCTTGACATTCCTCTATCCTTTGCTTTGACTCAACCGGTCCTCTTACCTCTGGTCTAACATCTACTCCTTCACGTGCTACCCTTAGATTTCTCTCATGACAAATTGTCTATTTTCGTAGGAAATTCACCACAGCAGTAGGTAAGGCATTTATTTATTCATATAAATAAATTTCTTTTGGGGGATTAGGCCTATTGGACCTCTGTATCCCTACCCTCGGTGATAGTACTTCCGGATGGAGTCCAATCGCCAAAGACTTTGCACTTTGCATATTTGAAGCTTGTATAATAAATCATTGTTAAATTATGAAACAAGTCTCTCCTGATTGAAATGTAGTTCATGCGCAAGTTCAGTCAGGAAGACATTCGCTTGTGATCGCTGTATCTCCTCTCCTTGTAATTACTCTATCAGCTGATTGGGGGCGTGCACGGTTAAGCAACCAACCAGATTCGGCACACAGTTTCCTCAAGCCAATCAGCTCGTTGCTGTGAAACTTTAAAGTGTTCTCCTCTCTGCTGCTGTCAGTTGTCATTTCAGCGTTAAGCAGATGCGACCCGCCTCCACCCCAGTCGCCTCCAGTCAGCAGCACAGTCAGGCTCCCGATTCATCATCAGATGGCAGCAAATCCTTTCACCACCACCACCAGTGTCTGGAGTCCAGGGGGGGATTAGGCCTGTTGGACCTCTGTATCCCTACCCTCGGTGATAGTACTTCCGGATGGAGACTTTGCACTTTGCATATTTGAAGCTTGTATAATAAATCATTGTTAAATTATGAAAAAAGTCTCTCCTGATTGAAATTAAATTATTCCACCTACACTCTCCCAATGCTGCTGCCCAAAACCATGCCTTAGAAAAGGCACTTTAAGAGCATTCCCCGTTGCGCATTAGTCGTAGAATTCACTCCAGAATTCTGAAAGACAATCTCTCACAACTACATCATCATATCCCATCTCAGGTGTTTCATCTGGCAGTACACACTGGCTTTTGATGTCAACATCTTGAAGTCCATCATCAGAGAAATGTGCCATGAGCTCTGGCAGTACCTGCCCTTGTCCATCGTTTTTTTCTGTGTGGTCAAATAAAACCTAAGAAGAGGGAGTTTTGTGTCAGTGTACAATTGTCCAACTGTAATTACATTGTCAACTGTCACCTCTTGATGATCTTTGAGATCTAACTCAAAATCTGTTTAGGGCCCCAGACTATTTCTTCTGCCTTTTCTGAGCATCCTTTGAAACGTTGACTTCTCTTGTTCCACCTCCTCGTCTGGCTCTCACTTACTTGAAAGCCTCTTTCATCATCATAATGCCTCCATCCTAGTTCTATTTTTCTAATTGTCTTCAGCGCATTTCTTTTTTGAGATGCTTGTGAGTGCTCCCCTTGGCTGCTGCCTCCTTCATCACAAAGTTTTCTTTTGGCCAATTTGTGTTTTTGGCGCTCAAAACGCTTTGATTTTCGAGTGTTGTGGCTGTTTTCCTTCCGCTTACAAAATCCTAACACTGCTAGACGATCATATGGTGGCAAATAAGTCTTTAATTCTTCATCTGTCATCAGCTGTATGGTGTTGGCATCAATCTAAACAAGGACAATGGCATGGTTTAAAAAACAGCAATCCTGATTAGATAACCTAATAATTATGAGATGCAAAGTCATTATTTTGAGATAGTATCTCATTATAATGACTTACAGGATCTTTATTTTTTCCTGACAGTGGCGGAAATGGGCTTCCATAGCTTCGCTACCTGTTTGCTTTTTAATACACGTCCTCAAAACAAAAGACACCGCAAGACTGAACGTGAACAATTTTCCAGTGAACCTGACATGGTGAGGTGTGCCAAACAGGGCAGGGATGGTTCATTTTGTCGGGTTAAGTCATACCTGTCTCTCATGCACCGCAAGACTGAACGTGAACAATTTTCCAGTGAACCTTGCCGTATAATGAGGAAGTAACTGGAAGCAAACCATTAATTATAAGTACACGTCCTCAAAAGACACCGCAAGAGACACGAAGGGAACAGTTAGACAAAGAACAAAGAATAAAAGGGTTTGGCCCTATTAAACCAAAGACGCACTACTGACCTAGATTTATGTCCTTGTGCAGCATTTGCATGCACATCTTTGTTAATAAGGTGTGAAACTTCCTGGGAAATTTAAGAGTCACGACTGACAAAAATTTCGTGGACCCCCTGTTGAAGACCTCTGCACTAGAGCCACCCTCTGGATTATCCTCCTTTATCTTTACTGTATTTAAACTATACTTGCTGTCTGCATTGTCCATTCAGTCATGCACAGGGTCTATTGAGGAGAAAGTGAAATCTTTGCTGACTGTCTCTTCAGACTGGGAGTAAATCTTTAACTGAATGTTTGCTTTCTGCACAAAAAGAACAGTGCGGGTCACTGTTTCCTGGTTGTGATGAGGAGATTTCTTGCAAATGGGAATTTGTCAATCACGCATGTGTAACCCGTACCAAACTGCCATCTGGAATATGAAACCAAACAGACGCACACCAAAGTTTCTGACTTAAGGGAAGTGAAATGTGATTAATCAAAAATGACACCAGGTTAACTCCCAGAGATGATGTCTGATGATTCACAGTGAGAGTTTGACCTCCTGTCACCTGGAGGCACACACGTGATGTCATTTCCAGACACTGGCTCTGCCACCATTCACTGAGTATAGAAGGACATTTTAAAAAACAACGCTGACAGATGGTTTATTAAATCACATTGTCTCACTTATTACTGTGATCTGAGTTTCCCCAGCAGCTTGTTAACACACTGATGGTTCCTCAGACATTCCACTGCTTCATAAACTCATGAAACAATACTGCAAAAGAGACATGTCTTCTGTGTTTCTTTCGTAATGGTATTTTTTTACGTAGTATATATTTCTACTTACTTCATATATTTCGACTCAGTATATTGTATTCATGCATAAGTAATGTGTGTCCTGGTGTTCTCATGTTTCCTTACCTCCTCATCCCTCACTCCCGTAACTGTCCGTGCTGGATCCGTCCCCGTTGTTTTAAAAAGCTAAATAAATGATTAGCATGACGTCATCCAGCTAGCCAAACCTGTCTGGTGTACAGCTAGAGAAGCTTCGCATGTACTGCTTCCCTTTCCCGCGAGTCTGCTGTCTGATTGTGAGGTCAGGCTGATCTGATATCAGCTCTTTGGCTGCAGAATCTCCGCCAAAGTTCTCCTCTCAAACGGGTCTTGGTCACTGTTCTCTCACACCACCTTTCTTCTGCCGTACCCAGGCACCGGGTTGCCAGGTTCCCTCTCCCCTGTCCCCCTCTCCTATCCCGCTTTTCCTACTACGCATACTCTTCCCACCATGCAGATTCCTGGCACCGGGTTGCCAGGTTCCCTCTCCTCCGTCCCCCCCCTATCCCGCTTTTCCTACTACGAGAGAGAGAAGAAAGAAGAGAGAGAGAGAGAAAAGAAAGGAAGAAGAAGAAAAGAGAGAGCAGGGAAAAAAATAAAAAATAAAAAAGCTTCCAGCGATGGACCCACACAATTGGCCAACAACGATGCCGCTCCCTCCACCGTCTTTTGGGGGGGTCTTCCACGACGGACGACGTTTGCCGTAGACCAGCCTCGGATCTTGCAAGCAGATGCCAAGTCGTTTCCCCTCATGCTATGAAATCGGACCAATAGAGTGGTCTCGTGTGACGTCACAGTTTTAGCTGTCGGCCATGTTGGAGTACACACAAAGCCACTGGCATGCACGGCTGAGTCGCATAACCTATCGATCATGGTGAACTTTTGTGCTGTCTTTGGTTGTGGTAGCAGAGCTGATAGAGACAAGAAATCATTCTTTCGTTTGCCAGCGGTCATTACACATCAAGGAAATGACACGAAGGAGCTATCCAAGCGACGTCGCGAGAAATGGCTGTCACGCATCTCTCGAGATATAAAGGAATGGAATTTGGCGTACACTAGAGTATGTGCGGATCACTTTATAAGTGGTCATTGATTTTATTTACAAATTAGTTTGTGAACAGTATTTAATAAAGGAAATATAAATTAATCCGGTAAGACTACTTCGGTAAACTTGTATTTCAATGTTTATTACAAACTGTTTCAGGTAAACCCTCTACTCTCCAAGATGCCGATAATCCAGACTGGTCTCCGTCTCTAAAACTTGGACATGAGAAGGTTACCGAAGCTTCATCGGCCCGTGACAGCAGTCGGTACCAGAGACGTGTCGAGCGTGTACAACAGGCGAAACACAGAGATGCAGCCTCAGCATTGCTTGATATGAGTTTAACGTCGGATCATGCATATGACAGCCCACCAGCAGCAGAGGATGAGGACGAGGATAAGAATAACCAAGCCAACCAGACAGACCTCGGTGGGGCCACGATTGCAGCAATGCAAGCTGAGATGCAGCGCCGACTCTCGGAAAATCTGAATTTGAAAAAGGAACTTTCCGATGAACGATCCATGTTTGATTCAGAATTTTTCGAAAATAATGATGAAAAAGTGAGATATTATACTGGACTGCCGGACTTCTCAACCCTGCAAATTCTATACCATTTTATAGAACCACACATCCCATATTCTACTTGTGTAAGGACTGGGGGTGTTCACGAGATACGTGTAGATGTTGGCGTAGTTTACCGATGGAAGATAAGTAGGATCGGCACTGAAACGATCTGCACTCATCGTATAGGGATCCAAATTACCAATAACCTTCAATTTGGCCAGGTAGCGAACCTTTGATGCACTATCCAATGATTCAAAGTATGGTATTTTCGCCGCACTTCCTTGTTTACTCACCGCCATGTAGGATCTGTATGTACTCCAACATGGCGGACAGACCTCGTAACTAAGGAGATCGTGACGTCGGCGAGACCACTCTATAGTAGCCACATATCCAACGCCGTCTTTAGACCCACAAATCCTCACTCGATCTTGCCGACAAGCACACTGGCTTATTTTGGGGGTTCTGCAAGGCCCGGGAGCCGCAGTGGATCCTCAGCTAAGCCTCTCCCAAACCGCATCAGGCCAAATCTCCATCAACCATTCCTCAACACTCCAAACAACCGACGAAGGCTCGCTCCGGCCGAGGTGGGGGCCTAAGCTAGTGAATTGGAGATAAAACTTAGCTGAATTTCAGGAGCAGGACCACACCTCAGCCACTCGCCCACTTCCGGCCACACTCCTATAAATACCTACCCACTCTAAGCCTCGGCACACTCGCGTTTCCTGCACCCCACCCTCCCCCCATAGTCATCATGCTCCTATCCCATGGAGATCGGGGGTTCTGCAAGGCCCGGGAGCCGCAGTGGATCCTCAGCTAAGCCTCTCCCAAACCGCATCAGGCCAAATCTCCACCAACCATTCCTCAACACTCCAAACAACCGACGAAGGCTCACTCCGGCCGAGGTGGGGGCCTAAGCTAGTGAATATATTTTTAAACGGTTTTAGCAAATACTTTTAGCAGTACATCAAAACAAAGATGACCATAGGCTCATTTATCAAGTCAGTTTGTAGTTTACAATTCTGTGAATATGTCCAATTGTTTTATTCAGTGTGTTTCATTGGCACCGTGATCAATAGAAGTGGTACATTCCGTATTCATGTTAGAAATAAAGGATTTGGTTTGACCTGTTTGGGCTGAATGCACCATCCAAGAAATGACTTGGTAAATAAATAAATTATTGTTTGAATAATTATATTATATACTCAGTTTAATTGCCATTAGGCCACAGGAGAAACTTGCTGGATCATTTATATTTAATGACTAATTAATTGGTTATTAATATCAATGTTTGTTAATACATATATGTGAGACCATGATTATTAGATAAAGAAAATAACGGCATGCATTGCTGTTGAAATTACCAATTTTGTTTCCCACCTCTCTGGTGTGCTTAGATGGCTACAGGCTTGCAATTGTAGTTTTATCATGACAATTGGCGCCATCCACAGGTAACAATAGATACTGCTCTCTCCTCATGCAGTGCACATTTTCAGCTTTTAATATGCACAGACATCCAGCTTGTAAATGAATGAATCAAAATTGTGGTGACAACTTTATTTTCAATCACGTGAGAATAACATTTTAGTGGCAAGGAATTTTCATTGTTGATCATTACATTGTCAAGTCAGTATTTTAAGCTAAACGTCAGCATTTGCAATTAACAAAACAACTTTTTTCAAAAACATGAATGAAAAACAAAAAATTTGGAATAAACAATAGGAAACTCAATTTTGACTGCATGCTGAAGCTGAGGTGAACAAGCATATTTTCTAATACCAAATTGTGAAATTCCCCTAAAAATCCCTATATTAAAATTACCTATGACAAATATATTCATTCAACATATATGCGTTAGAAGTATGAATCTTACTCTGTATTAAATTGAATATTGAAACACTAAAACGTCAAAAATTGCACTCAAGCTAACATTTAGAAAAGCAAACTGCTGTCTAGGTTTTTTTATGGTGTGTATTAAAAGTGATCGCTGGAGCTGTAGCTGGTAGTGTTGGAGGAGAAGTTATAGCTGACAGTTGAGGAATAATCCACACTGCCTCTACGAGATCCACTCCTGGAGCCGGCTAGGGAACCAGCTCTGGAACCAGAGCGAGAACCCGGGTTAGAGACATTATAAGGGCTGCTGATTCCCTTGGAGGACATTGAAGAGGCCTGCATCATCTTCATACCATTGCTTTCTTCCACCATGCAGCTGTCCATGGCCTCCTTGTAGGAGATCTTCAGTTTGGTCTTGGGACAGGTCAAGTTCTTCTGGTGGGTCCGTGTATTCTGAAGCTTCTGGGCCCCTTGACCATCCAGCCAACCTCTGCGGATAGCTTCTTCGATAGTGACACGACGTCCAGTGCCAGGCTCTATCAGGCCTCCAGTCAGGTACTGAAACTCCAAAAATCTCTGGCCAGCTTCATAGGGCAACCATGTCTCCTTCACTGCCTCTGCTACGGACATCTTTCTCTTAGTCTTCACATCCTCAAAGCCAACAAAGGCTTTCTGGGCAGGTTTCAGCTTAGCGCCCATGCTGTCATCGATGATACTCTGATGGACAGCATCCTGCAGCGACAGTCTCTCACCGGTGGCAGGGTTGATGATACCACCTGTGCATGTCTGGGCCTCCAGTAGCCTCTGTGCTGTAATAGTGTCAACGATGCCTCTTCGGACCCCTTCAGACAAAGTGATTTTCTCCAAGGTCTCTGTGTCAAATATAGCCGCCACAGGGCTGTGGTCATCGAACATCTCAGGGGGGGAAACAGTAATCGAAATACTGTTGAAGCGTTTACGAACGGTAGGAGAAGAAGGCGCGAGCTGGGTGGGACTGCTGCAGGTGACCATGTCATCAACATTGCTGGCTGCAATGGTCATCTCGGTGCTGCTTGTTCTGCTGGTAATTTGGTCAGCAAACTGGGTCAATGTTAGTGTTCCGGCACGATACTGATCCAAAGCCTTGTCGTCAATGACACCGCGTTTAATGCAGTCCTGGATGTCATACTGGGTTCCTGTTTTCCTGTCCACTATCACCAAACGTGCAGAGCCATCAGACCCCGTGATAGTTATTTCCTCCCACTCGCCCTCCTGCTCCGATAACTCCAGGAAAGTGTCGTAGTCAATTAGTTCCCGGTGATAGGCCTCCCTCACTGACATCTCCAGCCCAGTGTCTGGGTCAACGATCACAACTCGCCTCTTTCGAAGGACATTGCTGCGGCTCTCCTGTGACTTCTGGAGCTTCGTCTTGTCTTTTAGCGGGAGGAGTATTAGGTCTGTCTTCGGATCTCTCATGCACCTGTCCTTAAGTTGAAGATATGTCAGGTTCTCTTTCGTATTAGGGTCAAAGAACCCTTTTGTGTCATCTCCTTCATAAGTTAGAATCTCATTCATCTCCTCATCAAAATATCCCCTTTTATAGGCAACAGCAACATCAATACGGTGGCTCTCGTTGGGGTCAATAATCCCACCACTTGCAATTTGGGCCTCCAGAAGACGGATTCCATGACCTTTCTCAATAATATCTTTCTCAATAGCCTGGAAGAGGGAGATTGTCTTTCCTGTGGATGGGTCTCTGTATCCAGTTACGGCCCTCTCTGCTGACATCAGCTTATTCTTAAACTCTTTTCCTATCAGGCCTCTCTTTGTGGCATCCTCTACTGTCAAGAACACATTGTTGACTGGATCAACAATGAAGCCAGAAGCAGCTTGGGCCTCAAGAAGCTCCAGGGTGGTTCCTCTCATGAGCAGGCCTTCCTTCATTGCCTGATAGAAGGGCATTATTCGGTCATTGGCTTCATCATAGATCCCCGCAATGCAGGTAGAGCCATAGAGATAGGACTTTAGCTTGTCTTCAATTTCTCTGATGGTGAGCTTTCCCTCGTTGAGGTCCGCCAAGTCAGTTTCATCCAGCAGTTCAGATTTGACGAGCTCTGCCAGAGAGACTTCGGTACGTATACCCTTCACTGTCATGGGCTTTTCCGGACCACGGAGCAGAAGCAGGCCAGAAACAGGTTCCACTGTGCACTTCTTCCTGAGGTCATTATAGGTTATCTTCTCTCCAGTCACTGGCTCCAGGTAGCAGGTGGGTTTTTTGCCCAAAGCCCTGTAGAGATCCTCATCAATAAGATTGCGATCCAAGGCCAGGTCTTTTGGAAGGAACACACTCAGAACAGGGTCCAATATACCTCCCACAGACTCCTGAGCCTGGAGCAAGCGGATGGCTGTGTCTTTGTTCACGCGGCCCTGTTTACAAGCCTGACCCACAGATAACACTTTGCCAGTGTATGGATCTTTGAAGCCTGTGCTAGCTGCTTCAGCTATCAGCAGGGTGTCTCTGTCTTCGGTGTCTACAATCCCTCTTGAGCAGGCAGTATCAACAGGCATCTTTTCATCAAATGCGGGGTCAACTATGTAGCCTGTTGCCGCTTGAGCTTCCAGGAGCATGATGGCGCTCTCTTTGCTGAGGAGCTCCTTGTTTTTTGCTTCAGTGAATGGCATTTTCCCTTGGGAACCTGTTGTCATGCCAGCAATGATGCCGGTACCCTTTAGACTAAGCTGGATGTCCACAGCTACCTCATCCACGCTCTTTTTTCCATTTAGGAGCTGGTCTAGTGTGGCTTTACTGATTATGCCACAGTCGCAGAGCTGGTGGGCTGTGACTTTGCGACGCACCCCATCAAATATCAGCTTGGATGGATCGATTGTTGGGACCTTTTCATCCGTCTGGGTCTGCCGGGTCAGAGTGTTGGGTTTCTGCTGCAGCCTCTGTATCTCTCTCTGCAGGGCATCTCTCTTGAGAGCCAGGTCTGAAGCCTCCTTTTCAGAGATCGACAAACGACTCTTGTACCTCTCCTCAACACTCTTAAGCTCCCTCATGAGCCTCTCAATCTCGTTCTTCAGGGAGAGCCTGTCTCGATCAGCCTTGTCTCTTTCTGATTGAAACCTCTTGATGTCGCTGTCTCTCAGCTCATGCTGGCTCTTAAAATAGTTGAAATCCTTGAGGACGGCATTCTTTTCATCCTGCAGCCGCTGTTTGTTGCGGAGCTCGGTCTCTAGAGTGAGCTTGATGCGAGTGAGCTCCTCCTCTATGCGCAGCTGACGAGTCTTGTCCTGCTCCAGCAGTTTCATCTTGGACAGCAAACTGTCCCTCTCCAGCAGCACCTCGCTGTATTGGCTTTGGGAATCATGCATCCTCATGGATGTCTGGGGAGAGACAAGGAAACACATTATTATGCCTGCAAAGAAATGCCAAATAAAACCAGATTTTGCCCACAAAGACCCACAATTCCAATGCATTAATTACATGTGGCATTGCTTTACAGCATGTTGTAAGGGCTTATCAACATTTAAATTGTGATGTCACCAATCACTAATTGAATGTTTAGAAATGCCAATCAGATGTACTGTCTGAACCAAGTATGCATTCATTTAATGATTGTTCAGTACCACAATGTGCAATGTTAAAGGTTAGAAAGATAAAGCATTTGTAAGTAAGTGCATTTCATGAAAAACACCTAAAATAAGCAACATGCCACCAATGTAACTGGGCCACTTTGAAAACATGCTCAGTCTTAATGCATCTAAAGCTGTTGCATGCAAAAGCAGAACAAAATGGGTTGAATTATGTGGAGATGATCCTTCAGTGCAATTAAAAATACCTCAATTGATTGTTTTTGGAATTTGTCTATTTCCAGTTTGAGCTTTTCTCTCTCCCTGGTCAGGTCACTGAGGACAGTCTGGAGCTCCGTGGTCCTCTTGGAGCTACTCTGAAGTTGGACATGCAAGGCTGAGATCTGGGTGGTACTCTCTCCGTCGATACTGTCTTTGCTAAGCTTCAGCTCATCCCTCTCCTGTCTAACTGCCCTTAGCTCCTCCTCCAGCCTGAGTCTCTCCTTCGTCAGCTTCTGCGTCAGAGTCTTCAGCTTTTCGATCTCTGTAGTGAATTCGTTAAGCTGCCGGCTCTTCTCCTCAATGGTCTTATACAGGCTCTCATTGCGTTGGTTGAGCTCACGAATTCGAGCCTCTTCCTGCTGGAGCTTCTGTTTGAGTGTCTTCAGCTCGGCTGAGACAGCAGCCAGCTCCTGCTTGGTGACTTTATGCTCCCTCAGACTCTTGTCCAGAGCCTCCTGGAGGGCGCTGAGGTCCTGCTCATACTTCCTTCCATAGTTGGCCGTCTCCAGCTGGACAGATTTCAGTGTGGTAATTGTGGTGGTGTGCTCTCTGCAGGTATGTGTCATCCTCTCTAACTCTGCCTCCATTCTCTTCCTACGCGTCAACTCATCCTGGGTTGCCTTCTTTTGCTTCTCCAACTCAGCTTCCGTTCCATCCAGAGAGCACTGAAGTTCCCGGATACGGCTCTGCAGCCTGACAGAACTCTGCTCAACCTTGGTTTTCTCGCTGGTCTGCTTCTCCAGCTCCACTCGGGTAATGCGGATCTCCTGCTCGGACACTTTAAGCTTGTTAATGGACTCCAGATACGAGGCGTTCTTTGCCTTCAGACCTGCCTCAGCCTGTTTCAGGTGATTGATCTCCAGTTCCAGAGATCTTCTCTTCTTCCCCTCCTCCTCCAGGTTAAATGTTAGCGTGCTGATCTGCCTGGACTTTTCCTGAGTGTTTTTGATGGCCTCCTTTAGTTTGAGATCAGCGTCTCCTCCCTGCTGCATGAGTGTTCTCAGCTGAACCTCCAGCTCACTGCGCATCCTTGTTTCTTGTATCACCGAGGACCTCTGCTGGCTGGCCTCCTGCTCTGCTCTGCTTTTCTGCTCTTCTGTGTGAGCAATGGACTGCCTCAGTCTCCTTAGCTCCTCCTCGAGGTCTCTCTTCTCAGAGGTGAGTCTGTCAATTTGCAGTCTCAGCTCTGCCGTGTCTTCTTCTTTCTGTTGTGAGGTTTTCAGGATCGTGGTCTTGGTGACGTGGATCTCCATCTCGTATGTCTGCTTAAGTTGATTAACCTCCTGGGTGCACTGTGTTCTTACCTTTGAGATATCTGATTCAGCATTTCGCCGACGTGCCGCTTCCTCATCTAGCAGTATCTTCATCCTCTCCAGTTCACGTTCCTTGTCCTTCACTGACTTTTCCAGGTCAATCTTGATCCAGTTGAGTTCTTCCAGTTCTTTCTGTCTGCGGCGAACAGCCGCCTCATACTCTTCTTGCTGGTTGGTGTAGCGCGCCTCTGCCAACCTTCTTTTCCTCTTTTCTTCATCCAGCTGGAACTTAATTTGGGTCAGCTGGTCATTGAGCTCTTGAAGCTGGCTGTGTGTGCTAGCCAGGCTGTCCTTGGTAGCGTTAACTTGTATTGCCGTGGTTCTCTTAACATCTTCAAAAGAAATAAGCTCGCTTTGTGATTGACTGAGCTCCAGCTTGTAGCGGGCCAAAGCATCCTCCAGAGACTTGTTTCTCTGGTTGCGATCCTGGACGTCGTCCTTCAGACGCCTCAGTTCCTCCTCCAACATCTCGATCTTGGTGTTTCTGATCTGAAGAGAGTATTGACAAAACCAGAAAGAGCCTCAGTCACCTACTTTCATGTTGTTGAACAAACCTATATGATATTTTTTATCATACTATTCATTTTACCAACACAATATCCTTGACAAATGTGATCCCTACCTTCAGCTCTTCCATGTTCTTCATCAGCTCCCCAAGGAACCTGTAGTAGTCACTAGAGCGGGTGAGTAGCTCTATGTACTGAGACTGGAGGTCAGCCGCCTGAAGGGAGTTAAAATGAGTGGATGAATACCGATGTCAAATATTCTCATGTTAATTACATGCCAGTGAGAACGTGAACAGACAGATGCATTTAAGGGATTGACCGTTAAATTGGTTGTATCACATAGCTCATAATACAAAGGACGTAACCATTGTTTAAGATAATAATTCATTAGTCCCACAGCATGGATACATAAGTAGTAGTAATAACTAAGGTGTACCAATAATTAACAGCAAATTGGTTTAGTGTGACTTAATGGAGAGGCCCTCCTCATACCTCTTGTCTGACCGCAGAAGCGGGCGACTGCAGCATCGTTCTCTTGATAGGAATGTTAAGCAGAGTTTCCAGGCCTGCACCGTAGGAAGCCAGCTGCAGCTCGTAGTCCTGAAAACCCACAATGGACTTCATTATTTTGCACCACACATGCTTGGGCTCATCTGCTTGTTGACACGTGTGAAATGGTTTTATGCACATGAATTGACGACCTACCTTAATGGAGACAGCGCAGGTGTCTGCGTTTTTCTGCACAACCTCTACTTTCTCCTGCTTTCCTTTAATTTCAGTGTGAAGCGCCTGTGCAGTCAGCAAAAAGGGAGATTAAATTCACCGATTAAATTCACATGACACTGTTCAGTCTTTGCCTCTTCTGAGACATCCATCATTTTGTGATGCAAGAATTGTAATGATAATATTATAAGCGATTACTCAACAAATGTATTTGCTTGGTCTTAAGGCCTGAGAAACAAAGGACATGTTTGCACACTTTTCACTTATGCTGCTGCATAATGTATGAAATCCACACACCTACACCAAATGCTCAGTGTCTCAATTTGAGTGTAAATGGTGGATAATTCCAATTCAAAATCAAATCAAATCCGTCATTGACTACAATTTGTTGATGTAAACAAGGAGAGACGTGCCTTCTGCTGGTTGAGGTGGTCCATTAGAGTCTGAATGTCACTGAGTTTAACGGTCTGGAGCGCGTCCTGGCGCTTCCTGGCATTGTCTATCCACTGTTGCAGGACAGTGCTGCTCTGCTGATAATGACTCAGCTGTTTCTCCTGCTTCTCCAGGTCCCACACTCTGTGGAGGAAAGAGTGGGAGGAAGAGGAAGGGATGAACGGATATTTTTAATGTCGTCACCGGCAATGTCGAACAGAGGATGTGGAGAACTATTCACGGGTATTGAAGGAATGTGTGCACATGAAGAGATGATCCCACCTGCTGTCAATCTGGGTTTGGATGCGGCGCCAGCGGTCAGACATCTGACCCACCAGGTCTGAGTACTTGGACAAGTCCCCATCACACTTGTGGAAGGACTCTGAGATGTGACCATTCCAGTGCAGCGCTTTAGCCAGGTCAGAATCCATAGCGGTCAGCAGGTCTCGTTTTTGGTCCAGATCACTCTTCATTTGCTTTAATAGACAATCACAAAATAGATTCAAATTCTTCATTTCAACTATAACCAGGCATCCTATTTAAGCCTCATTGCATCTAGAGGTGGGCGCTGTGAGGAGTCAATGTACTTTGTCACAGTCGCACCACTGGGTCTTGTCATGTGACCCAAGTGTGGAACCTAAATTGTCACACATGTGGATTAGAACCCATTCCAGTCGCTGTGGACTGAAGAGACATAAGGACTGTGAGATGCGTTTGAAAGCTCAGGAAAAAAAAGTTGATCAGTAAACCTTTGAGTTACTATTTGTCACGGTTTAGGCTTTGCCGCCTGTGTTCCTGTGTCTCTGTCTCTGTGTCTGTGTGTATTTCCCCTGATTGCACTCATCCTACTCGCATGCCCAGTCCACCCAGCTACCTTCAATCTTCTCATCACCCCACACATACATACTCCCCTGCTTTCCCTGTTCTGGTTGTCAGATCGTCCTTGTTCATTCCCCTGTCTGTTCCAGCATTGTGTCTCCCTCGTGTCTGCTCCGTGCTCCAGCGTTGGGTCCTCGTGTTTGCTCCTGGTTTTTACCTTTGCCTTTTTTGTGACTTTGGATTTTTTGCCCACTCCCTGTTGGAGTCGCTTTAAGTTTTTGTTTATGACCTTTTTGATGATAAAGATTCCTACATTTCCAACTTCACCTCATCTCCAGTGTCTGTGTTTGCGCTTGAGTCTTAGCTAAACCTGAGAGAACGTGAAACTATTCTTTTTTTCACAAACGCTGTTTCCAAGTGCAAGAATGAACTTCTGTGTGTTCTACTAATTAATGCCATTTGTCCTGAAACTGGAACGCAAGAGACTGCAGTTCAAACTAAATATAGAAAGTGTGTCAAACCTTCAGCGTGCTCCGATAGTTTTCCACTTCCCGAAGGTCCAGAGAGGTGGTGTCCTTCTCTGTCAGCCGGGCTTCGTGGACTTTAATGATATCTTCAGCCTGGAGAAGGCTCTGGAGCAAGGCCTGAAGAGCTGACAGCCTGTTAACGACACAAAGCCGTCACATTAAATGCACTCCTTCTTGTCAATTGCTTTCATTTACATTTCATTTAGTTTGTGCAGTATTTTCTAAATAATTGTGGGATGGATAAAAAGGTGATGCGATGAGACTACAATAATGCACCTTTGATGGTAGGCCGGGTAGAGACCCTGCAGGCCTCCCAGTTTCTGGTTGATGATTTCCAGTTCAGAGCGGAGGAACCTGGCTTGCTCGGAGTCGGCAGGTATCCCGTCCAGCTGCTTTATAATCTTTTCTCTTAGTCGCAGGTACTCATCATGAATGGAGTCCAAGTCTTGGTGCACAGTCTGGATACCAATGTGTAAAAAACAAGTTAGAAACGAGCATCACTCGTTTCTTATCGATATTTTGCACATTTTGAAAGGTAGCCAAGAAGAACCTCACTTTTATTTGGATAGAACAATAAAAGAAAAGTTACACACCTGCAGATTCTGGATGTGCACTGAGCACTCGTGCACACTGTTGTCCCCCAGGGGAACGTGGAGATGACTGGTGAGGCCGGACTCCGCCAGCTCCAGCCTGCGTCGAAGTTCTTGCAGACTACTGAGCAGGGTAAGGCTGAGGGTGGAGCTGGCTGGGGGAAGCTGGGAAGTCTCCTTGATGACAGTGGTCTGGGTGATCGTGGGAGACGCAGGCTTCGGTTTTGGGGGTTCAGGTTTCACCCCTTCATTGGCTGGTGGAACATTAGACGAACATTAATGTATTGTGGGGGGAAAAAACAGCAGTAGTTTTGCAAATGTAGTGGACTGGCATTTTAAGGATGAGTTAAAAACATTTTACACTCACTGTAAGCAGGCAGCTGGATAATCAGGGTATCGTAGTGGTTCTGGGCTTTATCAAAGTGGCCCTGGATAGTTTTCTTCTCATCTTCCCCAAACATTTCAGAACCTTGGCTGGTACGCAGGAACTCTTGGTAGTGAGTCTCCAGTCTTTTGATGATACTGCGGTACTCATCGGGACGCATCTTAGACAGCTGAGAGACAATGGAGAGGAGTCGGGTTAAGCAAGAGTCACAGGAGGTAAGCAAATACAGAGTTTCGAGTTAAGCCGGAAATAAAATCCAATTCGACTTTGCTTGGTTTTGAAAACAGTGAGTTATTGTAACAGCAAAACTCAGAATTGGCTGCGTTTGTTGCAGTCTTTGCGATATCTTACCATGCTGACAGTGAGGGAGCTGATGTAATTCATGTCTTTGAGGCAGTATTGCCACGAGATGAGGCTCTTGATGTTGATGTAGAGCTGATTCCAGATGCTCATGATGGCTTCATAATACTGCTCATTCCTAGGGGCAGCACAAGTCATGAATATACAGCCACTGCGTGATAAACATGATGTCATATTTATCTAAATGTTTCCCACGTTTTCATTTTAACGGAATAACTACTTGCTCCTTTTTGGTATCAGCTCATTTTCTGACCGCTTAAAGCCTTTGAAACAGTTATGCAGTAAAGGACTTGAGGCTTGTAAATGTGATGTGTCCAATAGATTCATTACATGATGAATCCCCTAGAGCTGACACATTTTGAATCGCCCCAACTAAAAGGATTTGCACAAGACCTACACCGGTCTACATTGACTGAACGGTTCTTACTTGTTGGCGAGGCCGATGCTGAGCGGGTTCGGTGGGGGGATCTTCAGACACACAGAGGGAATCAACATGTCCATGCCTCCGGGTCCCGTCACCAGCCACTTGCTGCGCTGCGAGTTATCCTTCAGGATGCCTTTATTCTCTTTTAGAATCCCTATCTGAAGCACAAAGCAGAAGTGACAGTGAGTTAGACTTGTAACATTCCACCTCATGCTCATGTGTGTGAGTGTGAGAGAGAGCATACACCCCACCTGGTCTTGTTTAAAGTCACATATGGCCTGGACCATGACGGGGCTGCTGCTCTTCTCCTCGGGGTTGCGAGGCTTCAGCCTGACAATGGTCTTAGACTTGTTGACCAGACTTTGGACCTGCCTCTTATTCTCCATCACATGCTCCTTCTCTCTCTGTGAACATGCAGATATCAGACCTGTGTTTTTAACTCAGCCACTATGCACTGCAACTATACAACACGAATGCAGACATTCAGAAGACTTCCACTTAGTGTCTTGAAAAGAAAAAACTGGCGGAACCAGTTCACCAGACTTTTAAATGATTTAAACCTGTGTCACTCGACAGAACTAATTGTTTGAGCATGAGCGTGATGATACCTCCAGGTTTCTCAGGAGTTCAGTGAGGTTATCCAGCGGGGTGTTCTTGTCACACGTGAACTTGTTTCGGATGGACTCGTGCTCTCTCTGCAGCTTCACGTAGGTCTCGTTGGCCTCCTTGAAAAACTGAAAGTGGCAGCAAAAGGCTTCGATCAGCGTTCACGTGACAAAACATACAGAGCATTACTTTCACCGCAGGGCCGAGCGCTCACTTGGCTGTAGGCCGCATTGTCCTTCAGGTGGATGTCGATACACTTGGTGATCTGGAGCAGCCAGCTCCACTGGGTCTGTAAGGTGTCCATGTAGGCCTGTGGGCGCACAGAGTGGTCAATGCAAAGCCAAATGAATAGCTGGCTGTTTAGGTTAGCAAGAACACCCAGAAACACCTTACGTCAATCTTATCAGAGGCGGGGTGGTTGTTGTTCAGGAGTCCATCTGCTTTCACCTTCAGCTTGTTTAGCTCCTTCTCTTTCTCCTCCAGGTCTCTCATCAGGCCCTGTCAGGAGAGCGGAACGTAAGGGAAGCTTTTGTCTCGAGTGCGAACATAATTAGGGCCCGAGCACCGACGTAGTCGGAGCGGAGGACCTATTGTTATTCTGATGTTTATTATTATTATCGTACCTGTTTCGTTGCAAAAAGGAGGTGCTTGGGATCCTGGGAATTTTTCGAAATTTGGAACGCAAGCCAGAATTTGCAAAAATTTCAGTCTGATTGGGGTGCGCAGCTGCGGGTATGAAATATTGGCTCGATAGCGCCCCCTATTGAGTAGCCCCAACATTGGGTTTCACCTAGCTGTATACAATTTGGTAGGTATGTGGAACGTGATGAGACGCACAAAAAATCCTCTTGGAGTCTTTCATCAAACCAAACAGGAAGTCGGCCATTTTGAATTTTGTGACGTTTTCTGACCATTTCAAGGCATCATACTTGAACAAACTCCTCCCAGATTTGTATCCGATTGACTTCAGATTCGGCTAGTATGCTCTTGAGACCTTGGCAGTGAAAAGTTATCGAACTATGTATCCGTGGCATGGCGGCAAAAAAACACCATTCGCCACGAAACAAGAAGTTGTAACTCGGCTGTAGATTGTCTAATCTGCTCCAAATTTCTCATATGTCATAACATCCTGACCCGGAACACATCTATATGATAATTTAGAATCATAGTAATAGCGCCACCTAGTGGCAACCGGAAGTTGTAAGTTGTGTACTTTGACATCCTGCTCCTCACAGATTAATCAGATCCCTCTCAAAAGCCTTAACACCTTGATCATGCTTCATTGTGAAGATTGTAAGAAGTTGTGGAAGGGCGGCGACGTGGCGACTCGGCGAATTTCGATCCTTCGTCATGAACGAGTAAACTGTTCTATTTCATCCTTACTGACCGCCAGAGACAGTGCTTAACACTGGATATCTTCCGTCGCGCGCATGCGCAGGTAGAATATTTATATCAACAAAGTCACGTGTGACCTCGGATGACCACCGTCGTCTATAAGTTCCGGTGTCATCCTGAGCTCAGTCCTTTTTTCTTCTCGCGTCGCAGGTTAGCTACCATGGTAGCATAAACAAGGATGTGTCTACGATCAAGACATATTAGAGCTCGTCGCTGTAGCCTTGTGACTACCGGTCGGAGTTGCGGTTCTCTCGCCCTCCAAAGGCTGCGACGAGCTGTCCCTCTTCGGAGGGAACGGTGTGTTCGCCGTTCGGACATCGAGCCCCGGACTGGTGGACGCCCCTATCATCGGTCGTCACCAGTCTGATAAGGGCCAGCTAAGTCGTGATGACAGCAATCGGTAAGATCGATTAACATTGTTTTCTATAACAGTTGTTTGTTCCACGGTTGGCAGAGCGCTTCCGCTCTAGTAATCGAGTGGCGCGCTAACGAGAGCGTAGAATTACGCTGTCGGCCCGCCCTTCACAGTGTTACGGCTATCAGTTAGCAGAGTGTTCCTGCTCAGGCAAACTTTGTGAGACACTAGATCCGCATTGGCGTTGTGTACATGGAGATTTAATCTTTACATCTGACGTAATTCGCAGTTAGCAGTGTCTTCACTCAGGCTAACTTGGATGCTAGCTGGGACTGCGTCCATCAACTTTGTAAACCTTACGGCTGTCACAGTTAACAGAGCATCCCCGCTCAGGTTAACTCAGTGGAAAACTAGCTAAACAAAGCTGATACTGGGGCTGTAGCCATCAACTTTGTATCCTTACGGCTGTCACAGTTAACAGAGCGTCCCCGCTCAGGTTAACTCAGTGGGAACTAGCTAAACAAAGCTGATACTGGGACTGCGTCCATCAACTTTGTATCCTTACGGCTGTCACAGTTAACAGAGCTGTCACAGTTAACAGAGCGTCCTCGCTCAGGTTAACTCAGTGGGAAACTAGCTAAACAAAGCTGATACTGGGGCTGTAGCCATCAACTTTGTATCCTTACAGCTGTCACAGTTAACAGAGCGTCCTCGCTCAGGTTAACTCAGTGGGAAACTAGCTAAACAAAGCTGGTACTGGGGCTGTGGCCATCAACTCTGTAGCATTACAACGATCACAGTTAGCGGAATGTGCTCGCTCAGGCTAACTCGGTGAATGCTAGTTATACTAAATCAACATTGAGGTTGTGCCCATTGATGGTTTTTACGCATTACGGCTTTCGAGTTCGCTCCGGCTAACTAGACCAAGCTAATACTCGGATTGTGTCCATTGATTGTTGTAAACATTATGGACATATCGGTAGCGGATATCAGTTAGCAGAGTGCCCTCGCTCAGGCTAACTGGTAGCACACCAAGAATTACAGCACCTGTCCAAGTGAAGAGTGTCCTCGCTCCCCTCTCACTGTAAGGACTGTGGTTTTTTTTGTCCGTTTTTACAGTAGCAGAGTGCTCTCGCTCAAGCTAACTGGTGGGGCACCAATATCTGCAGCAACTATCCGAGTGAAGAGAGTGTCCTCGCTCCCCTCTCACTATGAGAACTGTTTTCCTGACCTGTTCCACAGTGGCAGAGTGCTCTCGCTCAAGCTAACTGGTGGGACACCAATATCTGCAGCAGCTGTCTTAGTGAAGAGAGTGTCCTCGCTCCCCTCTCACTGTAAGGACTGTGTTCTTTTTGTCCGTTTTTCACAGTAGCAGAGTGCTCTCGCTCAAGCTAACTGGTGGGACACCAATATCTGCAGCAACTAGCTTAGTGAAGAGTGTCCTCGCTCCCCTCTCACTATAAGGACTTGCCTGGCCTGTTTCCACAGTGGCAGAGTGCTCTCGCTCAAGCTAACTGGTGGGACACCAATATCTGCAGCAACTATCTTAGTGAAGAGAGTGAGCTTAGAGAGTGTCCTCGCCCCTCTCACTATAAGGACTTTGCCTGACCTGTTTCCACAGTTGCAGAGTGCTCTCGCTCAGGCTAACTGGTGGGTCACCAATATCCGCAGCGGCTGGCCAAGGGAAGAGTGTCCGAAGGATCACTCGCCACTGACTGCCCCCTGCCTGTTCTCTCAACATTCAGCAGAGCGCTCCCGCTCGGACTGATTTGGAATTCCGCATAAACTAGTGGGACAAGGGTTCCACCAGAATCGCGGCCATGTTAAACTCTCCCGGCTGTAGGACCTGTATAGCTCCTCTTCAGCCGGAGGACGGCCCTGACCTCTTGCCCTAGCAGGGAGAACCCAGGCAGGACCTGCGGCATCACGCCTTGAGCAGTAAGGTCTGCTAGGCTGGCCGAAGTGGAACACCTGATGCGGGAGGTCTACCTCCCCCTGTCAGGGCAGCTGAATCCAGACCAACCTACCCTGGTCATTTGTAGGGTGCTTGCACGCCGGGCATACACAGCAGCTGGAACATCCACCTGTGAGTGCCTTCTTCAGGCACCTTCCCGCCCTCACCACCTTTTCTGTTCCTCCCTCCGAGGAATATCTGAGGGAGTTGCGTGCATGGTGGAGACACCAGGGCTCTCTCCCGCCTTACATCAGACCATGCAGGAGGTGGCAAATCTGGCCTTGCACGTATGCCAGCCAGTTAGACGACTATGGCGTCCATCAGTTTCCCCTGAGGAGACTCTGAGGCCCGATGCCAGGTGCCCTCGACCCAATGTCGGGTCAAAGATGACCTGCTATCCAGGGCTTAGGACACAGCAGCGCTGTGCACCGTATCGACAACTCCCTCTCCCACCTCATGCTTTCCCTCGCAGATTCTCTGCAGCGGGCTACTTCGACGCTTCTGCTCAGTGATGCTTCATTGCAGGCGTTTGCGCTCATATCGAGGGAACGTGGATGTATGATGTCCACCCTGGTTCAGACTCGCCGCCAGGTTTGGCTGGCGCAGTCACCCCTATCTGAGACATGTAGGAGGACCCTCCATACTGTCCCAGTGGAGCCTGGTGAGCTGTTCGAGTCAGCTGCTGTACAGGCGCTTCAGCGGACTGTTAGAGCTAGCCAGACCAGGCAGCAGTTCTCTGGTCTTTGCAGGGACATGCCTGCACCCCCAGACCTAGGGGTCCCATTTTTGGCCCACAAGGCCGTTTTCTCAGCCTCCAGCTTACCCTAGTAGCCGCAACAGGCCTCGGCATCCTGCTGAGAGGCCGGACAGCTACCTATACAACCCTACTTACGTCCCCGTCCCCCCCGGCAGGGGTGCCAGGAGATGTCTCCAGGCCGGCTGTCGGGGTTCTTTCTCCCATCAGCGGATTTCCAAAGGAGAGTGGTTCACGTCTATCGACGCCTGTTCCCATGGTGCATCACCACAACTTTCAGTCCTGGGTGCTTCCATTCGGACTCTCCCATCTCCCCATGGGTGTCCACAGTGTGTTACTGCTGTCCTTTCCCCCTGCAATCGCAGGGCGTGAACATACTGCCGTACTTAGACTGGCTGACCTAGGCACCGTCCCGGCTTCAGGCGCCACAGGACACTGCTCGCCTTCTCTCACGTGGCCCGGTGGGCCTCAAGGTGAACATGGAGAGGAGCTACCTGAGCCCTTCTCAGAGCATAACCTTCATTAGTGTGGCCCTATGAGGGCCTGTCTGTCGCCCCAGTGCGGATGGCTGAACAGCCTTCACTTGGATGCCAAGTGGCACAGATACAGGGCAATAATATTATCGAAACAGTGTCTATTCATCTATTCACTATCCCCATGGAGGGAGTGCATATCTGGCGAACAGTGTCCCAGGAACCGAGCCCCAGGGGCTCTGTTCCATTCCACCAGGAGATTGTCACAACAGATACCTGCCTCTCAAGGCGGGGTGCAGGGTGACAGAACAGGACAGCCTGGGGGCAGTTGTCTGCTGAAAGACCGCAGGTCCGGGTTCTAGAGCTAGTGCTCGAGCACTTCCTTCCATGTTTGAAGGGAAAGCATGTGCTTGTCCGGTGGACAGCACCTCTGCTGTGATTTCCCATGAACTATCGATGGGGCACCAGATCTGCAGAAGTTGCTACGGGGATCACCGTGGCCTTCTGACTTGGGAGGCCCCTCGCCTGACCAGCCTGTGGGCAATGTACCCACCAGGAGAATGGAACAAGGTTGTGGTTTTCCTGTTCCGTTACAAGCCTCCACCGGGAGAGTGGCGGCTGCATCCAGACGTGTCGACCCACTGCCCCCACTGGGTCTCCCTGACGGAGAGGACCAGCCCTCTGGGTCAAGATGCCCTGGCTCACACGTGGCCAGAGGATCTTCTTTATGCCTTTCCACCAGTCCCTCTGCTTTTGCTATAAGCTTGTCAGAGTTCTTCCCCGACAGGAGGGATCTCCTGTCGCAACTAGAGGGTCGGATTTGGCATTCCAATCCCTGCCGCCTTCAATTAGGGGTCACGGGAGGGCCCGACCGGATGCTGAGTGGCTGCATAGAACCAGTCTGACGGACTATTCTGAATGCCAGTGCCCGGTCTACCTGCCTGCAGTACAAGAAACAGGTGGAAGCTGTTCTCCGACTAGTGTGCGGCTCAGAACAAGGTCCCAGTACAGCGCCCCGTGCCTGCTGTACTGAGTTTCTACAGTCCCTCCTGGATAAGGGCCGGTCTCCCCTGCATGGGACCTACCCTTGGTACTGGACAGCTTATGCTTGTCCTTTTGAACCCCTGGCACAGGCGGAGCCTAGATGGCTATCAGCAAGACGGTTTTCTCCTTGCTGTCAATTCAGCTCAATGTGGGGGCGAGCTGCATGCCCTATCAGTGGAAGAATCATGTCTGAGGTGGAACTCAGATGGCTTGGGTGTCACTTTCTGGCCTAAGGCAGTGTTTCTCCCAAGGGGGTGGATACGTTCACATATAAACCGGCCTATCCAGCTGGCAAAGTTGACCCCCCCCCTCCCCCATCGGGAGAGGAGAGGTCAAGGCTGCTGTGCCCAGTGTGGGCCCTCAGAGCTTATATGGAAGCCACCGCCTGCATAGTCAGTTATGGTGAGCCTAAGAAGGGCTGTGCTCCTTTAAAAAAAAAAAAAAAAAAAAAAGGAACAACAGCACCTGTCCCACTGGATAGTGGAGGCCATTGCCGATACATACAAGGCGAGCGGCTGCGCTCGGCCATCCGGGGTGAAGGGTCACTACCAAGAGTGTCTCCACACCGAGGGCAAGCCTGAGTGGTGTGCCTGTGGGGGATATATGTGCGGCGGCCTCATGGGCATCACCGAGCACATTCACCAAACACTACAGAGTTAACGTTGCCGACCCTCACCCACTGGGGAGGGTTCTTGGCCAATTTTCTCTGCCGGAGCTATAAGGGGTAGTTACTGTGCTTCCTCTGGTATAAGTCATCCAGTGTTAAGCACTGCCTCTGGCGGTCAGTAAGGATGAAATAGAACGAAAGTTACGAACGTAAATACGGTTCTATGAATCCTGGATGACCGCCAGAGTTCTTGGTCACTCGGAATCCCGTGAACTCGCGAGAAGATTCCATAGGACTGAGCTCAGGATGACACCGGAACTTATAGACGACGGTGGTCATCCGAGGTCACACGTGACTTTGTTGATATAAATATTCGACCTGCGCATGCGCGCGACGGAAGATATCCAGTGTTAAGCACTGCCTCTGGCGGTCATCCAGGATTCATAGAACCGTAGTTACGTTCGTAACTTTCGATTTAACTGGACTCCACATCATCAGATCTTTACCAGATTTCACATGTTTGATTAGACTCCAGGCTTGAAGACATCTGCGGGCCACTTTTGAATCATAGTCATAGCGCCACCTACTGGTAACAGGAAGTTAAAGTCTTTATACTTTGGCTTGTTTCTCTTGGTAGGTAAATCAGATCAACATCAAATTAGTTCCACACAAATATAAGAAGTTCATAATGCCAGTTCATGAAGCTTTTGATGTTTCATCGAACGCCGTTGCCGTGGCGACGCAGTCTTCGCCATAAAAAACGAAGGTGCTTTTGAAAGGCTAAAAATGCTCGAAACATAAGCAAACTTGGCACACAGATTACAAGCCCAGAATTTAGATATATAATATGATTTTATTGGTTCAGAGTGGCAAATCTAGCCACAGAACAATCTAAAGACCTTTGTGATGAAAATATACTCAAAGCTTGTTGTTTCGTGAAAAGCCGTTGCCACGGCGACGCATTCTTCGCCATGAAAAATGAAGGTGTTTTTGAGGGGCTAAAAATGCTCAAAATTGTCAAACACATTCAAAATCTTGAATGTAGTTATCGAATGTAATTTTAATGCTTCAAAGTGTGAAATCGGCTCAAGAGCGCCCCCTACAATATTTAGACGATGCAGCCCTCGCAGTACGTTTCACCTAGATGTATACAACTTGGTAAGCAGATGTATCCCATGTAGACTTAAAAAAAAGTCTTTGGGGTCTAAGCTCTAAACCCAACCGGAAGTCAGCCATTTTTGAATTTTGTATGAATTTCTCGTGGGTTTTTTTCCATTTCCAGGTGCTGTACTACGAACTCCTCCTAGGGAATTAATCCGATCAGCTTAGAATTTGGTCAGAACAATCTAAAGACCTCAGCGATTAAAAGTTACGAAAAGCTTTAGGTTTCATCGAAGGACGTGGATATGGTGTGGCAGCCATTTTATATGGTTCGCCATCATCCATCAAGCTGTTGTAACTCGACTGTACTTTGTCAAAACTGTCCCAAACTTGACATGCTTGTTGACTGTCATGGCTTTAGGACTTCTGCATGCCAATATTAACTCATTGTTATAGCGCCACCTACTGATAAGCACGGACGTAAGCAGGATTCTATAATTACAGCGGTCCAAACACTGAACTTATTGAAAGGGTTTGTGGGCACACCATGAGAAAAAGACTTATCTGATCTAAATGAGCAAACTAAGATGCTTGGAGAGCAAAAGTTAGATAACAGTGGATTTTCAAACCATGTCAGTGGGCATTAGTATAAATGATCTGTCCAGAGCTTCTTCATGACAATCAGGTTAAACATTATAATGAATGCTTCACACTACAATCTAAAGTTACAGAATAACTTAAAATGAAAACTGTTAAATTAAAGTGTTCAAGTAACAGCAAATGGCACTACTGTTTTGTTAACTTTCATGTAACTCCAAATACAATCAGCAGGGAGTTGAACCCCATCCCAGTAAACTGACAGTCTGTTATGTTCCAAACACTGAAGCACATTCACACACATTAATTTTCTTAATGATCTTTAAAGGCTTACATTTATGATTGTATCGGATGTACACTCAAAACATTTGAGGCTTAAGACCTGGCAACATGATTTTGCTACGCTGCTGGTCTACGCAGGAAATACCTCACTCATGCACGCAGTGTATGACGGTCACAGAAATGCATGGCCAGAGTCCTGCTAGCACCCTCGACGTGTGTGAAGTTGTGAGGGCCCAATCAATGCAGCTTTAATTCTAACTAAGATTTGATCGGTATAGGAAATAAACCACATCAGATATTGAAGGTATGATCACGCCCATAAACTAAGACAGAAAACATCCACCCAGCAGAAAAGAGGAGGTCCTTACTGAGTAGCTCTCCTGCTTCCTGGGGATGTACTGGTCGATGTTCTTGTCTCCCCAGTCGAACATGAGCTCTTCCTCCTCTTTCTCATTCACCCACATGATGGCTCGGGAGATCTCGTTGATGATGCCCTGGAGCGCACGCAGCTGGTGCACACGGCTGTCTGACATTGTCTGAGACAGACACAAGGTAATGTATAGTTATGATAGAAAGTAACAGTAGAGCAGCAGACATTGACAAAGTTTTAAAAAACTAAACATTTTTTTATAAAAGGGTTAGTTTCTACCTGCAGGCTTTCCCATTCTTGTTCCAACATGGACAGGTTGTACTTGTCGCCCCTCATGTTCTGAAAAAACAGAAGAGATTTAGTTTTTTTGCTTGTTTTTACATAAGATTACAACACTTCTGTGCACATCATGCATAGATAACCTTTACAAACAAGACGTATGAAGAAAGCAGTCCAAAGTAAACAAAATAAAACAGGATGACCACTCACCAGTTCATCTCTGGCACGGTCTACTTCCTGGCTCCTCTGGACCGAGCTGTGGTTTTTGTTGTGGCTTAGGATTTGCTTTTCGATAGCTTCAGAGTCATCTCCCCATGCAGCCGTCTCAATCATGCGCTACAAGATGCAAAATCGCAGTTTATTAACTTTTAAAATGCAATAAGCGCAAAACACAATTACAATGTCAAAATTCACCAGTTGAGGCAAAATAACATGCTTAGTGGAACATTATTGTACAGTGTTTCAAGAAATAACATACATGTATACAGATTTAAAATAATAAGGCTGGCACTTGTTTTATATTCAACAAACAATGCATAATCCGTCTCTCAATGGTCTCTCCCTCCCTAACGTGTCTGAGGCGCTGTAACTTATGCCTGTTCATTCCTCCTTTCAAAATAGGTATAGAATTAACTCAAAATATACTATCCCACCACATCGATGTGGCTCATTGATGGGGTTTTAAGTGAAGCTGGGGGCACAGAGGACTAAGCTCGATTTAAAAGCAATAAAGAATACACAGAGAGCCCTCCTTGTTCTTTAAGGCAACATTATTTTAACTCTCAACAGAGACACTATCAATTCCCTCCTTTGTCCTCTAGGTGTCAGCATATAATCATTAAGTCTGTCGTTTAGCAGGAAACTATCTCAACTATTCCCCCCCTTGTTCGCAGCCCTGAGCTTTGATAAGTGCTCTGCCAGCAAACCGACCTCAGCCAATCACTGCTCTCTACTCACATTCTCTCTCTCTCAAGGCTTTTGTTCTCTCACCACTCCCTTTTCCTTCATGACAGACTTGGCCGAAGCTGTTTAGAGACTGTCTTTAGTAAAAGTTTTATGTTGGACTGTCGGTACAATGGCTAAAAGCAACGTCCGGCAAGTAAATAGAGCCGCTAGGTACAGATGGCAGCAGTATAGGTCATCCGTTTCCCTTATAAAAAACAACTCAACACCGAAAGAACAAAGACTAAGACAGAAAAAAAATATTGAAAAAAACAAGTTTCTTTATCTGATGGAGGGGGGGGATGATTGATGAAACATAGTTTGAAGGGTGAGGCTTGAAGTGATGACAGAATGACAGGGTTTGTTTTTGGTCGGGTGGGGGGGCTGAGGAGGTAGAGAGTAGAAGGGCGTTTTCCCACGAGTGTGTTACAGTTCTGCTGAAATTCCCTGTCCCATAACAACTGAGTCAGTGGAGAGCGTCAGATTTTCACACGCCTTTACTTCTACCTTTCTTTTTGCTTTCGCAGCTTCTTTATCGGCCTCCCTCTATCTCTCCCCTCGCCTCTCTCACCGTCTCTTTCTCAAATGGCAGAGCTCTTTCCTCTTCTTTGTTTCAATCCGTCTCCAACCCACCTCCCCTGGCCTCTTTCACTCGCGCATCAGGTTTAGCCAGCGTGTCCAGATGGTTTCAGTTACAGGAGGTCAGAATAAGCGATAGGGTAAGTGCGTCCCCCCCCCCCTCCACCCCTCGCTTCACACAAAAAAAACAGAGAGCACACTAAGCCGCCCAGGCATGCACGGACACGCAGGTGCAACTATTCGTACTCCTCAAACAAGTTGGAAAACTATTGGGCACTGAGTTTTTCCAAGACGTTTTGTGGGCGATGCCGTCACAGAATGTGCCATCGTTTAATGACCGTCCAAAATAGTAAGTTATGTAAGTTAAAAAGATACATTTGATTATTTCATATGTGATTGATTTTACATGTATTTATTATATTGTGGTTATGTATTCAATTCAATTCAATTTATTTTGTATAGCCCAAAATCACAAATTTGCCTCAGAGGGCTTTACAATCTGTACACATGTGACATCCTCTGTCCCGGGACCCTCACATCGGTACAGGGAAAAACTCCCCCAAAAAAAACTTTAACGTGGGAGAAGTATCGAAACATTATTGTGTGTGTGTGTGTTACTGTTATAATATTGATTTAATTTCCTCATCAAGGCTGAAATCAATATTTTATATAAATAAATATATTTATTTTTCTTTTATCATGTTCTTAAATGTCTCGTATGAAGAGCTCACCTTCTGTTGAGCGATCCAGGCCATGGCGTCATTATAGATCCTCCCCCCTTCAAGGGAACCCACGCTGCCTCTGTTCCGTCTTATGGTCATACTACCGAATAGTTGCTGTTGGAGCGCAGCATGCATCTGCTGGAACTGGTCGACGCTGTAGAGTTGCAGAAAAGAGGGAAAACACTTTGTGAATCTTCCGAGGGCCCACTGACAGCACCACATCAAAGAGCACAGCTGGGCAAGTAGAGCTGAGAGGAATGTTCAGCGAGCATAAAACTCCTCAGAATGACTTTGTCTTTTCATGGTTTGGTTCAACTACAAAAGGAAATTCAAACTCCAGCACAGGGGTCTCAAACTCATTTTCACTCCGGGCCACATCAGCATCATGGTCGCCCACAAAGGGCCGGTTGTAAATGTAACTACTCGTAACATATTGTGAAATAACTCTCTGCATTTTATTATTGTTTATTCAAGTGTAAAAATATTGTACATGCAGTTATATAAATGTAAAAAAATATATTTAAGCACATTCTTGTTCTAACTTAAATCCTAATTCAGGGTTCAGAAACCCACATTACTCGATCAAAGATCAAACTATTAAAGAAAATATCAAAGACAAATATCAAACAAGTTATTACATTAACTTTGTTCAATGCTTGACAATGCTCACAATACATTTCCATTTCAAGTGTACAGTAACCAGCCAAAGAGCTGCTTCTATGACTCTGTTTAAGTATCTCATAATTTAGACTTTCTATTTCATAATTTAGACTTTCAATCATCATTTTGACTTTCTATCATAGTTCTGACTTTCTATCTCATAACTTCGACTTTCTATCTCAGACTTTCGACGATGGGGATATTTTTATTGTCAAGTCTAACTTAAAAAAAAAACATTTACCGTACTTTATTTGTTTTTGCTGGCGGATTCGCGGGCCACATAAAATGACGTGGCGGGCCGGGAGTTTGAGAGCCCTGCTCTAGCACGTTTGTGCAGTGTACCTACACGGTCATGAGTAGACATGCAAATGCAAACACACAAAGGCAGCCAAACAAACTCACGCTGCAATTTGCAACGGTAAACAAACAGTGCATCTCGCCTCACCTTCTGAAGAGGTCATTGGGAATACGCATTTGCTGCAGCTCTCTGCCATAGACCATCATCTGCTCCATGCTTTCTGCAGACATGTTCAACAGTTTGTCTGCCTCTCCAGCTGGACCCCCCTATAAAAATCACACAGTACAGACACCGGCCTTGAATCATATCTGATAATGGATGAGCGTAAAACAGAACAATAAAGTCAACATTACTGTAATCAGCACTAGCAGTGACGACAAACACTCGAGATGAATGATGTTCATTGTAACGTGTGTGCTGCACTTACACTCTGGAGAATCATCTTCGCTCTCTGCAGGTATTCCTGGCACTGGCCTGTCAGGAACAACCCTTTTTGATGGATTGCCTGTGGACTACACATGAGGAAAAAACAACAACACGTTTTCAGAGGTTGTAATGCAGCTTTAATTCATACCAATGTGCAAAGCGTGATCAAAGAATACGGTGTACTGTGTGTTTTACACACTCAATTCTACACACGTGTGTATGTACAGCTCGCTTTGTTTTTAATAAGCATTGCTACAAAGACATATGCTGTTAATATAGTTAATATACAGCTGTTACTAGCCCTTTCAAGAATTTTAACAGTAGCTGAATCACAGAATTAGGAACCTAGCTAAGCTGTTTGATATGAGGACACAGGAAACAAAGATATTGCCTCCACCAAAAATCAAAGACAAAACTACTACTGTTATTATTGTTATTACTATTCTTTTTCCAAGATGTTGGAATCATGGGGAGAGATAAACATTAGCTGTTATAAAGATGTTTTCATACTTTTCCGAAAACGACTGCACGAGGGTCACAATTCAACAAATAAGGAGTAAAACAAAAATGTATGTACAACATGTGATAACAAACTAATAGCATGAAAATCAATAAAAGAACAAAGTACTTTTCGGTAAAGAATAATCCATTAAAAATGATCAACTTTTTTGATATTTTAAAAATGATGAACTCATTCATTGCCTTTAGCCTGTCTATAGGTTGCAGAACATGGAAACAGGTCACCAAGGGGTCATCGATACAAATGCAAACCAACTGTTGACTTTCTCTCTCTAAAGAGCTTGTAACTCCCCCCCACACACACACATCATGGTTTTATTTGTGGGGGTTTTTTGTGTGTATTTGTGTTTTATATTTTAGTTTAACCATTGTTCACAACGAGTTAAGCATTTAGAAAGACATTTCAAAAATGAAATAATTTAAAAAGCTCTGAGACAGACGTCACTGTTAACACCGACATCACGGTGACAGTGGGAGGCCTTCCAAAGGGTGTGTGCGCGCGCGCACGCATTCCCTCTATTGTACCTCAGAATATTGGGCAACAGATCAGGGAGGATTCAAATAGGATGACTGAAGAAAAGCAAATTAGAAAATTAAGTTTCTAGCCAAGAGGCCAACCCCTGGGATGCGTTTGTTTGCACTCGTGATAGAAAGAACAGTTCCACCGGAAGTACAGCAGAATACTTTGTGTTCTTGTAGGTACAGTTAGCTCTCCAGCGTTCATTAACCTGTCTGTGGTATCTAGTGGCCTTGCTGGCATTTTTCTTACATTCCCAAATAGGTTTCATGGCTTTGTTATCCTGAAAGAACAACATGATATCTATGCTTTATTTTTTTACATTAACATTTAATGGCTAATTCAAACACTCTCGTGCCGTAAAACGAATTTCGAAGCAACAGGTAATTCCTTACCTAAATCCGCCACCTCCACCCGCGCCCCCCTTGCTCATGGCCACGTTCGTTGCGCCCCCTCCCTGCATGGAGGTCCTGGAGAAGGAGCTGTAGTGCACGGCGTCCCCTCCTTGGTAGTCTCCGTGGAAGCCGTTTCCACCGGCGAACACGTCGTTTCTAAAACTTGCACTCGCCAAATCCGGTCGCGAGTTGCTTCTCTGGCCCATGGTGGGCAGCCTCGAATTGGAGCCGTACATACTCATGTTTTTTAACGCTTTGCGAAAGCCTTAAGTTCGTTCCGCTCCAGACAGAGGACACAACGCGCACCTCTCCCCTCCCCGTGTCCTGACTGTTGCGCAGATAGTGCTCTGCTGTGAATAGACGGAAGCTGGAACGCTTTCGGACAGAAACCACACCTTGCTGTGTTTACGAAACACTCCTCCACCCACTGGCCTGTGTGGGAAGCTCGGAGCCTGGGCTGTCATTTCATTCTGCTGAAAAGTTATGACGCAATCACAACTTGATAGTTGAATTATTATGAATTGTCCTGGGGAATGTGACTTGAAGGGACGGCTCACACCAACATCTAAAATGTACATTTTGTCTCTTACCTGTAGAGCTATTTATCAATTTAGTTTGTTTTGGTGTGAGTGTTTTGGAGAAATCGGCCGAAGAGATGTCTGCATTCACAAATACACTTGATACACTCAGAAGTAATGTCTCTTTCCAGAATAAATATCACAAATAGCACCACAGGCAAGAGAAAAACAACATGTCTTTTTAATTGTTGCGTGAACTGTTCCTTTACCACTCGTCTTGGTTATGAATAGATAAGCCTGTCTTCTCACAAACAAAGGCTATTGTTTGCCATCATCAAAGCATGTTGTAGTTTATGACTGCTTGTTATGTCAGAGGCATTTGATCAGCTCTGTGGTACATTTCAGATCAGCTGTGTCATTGTATTAGATTAGTTGGAATAAATAGACTTTTACATAGTGTTTGGAATAACATCTAGCATGACAGCCAAAAGAAAAGAAGATAAAGCTGCTTTTCCTGTTATGATTTTACATGATGTTTGCTTTATTGTTATTTCAATGGATAATGAGACATTTGGCAAAAGGGACAACAGTTGGAAATTAGTATTTTGGCTGAGACTAACACATCCATAGTCACATTGATCACTGTTCATTTTCCCTGTAATAAATCGAAATATGAATACAAAATAAAATACATGTTTGATTTCAGACAGGACTCCCATGTCCTTCCCTGGGTCCTTAGGGCTCACTTAATCTCACGCATACGCCCTCTGAAGAATTATCCTAAACTCATGATATGATTTATTCTCAGATCTTTCCCAATACTTGCTCCCTTCCCCCTCTGTTTTAGCTTCATGGTCAATGTTGACTATGTACACAGTTGACAGTAATTAAAGAACAGCCAACACATTTAATCTCCAGTGCAGGAGGAGTAGAGACAGTTGTTGCGCAAAGAATTTGTCATCCCGGGTTCAACATTCTTGAGGTCAAAGGGAGTCAGTTTGAGAGTTCAGTGTTTTGCGTAGCTTGCTTGAAGCTGACAACCAAGTGACACCAAGTTCTCCAATATATTCTTCTTCATGTTGTCTCCATTTTAATACTGTCCCTTTGTCCTTACTTGTCTGTCTCTCCGTTCCTCTGCACAGACAGCACCCCACACGCAGGCGTGCAGGAGCTTTGAAAAGTGAAAGGCAGTGAGAAAAATGGAAAAGACAGAAAACGTACAGACACACAACAATAACCATACAATGCACGAGGTGCCTTTAGGCCATAATAAATATTATTATATCCAATGGGGGAAATAATAGTTTACAGACACATTGTGCCTTCTGGTGTTTTAGGCCTTAGCTTTAGCCACTGTGCAAGCACACACACAAACACACACAGACACACACACACACACACACACACAAACACACACACAAAGACACACACACAAAGACACACACACACAGACACACACACACACACACACACACACACACACACACACACACACACACACACACACACACACACACCACATCACGTCTGAGGACAGACCATCTGAGAGAGATAGCAGGACTGGGTGGCATGTCCACGGAAACCAACGCCCTTAAATGGAATGTTTCTAAACAATTCAAGCACTGCTAGCTTTCTCTTCTTCACATCCAAAGTTTTTGCACGCACATATTTTGAAAAAACTTGGCATGACTTGTCTGTGCTGGATATTACACATCGTAATAAATATGCACGATCACGACGGTGTCTCATTTACTCCAATGACAAATGCTTGATATGCCAGCCTCAGACGCGAAACACACCCAAAGAGACACACCCTACATTTATTTTCTCCCACTATAGGTTAGGGTGGGTTCGCTCTGACTGGTTCATTTTTAATACACGTCCTCTGAACAAAAGACACTGCAAGACTGAACATGAACAATTTTCCAAACTTGTGGCTAACAGCTCTCGTGCCAAGAGACACGGAGGGAACAGTTGGACAGTGAACCGTTCCGTATAATGAGGAAATAACTGGGAGTAAACCATTAATTCTGAGCTCCCCAACAAAGAAAAAAAGGGTTTGGCCCTATTAAACCAAAGATGCACAACTGACCTAGCTTTATCTGCTTGTTGTGCACTATTTGCGTGTCGATTTTTGTCGTTAAGGTGTGAATCTTTCTGGGAGATGTATGGGTCATGACTGACACGTGAGGTGTGCCAAACAGTGCAGGGATGGTTCATTTTGTCGGGTTAAGTCATACCTGTCTGGCATGCACTAGATCAGGGGTCTTCAATGTTTTTCAGGCCAAGGACCCCCAAACTTATAAAGAGATGGAGCAGGGACCCCCGACTATATATATTGTATAAAATTGTGTTTTATGTTAAATGGGCCTAGTACTGTGTATAAACATACCTCTTTATTGTGCATTCAATACTAAGCTAGTCAAATAATACACAGGTTCATATATTCATGTTTTTATTTTAGGGTGGCCGTGCCCCTGCCATTCATAAACATACCAATGTCAACATCAACATTGTCCGTCAATTGCATGATAATCATGCACACAAGCTATTCAAATTGATGTTTTCATTTTAAACATAAATGGACAGATTCATGTTTGGAAAAAAATATAAATAATTGTCGAATCAACCAAAAATTCCGCGGACCCCCTGTTGAAGACCTCTGCACTAGAGCCACCCTCGGGATTATCCTCCTTTATCTTTACTGTATTTAAACTATACTTGCTGTCTGCATTGTCCATTCAGTCATGCACAGGGTCTATTGAGGAGAAAGTGAAATCTTTGCTGACTGTCTCTTCAGACTGGGAGTAAATCTTTAACTGAATGTTTGCTTTCTGCACAAAAAGAACAGTGCGGGTCACTGTTTCCTGGTTGTGATGAGGAGATTTCTTGCAAATGGGAATTTGTCAATCACGCATGTGTAACCCGTACCAAACTGCCATCTGGAATATGAAACCAAACAGACGCACACCAAAGTTTCTGACTTAAGGGAAGTGAAATGTGATTAATCAAAGATGACACCAGGTTAATTCCCAGACATGATGTCTGATGATTCACAGTGAGAGTTTGAACATTTCCATGTGTGACATGGAGACACACACGTGATGTCATTTCCAGACACTGGCTCTGCCATCATTCACTGAGTATAGAAGGACATTTAAAAAAACAACGCTGACAGCTGGTTTATTAAATCACATCGACAATTGACATTGTCTCACTTCTTAACACTGTGATCTGAGTTTCCCCAGCAGCTTGTTAACACACTGATGGTTCCTCAGACTTTCCACTGCTTCATAAGCTCATGAAACAATACTGCAAAAGAGACATGTCTTCTGTGTTTCTTTACAGGACTACTGGTGGATAGAGCCATTCACTTTCACTCAACAAGGAATTTGACAAAAACCACAGCCTTTCAGAAATGTTTGACTTGACCAAAAATGTTTTTTATTTTCTGATCTCTTTTTCACATTTTATTTTCGGTGAATATGTAAAACAATTCAACAAAGAGATATCACCATGTTGACAACATACATTAAGACAGTTATGCTTTGTAATACAAGTTTGTGTGCTTGAATATGAAAATGAGGCATTGTCGAATGCTGACGTTTGGTGAATTAAAGATAAATCTACAGACACAAATAGACAAAGAAGTAAAATAAACACTTAAACGTGTATTTTGGAGGTTTTCTTTTTCAAAGGTGTCTAATCCTGGAAAAGAATATTTAATTCTAATATATATGTAAGCAACTCAATATGAAAAAATCACCAGAATCAGAATATCCAAAATTCGGAGGAGTACATTTTTGTAATTGTAGAATATAAACTCCTCGGTCATTAAACCATCCCAAATCCTGCACAATACTGGCCTCAGTTATCAACTAGGACACAAATCAACAGCATTACAGGCCATTCCTCAGTCATTTAGAGCTGAAACAACAACCTTTGAGTTCACCGCCTTTTCTTTTACAATATTTGCTTATCAGCTGGAAGATTACCTGAAGGCTATGCAACAGTGTGTGTATCATACTATGCAACAGTGTGGGCCAACCTGTATTCACACTGCCCACGAGTTTATTGTTTTACTAATCCCAAAGTAATAAATCATACAACAGTGGACTCTTGGACTTTGGAACCAACATGAACTAAAAAGCATGTATATGTAGATTTATGGGTCTACAGCGAGAAAGGATTCATTGATGTGTTTTTAAATCACAATATCTGACTGTTGTCTGAGTTGTCTTTTCACAGCGGAACAGACGAATCACTCAGTGCCGAGTGTTGATAAAATTAGCTTATATGCAGCTTTAATTAGCAGCTAGCTTATATACAGCTTTAATCAGCAACTAGCTTATATACAGTTTAATTAATCACTAGCATATTTGTAGTTTTAATAACCATTAGCTTATGCAGCTCTATTAACCACTCATACAATGCACACAGTACACGCTAGGGCCAGGGAGAAGCAGGAGGGAGATTACTGACTTAACTGCGCCACAAGGAACAGGCAGCCATCTTTAGATAGATAAGGGAGAAACAATAGACAGTGAGATGCAGGGACAACGCCCTAAGTAGTCTCCCCTCTTCACAACTTGCTTCACAGGTCCTCTCTCATGCAACATCTCACACACACTGATAGAAGAAAACGCCTTCTGGGAGGGGCCAATGTGAACGGACGTTCAGGCCTCCACCCAGGTGTCATACTCGTACAAATGTGCCACGCCTGCATCTTTGAATTTGACCAATGGGCTTCCTTAAGAGGTGACTATATGAATTATCACGCTGTAATGTTGAAGCGTCTTTTTATGGCTGACCTCAATGCGAGCGAAGCTCTATTAAGACCCATGCATGTTTGATTGCTGGGCTGAATAACTCTGTTGATAAATAAATCTATTGCTTTGATACAACTATACGCCTCTTGAGAGCTTCTGTTTCATTCTTAAATCCGCTCTAAGTGTGAAAGATAGCTTTATTTTCACAACACGAGTGAAAGCTCAGTTACACCTCTGGGATCTTTTTTTCCGTTTTACAGCCGGTATATTAGACACAAACAGACACAGACACACACACACACACACACACACACACACACACACACACACACACACACACACACACACCTATCATTTCCTGGGGCGGGTCCTGGACACACCTGAATTAGTTGCTAGGGAGGAACAAGCAGGTTTGAATGATAACAAACAGCACAGTCAGATAATGTGAAGGTACAACGGTCGACTGGTTTCTGTTGGCTCGCAGCCAAGCGATATTTCCTGCACACACTGCAAATGAAAGCATTGTCTGAGTGACAGACTTGTAAAGGATGCAGATAAGATAGATCCAGACATTCATGTTTTTCATTTTATTTTGTATTGTTACCTTTCAGACAATAGAGACGCGGGAGAAAGAAGACAAGTGAATTTATAATTCATTAGCTGTTGCACAACACACTGAAAGCTAAACCATTTGAATGGCAGCTTCATTTAACACATATACTGTATTTATTTTGTGGTAATTTTAAACCTGTTTTCAATACTAAGAGAAAATCCCCACTTTAACTTCACAAATATGAAAGAATAAACACAATATATATATATGTATATATATATATATATATATATATATGTATATATATATATGTATATATATATATATATATGTATATATATATATATATATATATGTATATATATATATGTATGTATAAAAAGCAAAAAGTCAACAAATGCTGCTATGACAAGAAAGTGGTGCTGTTGCTCCAGTCTGCCAGCAGGGGTCAGCAGTGTGTAAGCAGACACAGAACACTGCAGGACGTTCAGGCGCCCTCACTCATCCTTCCTGTCCCACGACGCTTCCTGAAATCATTCACAATGAGTGTTACAGGACAATAAAATGATGTTCATGATTCAAGACGTCTGTCTTCAGGTCAAATCAAAGGGATATCAACAATAGAAAAAAATCTATGTGAGACTATCATGAAGTGTAAAGTTGAGTTTTGCCACCAAATCTCTTAATATATTCACAAAAATCCACAAATTATGTCTGGCCAAACCAGTGGTGGAATTTCAGTAAAATGAGGGCAAGAAATTGTAAAATATTAAAATCAATAACAATCCTATTTGATGCGGATTAAATCTAATTTGTTGATGAAAATGTAAATCGAATGTGTTGCCATGAAGAATGGGTCCCACTCTCCAACAGGGCACACTTTAATAAAACGTTATTTAGTTGTGGCTTTGTTGATAGGTTATACATTATGTATTAATGCTTTATAGATCAATGAGGAAAAGCTGTGGGTTGCCAGGTTGTGATAAAAAAAGATCAGTCGACTGGTGTTTGTCCTTCTCCAGCATTTGTCTTTTATTTCTTCACTTCATCAAACCTCTCAACGGTTCGTTCAACCGCTCAGCTGCTAAGAGCTGAAGACCATCTGGAACAAAATCCATTTAGTAAGTACCAATTAACATTTACAACTCCAGACTTGGTAGCAGAACCTCATCATTAATGACTTCTGCCTACTGATATTTATAACTGCAGACCTGTTGGCTCATTATAAAGCGAGAAAGGGATTCGATTGTTTATTACCACCAGGCAGTGGTGGAGTAAAGATCATTTTCTTCAGTAAAACATACCACAGCGCACAAGTCCTGCATTCAAAATGTTACTGAAGTAAAAGTACAAACGTGTATAAGAATATACAAAAGTAAACATACTGATTATGGAGAATGACCCATTTCATATTTGCATATATTATATCACTGTATTATAATTACAGATTATAATTATTGAAGCATTCATGTCTACTTCACTGCAATGTTGCAGCTGGTAAAAGTAGAGCTAATTTTAATTATTGTATATATACTGTAGCTTAACCTATATTAATATATCAGATGTTATTAGTTGATTTGTGGTTTGTTTTAATAATCTGAATCAGCAAAGTCACTCGTAACTAAAGTTTAGTGGAGTAGAATAATAGATTAGCATAAAATGGAAATGCACAAGTACAAGTACCTCGAAATTGTACTGAGTACAATAGTGACATAACACCACCAGGCTAAAAAATCATGAGGAAGTAGAGATGATCAACAAGCTAAAATCCATGACCAACAAAGAAGAACACAATGAAGCCTGCAATCAATGACAAGAAAATACAATGTTGATACTCTGTCAAGACCGGATCCTTTCAATGCTGCTACTACAGATGTTCGTCGTTGTGCCCTGTTCTAGAGGTTTCTGCTCACATCTGGGATTACAAGTCAAACAAAGAGTCGTTGTCTTTTTTTATTATTCACCTTTGCTGACAGCTGAAGTAGAAGTGGCATGTTTTTTTATTGTTTGCTACAGAACTGGGCAGAGACAGAGCTAGTTCCTCCTCCTCCTCCTCCTCCTCCTCCTCTCGCCCGTGATACATCTGTAGCCTACTGTCCAGTTAGAACCTTTGTATTACTTATCTTTCATCAACAACAACATGTTTGGTTCAGTGTCCCTTGGTAGAAGCCAACACACTGGACCTTGTGGCTTTCTTGCAAAATGTTTGGAATTCCAAAGTATCTACAAGAATAACAACCACACAAATACATTCATTAATTAAAACAGCATACACATTATGGTTGCAAAATATATTTGGCCTACTGTGAGAACACGGGTCCAACAGTGTGTTCGTTTCAAACAAATGTGCAAAATGTGCATTTTTTAGACATTATAAAGAACTTCATTGGGGTTTTTTACCCCCCAGTAGCTGTCTTGCTCTACTGAGTGAGCATTTGTGATTGTGAAAGTGGTCACCAGTGGTTGCAGGTGGCCATGTTGGGGTAGAGTCAGCAGCGCGCAGCCTTATGGGCAGGTACGTCTGTCTACCTGTGGCTCCATTGGGAACCACTTCCACAGCTGACCGACAGAGACACCGGTGATTGGGACCACGGAAAACACCATGAGATAGTTTCCCTCACCATCGCTTCTTTTTGTTTAACGAACTGCGGTTCCGCCTTTTGTTTCGGAGCGTGAGCCCGCACCGAGTCCCGCACAGGGGTGGGGGGGGGGGGGGGTTTGGTGGCAGACGGAGGGAAGTGCTTCCTGATAATAAAGAGGTGCGTCTTATTTCCACTCCGGTGATTGACTGCGCACGGCTTTCACCGCCGGAGCTCGGGGCATTGACGCATTGTGGAGTCGACAGTGAGTGGGTGGGTGGGGGGGATAGCGCCAATGCAAACCCGGCTTCGCAACACTACGGAGGCATCTATCGGTGGAACCGCGATGGCCGTGGTGCAGCTCGACACGGAGGACCATCAACCCGAGAACGGCTTCGTGTCCTCCGACACCGCGTCGCAGGAGCTGCTGACACGCATCGACGGCTCCGTTCTGCCGTTTCTCGGGGGATTTGGGAAGTACCAGAAACAGCTGATCGTGCTGACATGGATCCCGGCGTTATTTATCGGATTCAGCCAGTACTCTAGTAATTTCATCCTCGCCCAGCCGAACACCACATGCGTCCGGCCGCTGGCGAACCTGACCGATCACACCGCGAGTCGCCCCTTGTTGTCAGGCGATCCGAGAAACATCAGCGCGCGGCCGGCTTACATTTATGACAATGGAAGTGACGGCACCCACAGTGACAATGCCAGCATGCCGTGCAAATGCAGCGAGTGGACGTTCGAGCTGCACGCGGGACTTGCACAGAACGTGGTCACCAAGGTAAGCGGGGTGGACGTCCTTTCCATCATTTGTACGTGTTGTGCATGCGTGATACCCTGATACCCGCCCTAATCCCATAAAGATCGATTTACGTTAAATGGAGAAATGATGGCACTTATCAACATGAGAATAAAAATCGAACTCAAACAAGCAGCATCAGTCTGTATGAAATGACGTCGGAATAATTTGACAGCTTCTTTATAAGTGGTTGTGCCTACGTTGAGCCGTGCATTTCTCCACAGTGGGCCGTCTAGAGTCATTTCTATTCTGTAGAGATTCGCAGATTGGGCTCACGTTGGACCTGGATGTAGTAGGACTGTTTATGTGAGAGCGTGCATCGTGCTGACTGACAGTGAGTGAGTGAGTCATCGCAGCAGCTGACACAAAGTGTGACCTATGGCAGAGAGATGTGCCAATGTGCCCACTGGCACATTGGGCACAAAAAAAAGTGCCAGGTGCTGGTGGAATTTTGTCGTAATGGACATAATAGGTGTGGAGGCCCCCTTTTTTAAAATTTGGAGCAAAGGTCATTAGTGCACTATAATAATACAACCCCATCGCTGCCCTAACCAAACACCGGTGACATGTGCTTACAGCTTTTCATTCTGGGCACTGTAAGTGTTAATGTGAAGCCTTTACCTCCACACACACTGCCACCGCCATTGTGTCGTAATGTGTTCCTATATCTGAGCTGGCAGGCTGAGGAAAAAGCATGCAGTAGGCCCGCAGTCATCATAGTGGGTCAGCTAGCTGGAGGAGGAAGGTTTTTTTGATTATTTTGATCTCATTATGCATATCAGCTCTTCTCCAATTGCCGATGCTGCATGAATGCTTATATCAAGTGTTTTTTTTTTTTTGGAAAAGCATGAAACCTGATCCACGGGGCTCAGAGTAAACTTGCCGTCAGTATTGATGGGATTACATTTTCAAAAACAAAGACTCTTCTCACAATCAAGACTCTAATATATTGATGCACACCCTTTTAGAAAACACTAAATTGCACTTTAATCTGCAATATCGTCACCTCTGAAGAATTCGGCACGCATGCCATAATCAAAAGGCTTATCAGGAAGAGTTTGATCTGAGGCCAGCGTCTCTGTGCTGTGGGAGGGGGTTGTGGCACCCTGAGCTTGCGTCCACTCTGATGCTAACAGCTCATCTGTTTATCACTGATAATGTCTCCGTTTGCATGAAGCAAATGAAATGCAACTGTGGCATTCTGGTTCAGCCAGGGGGACAGTTTAAGTCTTGATTTTATTTACTGGCCTCTGGGTAATTTGGAGGGCGGGGATGCATGAACTAAAGCCAGGCCGATAAACAGTTTTCATGGACAGAGGCGGTCAAAATACTCTCAAGCTGCAGCTGATTATCAAGTCATATGTTGGGGAAATCGATTGGGTGGATCCGTGTTGCTAACAGTCAAAAAATGTCAGTTCTCTCCCGGGTAAAAAAACAAACAAAGGGAAGTGTCCGATTTGCAGGGTTTGGCTCGCCTCTCATGCCGGTGCTAACCTGTAGATCCTAATATTTGTATTGCTTTTGCACGCATACAGAGAATGTCATGTTGACACTACCACCACTGCAGATCAGTGACAGGACTGAGCAGTTGGTAAACGTGTCTCGTCTTCCGTGACCAATGCAATCCACACTCTGACACCAAGTCAAAGTCAGGAGAAACTGAACCGGATGGCACGGGGACAAACCTGGAATTGGAGCCAAAATTGAAGCAGATTCGACGACCACCCCCCCTTTGTTATCGGCCCCGCCTCTTTTGACAACCTGTCCCTCGCACTTCCAAGGCCCTTTTTCCCCTGACAGCACAGAAACCAGGATGTGACGCTACAGCAGGAAGTGATGACTTGGCATTTCTTCTCGTGTTTGCATTGCATAGGCATAACTGCACATGACTAGGCTCGGCTGACTGTGGCACGCGATCCCTGAAAAGCGGTGCAGAGTGCCAACACCGTCGAAATGTCAAAATGTACCAACACATAACCCCGTGTTACTCTGTTAACCCTTTGTATCACGCGAGGAAAACGCCTGCCTCATGTTTCCGTCTTGTGCCACGTAGGTTTTACCTCCAGAACCGGTAGCACATTACTGCTCATTGCTTTGACTCAGGGCATCGGAGAAGGAAGGCCTTTGATGGAGGCAGAGGAGGTTGAGGTGGTGGTGAAGGAGCCAAAGTGGTTAATGTGGGAGACCCATACTCATTGAGTCAAAGCTCTCCTCGGGGTCTGTCTTAATTGGACCGAGCCTTAGAATTAAGAGTGTATCATTACTCAGAGACCGACGGAGTCTCTCTGCAACCTATCCTACCCGGCTCCCATTCCTGCCCGAAATAGTGGTCCGAGAACAGCTTTAGAGCAAAGGGTAACCTCCATGCGAATTCCCTGTTTAAGTGTGTATTATTCAGAGTCACTTGCCATTTAGGGATTGATGATCATTTTAACATTTTGTAAAACCTGACGGCACTCTGGCCAATACGTTTAAGCCATTTTTCCATCTAGAACACAGAATTATTTTATATATTTTAGTGTAAAAGATGAAAATGGTTATAAATAAGCCAGTTGCAAATGGTGACGTGCATTTTTAATTATTTTCTTACACTTTATAGACCCAACAAGTTATTGAATAATCAGGAAAAAACAATTGGCGGATTGGCTGATCGATAATGAAAATAACCTTTAGTTTCAGCCCTAGCTTAGTGACTGATCAAGTACTTCAGTATGTCAGTGCCAGCTGTATATTATTGTTCTCGTCAGTTCGAGTATTTTTCCAGAGTGATAAGGAACATCTGTTGTAACAGCACATTGGTGGGTACACCCAGACCCCGTATCACTGTGCTGGAGGTTGCACACCCATAGATCTGGAAGATGATACCGTAGTCGAACACCCATGCAGGCCTCTCTCTGCTCTGTGTCCCTTCGTACTGTTTACCCAGCTGGTTGGCTCCGTCCACAGACCCCGGATCAGTGTGGGACACTTTGAAACGGTCTCAGCTGTCGAAAGGCAAAGACCCCACTGCAGATACCCAGTCAGCACACAATGACAGCCACTCACAGCGTCAGCTGGGAGGAGAGACGCTTGTGCGACCCAAAGATAAAGCGCTGTCGAGGCACTCTGTGTGTGTGTGTGTGTGTGTGTGTGTGTGTGTGTGTGTGTGAGAGAGACACACAAGAGTGTGTGCCGCTGGCTTGTTTCTGATACGTTTTCTAAAAGGGAGGGCTGAACATTGTGGGGAGTCTGACCCCTCGGCTGTAGTGTAAGTTTGTTTTGAGGGCTGTGTGATGGAATTCAGGTTGTCGGAGTGTTGCTCCGTTAAAAGGTCTCTTTGGTGACGAAGATGTATTCTTATGGTTCTTAACGGTCAACAAAAGGAGGCGATGAATGCTAGGTTGACGAAAAAAAAGGTTTGCTGTTTCACCATCCGTCACTGTTGGTAGCAGTGAAACATAACTGCCGTTGGGGAACTTGCCAAACATGCTTAGTGTGTTCTTCAATGTAAACCTGCTCCAACACTGTAAGTTCACTCGGGCTACGTCACCAATGTGAGATGTGTGTGTATTGTTTCCTGGTTCACTTTTCAATACAAACCTGCCATGAAGAGAGATTTGTCCTTTTGCTCTTCCCTGTTTGTGTTTCTCTACCAACACAGTCCAGGATTTTCACCCTTTAGTGCGGCAGCGGGGCTGAAACTTGCACTCGGAGGCAGAAAGAGTCTGATAACCGCGCTGATGGTCTGTTGCTAGGCAGTAACTATGCAGCAGTCTCTCCTCACAGCTGCTTTAAAGCATCTCTAGCCCTCTCTCTTCAGCCTGTTATCCTCACCCGTGCCTTCCTTTACTCGCTGTGTTTCTCTCCTTCTCTTTATATGTCCCGTTTCTACGTCGTATCATCTTTATTCCTCCCTCCTCCTGTGCTTTCCTTCATCTTCCTCCCTCCCTCCCCCTCCTTTCACCAGCACCCCCCCACACCCTCACCCACCGCTCTGTAGTTCAGCGAGTGCAGAATTGAGTGCAGCTGTAGTTAAGAGCGTCTTCAGCTGAGCTAATGAGCCTCACCGGTGTGGACCGATCATTGGTGGCCGCTCATTTGAGAGAGGTCGACGGGCACCCTTGGGGATTTTAACTGATCAGCTTTTGGCCCTTCATTGTTCTGCAGTTTCTGTCAGCTTTCAGATTAGTATACATATGACCTCACTCTATACACTGGCTTCTTGTCATTACTCCCCAATGAGCAAGACAACAGCAGACGAGCAACCGGCCGAGATAATAGGGGCATAGCAGACGGGCTGCAAGGATTTGACTCGCGCTTAGACTGGATCGCAGTTTTGTGGAATTTCTTTGCTCTATAGCTGAAAGTCTGTCCATATATATTTTTTTCCCACTTCTTCTCGAAGTGTGAATGAACAGCCATTCGTGATTGTGCATGAGTGCGGTCAGAGTGTTGGCTTGGAGAGAATCCTGGCTAACAATACGTACAAATTGGCAGATGCTTAAATAAAGCGCATTAATAATATTATTTTGCAAAGTTGGTCATCTGTCTGTCTGTGGTCTGTTCTCTACGCTCATCAAACTTGCAGTCATCCAGTCCCTGCGTGAATGCAGACTTTGTGACCAGTGTGTGCCGGTTTGTTCACAGCTTCAGTTTTTTTTTTTTTTTTTTTAAAGCACAGTTGGTCGTGCAGTGATTGCGCAACAGGGACTTGTTTGCCTCCCTCTGTCTTCTTCTCTGCTGACATTGATACTGAAACCATGAATGAGTGGCATGCCTGGGTCATGTGATGGCCGGGTGGCTCTTGGTAATCCTGGAGCGTTCCATCTGGAGCAGGTCACTCTGGTGGAGGCTACGAGAGGTTAGAGTGCCTCCGAGAATAATTTAAGAACAAACTACACTTCGTATTTTTTACGACAAGATTGAGCTGCTACATGGAATGAATGTAATTTGTTTGTGACACGGCAATATATGTTCCCATAGTGTCTCTAGTGGTAGTGTTTTGGTGAATAGATTGGGTAGAATTGAAGCAGAATGGCACCTGCCATGGCCCTGAATGAAAGACCCCTAATATCCACTTCCTCTCTGAAAATCGGGTTCGGGTAGATGTGTTTCCGTGCACATACTCCACCGGACTTCACATTTGCTGCTGCACCTCTCTACGATCATTACTCGTGCTGTGAACAAATTTGTCACAACATGTCGCTACTGCGGGGAGAAAGAAAAAAAGAAAAAAATCAGGGCGTGCTTGATTCATGCAAAAGCAGGCTCACTGCATTGTTTGCACTGTAGGAACCACTCTGCTGAGAGTTTCAGTCGGCAAAGGAAACGAGGAGACTCGGAGTTGCCGATAATAATGTACATTTTGACACAGCGGAGGCGTACATAAACGGTACAATAAGAGATGTCCGCTTATGTACACTCAGTGATTGTTGACTGAGGAAATTATCGGCATGAATATAGATGATTTAATCCCTGATGTTGATCTCTGTCGTTATGTGAAATACTGGATGTGCACTTTGCGTAGACATTCATTCACAATTTTCAAAACTACTATTGTTGTTGTGCTAAATTAGCTAATAACCAAGATAGTCATTACATTAGCGAAGTCTGTCTAGAAATGTGTTATTTTTGGGGACCATTGAGCCGACAGACTTATAGTTGAGATAAAAAAAAGAGCTTGCACTAAAGTCTGGGATGATGATTTCACCATCGAGCTCTTTAGTGAAATTTAAAAAAGCCAGTTGCAAGTTAAAATTTTATGCCAATGTCCATATTCGATGAAATACAAGGAAGGCCTGTTACAGAATGTACCCTTCTCACATTTCGGTGTGTTTTGAGTGGTGATAATGCCACATAAATCAGACAGAGGAGGTGTAGGGTCAGAGTCTACATTAAAAAAAGTCTCATCCTCAAAAACAATATAGTTGTTGCCTTCACTTCCATTGCATTTTGCAGGCTTCAACATAAATGTCTTGTAACTAATGGCGGTATTCATTTATTTGTTTCTACAGTGGAGTCTGGTGTGTGACTCGGCATGGAAAGTCCACATCGCCAAGTTTTCTCTCCTGGTGGGATCCATCTTTGGATACCTGACGTTTGGAATCCTTGCTGACTGGTAAGATTTTTTGAAACAAAGTTCTTGCACAACATACGGTTTATATTTCTTCATATATTACAGGTGTATAAAAAACATATTTACGTTGAAGGTGTCCCAATAGTCATTTTTACCTTGCTCCGTAGGTTTGGCCGCCACCCGGTGCTGATAATGTCGGTGCTGTTCATGCTGGTGTTTGGGCTGACTGTGGCCTTCTCTGTCAACGTCCCCATGTTCAGCACCATGCGCTTCTTTGAGGGCTTCTGCCTGGCAGGGCTCACACTGTCTCTCTACGTCCTCAGTAAGTCTCTCAACTAAAAGCTCTTTACTAACTTACCCATTGCCAAGCCATGTTTTGCCAAGCCATCCCCTTTATTGCTACGCCTGTCAAGCTAGCGCAGCAAAAATGTAGTTTAACAAAGTTACCACTCAAAGTATTTTGGCAAACAGTCCGTGAGTGCTTACTTTTATATATTTTTATTTATTATAAATAAAGACCTGCCAATTGATCCCTTTAAGGGGGACATTTTTCTCTGCATTTGACCCATCCCTGTATATATAGCTGTGGGCTGCCAATGACAGGCACCCGGGCAGCCGGGCACTTCAACACGTCCCAGTCGGGGATCGAACCGTTGACCTTCCGGTTCTCAGACGACCCTCTTAACCCGGTTGACCTCGCCAGCGTGCTGACTCATTTAGCTTGAGGCCTCTTTAGGAGTGCCATAATAAAGAATACATCTGTAAAAGAATAAGAAAATGAATGTGGAAATATAAAAAGGATTAAATAAAAGAATGTATAAAAAAAAGATGGAACTATAAAAGAATGATAATAAACATTTTCTTTGTTTCACATTTATTTGTTAATTTATTAGTTAATTTATTAAATACATATATAATATATATTGGTTTGGACTGAAGTACATGATGTGAATCATCGCAGACGTTATCTCAGAAGGAGTGACGTGGAGTACAGTGGGCGTGTTGTGTAGCCTGCCAGACTGCAGATAGACCAAAGCATCTGTTCATGTGTGCAGGAATTGACTACTCAGGCTGGGCAGGAAGGCCCGCCCCAAACCTAGTTGATTGACAGCTTGGCCCTTCAAGGAACAGCAAGAGCTATATAAAAATATATAATTACATTATATAAAAATGAATACATACAGAAAAAATTGAGATGTTAATATATAAATATATATATATATATATATATATATATATATATATATATATATATATATATACATATATACACACAGAAATAAATAATAATAATAAAGTTATTTGTCTTTATATTTCAAATTCTTACATATTCTTTTATTTATTGCTCTTTGTGTTTCCACATTTATGTTGCTATTCTTTTACATATTTATTCTTTTATGGCACTCCTATGACTCCATTCTCAGGGACCACTTGAAACCTTTGAAAACTAGTTGTTGCTTTGGTTCAAGTTTGTAGAAAATCCTTGCATTTCAATTTTGTACGAAACAAAAGCGCAGAGGAAGAACAGCAGCAGTACTTTAGCAGTAATACCTGACAAACTGGAGGCCGTTTCCATTGAAACTTGAGTAAATGTGTAAATGTTGGCCAAACTGGTTTGTTTGGGACTTTGCTCTATGTTAAGGAACTAGGAGCAGCTTTTGTTGCACTGCAAGTTTTAAGCAACATTTTTGCTTGTTGGGGCTGAGTAAATATTTCAACATAATGACGAAAACAAATCGAATTTCTCCTCATATCATATATCTCATACCTCCTAAAGGAAAACGATTTTCAATGTTAATCAAAATCTGGCACAGCATAAAATGTTACGCACTTAAAGTCAGTGTTGTAGAACTTTAAAGCAGACAAGACGGAGACCTTAAAAGTCGTCTTGAGACCAGTCTGGAGATCAAGACCGATCTCAAGGTTTTTATTGCAAGACTGGACATGGAAAAAGAAAATTGCCAGACTTAAAATTCACCTCTGCAAAGCATTTTGATTGTTTTGTCAAGACATTTCTCATGGCACACAAACAGTATATATGGCACTAAAAGATGTGAATGAAGGAAAATCTTAGTTTGTTTGTTATGAGTGTCTTTATGGGATTGTGGATCTATCCCATCGATTTCAAGAATGCCCATGGTGTGCATGATCTGTATTTTATCATAAATGTGTCATGCAGGTCGGGACCGGTCTGGTCTTGGTCTTGACTCAGTCTTGCTCTGACTCGGTCCTGGTCTCGACTTGGTCTCAACTCCTCAAGATCTTGGTCTTGTCTCAGTGTCGACACACTCTGGTCTTGCTCATGACTTTGTGGTCTTGACGTCAATGCTTGAAATTCTTGTTTAATTTAAGATTCTGGCCCACTAACATACACACACATACTTAAGTACTGTAACATATTCGTATTGTGATAATGCTGTGGTCATGTTGGCAGTATTAATTGAACCCGTACTGCCCCACTCTTAATACTTATAGCCTCACACTGATGCTGTTCTCTTTCCGACCATGCTGATACACCTCATCAAAAGCCGAATCTACTTTTATTCCAGTCTCTTGCTGAGGGTATTATTCAGCTGAAAGAAGAGTAATTGTGTTGCAGTGACCTCCGAACATTTATTAAATTGAATGCCATTGTCGGGATAAATTCTCATTACCAAACAACCTCATTACCCTTGAAGTGAACTCGTACGTTTTCAGGCAGAAGGGGTTGTGGGGGCGGTGTGGTAACTTGTCTTCATTATAGTTTCCCTCATCACTGCAGGAGGAGATTGGAATTTTCTCTCATTTTGTCGCAAAGTTTTTTTTTGGCAGCGTCCTGATAATTTGCTATGCAGCTAATACACTCGCTGGTCTCAGCAATGGATCCTTAAAAGCCTCTTTGGCCGCAGTGATTGACTAGTGCAGTGGGAGGTGGCAAAAGTGGAGGGAAGGGAAGGATGAGAGGGAAGGAGCCAGGACAGGAAGATGAAGGAAGGGGCCCTTAGTGTCCTTGACATTCTAACTTACTCCATAATGTATCCCTTGAAAAGCTTCGCCCTGCTCCCAAAATAGAAGGACTGCTCCCGGAACAAAGGAGAGAGGGTGGGACAGTGGGAGGCAAAATGGGGGAGTTAAGCTGTTCAGTATGGTGTCCTATCAATTTAAAATGAACTTGACATCTGCATCCATTGTTTTCACATCAGCCTACAGTTTACGGTCCAGTAAATCAGAGGTTCTGAACCTTGTGGTTGGAACATAATGGGAGTTATTGGGGGGAATACTTCTACATCTCTACTATAGAAGCTAATTGGTTGAATTAGTAAGTTGTAAATAGGTATAGCCTCAGACTTGATACTGCAGTTCTTAGTCCGTATTTTTTCATCTTGTGGTATACAAATATGCATCAGTTATATGTGTTGGCCATCGTAAAAGGTAAGATTCATCTGACATCTGTTCTGCATTGTGGTGCAGTGCAAGTGCTCAACTTGAGCAAGGCTTAGCTGTACAGATGTTTGTTTGAGCTTTGCATATTTGTATAGCTTTTGTGTTGCTGTATCGCCGACCTTATTTCTGCTTATGTGTGGCCTCTGTCACATGATATTTACCCTGCAGCCTCTCTGTATTGACAAAAGTCCACGAGAGCGGCTCCAAGAGGAGGAGCACAGTCGTTAAATAACACATTACTGGGGAGAAGCTTTGTTTTTTCAGTGTTCTGTTTAGGATGTGTTTTGCATTTGCATGTCAGTTGGCCTCATGCTAAGAGTGTAGCAAAAGCTCATTTTCCTTATAGTCCTGATACTGTGTTAGTCATATTACATTTTTGCATGTAACATTGTGAACCACATGACTCTCCTTTTGGGGCCAAGACCAAGACAAACCCACTGAGTGGCGTTTTGTGCAGGATCTGAAAGCAGTAAATGCTTCAGTCCACGCACGTGCCCCGAATGTGCCTAATCCACATACTATTCTAGCTCAGATTCCACCTGATGATAAATGGTTTTCTGTTGTTGACCTGTCAAATGCTTTTTTCAGTGTCCCAGTCGACAAAGATTCTCAATTTTGGTTCGCCTTTAACTTCAATGGGAAACCTTACACCTTCACACGGCTGTGTCAGGGGTATACAGAATCACCAACAATCTACAATGACGCTCTTAGGGAAAGTTTAGAAAGTCTAACTCTCTCACCAGGCTCTGCCCTACTTCAGTATGTCGACGACTGCCTTATCGCAGCTCCTACTCTGGCACAGTGTCAGAAAGATACATTAAAGCTGCTACAGCACCTAGCACAGGAAGGTCACAAGGCCAGTCTCTCAAAGTTACAGTTTGTAACACAAAACGTTCATTTTCTTGGCCATGACATTTCAGGAGAAGGTAAGACTCTCTCCCCCAAAAGAATCGCTTCAATTGTTTCGTTGCCTCAACCAAACACTAAAAAACAGATGATGTCCTTTCTAGGAATGTGTTCATACTGACGTCCACGGTTTGGGGTCTTTTAGAGTAGGCTAATCAGACGACAACCCCCCCTATATGACCTCCTTGTGCCCTGGAGCTATCATTGAGAAAATCCATTGAGTTTTCATGGGCGAGCCTCTTTTTAAGAGCGTAGAGCAATTTGTGTGCGGCTGCTATCCGCTCCGCCAGGATGGCCTGTCCAAGTCAGACCCACTGCAGCGCCCAACATGGCTGATATGATGTGACACTTACACGTTAACTGCCACAAAGAGACAGAACAAAAAGGGAAAAGAGAATTGGTGGCCGGCTGGTTCCAGACCAAAGGAGAGAATAGCGACCAGCTCTTGGTAATAGGAGTCGATCAAATGGTAACTTAAGGACTGAGAGGAATGTTGAAACTCCACAAGAGATGGAGAAAGCAAGATTTACCACCTCTGATTTTGAAGAATGCTCAACTAAGAGGCAAGATTACATCAACGCCGCAAATGTGTCTGTACGTTAACATTGAGCTCTTTCACAAACTAGGCTAATGCGTAGTACATTGATCTATAACATTGTGACAAAGTATAACAGCACAATAGCAAAGCCGATAGCTATAGAAAGTCATCTGATGCAGCGCTGCTATTTTTACCCCAGTGCTCCATCAATGTGTGCTAGCCTTTTTAGCATCCCAGCAACAGGCAGAGGCAAGGCTAACAGTGCCCATAGCTTAGCATTGTGCAACTCACTTATTTGTAATGTTTTTACAGTAAACAAACACCCTCACCTTTCCAACCCCCGACCCTCGCCCGACATCCCCTCACATACAACCACATTGCTGCACATGAATGAATGAATGAATGAATTTTATTTATATAGCGCTTTTCACAGACAGTAGTATCACAAAGTGCTTAACAGAGCAGACATTTAAAAGCATAAAAAACACAATGTGACCCAAGGGTCAATAAATTATCTACACAGAGTGAATAAAAAATGTTAAAGAATAAAATAAAAATAAAATTAAAATGTAAAACATATTTTAAGAGCAGGTCTAGGACATGGGTTTACTTTTACACAAACGCCAGCCTAAACAGGTGGGTTTTGAGCTGTTTTTTAAAAGTATCCACAGTATCTGCGAGGCGCAGAGTTGCAGGCAGAGCATTCCAGAGCCTCGGGGCCACTGCCTCAAAGGCTCGGTCACCACGGCTCTTAAATCGTGTGCGTGGGACTGACAGAAGACCTAGAGCATTTGACCTGAGAGTGCGGGCGGGTGAATAGGGGCGAAGTAGATCAGCTACATAAGCCGGAGCCTGACCGTGAAGTGCTCTGTAAGTGATGGTGAGAATTATAAAGTGTATCCGAGATGCTACAGGAAGCCAGTGGAGAGATCGGAGTACGGGGGTGATGTGAGACCGTCGATTTGTCCTGGTGAGTAATCTGGCGGCAGCGTTTTGGATGACCTGCAGACGGTTAAGAGCAGATGCACTGAGTGATGTGAAAAGTGAGTTGCAGTAGTCAATGCGTGAAGAGATAAATGTGTGTATGATCATTTCTAATTCAGGTGTTGATAATACAGATCTCAGTTTACTGATATTTCTTAGATGGAAGAAACATGACCTGGACAGCTGCTTAACATGTTGGTCAAATGACATGGAGCGATCAAAGAAAATCCCAAGATTGCGCAGGTTGCAATGGGCAGCAGAGGAGAGTGGACTAATAATCTGCCTGATCATGGGGACAAACTCCTCTGGAGCAATAACTAGGACCTCCGTCTTAGAGTCATTGAGTTGCAGGCAGTTTTCTCATCAGCTAGCTGAGTCATGCTAGCTGGCTGCACTGGGTGTTTTGTGAGGGAATTTAGTGATCAGTTTGAGACGAGGTGATCAGATACTTTTCTAGACATAAATTGATTTTCTTTCTCCCTGAAGTATTTATTCACACCAAAAAACAGTTACGCAGTATTATTACAGCGACAAAAGAACACGTACTGTCTGTTTTTATTTTTTTATTGTGGGCTCGTGTGCGGTTTCTGTCTGCAAGAATGCCAGTATAAGTGTGTGTGTGCGTGTGTGGACGTATTCACAACGTAATGGTTTTCATCTCGCACCTTTATTTTCCTGAAAGCAACTATTAAATGTTAATAAGAGGCAGGATGTCTGTATAATGGCCTTACGGTAAAGAGCAAATTCATTTTGAGTGGAGTTCTTCTTCACTTTCCTGCCTGGATGAGACGAGGCAAGCCTCTACATGTCATGGGTGTGTGTTTGTGTGTGTGAGAGAGGCCTTGTAGAGTGAGATACAGATGCAGAAAGACTACAGAAAGACAACATGACTCATGTACAATAAAGAGCTTTATAACTTCCCTGTCGATACCCTTTGCCATACATACTCATGACTGCTCTGTGTGTGTGATGATCGACAGGGAAAAAGCATTTTTTTATGGAGGATGTCCTGGGACAAAATCAAGATGACGGTTAAGGTTTGGAGACATGGCCAGCTCAAATAGTCACTCACTATATTTTGATATGGGATGGTGTATTCTTTTGGGGTTTGACTCGCTTTCTCACACATTCCTGATTTCCGAGCTGTTGCTTAATCTAGCCAAGGGGGATTTCCCAGTAGTATTTGATGTTTTTGTAATTCAACATTTAAAAAGTGTAGTATACGCATCAATGTAGAATTAATTTGGGAAACCTCACCTTTTGCAATGCGCCACAACATGCCAAGAATGGAACTACTCCATGTGAATAAATTACCTTGGTGTCCCGACCGGTTTTAGTTCTGTGGTTTTGTATCGAGCCTTCGCTAAAATCCGCGCTGCATATACATTATTTTTGTTGTCCCAAGTTTGTTTGATTGTGTTAATATTTACGGTCACGTCTGGGAGAGAAGATAGAGGACGAGGAGAGAGAAATGAACCAAATAAGCATGAGAGAAACAGGCTGTCTGACAGAAATGTATCACATTTACGTTTAGTCCATGAATGTTATATGACCTAATTTTAGCAAATGTCATTTCTAAGTGAAAAAAAGTCTTTATTTATTCCTTCATTTAATTTATATCCGCGCGGTCATATTGCTGCTGACACACCCCGACACTCAGACGGTATTGATTCTGAGGGTGGTGTTTGCTCTCGCTCCTTTTGTACATGAACTGGACTAGTATGAGTGCGGCGATCACACATGCATACACCCTTAGTGTATGTGTGTTAGCTATTACCTTAGTACAGTAAAGACGTTCCCTTCAAGGCTTTAATCATTTATTGCAACCATGATATGCATTTCAGTCTGCCGGTTTTGCTCCACTCATGTGATGCTTCAGAACAAATCTGTTCGAGCGTGAGACGGACTGTCCCTGAGTTTGCGACCCCCTCCGGCACAGCCTGAGATTAAGTGATGTGTATGTGTAGGTCACGGTCACATATGATAGCGTATATAAAGCATGCAGCTATAAAAGGACGCAGAAGTACTCCGGTTTTAAATTGTGTCTACTGTTCTTAGAATGTGCGTGTAAGCGAAAATGATAGCGAAATGGAGCACAGTGAAGGGCATTTCAATATTTCCTCTTTTTAGGAATCATATTCAGCATGCAAGTGCAAATGAATGGTAATGTGACAACAGTCCGATACAGCCTCTCATTTGATCTGTCCACCGTGAGATTTTATGTAGTCACGTATATTCCCCAGCTATCTATATTTTCTTACTTATGACAGTGGACTAGTGCTCCTCTATTCGGACAGGATGATCTGTGATGCATGCTTCCTGATGCAGTGCTGTGCTGCGTTTTGCCAGGCCAGACCACCTTTGTCCGCCTCACTGTTCCTGTGTTGCCTGTTATGAGGAGCTTTTTTTCTGTGTGGTGCCCTCCTGTCTTGCGCTCTGTGTTTAAACTGCTTGTGTGGATATCGCTCAGACTGGCCTGGCCCGAGTAGTGCGTGCCAGATCTGGACTCTGACGAGACAAGCTTTTCATTACCCTTCATAGGCCTATGCCTCCCCGAGGACAGCAGCCAGGTCCAGAGGTGCAGAGGTACCGGGCTGCCATCAGATTTACCTTACCTTCTAGTCCTTTCAGATGTTAAGAGATGCCTGAAAAGGATGATAAAGGTTATACAGAGGGGGGGGGGGGGGGGCGGCATGTGGACTGTGTTCGGACAGCAACTTAATTTTAGCATGATACACTCATCCTTCAACACACTCAGCTCTAGCTGTTGTCTGATAAATGGGTTAAGGTGCAAACTCAGTATTTTCCATGTAAGCAGGGTTAAAGTTCCCGTTCGAGTGCAGAGTTTGCTTTTTTGGTTGCTTAACATACTTCCTCCTCTAACACATTAGGCTACATGTATATCTATATCTGTTTTTTTTGTTTCGTTTTTATGGTACTTCATTTTAGGCAACCGCTTCCCTGTTTTTAAAGGCACACCGGGTAATGCTTGTGGGCTAATTCTCAACCCCTGTTATTTGTGAGAGACAATGCGTGACATAACCTCAAGCTATCTCATGTCGCACATTCCCGAGTGAAGTCCAGTGATTGTCAAAGTCAGCATGGGCAACCTTTGCGCTTTCCTTTGATGAGTGTGAAATGCATGCTGTTTCAGTTTTGGTCAGGCGGATGAATCTGTTGTGTTTGGACAACTCAGGACTATTTGTGTCAAAGTGCAAGCTGTATATCAGCCACTGTGTTCTGTATCTTCGGGGGAACCAATAGCTTTGTTTTTGTGCTGATCTTCCTGTGTGTATGTGTGTGTGGGCGGAAGGGGGGGGGGTGGCAGTGGTGAGGTGGTGGGTTAGTTAGGACACACAAACCCACGCACGCACAAACATTTCCAAGGGAAATTACTCTCCTGGTTGTGATTTACTTATGGTTTGATTGCCGAGATATTTACCACACGCAGGTCAAAGGGAAGTGCCTGTGGCGAGTTGTGGATAGTTGGCATTCTTTGCACTTGTAGATAAGGAAATAATGAATGGGGATTGCCTTATTCTCAGCCAACAGCCCATTGTCAGTGCTTGGAAGAAAAGAGAAGCCCTCAGGATATTTGTGTGCCAATACAATCACGCTATATAAGAGAGAAACAACACTGAGTAGTCTCACTTGGAGCATTCTTTGGAAGATATTTAATTGTAAATAAACTGCAGTTTACCCATATGTATCCAGAATCTCAGTGATAAGTAGGGCTGGCTTTCTGCTATGGCTTTTTGGATGATTATGTCCTCGTGAAATGCGAAGGGTACCTTAAGACAAGGGTGTCCTATTCTCAGAGACTGTCGCGGTTTACTGTGGGTTAAACAGTGCGGTGCTCACGCCCCCACACTGTTTGATTTCTTCTCCTGTGTGGTCGCTATGTTCCACTGAGGATGCAATTTGCCTTCACACAAGAATCCCTTCAATCGGCATTAACTCCAGACCAAGGATCATTGGGCCCGAATCAGGGAAGTACCGTTTGCTGACAACGCTGCACTGGCCTGTCACTCACAGGAGGCACTCCCAAAAACTCATCAGCAGCTTTGCACACGCCTGAATTGAGTTTCCTCTCGCCAAGCATTTCCATCTTTTACCACGGTTTTGTAGCGTTAGCAATGCATAGATAAAGCTGCTCATGTACCCAGTAAGGTCTGGATGAGCCCCATGCAGCACACTCAGCCATGTGAGCTCACTGAGGACATTATTATGTGTAAAATAAGACGTGGGCCGTTAGCGTCTTTTGAAAACGGGTGACAAATTATTGGCCTGAAAATATGTTTGTGGGGAAACGTAACAAAGGCAGACGCTATACAGGGCACAAGAGGGCCTTGGTTTCACGAGTCTAAAAGTGATGAAAAGGAGGTGAATCATTGGCCTTTACAGTCACCAGATGTCAGTACAATGGGAGACTGTGTACGGTAGTCGTTGTGTTTCGTCTGCTGTAACCCTCCGACATGGCAGCTCCAGTTAAACGCGTCATCGTGTCCCATAGCTCAAGACCGTGTCCCAGCCTTTCATTCAAACACCTTGTCCAACTGGAGGAGACAGCGGTTAATGAGTGCAAAACCAGACTTCTGATTGTGATTCAGAGGTCTGGAACCTTCTGGTGTCATTCACCCTGAGGCGTGAGAATTTACAGTCGGCAAGGTAAACAACGTGAAAGGTGTCGAAGGAACAAAGCTGCGGGGTGGCAACCGCAATACAGCTGCAAGAAGGCACGCAGCTCCAGACTTGAGAATTGGTCATAATTACGCCATAGAAATGCATCGCAGCTAACAAACCCTTGTTATCTTTCAGTACAGAGAAATGCGTCAGTCTCCTTATCATTAAGTCATACTTAACAGATTGAGTGGCCAGGATTAGGCAGTAAAATCCTGGCACTGGGCCATATGGACATCATGTGACCAGTAGAAGGTCATGCCATTAGCCTGTGGGTACAGGGAGTGACTGCACTGAGTGCATTTAGTGGTCAAGCGATCTGTTTCACTTGTAAAACAATGTCTCTCCTTGACTAAGCTGCGTACTTTACAGACGGCTAGTGAGCCACTGTTGCGTGCACCAGAGAGTGTGACTCATTTTCTTGTTTTGCCAAAGTCAGCAAACCAGCCAAAGCCTCTTTGGGGATTATCATCCTTAATTAATTGGCTGTTGGCTTGATCATTGATGATGTCATTTCCACTTTGTACAGTATGTGTCCAAATACACAGGGGTCTACTTCTCAACAGCTTGTATGCCCCACTTCCTTTTGTCTCAGCAGAGATCCTCAGTTAGCATCTGAGGTGAGCTTCTTGTATACGTGTCATGAGATTAGTTCGCGGTAGATTAATGTCACTAGAACAGAGGCTACATAAGGGCGTTGTGGGAACGCTGATGTAGTGGGTTGTGGAGGATTAAGGTCAGCAGTTGTAAGGAGCTCAGGACTCTGTTCCTCATTCTGCAGCTCTATCTACAGATCATGTGGCATATATATAGTTTTTAAAAATATTTACGCCTATTTTTGATACCTTTTACATTATTAATATAGTTTGCACTGTCATGTGTCTGTGCGCGTCAGCACTTTTCCATAGCTCACCACAGGATGTACTTTTCCGGTCACGTTGCAGTGGCCTGTTCAGTCGCCCTTGTAAGAATTCAAATCCCATGCAGTCCGTAGCCAGTGAACCGTCACTTTTCTCCCAGCAGTGCACAGATGAGGGGTCTTGAGGTTAGTTGGTTCAAACTCAGCAGGTCTTGCACCCATCGCCCCGCTCTCAGCTCACTGGCTTTGTCATTCCAGCTGCGATAGTGTCTGTGAACAGAGAGCATTATTCATGTCCTCAGAAGGGGGCAAGTCCCAATTGAAATTCCGGTCTCTTCCGCTGGAATGAAGACAGGGGCCGCGACACCCACTCTATTATGCCGGCCCCGTCACCTTGAAAGACCCATCTGGAGACTGTTCACATTCTTGCGCAGCAGAAAAGACCCATTAGAAGAAAAAGTCTTAACAAAAAAGGGATGAATGAAGCAGGACAAACGATTTGGCCATTGCAAGAGTAGCAGCATTACAGCACTGCTCGCTGTGCTATGGTTTGATGTGAAGCCACCCTCCACTGCAGTAACTAAAGGGCTGGACTGTCTGTGGTTGCTGGCTGCCAGTGTGGTGTGCATGCTAATGTCTGGGTGAATGAATCAGTGCTATTCTGACGGAGGAGAATTGAGTACAAGGAACCGCTTTCTAGTTAGTCCACTCTCACAGCAGCCTACTGTCTCACCAACAACAACTGTACATGGGGACTTCAGCCTTTATTTACTGGCACAGCATATATCATGCACCGTAGCTCTAAAGGTGAAAATATTAGTTTGGGCGCATCGATGACTTTTTGATTAATCGGTTAATCATGTAGTCTATAAAATGAAAGAATTTTTAAAAAGGTTTTCAGGAGCCCAAGGTGAATTACCTTATATACAGTACAGTCCAAAGAGATTCAATTAATACCAAGACAAAACAATAAAGATCCTCGCATTTGAGAGTTTTACATTTTTATTGTGTGGCATTCTTGCTGGTAAAATGACGGAATTTGTCGAACATTATTTTTGAAAATGGGCTAATTGCCTTGTTGTCGTACATGCCCATTTTGTGTCTTTGTCTGTTGCAAAAAAAAAAAACTAACACTGGCGCTCTCTCTCTTTTCTTACTCTTTGTTCTCCCTGCCAGGGATCGAGCTGTGTCTGCCGGGATGGCGCTTTTCCATGACCATGGTGGCCAGTTTTGTGATGTTGGGCGGTCAGCTGCTGATGCCAGGGGTGGCATACCTCTGTTACGACTGGCAGGTACTCCAAGTTGTCATCATCTGCCCCTTCTTACTGATGCTGTCCTACATTTGGTAAGGAAAAGACCAGAGCACCTGCTTGCACTTTGGCACCAACACATCTTTTGTTATTCTGCTTAAGTTCTACACGAGACTGAAATATGCGTCGCCGGCTGCAGTCAAATTCTACTGTGTGTTGGATTCCAAGCAACTCTTTTAATAAAACCTTATCCAGCCAAAGATGCTTCAGCAGATTTACATGGTTCAAACAAAGGAGAGCAGTGACTGCAGTATCTCTTGCTAAAGCTCGGGCAATAAATACCTGTGGCTTCACCTCCATTCATTCTAGCGTGATGTACAGAGCCGCACAACACCACTGATGTGCAGTCGAAGAAAACCCAAGAATATAGTTTGGTTTTTTTTTATAGCATCAAAGGCCTTGGCTTTCTAAAATGGTGTGTCTGAAGAATCAATGCTGGTGATATGATACACTGCTATCAGTGCAGGAGACAGAGAGCCGGACCGTGATACAGGCTGGAGTTGGTAATCTTAGGCGTACATCGGGGTAATCACTGTTATCCTGACGGATGACTGAAAATGAGCAGTAGCTCAGCAGCCTGGTGGCAACACTGCAGAAGACAAACGGTTGTCTGCTTTGATGCGATCATGGCCTTGCTGGCTGAAAAAGACTCAAGGACAGGAAGCGGGTTGTTGAACTGATATTTATCACAGATAGTACCGGAGGTCGGATGGTGAACTCGACCTGCTAGGTGTGTAGGGCGAGCTTTTAATGGAAAACCAGCCAACACTGTAGCCTCTTTCTACACATGTAGTCGAGCCACAATAGGATCCTGGGAAAGTATTGGCGTTGGTATTTTCTTGATTAAGCCAGAGGTTATGGGCACAAATTGGATCCATCACTGACAGTGGCTGAATCTGTGTAGAAACACAGCTGAGTTCAGAGTTCAGCACTGCAGGTGATCTAAGTTTGCTGACGTGGGGAAACAATTTCAAACCACACCTGTGGAATATCATGAATCCTGCACCGGTCCACTTGTAGACATCTGTTCCATAGCAATGCAACCGACTGAGGTAAATGTGGCCTTGTGTTCTTTTCTGACGCTCGTCAAATCAACATACATCTGCAAGGAGAAACGTCCGCGCTCACAGGAATGTGTGCACTGCTGCCACATACTGTAACTCGATACAACGACCAGATACTCAAGCACGACAATGGCTGGCCGCCATGTATTTATTACGCTTTAAAGACATCTGGGTCAGCTCATTTGAGGCCTTGCAACCTGTAAATTGTATGCGACTGTGAAGTTGGATTTTCTGTTCAGGATAACTACGAATCTTAGTTCACCATGACAGATTTCTTTTGTATTTAATTTGAAATGTGTTAAAGTGGCACACTGGTTCACAAAAAAAACGATTTAACCGCGATTAAGAGAGCCCTCAGTCAGCCTTCTGAAAGCTGGATGCATTTCACTTCATTGACGAGGACATCCCCCGTCTTTTTGACAGGATCTTCCCTGAGTCACTGCGTTGGCTGCTGGCCACTCAGCAGTACTGCCGCTCCAAATGGATCATGGGACAGATAGCGACGAAAAATCAAGTCAACTTGGAGCTCGACAGCGATAATATCCTCACAGGTAATAAATACATTGGCACGTTTGCATGATAAAGGCTGCTTTTTACATCTTGATGTTGTGATCACTGTGTAATATCAGTAGAATTTGTTTTTATTTTCATGTTAAAGTAGTCGTGTCTTTTGTATTTTTGCTGCAGTGTCATCTCCCGGTCTTTTCTTCTTCTTTTTTTAAAGAGCTGGGTGTGTGGTCGTATCCCCAGCTGTGCTTTCCCAAATACCACAGATTGACGAGGTTATTTCTGCTTCCTGTCGGGTTACCATAGTAACAGGCCACTTCAGCCGCAGCAGTCGGTGTTGAACATTACATTAAGACACTCTAGAACGTTCATTTGTTTCATCACAGCCTGGGTTGATGGACCCGACCGGTGGACAGACGGCAGATGGACGCTGGTCATGCCCTTTGACCCCGAGTTATAACTGTATCTGTGCTCAGAAGACACTGCAGAGGCAAAGAGCTGAGCTGACTATGTTGTTGTTAAATGTCATATCGGATTGCTTTACTCTGTTTACCATGGTGTACTTTTTCCATATTTGTCCTGCTGTTGCTCGCCGTACTGTATTTATCTAATCCGTTTACAGAACGAGTGCCACTGCTGGGAAAAGGTTCAAAGAGGAACCACTCAGTGTGAAATTGACTGCACTTTCATTTTTTTAAACTCTGAGACTGTGTGCTTATGCAGTGTTGAGAAAAGTACATTGAATGATCCACTCTTGTTTTTATAGTAACTGGCTATCCCCAACCCTTACAGTAATATTTCCCACTTTTAACTGCTTGGCACTAAATACAATATTGAGCCACTGCATGTGCCAACTGCCACAATAGCAAAACAGTTGAGCAACTCTGTCAAGCATTCAGACATGACGGATGCAGTTGCATGTGTTGACTATCGGGATGATGTCATCTTTTGGAGAGTGAGCAGAATGATTCCTGTTCCACCGTGAGCGTACCTGTCTCACGGAAACCTCGGGGGTGCCCTTGTTTGACTCTTTAAACAACCCAGACTGCTGTTGAACTTTTCCTTTGAACTGAAAACTCACTTTGACGTAATAATAATAATAATAATTAAAGCCTGATGGATGTATAAGCAGGCGGATATCGTTTTTATCAGTGTTTGCTCATATGCAAACGGTTAGCACAGTACATTGATACTTCATTTTCGAAATACATGTGTACGATATGTATTGTGGGCAAAAATCTATACCCATAAACACTCAACAAAGTTATATTTTGGTACACAGAAATACTTGTAGTAATGCCACAACGTTATAATAATAAATAACAATGGTAAACGTTGCACTTAAGACGATTCATCCTTTGCAATAACTTAAAATAACATTTCTGCTTGAATATTGATATGGACCTCAAAGGTCAGATATTGGCTCCAAGATGAACACGTTTGCTTGTTTCCAGAACTGCAGAGAGCTCTTCAAAAGAAACCCAAGAAGACGTGCATCGTGAAGATGGTCAGGACGAGAAACCTGTGGAAGAATATTGTTGTGCTCTGCGTCAACTCGTAAGTGTTTGTCTTTGGTGTAGGTACTTGGAAACAGTTTGAACCTTTACGTGTCACGGTGCTTATGTGTGTCTAAATACCAGAAGGAACAAGAGAGGGAGGAGAAAAAGAAGGGAATGCGTGTGTGTGCTTGTATGTCAGTGTGGGGCGAGGCAATGTCAGTCAGACGCGCCATTTTGTGCAGTCGAGATGGCGCTGTTAACCTGGAGGCCCGAGACGGCGTTGATCAGTGGTCCTCGATGCTTTTGCCCTTCCATATGTTGCGCTGCTCTCGCTTTCCATCTCCGGTGGGATCGCTCCTCTCCTCCCCATCTCTAGCGAGGCTGGAGCCAGCTTCAGCTCTGCTTCAGTGCACGATATGCCGAGCTCCCCAAGCCGGCATGCATTTTACATGAGCTGTGTCCTTGTGACACAACCAGGAGAGAGGGTGTGTGGGGCTGCGTGTGTGCGTGTAGAGAGGGGGTGTGTGTGTGTGTGTGTGTGTGTGTGTGTGTGTGTGTGTGTAGAGAGGGTGTGTGGGGCTGCGTGTGTGTATGTGTCAGTATGTCAGTGTTTACATGTGGGTAGTTTCGTTGAGATGAAAGAAGGCGTGATAAACCTTTAATCATCTCACATCCTCTTCCGTCTCCTCCCAACCTCTTCATCTGTTAGATGCACTTGGATCTATTTTCTCTGCATCGTCCCCTCTTGTCCCTTCTTTTCACCATTCTCTGCTACTGTAAACCTTCGCTCCGAGTGTCCCCTAACCTCGCCCTGTGTATGTTCTCCACCCAGGCTAACAGGCTACGGGATCCACCACTGCTTCGCTCGCAGCATGATGGACCCCGAAGCTCAGGAGACGACCATGTTCCATAACTTCTATGCAGATTATTACACCATGGCGGGCATTGCGGTGGCGTCCTGCATGGCGCTTTGCCCGGCGGTGGGCCTGATGGGCCGGAGGGGCGGCCTTCTCATGTTTATGATCATCACTGCCCTGGCCTCACTGCTGCAGCTGGGCCTGCTCAATTGTGAGTATGAGGAAAACGTGTCCCCCTAGGATGACACCACGGTGGTGATGTTTACTGACTTTGAGTATCTGAAGCATCTTTGGCAATAATAGAGAATGAAACGTTAAGGCTGGTACTATTCTTTGTTTGTGGGATTTGTTGGCAATAAGAAAAATGGAGCAAAACAAACCACGAACTGATCCTACTACCAAATCCTGTCTGTGTACCCAAAGCCACATGTATCTTATTCCTCTGTGCGATAGAGCTCCATTGTTGTCCAAGAACTAATAAAGAAATATCAATGAGCCACAGTTTTTCACTGGTTTACACGTTTCTGCGTGGGCTCTGATGTGTTGGGTCCGCATACAAGTCCTGCGGCTTGAAATGCTCACTAGGGCCCCAAATGTTTGTTCATTCGTGGCAGGAAAGAGTCCCCAACATTAGAGGAAGCCTTGAGCCTTTTTGTAGAAGTGAAACAATTATGTGACACAAGTATATGTCTTAGGGAAGTTGGAAAGTATTGAAAGTACTTGAATTGACAGCACAATAATATGGAAAACATAAATAACCAAAACGTTTTGATAAAGCTAAAAGCCAGAACCGCCATCATAGCAGAGATAATTCATCAGTATTGTCTGTTGACTTTCATTGCAATCATTTTATGAGGATATTATCGCATCGCATCCCACAAAGCTGTGGCCGAGTGAATGATTCCACGCAAATTTCAAAGCAATGGAATAAGTTAACATGTGAATACGTCTGTACAGTGGGACATTGCATTAAATAACAACATAACCCTCTAATGTCTTTTTATATTCTTCCATTTTCCATGTGATGATGTCTGTTGAGATGGTTCAAAATATTCACTTGAATTTCATAGTTTAGTTTCCGACTGTCTTGCTTTGTGTCTCCTTCAACACCTGCTGTAAATACTGGCGGTGGGTGCGGTGGGTGCAGTGGGTGCACTGTACAAGAGCCGGGTTTCCTGTACTTGTTTCTAATGGACTCGTCGAACATGATCTTAAACCGACAATTTCGTCAATGTGTACCAAAGGTTGATGAAAACCGTGCACGGGTCCGTTTATTCCGTTAACACATGAGCCTTAATGTTTAACCTGAGTCAACACATCCAGGTTGTGCTCGTGTGTCATGTTCTCCCTTTGAACTGTTTTTGTTGTCGCAGTGCAAGTCGGCAAGCGTTGCGCAACATGTTTTTGTTTTTAATGTTCGACACACAATTTGAATGATCGCTCTGCTTCGTGTCTCTCGCTGATACACATCTGTGAATCTCTCTCACTCTCCTCTAGTGCTGGGGAAGTACAGTGGCCATCTGAATATAGGTAGGATCTATATCATCTCTAGATGATTCTATTCTTCCACCATTTTTATCAGCTTCGCATTTTTATTTTTTTGAAGTGCAGATTCAATCGTCTTGCACCACTCATCACTTAGCCTGCTGCATTATCTTGATGAGGTTTGTTGAGAATGTGCTGCGTACAGACATCCCGCAGCACTTCATCAGGCGTATACAAGGCCTGCAGAGACACATAATGAAGTCCAAGATCTAATTCTGGCTAGCGTTTCACTTATTTATCCCCTTTGTGTTGAAGAGGGTTAGCCTCTTTGTAACAGAGCTGCGCATCTCACAACAAGCCTTCCTTCACTCTTCCCTTCTCTTCATCAATGTCTTTGTTCTCTCCTCACTAAACCCCTTGCGGAAGGCAAGAGCTGATCACAGAGCAGTCTCCACTGATCCTTTTTATGCCAACTTCAACATCTCTCATCCATAAAAAAACACTTTAATCAAACCATCATTGGTGTAAATGGGCTCTTTGCATGCGAGCCAATTCCTCAATAACTCATCAAAATGAAAGCGTTGGGAAGCCGTAACGTTTTATTGGAATCCGTTTCTCTCGGTTTTCTAAATGCACTGCTTGAAAGTCGTTCCAACGATGCAGCCTAAAATGCTCTGGTCTTATTTGATTCAGTTTTAGTAACTCATGCGCTTCAATGTTCTCTTTGACTGAAGTGATACAGTTTGTGGTAGGAAGCAGAGAAATAATTGGAATTTTAGATTTTAATGTTGAAATTCAAATACCACTGGATTTTGTAGCATTTAAATATTTTACCTTGAAATCATTTTTTTTTTTTTTTACTCACGTCAGGGGTGCCAGGCATTTCCGTGATCATCGGACACGCACACGTTGGACAGTAATTCCTGTGTGGAGTGCATGGCTAGAAACGACTTATTGACTTTTTTTTGATGTCTACATGTGACTCGTGTGGTTATCAAATTCCTCAGGAGGGGCTATCGAGCACCACAAACACATCAGATGACAAAATGTAGCACTTTTAATGTGTGCGCTAAGTTTTGTTCATTTTCGAGCATCTGTAGCCACTCGAAAGCTCAGCTTTGTTTCTCCTCGGCAACAACGTTTCACAGAGACGCAAATGCTTCACAGTTCTGCAACATGAAGGTCTTGACATTTGGCTGACCAAAAGAGTAGCAAGCCACAGTATAGAGACTGTAACTTCCTGTTGCCTGCAGGTGGCGCTATGACTATGTTTTACTTGGCATGTAGATGTTTTCAGGTCAGGACTCGCATCAGTTGTGTGAAATTTGGAAAAGATCTGACCATGTACAGTGGAGCTCCAGCTGTTTGTTTTTTATAGCCCCTTCAGCGAAAGGCGCCTTTCCGTCACTACGGCAACGTCGAAATTAATCTGAATAACTTCAAGAGACTTTCTTTTTACGATTCGACATGATACATATACCGACCAAATTTCATACGTCCTGCTGAAATGCACCGCAGGGGGCTACACAAGACGGCCCTAATGAAGTATGTGGCAGTGGTTGAATGTCACCACTACAGTTACCTTTCTTTGCTTGTATTCATCCTCAATTTTCACAATTTGACATAATGCTGAAATGCTGCCGTATCATCTTTTAAACACACCGTCATTTACTTCAATATTTACAAATAATTCATGTTTTTCTTTAAATATAAAGCACCTTATTGACTTATGCCTTTTACAGATTGCACAGGGTGCTGAATATACATTAACATACGTGTGTGTGTGTCTCCTGCTTTGTCTGCAGAAAACTCAAGTATGCTGAATAGGAACTTCTCCATCGCCTTCTCCATCATCGGCATGTTCTCCTCCCACGCGGTCAGCAACCTGAGCATCTTCTTCTGTGCTGAGATCACGCCCACTGTGATCAGGTAGGCCCGCTGAAACACTGGGACTTGTGCCATTTTACTCCCGAGGAGTGAAACATCTGTTTTTAATGTGTAGGATATTGTCCGTCATTAAACAGGTGATTCGTCCACAGTCTGTTCATGTTTGCTCTAATTTGTGTGTTGTTAATCCATCAAGTGTAGCAGAAACGATCAGCGTACTACCGACACCTATTTGAACGTCCTGATGAGTTCATAATTCAGTTAACACGGTGGTCGGTGTCCATAGCGTCACATGTTCCTGTAGATGGATTAGCTGCTCCACCTCCTGTTAAACCAGGGTATCAAATCATCGAACAGAGTTTCACGGTTCAGTGTCAAATGTAATCCACATCTTGTACGAGTTAGCCGCCCCCTTTGAGAGTATATGACACAGCACTGGATGTTCATTATCTCGGGTGATGTAAGGGGTGTTGTTTTTCGCTGACTGTGCCCCATAGGCGACCTCTGGTGGTGAAGTTAAGCAATTTCAGAAGAGGAAAAGGACTGCATGTGGAGGAGGGCATTTGGTGGTACTTCAGCTCTCCCTGCTGCTGTTTGCTAAAATGGCATTGAGGTGTCAAGAGAAGAGGGAAGGGAAAAAAGATGCTCCCTTTTATAGAAATGAACGAGGTTATAATTCAGTACATGTAGATAACGATGTACTTTAATTGTAGTCCACCATCTTCTCATTTGAGTGACTTATACAAGGTTTCTGAGGTATTTCGATATGTGTGATCTTAAATCCAACCACGTGATAACATTCTCCATCTCATCATAGGGGTGGTGGGCTGGGCCTGGTCCTAGCCAGCGCCGGCTTCGGCATGCTGACTGCACCCATCATGGAGCTCCACAATCAGAAGGGCTATTTCCTCCATCACATTATCTTTGCCTGCTGCACTCTCATCTGCATCATCTGCATTCTCCTGCTGCCCGAGACGCGCTACCAGCCCCTCCCCGAGACCCTTGCCGACGGCGAGAGCTACACCCGTCAACCTCTCCTTCCGCCGAGGAAACCTGGAGAACAGCGCCATTTGCTGCCTCAGTCTGAGAGCAGCAGGGACTACACCAGGGTGCACGACACGCCGCTTCACAAGGCAGCCGCCACCGCGGTGGCCACTATGGACTCCACCACCTCTTCGGCTGACGATCTTGCTGCTCCGTCTGTCGTGGATGTGTCCGCTCCCGCGTTCATGGAGGTGCATCCCGGCAAGCCGCCGCCAAAAGACCCCAACGGCCACTCGCTTGCATCTTTATCCACAACCCCCATCACAGCCCTGGGTAAAGGTGGCATCATACATGCCAGTAAAGAGCACCTGCTGTCCTCCACTCCTTTACACAATCTCCCATGCATCACAGACCCGCTTTTAGTTGATGCCGAAGAACCTCCAGCAATAGCCCTGAAATCTGCTGAGCCGCCGACGGCTTCTGCTGTTCTTGAGATGACTGAGATTTGCCCTTCCACCACAAAAGAGTCAGCCTATTCCCCTTCCCCCTCATTGGACCGTTTCACTCCCCCCGTCCTTCAAACTGTGCCCGCCTCCTTATTGATCTGCACCACACCCATCATCGAACCCCCGCCTAGCTCCACGTTAGAATCCCCCAACCTGGAGGGAAATGAGATCGACGATATTGGCCTGAAATTCGACCCACCTCTGCTCGAGGTCACAGAAACCACTTTAGCAGACTGCCCCACTCCATCTATGCATGGCAGCCCCCCTCCATCCCCAAGCCCCTCTCCTGTTCCGATGACTGATAACAACCTCTCCACTGATCCACCACCCCCCATCAGCATACACTTGGACAATCCCACCCAGTTAGAAATAGTCGAAGAATCTACATCTGCTCCTTCCCCCATACCTCCTGTGATAGAACCTCAGCCGCCACAGATGGACCCTACCTCTCCCTGTGTTGATGACATAGCTCCTTGTGTCCCTACTCCCCCGAGCCCAGTCACTGTTCCCCCTTCCCCCACTCCTCCTCCACCCGTTGACCCAGGCCATACGTCCTCAGCGGCCTCTTCCACTCCCCCTATCATAGATGCTGTCAACGCAACTGAACTTGTTCCTACCATTCTCCCCGTCGCAGACATTGTGCACACCTCCTCTGCAGAAGCTACCACTCTGCCTGTTCAGCCCGCGCAGGATTCAGCTGCTTCCCTTGCCCCAGCACCAACTCCCATCACAGATTCAGGCTCCGCAGAAGCAACTCCCTCCTCTCTAATGGACTGCACTGTCTCCTCCCCCATAGACTCTGGTGTCCTTTCCATCAGTGACAGTGCCATCACAGAAAACAACACTGTCAATGGCGTGGAATCGTTATGATGCGTGGCTGCAGCCAGGAGAAGACGCTTTATGGTTGCACGAGAAAGCAGCCCATGCCACATAAATAACCGACAAAGGGGCGAGGATGGGGGGCACCAACTGCCCGACTCAGACTTCAGACCCTGACTGAAGATTGTCCCCGTCCGGAGTTGAGTAGACGCGTCTTACAGAGATACCGTATGTTTCTCAATGCCCCCCCCCCTCCCCCCTCCCTTCCTGTATTTAGCCAATAAACGAGGCCACGCAAGTGAGAGAGTGCTAGGGGCTGTTTTGTGACAATGTGGCAGTATCCTCTGCTCTTTTTGAATGTCACTGGAAATCACCAGCCTTCAAACTACTTTAATGTAAATGAATGGAAAATCACTGTCTGTCATTTTCAAGAGTCTTGTACCCACAATCACTAAGAGGACTGGTGAGACATAAAATGATGCTAAAAACAAACAAACAAACAAAAAGATCACTGGTACTTTTGCTCAAATGAAATGTCCGTCTAACATATTTGCATATGAATATTGCCTTACTTGTATGGACAAAAACAAATCTGAATGGTGTAACATGTTTCTTTTGCAGTTACAGAGGTGAAATTGAAAATTGGAGGGATTTTTCTGAATAAAACACCAAAAACTACTCTGACCAAAATTAAATGTAGATATAGTGCCAAAAAATTAGTATAAATACAGTATTTGCGTGTTAAGTGCAGTCCCCTGCCATAGACTGTATGTGGATTTAAGTGAATCAGGTGAACCCTTCTTCAAAGTTCAGAAATATAATAGAAGTAAATTGTTAATCAAATGAATAAAAGACTGAAAGCTATCATCATTTGATGAATTGAGAGATTGAGATTGCGAAATAGCTTTTCATCAACACGTTCATTGTATGATCAGCGATATTAGAGAGAGACGAATGATCCATATTTTGTTGGCTTGAAGAAACTTTTTATCCAATCGTGATGGAATTTAGGGGATGCAAATGCTTTTATCTGTAAATGTGATATTGTAAGTAAATGCATAATTAGTTGTTGAGCTTGATTCAGTCTTTTCTTTTTAATTCAAAGTATTATTTTGAATAACCTCCCATGGCGTGCCCTTATTGTACAGAGCTATACCACGTTCTTACAGTATTTGTGGTACCTCGCTGTGGTGCCACCTTATTCTTTGCAGTTGGGACAAAGCATGAAAATAATTGTGAACTTGTCAGTGAAACGAACCTTTAAACGCAAACCGTAAAAAGTCACAAAAAGCTATTTTTGAAACGACATGTTTGATATGACTGCCAACTGTCACAGCATCGCGAACGTTCAGTGTTTTCGAAATCATGTTCTGGCATTTACATAGTTCATGTATGCCAATGTGTTCATGTATTCACATGCACAACTAAGTTTACTTTAAAAAAAATAAATCAATAAAAAAGGCTAAATGATTCAATGCAGGTCAAATCTTTATTTCTAGTTCGATAAACCTCATGATCTTAAAATGACAAACACTGTCCAGCTGTGGAGAGCATTATACTTGACTTGTGTGTCACGTGACAGTTGTCGCTACACACTTCATGCTTTTGAGGTTGTAATATTTGTCAGAGGAAGATGTATGATTACGGATAGATCACTGTTTACAACAACAATAATAACAATAATAATTACACTTTACTGTAAAACTCAAGAGCCAACTGAATGATGTGATGAAACACTCGTTAACATTCATACAGGGAGTATTCGTGATCGTCTAAGGGGTCATTCAGGAGTCCATGGCTTGTGTTATCTACGCAATCGTGCGGTACACTTATGAAGAACCTTAAAGGTACATTACTCACCAATATCCTCTTCTGCTTTCATCTAAGTCAAATGTGCGCTGACAAAGGCACTACATATGTTTAGGTATCTGAATGATGGAGAAACCTGCTTGTGTTTCTTTTTTCCACTTTTGACTCAACATATGGAAGCTCTTTTTTTCAATTGATTTATTGGTCTTTTAATAGATCATCAAGTCAACAAACTTCTGTTTAGTGAAAGATTCGTATGAACATTTAAAGCCTAACATGCCATGCTGCTAAGCCTCAAAGCACAATGCCCTGCAATCATGTGATGTCAAATTTGGTGGAGCTTGGCTTCTTGTCGGTAAAGAAAAAAGGGAACTGGGATTTTGAATACATAACTTTCAAATAGCACATTCACTTTTGCAATAGACCCACGTGTAATCGACTCTGTGGAAGAGGGTGTTGACCCTGGTTTTCATCATGAATTATTGGCGTCTGCAGTACATCGTGGGTTGACTGCAGTGGTCAGTAGCTACACATTACTCCGAGTCCTCGTTGTCTGTGAGTGTTGGTCTCTGTCTCAGTGTGCGTATTGCAGAAATGAATCTGTGTATTGCCATTACCCCCCCCCCCCCCCCCCCATGCAACACCAGTGTTTGGGCATTGACACAGCACAGACCAGTGTCTTCGCTAAGATCAGTTGCTTCCATTTTCACAACTCTCATGCAGCTCTTTCAGGTTGCTGATGGGAGTATTTTATTGAAGTAAAATTAAGGTAAAAAAATCACTAAAAGCAACGTTGGCACCAGCGATACGGTGGACTAGGAGACGGCGATCGCCCCGGTGGAAAAGCAAAAAAAAAGACGAATGTGTTATGACTTTGTAAATAGTAAATGTGTGGAAACTCCCAGCGTCAATAAGATGAAGGATCATAGATCGTAACATGGACTGATGAATCATTTTGAACTTGGATAAAACTCTCAGAGATATGAAGTCCCCAGTGTACACAGTTCAGGTGTCGCTTCTCTCGACCGTGTGACTCAGAATCTCCTGATGGGAGATTTGGATGAATGTAAAAAACCATGGATTGTACCATTTATCATTTCTGATTGTTTGGTTTTATTTTGTTTTTGTTTTAACAGACATAAATGCACTTGTATATAAGCCATACCTGTTGTTAAAATAAACCACTATTTATTGATCAACTGTTGATATCGGTGTGTTCTTGATTTTATAACAAGTAGATCCCAGGCAAAGCAACAGCCAACTATTTTTCACTTGTGTGTATATATAAAAAAATAAAAAGTACATTTGTAAAGAACAAAAAAAACACGGGACATTTCCATTCACTTGTTCAGAAGGCTGTATTGGACTCGCCTCCTCTCTCTCCTTGTGCTGTCATGCAAAAAGATTCAGATTCAAGCAGCCTGCCTGCAGCTCAGCAGAAAGGTGTGAAAAAAAGATTGAGGCAGGAACAGCTGCCCCATGAACCTGCTTCTTAAGCATGTGTGGAGGAAAATACAAGAACTGGAGTTTCTTCTAAATGATGGGGTCAATCAGAAGCTGAACGTCCACACAAACAAACACAAACTGATGGCTGCATCTGTTACTAGCTAGCTTAACAGCAAACACAAGGTAACATCTTTGGCTGTTTGGGGCGAGTAAACAAACAACCCAACGGTCAAATGTACCCCAATGATGCAAGGCAGAAATTCAAGATTATTGTGAGAAAGTGTACAGGCTCATGAACAAAGAGAGAAAAATAGAGTGGCGGATCGGCAGGAGTGCAAAAGCTGATATTGTTTGTCAAAAAAGTCGAAGTTAAGTATTTCGATAAAAAGGCATAGTGTAGTATGTTGAAAGAAGTCAATAAAAAGTCATATAATAGTATGTTGAAAAAAAAATTGTCATAGTTTAGTTCAGAGGTCTTCAACAGGGGGTCCGCGGAGGTAGCCTACTGCAGGGGGTCCGCGAAATCTTTGGTTGATTAGAAAATAAAAACAATTTTTTTTTTGTTCTCTAAATCTGTCCATTATTTTAATAGTTCAGTATTTTATGAAAGATAACAGGGATGTTTATGCATGGCAGTGGCACTAATAGGCCATCACTCATTTTTCGTTTCCACGTTTAAAATGAAAACATCATTTTGAATATCTTGTGTGCATGATTATCATGCAATTAACAGACAACGTTGATATTGACATTGGTGTCAGCTGACACGGTATGTTTATGAAAGTCACGCTACTCACTGTACCTGTTTAAAATGAAAACATGAATATATGAACCTGTGTATTGTTTGAATAGCTTAGTATTGAATGCACAATAAAGAGGTATGTTTATACACGGTACTAGGCCCATTTAACATAAAACACAATTTTATACAATATATATTGTCGGGGGTCCCTGCTCCATCTCTCTATCAGTTTGGGGGTCCTTGCCCTGAAAAACATTGAACACCCCTGGTTTACTTTATCCCAAAAAGTTATTGTGTAGTTAGTTTAAAAAATGCATACTATAGGAAGTTGAAAAAAGTCACTCAGGTGAAGAAGCAAAGTCAGTCATGGTATTGGTAACAGAAATGATATTAGCAGTGGGTGTCAGCAGGGCCATGGTGGGAGGAAGGACCACGATCCATGGAAACCTGCGAGGCGAGAAAGCACAAAGACTTCGGGGTTAAAAACTCATTGTGCAATATGTTGAAAAAGTCATAGTATACAGTAGTATCTCCAAAAAAGTAAAAAAAAAAAAGATTCTAGTAAGCTTTGTAAAAAGTCATAGTCTAGCGTGTCAAAAGAAGTCACAAAAAAGTATAGCATGTTGAATAAAGTCAGAGAACAGTTTGTTAAAACATTGTATTGGATTTCTTTAAAAAGTCATACAAATCATCATAAGGTATAAAGTATACATCAAGGTAAAGTATTTCGAGAAAGTAATGTCAATTAAAGTTATGCAAAAGTCATTGAATAGTATTGTATGATGAATTAAGTCATTGTCTAGACGTCCAAAAAGTCAAAGTATGTCAAGTCGTAAAAGTCATTAAAAAGTCAGTGTAGTATGTTCAAAGAAGAAGATTTTATAGAATAAAATAAAATAGAATAGCCAAAATAGGTCAGTTATATATAAAAAAGTCACAGTAAAAATCGTAGCATAGTGTGAAGATAAACTTTCAAAGTATAGTATGAAAATATGTCATCCTTTAATAGGTCTATCAAAGTAATTCAAAGGTTATTGATACATAGTATCTTCAAAGAAATCATACCATAGCATGTCAAAAGATTCACATTTTGAAAGAAGTCATGAAAATATCAGAGGATGGTGGAGTATGGTCTGACAAAATAAGTCATTGTGTTGTCATATGTTGAAAAAGTATTTTGAAAAAAGTCATGCAAAAGTCAGAGTATAGCTTGTAGAGAAGGGTTATGCAACAGCCATAGTATAGTATCGTATGTTGAACGAAGTCAAAATATAGTATGTCGAAAAGTCATTGTACAGTGTGTAAAAAATTGTCATAGCATATGATGTTGAAAAAATTCATATTAGTGTATGTTAAAAAAGTCATAGCATAGTTTGTCCAAAGAAATAATCAAAAGTCAAAATATAGTACGTTGAAAAAAGGCAGAGAAAGGTATGTCTGAAAAGTCATATGATAGTATTTCAACACAGTTACAGTATAGTTTATAGTACAGTCTACAAATGTCCTAAAACATCATAGTATGGTATGTCAAAAGGTTTTAGTACAGTATGCCCATAAAGTCATGAAAAATGAAACACATAGTATGTTAACAGAAGTCAAACATAGCTTATATCAGATTCCAGTGTGAACTGGTCACAGTGCTGAAGTGACACGCATGTGCACAAGAACAACAACAAAGAATCTCACTGAAACAGATTTCAAGGACTACTTTTAATAGTCTGAAGTTTAATATCATTGGAAAAAATCTGATTGTGTCTAATTTAGGACTACATATGGAATCGGCTCCAAATCAGAATGGAAAAGACCAGATTCCATGTGATCCTGTGCTGTTCACGGTGTTATAAAAAGAACAGATCTCAGTCACAGATGCACAGCCTGAACATTGACAAAGAGCGCCTACAGGGATTTAGGTTTGAGCAGCCAGGCAGAAATACCTTTTATCTCCATTCAAAGCGAACAAACAACAATCTATGGCAAGTTAATGATGTAACTTTAGCTCGCTGGCATGTTTCATTTGTAGCCAATCATGCTCACCTTTCTCTAGTTATGTTGTCAATTGAAACACACTTATAAGTGACAACCGCAAGGGGGGAAACTGGGTATAGTGGCAGATGAATGTGGTTGTGATACGACTGCAACATGATGAGATCTTTGTTTTCTTTCTCCTAACGTTAGGTGTACTTGAGATCTCATGGGGGTGAACATCCTTGGCTCCATTTTACCACAAATTGTTGAAGCTGCTGGCACTACAATCTACACCAATCACTGCACTACTGTACAACACCCTTCTGACGCTAGCCTAGTCATCTGAAAATAAACCTTGTGGTATATACTAACTAAGTTATTACTTTCATGCTTTTCTCATAAAATGCCCATTTATAATCTAAGCGCTTATCCGCTGTACTAATTGTATAAATAAAGAGTCATGAAGCAGGTCGTCCCACTCCTGGTAGAAGATCTCATTCGAGATGAGTGGATGTGACTTTGTTTTAATCGTTTTTGTTTGCTTGTTTTCCAGTCTTTCATCTGCCCACACCCAGACCTCTCCGCACAGCTCACACTTATTTATGTCCACAAACATGGCATGTTGTTGCGTAATATAGTCCAGAATTATTTCAGTAACCACAATGCTATGAAGAAATGGGTTTCAGACCAAACAGGGGTTAGTTATCCAATAATGTAACTATTAATGTATGTCCACAAATCAAAGGGCACAGGATTCATGTGAGAAGTGAGGGGGGGGGGGTACTGTATGACACTGTATGAAAAAGCAGCTGGTCTCTGGAAATGTATCAGACACCTCACTCATGGTTTAAACTGTCAACAAGCACAAAAATGAGCGTCTCCATTGGCTTGCGCGATAATGCAAGCATGGACTTTAATGAGGACGAGAGACGAGACGTTCAACTGTGGTCAAGAGTAAGAAATGGTAAATGGTAAATGGACTTGCGTTTGTACAGCGTCCTCCTAGTCTTCTGACCACTCGAAGCGCTTTTACACTACATGTCAGCATTCACCCATTCAGACCCAGTCATCACTGATGGCAGAGGCAACCTGCCCATCAGGACTTAATTAACTCCCATGGGAAACATATTGTACAATTTAATTAAGATTACAACATGCCCCCCCCCCCCCCCCTTTATGACCCTATGCACGATATGACACTTTAGTTGATAATTTGCTAACGTATACGTAATCACAACTGACATATATAAAATATAGCAGCGTTAAAAATAGTTTGGTTTCTGCGACTCTGACGCCCACAGCTCATCTTTGCCTCCAGGGTCCCCTCGCGAGTTAATCCAGCCCTGGCTGTAGTATTTTCTCAACTCATAGGAGCATCTTTTTTAAATAGAGGTGTACCTCACAGCTGCTCCTGAACCTCATGAACCTGTACCACATGTAGAACTGCAGCCTTCAGTATCATGAAGGTTGATATTTCCTGGCAGAGAAAGCCACCTCAGACCAGCAAAGAAAGCATGGCAACATTTTCCCTGTATGGGACCGGGGTGATGTCAGAGGAGACGATGCAGCAGGATCCCCACTGCATCAAACTGGGGCGCTCCTATTGGCTGACCCGGGGAATTGAGATGCTGCGCAGTGTGTCGCGTCATCTGACCAGCAGCACGTCCGGCTCAACACTCGCCCTGGAAATGAGGCAGTGCAGATTTTGAGAAACGCAGCGGCAAGAGACCAAAGACTGGACGCCGGGGAAGTCGAGACAGAACGCACTCTGCCCGCATCCGTAGCACACCATGAGGGAAATTGTTCATCTCCAGGCTGGACAGTGTGGAAATCAGATTGGAGCGAAGGTATGAATGTTACAATTCAATTTAGGAAGAGGAATATTCCCGTCATTGTATTTTAATACGGAATAATTTATCGACTCGAGTCAATTAAATAATACGATTGGCGTCTCCTGGGCATATGTAAATAACTAAATATATATATATTTTTTGTATTTTGTTCAGTTTGAGATGGACTATTTCTTGTTTATATATGTGCAGGGTGCGGTTTAGGTGGGCTGTGCAGTGATGTGGCTGCCTTTTGCTGCGCGACATTTTGTCACCAAACAAAATGTCGCGCATTTAGTGAAAGGCCTGATGTGCGCACCTAACGCGTTCTCACACCATGTTATGTCGCGTATTGAGTCCCACGATTGCAGCTCCTCTTATGATCCCGTTTGTCCCGTCTTAGTTCTGGGAGGTGATAAGTGATGAGCATGGCATCGATCCCACCGGTAGTTACCAAGGTGACAGTGACCTGCAGCTGGAGAGGATAAATGTCTACTACAACGAGGCTTCAGGTAAAAAATAAAAAAAATAAAGTGTGCAGGTTTGTTTAAAAGTATCCAAATGTCTGCATCTGAATAATTGACCACCACATTTTAAGCTTTGTTTACATTGCTAATTGTTCTTGCATGACCTCGTGCTTCACAGACCTCATTTTAATGCCACAGTTTGCACATGTCACTAATTTAGCTGCAAGGGTACAGTAGGTCCCACTGAGTGCAGGGGAAATTAGGACAGTGAATCTGCTAAAATCTCTCTCTCTCTCTCTCTCTCTCTCTCTCTCTCTCTCTCTCTCTCTCTCTCTCTCTCTCTCTCTCTCTCTCTCTCTCTCTCTCTCTCCAGGGAGCACAGGTATCTGCAGTCTCTGTATAGCTGACCCCGAGCCCATTGTGCCTCGGTCTCATCTCAGTGTCTGATTGTTAAATTGTACATTGAAGGTCGTTCCAAATGCATTACGTGTCGTTCCTCACAGCTGCCGTGCAAACGAATCATGCAGCTGTGTGTCCAGCGATACGGTCTTTGAACTGATGCATGTCAGACAGCAAATCACAATCCATGTGTACACAAAATTGAAATCGCTCATCCGCTTTGCCTAAATGAAAGGCGCATATAGGCCGAAACAGCATACACTATTAACATCCACCACTAATCTATTTCCTAGCAGCGAGCATTATTGATCCTTTGTTTCCATGTTGCAGCAGTGTCACCTACTGGGTCACTACTGAATGTGTATCGACTGAGCATCTCGTCAATAAATCTATCCTTAGAAGTTCAGAGAATAGAATGGCAGATGTACAGAGGCAAGCAACATTAAGACTTAACCGGGCAATATAAGAGAGAGAAAAGGTATGGGTCGAATGCTTTGTTTAAATGCACTCTGCAGAGCTTGCAATATATAAAGCCCCACTGGTCTAGAATAAGCTGTGCAGCAGCAGTTTGCTTGCAAGAAGGGTTACAGACGAAGAAAGAGGAACAAAGTAAGGTGCATTAACATCCAGCTTGATGGACAGGCTGTATTGTCCTTTAAACAAAAGACTGTTTACCGTCCTAAAAGATTACATCAGCAAACAGCACTGCTGTATTTAAACCCCAGTATCCGAAAATGTGAAAGGAATTTCTTCCGTGGTTGACTACAGATGTTCTGACACCATGTACTGAGACTGGTGATATCTTACTCCACCCTTCCATCCATTACCTCTCTCTGTCCCTCTATCTTCTGCTCTTGTTTTGGTCCAAAGGCAGCAAATATGTCCCTCGTGCCATTCTGGTCGACCTGGAGCCAGGAACCATGGATTCGGTACGCTCGGGCCCATTCGGACAACTGTTCAGGCCTGACAACTTTATCTTTGGTGAGTGGACAATACATCACAATGTCACCACTCACCCTGAAGCAACTGCACATACAGTGTAAGTTGTGTGTCAGCAGCCGCTGTCATATCCTATGGAGCTGTGCTTAGTTTCAACTGAGGGCTTGACAGCACTGCGTATTTCCAGCACGAAGCCTCTGCAGCCTCTCAGCGACGTGCCAGCAGTGTGAGGCATTGTCTATGTGCAGCTGAGTCAGTCTGAGACAGCTCTCGTGGTGACTCAGCGAAAAATAAATCGACAAGGAGGTGATGCTGCAGTGCTGCTCACAAATGAGGAATCAGGGGCCAATAAACTCTACAGCATGACTCTCCGTTAAATTATCGTTTACCAGGGATCCATTTACATGTCTCGATTATTAAAGAGCTAAAGAACGAATGTACTTTTACTAAAAATGACACATGCTTAATTTTCAGAATTTCTCATTTATAATCAATAACTTAAGGTATTTCAGTGAGAACTTTACAAAGGTTGTCATGAATATGTTGTAAGAAATAGCTTCATTAATGGTTAATACATGATTTATTAATTAATGCGTTACAGATCATAATAATTCATTAAAATGTAACTTCACACCGAGGCCTGAGCCACAGCCCACCCAATGCATATTTCTTTTAAATAAGGTGGATGGGTCAAACAAACAGGACCTTTGTCCAGGAAGCTGCTGTTTGTGTCCCGTGCAAAACAAATGAGTCTCGAGTCAGTCAAGTTAATGTCGACCCGACTCTTTTTCTTAACCTGACTCAGTGGTTTTGTTGCCTGAACCTTAACTTAACACAGAAGTTTATTTTGAAAAGACGTAGTAAGGAGTAGAAACATACACACTGTCCCTGACACGTCTGAAGGGCTGCCTAGAGGGTCATAGTATGAAGCTTAGGGCCACTGACGAGCATTGGTATTTGACGTGTTAGGAGTGAGAATGTGTTGAAAAAATGGTCAAGCGGCTGAGAGATGAAACCACCAATTTCCAATCCACAGAAAAGATGAGAACAGGCTTGTGCTGTGCAAGATTAGGGCTGATTTCAAAACGTAGACAGTGTTTCAAGCCATTTTCAACCATGAACTGAGTAAGAAATGTCAAAATTAACATCAGCATTGAGGTGTTTCGCCAAAGTATGTTCATGTGACAGATTGTAAAGCCCTCTGAGGCAAATTTGTGATTTTGGGCTGTACAAAATACATTTTATTGAATTGAATATCAATTTACAGCATAAAATGACATTTAAATATGAAGTTACCACTCGAAGAAAAACATTAGGGTTGCCAGTTTGTTAACCAGCCATAATAGCGGCTCTGTCAGGCTCCACCTATTTGAGCTAAATGCTAATGTCAGCATTGCAACATGCTAACAATAACAATGTTGATGTTTAGTAGATGTTTACCATATTCACCATTTAATTCAGCGTTTTAGCCATGTACAATTTACTGTAATAAGTGGCACTTAATACAAAGTACAGCTGGGGCTGATTAGAATTAATCTTCTAACATGAATGTCCAAAACAAAATTCATGGCAATACATACAACAGTTTTTGAGACATTTCACTCAAAACCACAAATGTCAATCTAATGGTGGCATTAGAGGTAAAGTTATGGGATCACCAAATTGATTCGGCTCATCCTCTAGGGACTATGAATGTCTATACGAATTATTATGGCAACCCATCAATGAAGACATTTGTTACAATACGCCCGTAAAGTATGCCTTAGCAGAAAGTGGCACCATTATTTGTCCAACATTATTTGTCTTTCAACATTATATGCATCATACAGGTCAAAGTGGAGCAGGAAATAACTGGGCCAAGGGTCACTACACCGAGGGAGCTGAGCTGGTGGACTCGGTAATGGACGTGGTGAGGAAAGAGTCTGAGAACTGCGACTGCCTCCAGGGCTTTCAGCTCACCCACTCACTGGGGGGAGGCACAGGTTCAGGAATGGGTACACTGCTCATCAGCAAGATCCGCGAGGAGTACCCTGACCGCATCATGAACACCTTCAGTGTCATGCCTTCCCCAAAGGTGTCTGACACTGTGGTGGAGCCTTACAACGCCACTCTCTCTGTCCACCAGCTAGTGGAGAACACAGACGAGACCTTCAGCATTGACAATGAGGCCCTGTACGATATTTGCTTCCGCACCCTGAAGTTGACCACACCTACCTACGGAGACCTCAACCACCTGGTGTCAGCCACCATGAGTGGGGTGACCACCTGTCTCCGCTTCCCTGGCCAACTCAACGCTGACCTCCGTAAGCTGGCTGTCAACATGGTGCCCTTCCCCCGCTTGCATTTCTTCATGCCGGGCTTTGCGCCCCTCACCAGCAGGGGCAGTCAGCAGTATCGCGCCCTCTCCGTGCCAGAGCTCACACAGCAAATGTTCGATGCCAAGAACATGATGGCGGCCTGTGACCCTCGCCACGGACGCTACCTCACCGTGGCAGCCATCTTCCGCGGCCGTATGTCAATGAAGGAAGTGGATGAGCAGATGTTGAACATACAGAACAAGAACAGCAGCTACTTTGTTGAATGGATTCCCAACAATGTCAAGACCGCCGTTTGCGACATCCCTCCCCGTGGCCTCAAAATGTCCGCCACCTTCATTGGCAACAGCACGGCCATCCAGGAGCTGTTCAGAAGGATCTCTGAGCAGTTCACGGCCATGTTCCGCCGAAAGGCCTTCCTCCACTGGTACACGGGCGAGGGAATGGATGAGATGGAGTTCACCGAGGCTGAGAGCAACATGAATGACCTGGTGTCTGAGTATCAGCAGTACCAGGATGCCACTGTTGATGAGATGGGCGAATATGAAGAAGATGAAATCGAGGATGAGGACGAGGTCCGTCACGATGTTCGCCACTGATTGTAGAACACTGACTCGACACTTCACAAATATTTATTGTTGTAAACATAGCTGTTTAGCTAAGCTTATGTTGCATATAGATATAGCTTATACTGACAAAGATCATGATCATAGGTGCTACAACCTAAAAATATGCAAGAATAGTAATTGGTTGTCCAAGTCATGCTTTGCCAGTGTCAAAAACAAGTACAATCTTGTTCTAAACACAGTTTTGTAAAATGTTCTTCAACATGCATTCACTGTCTCAAGTCTCCAATAAAAGTCCTGTCAATACTTCAAGTCATGTTTTTATTTGGTAGTCACACAGGTGTCAAGGTTAATAATATAATAATAATATAGGTCCTTTGGTTGTGAGGTGTTATATATTTACATAATTCTATATGGCATGAATGAGAAATCCTTGTGCTAAGGTGTGATGATACCCCACAAACACCCACAAGCAACACACAACTACTTACCTGTACCTTGATAGCAAGGCCTGTATGTGTAGCTAAAGCCTGACAACGCTTATTTCTTTGTGACATAGACCTCCATTGCACAGCTGCACTGGGTGCATTGTTCCTTATTTACTATAAACAAGGGCGTTGTAGTTTATTTCGAGTCATACACAGATAGGCTGACGGATTGTGACACGTACGAGCAACCAGGGAGGAGCCCAGCGATAATAAATTAATAAATCTTGACAGAACAAACAGATAACCAACAGCAGAATGTCAAAACATGCATTAATCACTGGCAATCTAACAATATGAAGCACACCATGATGGCTGCATGAGGAAACCTGCCGATATGAGACTCGGGCTGTTAGTCCCTTCGGGTTTTAAGTTTGAAATATGTTACACTTCTGGCCACACCCTGGTACTGACTGTCAAACCAAGAATTTTCCATTTGAAAGCTGATGAGAAACACCTGCTTTGACATGATGAATGGCCATAAGAGCAAAACCAAGAATAAAACACTCAACCCAGAGCAGCATTTTGTATCCCTGAGCCAGATGGAAAAATGCAGGCTTTTCGATATGTCTTTTGCAGTGAGTTAGAAATAAATCATTTCAACAAATTATCCCAGAGGAATGACAAGAACACTCTGTGCTTACCCACAAGGATTCCTACTTTAGTGAGAGTACAATTACAAACTACCGGTACCTCTTTTTTCCATTTTTATGTTGACAGCATGACTGATGGTTTGACCTGATCTAAGATGGTGGTGGAACATGTTCTTTGACTTTTGTGCATCTTCCTTCAGATTACATGGCAACACTCAGAAGCCTGTGGTGTTGACTTCATCCTCGAGTGCAAAAACAATCATTTCAAAAGATGAGCTGCTTCTCAGCTCTGGTTAGAAAGATGAACACGAAGCTTTTGAGCAGCCACACCTCAATTCAAATCACTCATTGGATCATTTAAGGTAAATGATCCAATGAGGGAAACCAGATTTTCTACATTCTCTTCCTTTTTCCTTGTTCAGCATGTCTGAACCTCACTGAATGAAGCGTGTCTCAACTGACAAAGAAATGTGCTGTCGGCTTAAAGTTCAGGAATGTTTTCCACCTGTCGAACTCCACAGTCTGCACTTTAGCGTGGTTTCCATATGGCCATTTGAGAGTTAGCACCAAAACTAACTTGAAATTTACACTCAATGGATTTTTCACATCAAAGACTATTTACAGGAATACTCTTAACATGTTATCGCGGCCGTTACAGAATGTGCTGTAGTTGCAGAACATTTGACAGTGAATGGGTGAAACACAAAACACAAAAAAGTATTTTAGAAAGAGTACAACACAGGGTAATGATATATTTGTTTACACCTGATTTGCAGTGCAAAACAAATACATAGTGTATTCAAACGATGCCCTTTCTGCTAAAAGCTAGAGGACCAAAACATTACATCAGTTAAAATTGTCTCATTAAACTAAGACACGATGTGGAGTCCAAACATGTTTTTGTCTGGTTACAATACTTGTAACCAGACAAAAAGCATCAACACAAAAGCTCTTTTCCATTTGACTTTATTACGACAGGAGGTGCGGAACTTTGAAAAATGAAACATCCTCATTATCATATCCAATACTGCTTTACTGCAGGCCTGTTCTAAAGCAAGATACAGTTTGTAATATTCATACAGCATATTAGAAACTACAGATGGAAACACATCAATAGCAAGTAGTAGAGCAACATCAGAGGCATTCTGCTAAATGTTTTCAGTGCTTGGCAAGCTCGTCCTTGATTACTCTCCCTATCCCCATACCCAATTTATGTTACCTTTACACACGCACACAACACACATACACTCAAACGCACACGGCGAGAGATGGAGAAACACACAATAAAAACAACATATTAAAAGCCCAGCTGGTAATTACGGCACAATATATATTTCAGCTATAATGTACATCTCTTATTTTATTTTTACAGAATTGGCACTTAGAACTTTTGGAGTTAACACTTGTCTTATTAGAAAATCACAATTTAGAAACACACACACATTCAGTAGAAATAGTAAAAAGAATAAGAGTGCAACAATAAAAATATTCTTTCGTTAACAGTCTGTGGTGACTGTGTTATCTTTTGATAACTGTCATCTCCCGTCTTGGTATACTATATCATTCAAACACTTTGGCGGATCTACAGTACAAACAGCATTTGCATATGTTCCAAGCAGTAGCCACCTATTTAACGTCTCCTGATTAGTTACAGTATATCTGAGGTTGCAGAGCGGCTTATGGCGCGGCTAAAGCTAGAGTACTATAAAACACAACCAAAGCCATCTTTAGAATCACACCGCACTATGAAAATATAGTACTCAGAGCACCGAAGCTAGTGTTCAAAGCCTATATGGATAAAGGCAACATTATTGTAGCTACCTCTGCTATAAACATTTTCAAAATAATTGAATGTGTCGAGATGACTTACGGTATAATTACCGTCATTTTAACAGAACTTGTGTCAAGTGACGAAATATTAGGATTCTATGCGCACCCTGCTATGTGTTGCTCTAATCTATGAGAGCAAAAAGTAAGATTTAAGTCCGTACCAATGACATGACTGTTAGCCAGGTGCTGGGATATGTTATTTTTCACACCCTTGTGGGACTTTGGGAGTAGTCGGAGATGTGGGGGCGGGTAAACTTTTTGTTTGCTTCTTCCATTTCCCGTTGGTTGGGAGATAAGGTCAGAGGTTTTAAGTTATTGTTTACTCAAGTTCTAGTCATGTTTACTTTCGCCGTTCCCGCCCTGAAGCCACTCGGGTTTTGTACCTGAAATAAATACAGTGCTTTTAGGGCTGTCATTTGGTGTAGAACTGGTCATTGTTGGGACGAGAGAAAGAGGGAACACTGGCCAACGTTTTCAGTCGGCATCGGTTTAACAGGAGAAATCATGTAATGCCTCTTAAAATCAGTTGCTTTGTCCCAATTCTGTTCTTGACAATAATACTGCGTAGTGTGCACTTTCAACTAATGTTCGTATTAGCAGGTAGCATACAAGAAATGCATGCACTTTTTGGTATCAACAAATGTCAGAATCATTTTACTAAACAGCGTTAGTATGGAAATCCAGTGCTTTGTACGGCCACAATAGTCACATAGTCAATACCACGTGTTAACTACTTTAATTAAGCAGGTGTGATATTACCAGATGAGGACATGCAGAATTGCACTTTTGGTCCAACAGACGAAACTATCCTTTTACCAGTTTTACCAAAATGTATCAAAATCTGTTGAACATACATGTATTAATGTACAGTATTACATTTTATACTGAAATTGATTTCAGTATATATTAAAACAAGTGAGATTAGTGAATATGCTCAACAAAAGGGCCGCTTTATGCTCTTGTACTGGATTCAATATTTCTCTCAGTGACTGAGACCTTCTTACGTTGCACAACAACTCTCTGGCTTCCTTTCAATTTGGGTGTGGCTTTCAGAGCAAATTCCTCATTTGAACCTGAAGAACCGTGGGAAGCCAGGGAAAAACTCTGAGTTTGAAGCTGAAAACCTTGACCTCCGATCTCTGAACCCTGCTCTGCAGACCCATGTCCTGTCTGACCAATGCCCTGTGCAAAGCTTGCACCTTGCTCTCCACCTGAGGAGCCATTCTCCACCAACACCACCTGCCTGGACCTGGAGATTGTCCCTTGTGAAAGGCCTTGTGCTACCTGCCCCATCACGCAACCCATTCCTACTTGCCTATCTACAAGGACCACACCCTGACTACCTTGCAGGCCACCAACCTGCACCAGACCCTGACCACCTTGAAGGCCACCAACCTGCACCAGACCCTGACCACCTTGCAGGCCACCAACCTGCACCAGACCCTGACCACCTTGCAGGCCACCAACCTGCACCAGACCCTGACCACCTTGCAGGCCACCAACCTGCACCAGACCCTGACCACCTTGAAGGCCACCAACCTGCACCAGACCCTGACCACCTTGAAGGCCACCAACCTGCACCAGACCCTGACCACCTTGAAGGCCACCAACCTGCACCAGACCCTGACCACCTTGAAGGCCACCAACCTGCATCAGCCCCTGACTTAGCCCAACTTGACCTACTGCCTGCTGGGTCCCCCCTGCCACAAGCACCATTTGGGGATTGGGCTCGACTACATACATGGGACTGGCAGCATAGTACATAGTGGGCTGCTGCATGAGCAGCGTCTGACTGGGAATCACAATGTTGTCTTGGACATGCACTGTGGGAGCAGTGGCTGAACCCTGGGCTCTCTCAGTGATTCGCTCCTCCTGCACAATGGTGGAGGATCCAGACGCTACATTGGAGGTGTTGAGGGTGTTTATATTCATGTGGTCCCTGTCCCTGGTGGTCTCCGCGTGAGTACTGACATGTGTGTGGGAGGACATGGAGGGCCAGACAGGAGACACTGGTCTGGGTGGAGAGAATGAAACCCGTGCATCCACAGATTCTCTCACCAAGGTTGACCCCTGACAGATCTCAGCCAGGGTTTTGAATTTAGGCCCAAGATCATTGAGGAAGGCAAGGTCATTATCATTCTCAAGAAGGCTGCAGCAACCTACAGAACCTGCCAGGGACTCCTGACCTTCATAGTCATAGACCAGAAAACTGTCCTTCTGCTGAGATTGGTGAACAGCATGGTCGGATTTCTGCAAATAAATAGAACCAGAGTATATTTTTGTTATAAAAACAAGCTTAAAAATTCAAAATGTTTGTTAAAAACCATTGGACTTGGGTGTTTTATGTACTCACACTTGAATAATACTCCCCCAGGAACTGATCAGATAGAGCCATCCCATCAAAGGCCCCAGCCCTGTATTGGGAGAAGCGTTGTCCTTGTCCTGTCATCATCCCAGCATCTACGTAGTCCATCGCCACCTGCCCACTGGAATGACGATATTGGTTGTACATGTCCATGTTCTCGGATGTCAAGATGGAAGTGTTTAGGGCACCGCCTCCACCTGCTGCGCCTCCCAATTTAGTCACTCGTTCTTGGTACATATTTCCCTCATAGGTGTTGATGTCCCTGGCATTTAGTGTGCCACGATCAACTTCCACTGGCGCATGTAGAAGAGGAACGTCCTGTGAGAAAAATGTCAGATCCCCGTCAGAGAAGCAGCATTTTAGGCAAATTAGTTTGACAAATGTTTTTAAAACTAAATATATCCAAACATTGTATACGCATAATCAAAGTACCCTGTCTTCTCCCTGCCCCTCGGTGTGATATGAGATGAGCTGTTGTTTTGCATCAAATGGAATGGCCTTGAAATCTCCAATAGCTGCTGCACCTCCACACAGGCAGAACAGCAGCAGCAGGGGCAGCACTGAAAAAGAGTGTCACACTATGTCAACAGAAATTCTTATAAAACTGTCCTGGTCAGGTCAAATAAAGTCAAACCATTAATCAGTGAATTACTTTAATCAACAAGAGGGCTCAAACTCATGGGAAGACATAACAAATAATCCATGCATGAGTCATGAACTGCCTCTTTCAAAAGGTGTCGGTGATTGGCACTTTCTTTTAATCTCTCCCAGCACACGACAACATGTCTGGTCTTGTAGAAGAAAGTTGATTGCTATGAAATTACCAACCCGTGGGAGAAATCAAATCGGTCATACTCTACTCACACAGCAGAAGCAGCAGTCCCAGGAGCAGAAGCAGGATACCTGAAACTCCAAAACCTGCAGTCTTTGTAGTGCGAGACCTACAGCTTTTAGTGCTGGCATCGCAATCACACACAATTACGTCCATCATCTGGACATCGTCACACGATTTCCCCTGCTGGTCTTTGACCTCCACTGCCACTTTGTACATGCCTGGCCACAAGTTGGCGTTGTCTCGCAGAATGGCTGTGGTCGCTAAAGAAAGATGAGAGCCACATTTTAAAAAGGTGGTGCACCATTTCATGAAGACGTTTGTTTGTTTGTGTCTTACTATATATGGCGAAGCTTACTTTCGCCAAACAGAAATGATTAAACCAAGAATGATCTTTTTCACAACGAACATACTTCTCATGGCAGAAAAAGCAGATAAGGCTGCAAAAATGAAAGATGGTTCCATTTGATTTTAGCGTCGCAGTAATCCATGCCAGTGATAAAATATGCACAATAGCAGTGCCCTGAAACTAATGCACCTATGTGGAAGGCAGTCAAAAAGAAAGTGCTTTCCAATTATTTTTGCAATGATTATGTGAGCAAACCGCCCCTGGCTAGGTGATTTTGGACCTTAAAATATAATGAATTTGTGGCAACATAACTTGTTTGTGTTATTCACACAAACTTGTACTATCTGACGCCAATGAAATGACAAATTAAAAAAACTATACAGCACTGAAATTATCACAATCTGCTTGCAAGTCTCACTGGATTTGTCTTAAAAATGCTCTTTCATGTAATCCTTGAAGAGTACTTAGCCCGAAAGCCCATTAAACGCTGATTTGCAGGGAATTCGCAGAGGCGTAATTGTAATCTTACTATTAAGTTGCTCCACCGTCCATTTCCCCTTTTTGCTCCCGTCAATCACAGTGAACTCAAATGGTGCCGAATTGGGGAACTCGTCTTCGTCTACGGCTGTGGCGTAGATCACGTTATCCTCGAGGCACATGGTGTGAATAGTAGCGGTCAGGGTCGGACAGTGGTCATTAAAGTCCTCCACCTGGATGGCTATGGTCCCAGTGGCCGTTTTTGAGGGAATGTCTGAAAGCCAATCGAAAGAGAGATGAATGTTTAACCTCCAGCGTATCTGTCCACTGGATCTGAATGATCGTCTTTACAGAAACTCACCGTTGCTGATGCAGATTATTTTGGCATAATATGTTCCATTGATCAAGAACTTGGACTCTCTGTCAGGTAGTTTATTCAGCCTGATATCTGCTGTATTTTCATCAATAATCAACCAGTTGTCATCATCTTTGATTTTAGCATACCTATAAATATGAAAATACATACATGTGAGGACAAAAACAACACCAAGCTATTCATGTACAATACATCGGTTCAAAGCCGCAAAGAGAGCCATCTATACAACGTCTGTTCATCTACCGCTGTGTGGCCGTACCTTACGTTGGTGGCTGTCATTAGCGTGTCACTGTCAATGGCAGCGTAGTTGGCGATAACTTTTTTGATGGAGACGGTAGAGTGGTCCTCAGAGATAGTCACCACTTTGACACTTGGTTGGAATCGGGGGCCTTCCTTCTGATTGATCACATTGACATTGACACTGTAGGCTTTTGCGGTTGACACCCCTGCCCCGGAGGCAAAACTGTACGCTGCTTTGTTGGAAACAGCCACTTGCAAGTTGACCAACGTTTGTTCCTCATAGTCCAAGGCCTGCAGATTGAAGGATAATGCACAGGATATGCCGTTCCCGTTAGCCTTCGTAGTGACGTTTGCTCTGCTCGTTGAATCACACGGTTTACAATTTCAGTCTGTCAACATGTAACTGCACTCTTTTACCTTGCGAATCATGATAATTCCTTCATTGGTCTTAGAATCAGTAGTGATGTGGAAATAGCCAGCCTCATTCCCCGAGATGATTGTATACACAGCCAGCCAGTTGTCAGTGTGCATCTGATCCATGTCAATGGCTTTGATCCTCATCACTTCCACATTGACAGTGTTCTCCTGCACACTCCCTTCATACTGCAAATAAAACACACAGTTGCTTTAGAACAGCAGTATTATGAAAGCCAATTTTAAAAAAGGAAAGTGTTGGTTGTGGTAATTGTGTCACACGTACCGATTCTTTCTCCAGAGTGGGAATATTGTCATTTATGTCCAGAATTTTGACCGCAATTTCTCCGGTTCCTGTGTTTCCTCCACTTTGTCCATTCAAGTCTGAGGCTTGTATGGTCAACGTGTATGTGTCCTGCCTCTAAAGAATAGATAAGATATACAATGCACTGATTAACACATTCTAGTTTTTAAGTTTCCAGCAAAGCCTGTTGACTCATATGCAAATGATTGTGTCTTAATATTTGGTTAAAAATTGCAAGGGAATGCACAAAATGCCTCTGTCTCATTGACTGTGACTCAACAGGTAACAGGGAACTTTTGGTTGTACAAGAGAATCATTTCCGGTCAGTTAAGTGCCTCACCTCCCTATCGAGGGTGTTCTGTCGAACCTGGACCTCCCCAGTCTGAGAGTTGATGAAGAACATCCCAGCTGTGTTACTCTGCTCCACAATGCTGTAGTACATCTTGGAGTTTAGTGTGCCCGCTTCATCACCATCAGTAGCTATAACTTTCATCACAACAGTACCTAGGAACCACCAAAAGGAATTGAATAATATATCAGTTTGTTGAGTGCAGGTCAAACATAACTTCGCCTTCACAATTGTGTTGTAGATGTCTTTAAATACCCGCTGCACTTGATTCATGGACGGATCCAACTTGCTGTACTTTAATGACTGGTGGGCAGTCATTCACATCCAAAACTTTGATGTTAAGTTCGATATCCTTTTCAGCTTTGGTCCCGTCGGTGAACTTTGCAATCCCTTTTAACTGCAAAAAGAGATATCAAAACAACGTCACCATCTTCTCCCTGTGCAGCTTGAGGGCTTGACTGTAATGAATGTGTTAGTGCCCTTACGTTGTAGGAAGGGATCTGCTCTCGGTCCAGAATGGAATAGATTTTCACAAAGCCAGTATTTTCGTCGATACGAAATATACCTTGAGGGGACTGGTCAACACCAGGCCCTGTCAGATAATACAATATCTTTGTATAGTTGGCCTTATCAGAGCGAATCTGAAAAATAAATACACAAACTGAAAATGAATTCACTTGATCTGGAAATCTAACATCTTCCAATTACAAGGAAAAGTGTAAAGATCTACTGTGCATTTTTAACACAACAATTTTATTTTTTAAACTGCATTCTATGACGCATTCAGTTTATGTGAATGCAAGCATGCACCATGATAAACAGTGGTGGAAAGTAACTAAATACATTTACTCAAGTATTGTACTTGACAATATACCTCACTACATTTCACCTAACTCCATCTATTCAAAAGCTATAATCACAAATTAATTTAAGTTAAAATGTTACAAATAACACATATCTGTTTATAACATATGATATGTTGTTACAGATTAAACTTAAAATAACATTTTAAATAATATTATGCTATTACACTGACAGGAGCCCCTCTTCATTGACTACTAATCAATTTGATGCTTCTGTGCTTTTACTGAGAGGACATTCTGGATGCAGGACTTTAACTTGTAATGAAGTATTTTATAGTTACTTTCATAATATGGCATCCAAACTGGGTTTTTTTCTCTGATGACAACAACCACAAAAACTAGCTTATTAAATTAAATGATGTTAATGATTGTGTATCAAGCTCTAGTTGAGACGGGAAACTAGCAGACAGGTGAGTGTCTGTCTAAACATCAGACATTCATTGTCTCGTTGTGCCCGACCTGACTCATGATCAACAGCCTGGGGAGCTGATCTTACACATACTCGGTAATATAAACAGTGAGGTGTTGCAACGGAGTGGATTATCATTGTCAAATTGATGTCGGGCCCACCTACAATTACTGTCAACATGGCTGCCAACACATTTAAGTGATTATTCTGTATTCATAGGATTCTTTAGAAAGAAAGAAAGAAAGAAAGAAAGAAAGAAAGAAAGAAAGAAAACAAGTACACACTTTAGCAATATACTGCAAGCCAGTGTAATCGTTGTTCTCAAACAGCTGTCTGGGAGCTACGATCCATTCTCTCTTCTGTCTCCGTAACACTGGCCCTTTTCCTTCTGCCCCAACAGGAACAAGCTGCAGGTAAACAGTCAGGGAGGAAGAAACGGGATCATCACTATTAATGAGTAATAGCTTCATTCACATGGACTTCACATATTTTTTAAAAAGTAAATAGATTGTTTTATTGTCAATAAGCTATGACCTATATATAAATATATATATATATATATATATATATATAAAACATTTTAAATGAACGTGAAGACCGTCACCCTCTCTTTTACTTTGCAAAGTCTACATAACTTCACACAACATACTGAACCCTGTTCACCATCCGACAGCTTACATCTCCCCTAATGTGACGTGAAATATTCATCAGGGGAAATCGACATGTGATACGTATGTAGCCTATGACTTATTTATGACTTTATTTTCCCCCAGTATCAAAGCAGATAAAGATAAAAAGCTGCTTTTACTGGAGAGGAAATAACAAAGAGCCGTTCCGTGACAACACAGTAAACAGAGACTGCGCTTTTATTGTTCCTTTCGCATCTTTGGCCGCAAACCCGATTATTTGTTACTTAAAACTACACGCGCACTAATGAATCCGGTGAGCTTCGAGCGCCACCAGAGAAAAGCCACACCTGTGTTAGACCCGTTGTCCTAGCCACGGTATCGGCCATGCAACAACGTGAAGCGGCACAATGAACCCTTTACTCACAGTTAGGAAGACCGCCAGCAGAATGAAAGGGCTGCATTCCCGCAGTGGAGCCATCGGCTTGAACACAAAATAAAAAAAAATAAACTTTCTGAAAGCCTCCTCTTGAAGTAAAAATCGCGACAACTCGACTCCGTCTGCAGTCCGGCGCTGGTTTCGTACAGACTTTGACCCTTCGGAGGGGAGGAGGAGGAACTTTCACAGCGGTAGGCGGTTCCTCTCTCTCTCCGGTTGATCGCTCACGCGCTGCTGCTGATAACAGGCGGAGAGAGGAGGGCGTCATGTCCTCTGAGTGCACAACAGCAATATGTGTGTGCGGCCTATTGTCTTTGGTAGGAAGAAGGAAAGAAAAGCAGCCTGGAGTGAGAGGAAATCACTCCAGGCAACATGTGTCCAAAGCAGACGAACATGCTTTTGTTATGAATCATCACTTTTATTTAGGACAACAAAACAATGCATCACAATGTCTTTCCGTCTTGACTTTGCAGTGTGTGAACAAGTCTGCTTTTTAATTCTGATTCTGATATTCAGTTAAAGTGTTTTTTTATTTTTTAGTATTGGAGTATTGGAGTAATGGAGTATTGGAGTATTGGAGTATTGGAGTAATGGCGTAATGGAGTGTTGGAGTAATGGAGTATTGGAGTAATGGAGTATTGGAGTAATGGAGTGTTGGAGTAATGGAGTGTTGGAGTAATGGAGTAATGGAGTATTGGAGTAATGGGGTGTTGGAGTAATGGAGTATTGGAGTAATGGAGTATTGGAGTAATGGAGTAATGGAGTGTTGGAGTAATGGAGTATTGGAGTAATGGAGTGTTGGAGTAATGGAGTGTTGGAGTAATGGAGTAATGGAGTATTGGAGTAATGGAGTGTTGGAGTAATGGAGTATTGGAGTAATGGAGTATTGGAGTAATGGAGTAATGGAGTGTTGGAGTAATGGAGTATTGGAGTAATGGAGTAATGGAGTGTTGGAGTAATGGAGTATTGGAGTAATGGAGTATTGGAGTATTGGAGTATTGGAGTAATGGCGTAATGGAGTGTTCGAGTAATGGAGTATTGGAGTAATGGAGTATTGGAGTAATGGAGTGTTGGAGTGTTGGAGTATTGGAGTGTTGGAGTAATGGAGTAATGGAGTAATGGAGTATTGGAGTAATGGAGTGTTGGAGTAATGGAGTATTGGAGTAATGGAGTATTGGAGTAATGGAGTAATGGAGTGTTGGAGTAATGGAGTATTGGAGTAATGGAGTAATGGAGTGTTGGAGTAATGGAGTATTGGAGTAATGGAGTATTGGAGTAATGGAGTAATGGAGTGTTGGAGTAATGGAGTGTTGGAGTAATGGAATAATGGAGTAATGGAGTATTGGAGTAATGGAGTATTGGAGTAATGGAGTAATGGAGTATTGGAGTAATGGAGTAATGGAGTAATGGAGTGTTGGAGTAATGGAGTGTTGGAGTAATGGAGTAATGGAGTGTTGGAGTAATGGAGTAATGGAGTAATGTAGTATTGGAGTAATGGAGTATTGGAGTAATGGAGTATTGGAGTAATGGAGTATTGGAGTATTGGAGTAATGGAGTAATGGAGTAATGGAGTATTGGAGTGTTGGAGTAATGGAGTATTGGAGTAATGGAGTATTGGAGGAATGGAGTATTGGAGTAATGGAGTATTGGAGTAATGGAGTATTGGAGTAATGGAGTATTGGAGTAATGGAGTATTGGAGGAATGGAGTATTGGAGTAATGGAGTAATGGAGGAATGGAGTAATGGAGTATTGGAGTAATGGAGTAATGGAGGAATGGAGTAATGGAGTATTGGAGGAATGGAGTAATGTAGTATTGGAGTTATGGAGTATTGGAGTATTGGAGTATTGGAGTAATGGCGTAATGGAGTGTTGGAGTAATGGAGTATTGGAGTAATGGAGTATTGGAGTAATGGAGTAATGGAGTGTTGGAGTAATGGAGTGTTGGAGTAATGGAGTATTGGAGTAATGGAGTATTGGAGTAATGGCGTAATGGAGTGTTCGAGTAATGGAGTATTGGAGTAATGGAGTATTGGAGTAATGGAGTGTTGGAGTGTTGGAGTATTGGAGTGTTGGAGTAATGGAGTAATGGAGTAATGGAGTATTGGAGTAATGGAGTGTTGGAGTAATGGAGTATTGGAGTAATGGAGTATTGGAGTAATTGAGTAATGGAGTGTTCGAGTAATGGAGTATTGGAGTAATGGAGTATTGGAGTAATGGAGTGTTGGAGTGTTGGAGTATTGGAGTGTTGGAGTAATGGAGTAATGGAGTAATGGAGTATTGGAGTAATGGAGTGTTGGAGTAATGGAGTATTGGAGTAATGGAGTATTGGAGTAATGGAGTAATGGAGTGTTGGAGTAATGGAGTATTGGAGTAATGGAGTAATGGAGTGTTGGAGTAATGGAGTATTGGAGTAATGGAGTATTGGAGTAATGGAGTAATGGAGTGTTGGAGTAATGGAGTGTTGGAGTAATGGAATAATGGAGTAATGGAGTATTGGAGTAATGGAGTATTGGAGTAATGGAGTAATGGAGTATTGGAGTAATGGAGTAATGGAGTAATGGAGTGTTGGAGTAATGGAGTGTTGGAGTAATGGAGTAATGGAGTGTTGGAGTAATGGAGTAATGGAGTAATGTAGTATTGGAGTAATGGAGTATTGGAGTAATGGAGTATTGGAGTAATGGAGTATTGGAGTATTGGAGTAATGGAGTAATGGAGTAATGGAGTATTGGAGTGTTGGAGTAATGGAGTATTGGAGTAATGGAGTATTGGAGGAATGGAGTATTGGAGTAATGGAGTATTGGAGTAATGGAGTATTGGAGTAATGGAGTATTGGAGTAATGGAGTATTGGAGGAATGGAGTATTGGAGTAATGGAGTAATGGAGGAATGGAGTAATGGATTATTGGAGTAATGGAGTAATGGAGGAATGGAGTAATGGAGTATTGGAGGAATGGAGTAATGTAGTATTGGAGTTATGGAGTATTGGAGTATTGGAGTATTGGAGTAATGGCGTAATGGAGTGTTGGAGTAATGGAGTATTGGAGTAATGGAGTATTGGAGTAATGGAGTAATGGAGTGTTGGAGTAATGGAGTGTTGGAGTAATGGAGTATTGGAGTAATGGAGTAATGGAGTGTTGGAGTAATGGAGTATTGGAGTATTGGAGTAATGGAGTATTGGAGTAATGGAGTAATGGAGTGTTGGAGTAATGGAGTATTGGAGTAATGGAGTAATGGAGTGTTGGAGTAATGGAGTATTGGAGTAATGGATTATTGGAGTATTGGAGTAATGGAGTAATGGAGTGTTGGAGTAATGGAGTAATGGAGTGTTGGAGTAATGGAGTATTGGAGTAATGGAGTAATGGAGTAATGGAGTATTGGAGTAATGGAGTATTGGAGTAATGGAGTAATGGAGTATTGGAGTAATGGAGTATTGGAGTAATGGAGTAATGGAGTATTGGAGTAATGGAGTGTTGGAGTAATGGAGTGTTGGAGTAATGGAGTAATGGAGTAATGGAGTGTTGGAGTAATGGAGTAATGGAGTAATGTAGTATTGGAGTAATGGAGTATTGGAGTAATGGAGTATTGGAGGAATGGAGTAATGTAGTATTGGAGTTATGGAGTATTGGAGTAATGGAGTATTGGAGGAATGGAGTATTGGAGGAATGGAGTAATGGAGGAATGGAGTAATGGAGTAATGGAGTATTGGAGGAATGGAGTAATGGAGTAATGGAGGAATGGAGTAATGGAGGAATGGAGTAATGGAGGAATGGAGTAATGGAGTATTGGAGAAATGGAGTATTGGAGTAATGGAGTAATGGAGGAATGGAGTAATGGAGTAATGGAGTAATGGAGTATTGGAGTCCTTTTAGGGCCAACTTTCACAGTCATCTGTAAAACTTCAGCTGTGGATGTGAAATTCCCAAAGAGTGCAACGCTCATCAACATCGAGCTGCACAGCGGCTGTGGGCGAGTGTGTGCATGTAAAGCTGAGTAAGTTTGGTAAACAAAGAAAAGAAAAAAACAGGGAGGGGAAAAGACGGTTCCGCTGCTAGGATACAAGAAACTATTACTCCCCATGGTCAAAGGTGTGTGTGTGGGAGAGGAATATCCAGTATCAGCTTTATCTTGCATGGTAAGGCCATCAGTTCAATGTGACGCATCGAGTCTGACAGTAAAGCTCACATTTCACTGGGATTGTGCAGCCCCAGTGTTATTTCTTACTCACGGTGAGAGTGATTGCTTTGTGAGCGATCACTTATTCTTCATTGGTTTACTCAATCAGCGTCTAACAGCAATATGAGCGCAAAGGTGAAAGGGCAGTTTCGACGGCACCACAAACATACAGCAGCATTATGTTGCACAGAAAAATAAATACTGCATACGCACCTTTCGCACACTTTTCAATCTTTGTTTGTGAAAATGCAGCAGAGTGAGTTGTGTCACATGAGCCGGGCGTGTCCGGCCGTCCAGTCTGAGTGATCAAGCCGTATTTCAGTGTCCTGTAAAAACACATACTCAAACAACATTGCCCAACACAACCATCTCACTATTGGTGTGTGTGTGTGTGTGTGTGTGTGTGTGTGTGTGTGTGTGTGTGTGTGTGTGTGTGTGTGTGTGTGTGTGTGTGTGTGTGTGTGTGAGTGTGTGTAATGGCTGTTTGGACAGATTAATAACTCCTGCCGGTCTATAGGTGAAGTATATTAGTACGGTTATTATTGTAGGCTTGGACACGGACTTGGACACATCAATCAGTGATGTGTTTGGGGTGTTCAGACCCCGTCGCCTCGCGTGGTCCACGGATCACCCCGCTTGATCCAGAGCCATGTCCACCCTGTGATCTGATTGCTCTCCTGCGGCACAATTCCAGAGAAAGATTACCATGAAGCCAACGCCTCTCTAAAAACAGTTTCGACACGAAACTGGAACACATCACCTTCACTGAAGTAATTATTGTACAGCAGTCCTAGTCGCGGTTTCAGATAGGTGTGTCTGGCTGGAATGAACTGGTAACTGGCGAGGGCACATTTTCTGACGTTTGATTGGTTTACATGTGACATGTGATTACAAATGACGCCCTGAGGATCAGTCATCTATTAGTCACATCATTCTCTGGTCCAGAAACGCCACAGAGCAACTTGTCTCACCCGAATACTAACCATCGCATGTGACTTGACCCTGCCTCCCGCTAGCACTCACACAGGCGTATGTCACGACAAGAAAAGGAACAGTCTCAATGGTCTCAATCTTAGCGCATTTTAAATACGTTATCAGGAAACATCGTGTATGACTGGCATTGATGTTACATCCTGGCAGCACACACGATTTGGTGTCGTCATGCAGGACGAATTTGATCCGCCCAGTGTCATACCTGGGAAGACAACAACAATACTAAACAGATGGGTTCAAGCACACAAGCACACCTTGCTATAACAGTTGAATTGTACTGTACGTTGCACAAGGATGACACAAAGACAGTTTTGTGTCTTTACGTCATTTGAATGTGAAAACTGAGTTTTCCTGAGAAATGAATCATGTCTGTCCTTCTCCAAACTGTACTATTCAGCCGAAAAGTCATGAAGTAATGCCACAATGTCACAATGAGTAGAAAGTGTGGGAGGGAGAGGTCAGACATCGTGCCAACGGTAGAATGAGCGGACAAATAATGTGTTCTGTATGCTCCATGCTCTCACTGAAGCCTGAGCACGAGCATCATTCACTTTCATTTAAGCTTGGGGGGAGTGACACAGGAGAGGTATTTCGCTGAGTCTGTTTTGTATTTACTCTGAAGACTCCCAGCAAACCGAGCCCTTTCATTATGTCCACGCCCATGACTCACAGCGGCTTCCTGACATTTTTCTCACCTTTCCTGCTGCAGTCTGACTTCCCCACTTAGTTTGAGGCCTACCCCACCACAGTCCATCCATGTGGGACGTGTCGTATAAGGACAGGGGCCCAGTGTTGCTGCCTCCGACCGCTCTCACTTTTATCAGCAGTTTATAGAGATAGCGAGCGCTTTCGCTGTGGGAGCAGAGAGCCTCCCCCACACCAGGCTTTCGTTCGGCATCACATTCCTGTGGCGTTAAGTGAGGAGCCCAATTCTGTTCCTCCTACCAGAATGCAGAGGAGGGAGCATGCAGGGGTCAAGTTCTGTGCTGAGAAAAACAAAACAGATACACAAACAAGTAATTATACCAAAGAAGATGAAAAAAAACCACAAACGCGTATACTTTTCCTCTGTAGCTTAAATAACGAAAAGCACCTGCTCTGCATTAATAGAAACCAATGTAATATACCTGCAAGACATTATAGTGCTTTTACAGGCTCATATGGCACAACAATAATAAAGACCCATGGGAAATGATCGTGTTTAGCTTTCTTCTGATGCCTTGCAACACTCTGAAATGTTACAGAATGACATTAAATGGCACAATAAAGCAATGTTTCCCCCTGCTGGCCGAAGAAGAAAAAACATATATATATATATATATATATATATATATATATATATAAATTCAAAGTTTTTTTCAGGAGTTGACGTGTTCAGCACAATGGCAAGACAACAGTGAGCACAGCCCCACGGTGCTTTGGCCTGCGGATCTCAACAGGGAGGCGCAGGGAGTCTGGGTGTGGCAGCCAAAGGTGTGTCTGTCTGTTGACTCAGCGCCAGCAGCGACTGATCTCGCGGCTCAGAGGACAGTCTGCCCGGCCCCCATTCACGGCACCGAGCGCGCGCACAGACGGGTGTCTCCTTCAGAGCTTCTTTAAACACAGACACGAATCCACCCCGTCGCTCTTTACGGTCGAGTTCGGCTTCCTCCTTCGGACAAAGTCCATCAAAAGTGTTCAACAATGGCGAATGTTTTACTTTTCAACCTCTGCTCGCTGTTGGTAAGTTATTTGTTTTTTTATTTTATACATATCCTCTCGCCTGCGAAGGTGTTTTTGTCGATACGAATGTAACGCTCGAACACCGCGTTAAGCTAAAAGAGAAGTATTGTTTCAGTGTTTCTTTGGCAGGAGAAGTGTTGGTTATGTTAATTATGTCACACATATACCGATTATTTCCCCAGGGTTGGAATATTTTCATTTATGTGCAGAATTTCGACCACAATTTCTCCGGTTCCTGTGTTTCCTCCACCTTGTCCATGAGGCTTGTACAGTCAATATATATCCTGTCTCTAAAGAAGAAGAAGCTACAGGCTACAATGCACTGATATCAATACATTATACCTTTTAAGTTTCCAGCAAAAGCTGTTGACTCATATTCGAATGATTGTGTCCTCATATTTGGTTGAACAATTTCTATGAATGCGCACAAAATGCCTGTGTCTCACTTTGAGATCTCCTCTCTACTTCAGATCCTGTCCCGCGTGGAGTCGTGTTTAATCCCGACCTCTCTGTACATAGTTGTGCCAAACGCACTTCTACCTGGATCCCAAATCACCACAGGTGCCCCCCCCCCCCCCCCCTCACTCAGCAGGCTGCTCGTTCGTTCTTTACCGAACAGTAGTCTCCATTTCCACCGCATGAATTGTTCCATGTGCTGTTGTAGCCGCCTTTTAACCAGCACCTCCTCCTCTCTCGGTTCTCAGTTGAAGTTTCCGACTGCGACACCGACTCGATGCGTTTAACTTCGAGCGACCCGAGCTTCACAGTGAGCAGCAGTGGGGTGATAGAAACCGTAACGTCGGTGTCGGTGGCAGCGGCGGGGCGGACATTTTCTGTGCGGGCTCAGGACAACAGTGGACCGGACAGTGAGCTGTTCGTTCACCTTGTTCACAGTACAACGTTGAAAAGACAGGTGAGGTTATGCCGAGACTGTAATGCTTTTATAACAGGCTCATTATGCATATCAGAATCCCTGAACAACCCTGACCCTGTTTGCGTTTCCCAGGAGCCCACAGGCTTCCTGAAACGCTTCAAGAGACGCTGGAGTCCCCACCCCTTCAACATACTGGAGAACAATCCGGGACCTTATCCAAGAGCCATTGACATGGTAATTATCTGATCCTGATCCTGAAAGTAGAAGCTTTTTTTCACCCAGATTATGTGATTTACACACCTATACACGCCTCTTAAATACATTACTTTCCACTGAGTTTATGCAGTGATTAATTTTTTGTTGTTGTTGTTTTTTTTTTATGCCTGCACCACCAGATTGTCTGTTGAAATCTATGTTTAATGGTGTTGGCTTGAATATGTTTGAATTTGTTGATTTCCGTTGTAGATCGTGTCGGACTCGGAAGTCACGCATAAAGTGTACTACACCATCAGTGGGCCTGGCGTCGATCAGCATCCGGTGAATGTGTTCAGTCTCAACAGAACCGGGATGTTGTTCGTGCATAAGACGGTTGATCGCGAGGAGTTCCCGAAGTTTATAGTGAGTGTGAAACACCATTAGAACCAATGATTATTTTCCATATCAATTAATAATAATAATATTGTAAAATGTCATGAAACAGTAAAAAAATAAAAAATAAAATGAAATCAATTCAATCAATTAAATTGAAATGAAATTGTAAAATTGACGGGTTTTTTTTCGTCACAGTTAACAGTCAGAGCTTTCGACAAAATGACCAACCTGGAGACGGACAAATATTTGGACATCGTAATAGATGTGGACGATGTGAATGACAACGCTCCGACATTCCGAGACCCGATGCAGTACACTGTGCTCGAGCAGAGCGTGGCAGGTGAGGAACACGAAATGCACACCAGTAATCCCGCGGCATTAGATCTTCCGTCTGAGGGATAATAAACTCCTTGTTCGTGTTGTACACCACAGGGACAGTGGTGGGGAAGGTGAATGCTATAGACAGGGACCAGGTGAACACCCTCCACGTCAAGATCAGGTATTCTCTCAAGACAGGATTAGACCTGTTTGCCATCAACCCTGATACCGGTGTCATCTCGTCTGTAACCAACACCTTGGACAGAGAGGTGAGCGCCAGCGCCACTGTATTATCGAGTTGTTCTGAATTGTGACAGTTAGATCATACAAATCTTCGTCTCGTGCCTCGTCTTCACCCTGTTTATCGTATCACTTTGTCACACTTTGTCTTCAGACCAAAGACAAGCATGTGGTGACGGTAGAGATCAGAGATATGTACGGTGCAGGATCCGGTCTGTCCAACACAGCAACGGCAACCATCACTGTGGGTGATATCAACGACAACCCACCGACGTTCACAGAAACATCTGTAAGTGATAAGCGGTCACTTTAAATAAAAAAAGAAGCTTTTTTGACAATCAAGTATTTGGTATCAGTGTTTTAATTGATTTAAGTAACACACTTGTTTCTGTCCTTTAGATGGTAGCCAGTGTCAAAGAAAACGAAAATGAAAAACTTATCCTTCGAATTCCCGTTGAAGATAAGGACTTAAAACCAACACCGAACTGGGTTTCCAAATTTCTCATCACTAAAGGAAATGAAAAGGGACATTTCAGAATTGAGACTGACCCCCAAACCAACGAGGGGCTTCTGTATGTCTCAAAGGTGAGTGAGATTTCATATCGTTATTAATAAACGAGTAGCTATTTAATATGATACAGACACTCACATGTTATGGCCTGTAACACAGCATTAAAATAGATTTGTATGTCCCTGTTTGTCCAGCCCTTAGATCATGAGCTGAACAAAAATGTAAATCTTGAGATCACGGCACGGAACGGACCCGACCTGGTCGGCACCGCCGCCAAATGGCTGTCCATCCCTGTGGACGTCACTGTCCTCAATGAAGATGAGGGTCCAGCATTCTCAGCCCCTACCGTCCGCTTCAACGTCAAAGAGAACACAGCAAACGGCACGGTGATAGGAAGTTACACTGCTCTGGATCCTGAGACCAAGAGCAGCAACGGCATCCAGTAAGCGATCCTGCTCTACGGTCGCCTTGAAGCAATTAGCTTTCCCGTGGTATACAGTGTGGCTGACAGCAGTTAATCCCCCAACTCCTTTTCCTTCTCTTTAACACTGGAGGGCAGACTTTCACTGCGGAACTGGAGAAGGTGTTCCTAATAGACGAGTATGTTTTCCCTCCTCTCTCAGGTATTACAAGGTCACAGACCCAGCCTCCTGGATCAACGTGGACAAAGACAGCGGGAAGCTGACGGTGGCAAACACAATTGACAGAGAGTCGCAGTTTGTCCACGATGGAATTTACAACATCGCCATGAGGGCTGTTGATGCTAGTAAGTTCCTTGTAAATGCGGAACATTTCCTCTGCTGTGACTTGTGTAAGCCAACACGGTCGCGCGAGTACACACAGCGGTTCTGTGAAGGCGGACTAGTCGCCGACTTTCAGCCCCTTGCAGCCTTTTTTAAGACGCGTAAAAAGCTTCAAAATTCACGAGATGCGTATTCGTATTTAAATATCGTCGAATAAAACCTTTACTTGTCTTGAGCTTCTGTCAACCGCAGACCTTATTTCTTGTATATACTTGCAAATTCCATGTTCAAAAAAACCCGACGAGGGAACAGGAAGTGCAAAAATGCGAACTTATTTCATGGTTTTAGGACTTTTAGGGCTGCAGTGCCCTCCTGCTCAGATAATTACATACGCTCCAGTACATCTCCTCTACTTCCATAACTCTGCTGAACCATAGAACCACTTGACTGATAAAGAAATGTAATTCTTCAACTCACATCACATTACCTGTTTCATAAACTCACTCTCACTCTCCGATAGGTTTGCTAAATTCTCAAACCAAGAACGTTGCTTTGGGAAAGTGAGTCATCTTCATGAGAAATCAACACAGACGGCCTCTTTGTGGCATTATTACACCATATTAGAGATGTTCACAAACACCAGCTCCACCCTCACCGGTGTCTGTCTGACACATTGTGTGTCGTGACGTACAATGATTCACGCTTCTCCGGTGTGAAAATTGGCCTCACACCCAGCTGCTTGTCGGAATTAGAAAATTCCTGATTATTCACACTCGCTTTTTTTCTGCTTTAACATGCCCTCTTTTATCAGCTCCAAATACTGATGGAACTCTCGTGTATTTTAGGCTCCAAGACAGGAACAGGAACAGTCATCATCGTGGTGGAGGATGTCAACGACAACATACCGACTCTCCCCAGCAGCGAGTTGGTGTCGTGTGAGAAGGAAGGAGAGCTCGGCTCGGTGCTGGTTGTGGCGGAAGACAACGACCAGAGTCCCTTCTCCTCCCCGTTCAGCTTTAGTTTACCAACCGATCATGATGGCAAATGGTCCGTGACCAGGGTTAATGGTAGGTGGTTGTATTCGTTTTGTAGTTTGTTTTTTAATCTACGTCTGTGAGAGTGTCTTTTAGACCAAATAAACATGCATAACAGCAGCAATGCATTATCGAAACAGCTGTTAAAGCTCTGTAAGAAAACAAAAAGCAAGTTATTCATTGAAATATGTACTCCAAAACACGTTTTCAAAATAACCCAGTGACACAATGTTCAGTGAATGAGCCAGAGTCAGGCAAAGTCTTACTTCAGTAAAACTACAGAAGAATCATCACCAAATAGACTTAAAGCTTTAAAAGTACGAGAATGACCTGCTATTTATATTTGACATGATTAGATCATTTGTACAGGTATTTTACATCATATTTTAAGAGCACATTTTATGTTTTGTAACTACAGCTAATTAGCTTTCAAAATAAAAGTAGAACCGTCAAAATCTTTAGAAAGTGAAAGTACAGTACTTGTGTAAATGTAACTAGTTACTTTCCAGCACTGAAACGATACAAACAGGGGTTTAAAATCTGAAAACAATATATTAGCCAATATATATTTTTTTACCATCAAACAGTTTTGAGGAAAATCCCTCAGCTTAGCTTTTTTAAATTAATTGCATCCATAATATGTACAGAGTGGAACATTTTAGAAAGACAACAGTGCTCCCTGGTGGACAAACATGGTAATGCTGACACTGTTCAAAAGTGCTGCAATTTGTCATTAGGCCACTTATGTTCTCATACGACACTGTACATCTATGATAAGCCTACATTAGACGGTGATATTAATGCGGTCGGGACATAAAGAGTGAACGTGTTGATTCGTGAGTCAAAGAATGTGCGGCAAATGCATGATCACTAAAACGAAGACTTTGCATACAGACTGTTTTGATTGTTTTGCGGTGGTGTTAGTCGGGGATGGCAACCAGTTTTGTAAGCCGCGTTCCACCGCCTATGTTACAGAGGGTGTACTTTTTTTTTATACGAAATTACATCTTTTGGGTGAAGTATTCAAGCATCACAACGAACACTTGCTTGAATCCGTCCGGAAAAAATCTCTTTTTTCTAACGTTAACGTGTTCTGCACAGTGTTGAGTTGCCATTTCTTTGAGAACCCTGGAGAATCATTTCTTTTCTTACACGCGTTTCCTCTTCAGGTACAGCAGCTACGTTGCAGCAGATGAAAGAGCTTCCTACTGGAAAGTACAACGTTCTCTTGGACATTAAAGATCTGCAGGGCTCTGGTAAAACACAGACGGCAACAGTGAGGATCTGCCAGTGCAGGAATGGAGACTGCATTACCAAACCAAACTCTGTGTCATTGGGTCCAATGGCTTTACTGGCTATGCTGTTGCCTCTGCTCCTCCTCCTACTGCTCGGTGAGTCCCCCCCACCCCATGCTCATGCATGTGTAAAAGCGCCAGGAGAGTGATAGAAAGTTAGAGGTTGTGCCACTGAATTATGGGTTGTATGTTAGGCACAGAGCAATGATATGTGGTAGTACCCTTATACAGTGTATAATGATGAACGCTCACTCTCGTGATGCCTTCCACACTGTGCATTCATTTCTAACACCCTTGCTTTGTTATTGCAGCCCTTCTGGTTGGACTTATCTGCACGACAGTGAAAAGGCATCTGAAAATTGAAGACGGAGGAGAGAGTGGTGGAATCCTGCTCAAATCAAACACAGAGGCCCCGGGGGACGAAGTGGTAAGGACATAACAGTCAAAGCATTGCCTCGGCCCACTGCATTGTAAAGAAACCTCATTTGTTATCTTCCCTTTTTTCCTCTCTCTTTTGCTGCATTTATTTAATTGTTACTTGATTGGCTGTTTTTTTTTTTTTTTTTTTCTCCAGTCCAGTCTCATCATGGTTCCCCCTCAATCACCAGTGAAAGGCTCCGTTAAGGGTTATGGGGCGAATCCAGATTGGATGGTAAACAACGGCTCCGCCACATTAGGAGCCAAATCCACCCACGGCAACGGGATGTATAATTCCGATGTCGTCGCATCCGATTTCGACCAGTACTATTCTGGCCAGTACAACCAATATGGGAATCAATCGGTGGGAGGAAATTATATCAGTAGCGTTGAAGGCTTTGACAACAGATTCCTCGCCCAGGACGCGACTCTTCGCAACTGGCAAACGAACGGCCGCTATCTACACCAGGTAATGTTCTTTTATAGCAGCAAAAAGTTCAGATTTGTAACATATTTATAGTATAACAAAGAAAAGAGAGGGGGGGGGCTAAGAGTAGAAGGAAGCACAAAAAGTGGCTGAATTAAATGTGTCCAGATGTGTCTTTCATTCTCTGAGGTTTAATAACTTCTTTGTTGTCTGTAAGGGCTTAGATAACTCTCCTGTGTAATATAATCCTGTTCTCTAAGCCGTGATAGCATCCCCCTGTAAACGTTATTATTTCTCAACTTCTTGGTGAGAGATGTTATTTCTCTGTGTAATATCTGACTGCCAGTCATATCCTGAGCAGACATGGTGCAGAATCTCCCCTCCTATCGCTCAGGCTTGGTCCACGGCGAGTAATAACGCGCTTCCTCTCCCTTCCGCTTCGTCTTGCAGAAGCTGATCTACTTCGGAACGGAGGACGACGGGCGGTACGCGGACGACGTCCCCCGCCCCTACGGGTTCGAGGGGGTGGGCTCTGCGGCCGGCTCCGTGGGATGCTGCAGTGACTTTGGCAACGACGAAAACCTCGACTTCCTGAACACGCTCGGACCAAAGTTCAAAACTCTCGGAGACGTCTGCAGAAAGACATGAACGATGGAGCTCAAAACTAACGGCGCTCACTCCTAACTGTGCCGGATGCAGAGACGGGCCTGGGATCTGAATGTTTGGCGCGTGCCCCTGAACATGAATGAGAAAAAGAACAAGCAGGTGGCGTCGGCGTGTGCGCACCGCTCTGCTGTCGCTTTTTGTCGTTTTTTTTTTTTTCTTTGCTGCTTTTTGGCAAAAGTCTTTTACACTGAAAACTATGCAGATGCAGTCAGTCGTACATGCTTTGATTGGTGTGTTGTTTAGTGCCTTTAGAGTCATCCATCCATTATCTACACCTGCTTCTCCATGTAGAATGATATTTGCGGGGTTTTCGGTCTACTGTATGAGTGATGACTTTGGGTATTTTGGTTATTGTTAATCATCAGTGTTTATGGTAAGTAAGATACAATTTTGCATTTGCTGAGTTTTAATTGCTTGCTCAATTTTTATAGTTTTTGATATATTTTTTAAAGAAAAAAGGAAATGCCTAAATGAAATAAGACAATAAAACTGCCTTCTTTAACGTTTCACATAAACAAACTTTCCTTTAAAATGACATGTTTGGAATTATTTACGAGTTTTTGAACAATAATGTTGATTGCGTTCGCTGGTTTTCAAATTCATACAGTAATATATCTGAGCAGACACATTCCTCCGCAGCTCTCGGCCGTTAAATGGGCGTATAGCTTCAGCCCTGTGTCTCATCGAGGTCGTTGCAACATACTGACAGTAGTCCTGTGAAAGTCAGCACCAGGGCGTGAATGTGACGAGTGAGGTGCTACTGACACTGCCCGCAACTGTTTGGATACCAGACTGACCAGAAACAAGAACGGCTTAACAGATCTGATAAAAATGTCCTTGAACCTGCGAATTAAAGGGAATATTTAAGTCCAATTTGTGTATGTTGGGTTGTTGAAGTTGTGATTGTACATGGCCATTAAAGAATGTTTCTCTTGGTGAACTTGTGCGAATGTGCCAGATGTAGTTTTTGTTCCCACGTTACAATACGATTCAAACAGCATCAGTATCAAATATAAAGCCGTCCTCATACTTCTAACTGTACTTTGGCAGAACGATGGAACAGAATGTGAGAGCTGAATAGTTGCTCATTGTGCCCGGTGTCTGTGTGCACTCTGGTGAATGATTTACTGGGTGTGGCACTCCGAGCTTGCACAATGTGAAGGGCACGGTGTTACTGCCAAGCACCACGCCTCCTGGCTAATATTTACCTCCAGGCTCCTGCAGATCAAGTTGGTGCATTTAAACAGTATTATTTTGCATTTTCTGTCATTTCTTCCATGCTAAAGATGCTGCTAAGTTGCCCCAAAGTTAAGCTACACTCTATTGAATTTTTTGAACAGAAAAATACCCTCATCTTTGAGAAAGATTTTCCAGTGAAAGGAAATTCACTGTAGGCTCCAATCAATGTTGCTTTTAATCCATTATTGATAACTTCTTTAAAATGGCAACATTCTGGAGATAACAAGCGTAGCTATGCACAGAGTAGCATGAATAAATAATACAGCACAGTAAATGTATTGAAAACCAAATTGAAATCCCCCATGAGTTCTTGGGTTATCGGGCTTTGGTCGATTACAGATTATTAATGTAGAGAGAGTTGTTTTTTTTTGTTTTATTTAAAAGTATCGGTGCTCATAAACAATTCACTAACATTTGTTTCGATGGCATGCAGATCCTCAGTGTGATGAATTACAAATCTAAAGCTGGAAATATAATTAGAGGGTCCAGAAAGGACCATCTGTCATGTGATTGTGATTGTGATGAGTATCAAAGATGACAACAGAGAGCGGGACAAAAATAATAGGGAAATTAGATCTTGGAATGAAACTGGTCTCGCGCTAAGATCACACACTGGAATCTCATTTAAAAATACAACAATATTATCAGCACAAATTACAATAACACTGTCACAGTTATGGGAGGATGTGAACGAGATGAGAACATCAAGGTTTTTTTGCTCAAAATCCCACCGGAGCCAATTAGAAGTCACTTAACTCAAAATAATGGAAATAAGCAGTTAACCCAAATATCTAAAGAAGACAATCCAAGCACAGACGGCAGCTCGATTAACCCTATTTTACCAACAAACAGTCTTAATTTATTGTTTAATTACCATCCTCTGCAGAAATAAAAGCTTTTGTGTGTAGCTGGGATTCCGAGGAACTTTTGGGGACACATTTCCACATCTTCACCATGGCAACCCTGAGGTCATGCTCTGCGTTGGCTTTGTTACCAACAAACTGAGCACGGTGATGACACAGCATTAAGGCCTTCGGAATCACTTGGGACTGCAACATTCATTAGACAACTTCATTTACAGACGAATACCATTCAACGGGTGTGAAATGTATCGAGGAAGTGCAAATCTGAGAACCAGGTTTGGCATGCCCGTATAGCAGATCCTACAAGAGAAGGCGCCTCACCTCGCACTCTCACTGCTGCAACACGTGCCTTCATTTTCACACGAGACATAGTTCAGCGCAAAAGTAACATGTCCACTCAGCCCAACTGCTCGAGACAACGTGCTCAGCTGTCCTGGCATATGACGTGCGTGCGCCATGGGAGCTGCATGACAAAAATACCTCCGCAGCAATTAAAGCGACAACAAAAACGAGAGCTTTAGATCGTTTCTTTGAGCGTTGTCAAGCGCCCTTATGTTAAGCAACGGCGCTGATAAGCCACGTAATTCAAAGGACCACTTTGTGTGTGTCCACCCTTATCAGAGCTGCTTGTGCCATCACTTCCAGTCACGTCTGTAAAGACGCAATTAATTCTAAAGCAGCAGCGTGAAATTCATTTATTGCTTGTAATTAGTTTTCGGCATACTGTGAAAACAATCTCTCCAGATCGGGTTGTTTTCACCCTTCACCAGAGAGTCTGAGGCCACTTGGCTCCATCCGAGTTCAATATGGAGTGGAGCCTTCAGGCTGCCAAGAACTCGGAGCGCAGCAGCTTCTTAACCCCCTGCTGACTTTGGCCTCAGGATTTGTGGCTTTAAATGACGTGCGCAAGATATTCCAGTTGCTGTGAATGCACATGACAAAGTCATTTCGTCACTGTGTGCCTTGGGTGAAGCACAAACCAGGTCATGTATATGTGGAATTGAGGTTGGTCTGTGATTAATTAAGATGCAGAACGTGTGTGTTCCTGCATGCAACATGCCCCATTCAAATGATGATGTGTTGCGATGTGTTCATGACAGCGTATGATTCATTTGCATTTATGAAGACAAGACGTTATGACTGTTAGTGCCACGAGGTGTCACACTTACATCGTCTGAGTTGAACACAGGCTTTTTTGAGATGGCTCTGGGGTAATAATTCTCCTATAGAAGGTGACTGATTTCTGTCTGTCTCATGCACAACCAAACACCTGATATCACTCCAATTAAGCTGTAAAGTCACGACAGCTCTGTTAAAGGGAAGTCATTCCACCATTTGTGCCTTCCTGTGCTCCGACGTGCTGTATGTGCCAGACTTTACAGTTACCGTGATGCTGATATTTGGTGTCACTTATCGAACAAGGCTTCTCATTGCACCTCCACGCTCATTGGAAGTGAAGTAAGATGGGAGCCTGCCACCACCTCTCGAGCATATGGCGCTGATTGATGGGGCAGCAACTGCAAAAAAAAAATAGTGATAGTTCATTGAAAAGTCATACTTTTAATGATTTTGATATTTTCCCGTCTCTGAATGATTTAAATAGTTTGTGCTGTGTCACATATCAAAGGACAATTATGTTGTATATGTAATTTAAATGGTATAGTGTTTTAATAACCAAATACTGGATAACAAGAGTCGAATTTAATTTCCACGGTGATTACCATTTGTTTCCCCACTTCAAGCATCGACTGTCTTTTAAATGTCTGATTGTAGTGTCTATCATGCCTTGTCTGAAGGTGTTGCGATTTATTTCATTTTTTAGCACTTTTGAGCTACTTGTATGAAAAGTGCTCTTTAACTAAAGTTATCATTGTTATTATAAAGATATTTCTGGTCTACTCTTACAAAAGATAAGAGACTGATTTGACTAATTCTCATTGTGCTATCATCATAACAACTACTCTTGCCGTACCATTTGGCAGGATGTGCTTTACATTAACTATATGCAAGAGCTTAAATGACTTGTTAAATTGTTTGTCTGAGGTATTGTGCTGCTTCCCAGGGTTTCCCTCCATATCTTTCACACTCAATTTAAATGTGCAGCTCACATATTAATTAAATAAATCAGTTTGGCAGCTGAAAGCCTCAGTGATACATCTGGGTCTTAATTAGTCAAAAGGATTCAAGTGATAAACAACAGAATATGTGTATAAATGCTAAATTAACTCATCCATGATATACCTACATACAGTCTAAATATTAATTTGCCATTCATTTCCTTTTCCCCTTTGTATTGAGAGATGTAGATACAGCTTTTATTTTATCGACTGCTTTCTACAATCATGATTGTTTTGCAACATGGACATCTGAACGCATTGATCAGAGATATAATTGTGTCTCCATCAGGCTAATGAGTGGACTGACCCTGGCAAACGCTGTCTGAAGAAATATGCCATTATTCTCCCTGGATTTAAAATGATGTGCCCATGTGGACGTTACCGAGCAGAAGTCATTTTTCGAAGTAATCAATGAACACAAGGACGTGAGTGACGCACATGGTGAAAGCATAGACGGGGAAATGAGAGTATCTACTTACTGGTGATTTATTTGTTATTGCAATTACATGAAAATATTTTTTTCTTCGACCCATGTCCCTCCAGTTCATGGCAAAAAAATATAGAATAGAGTAAGAAACATCTTGTTTCTCCTATTGAGAATGTAACATCGGAGGAGGACCGAGCGGCTGCATTCATCAAACTTGAGTTTCGCCATCAACTGTACACCACAGTAACAGACCTCAGACTCATTTCTGCATCGGATGAATGGCTGAGGTTGACCACTATTGAGCGCATTCATCTCTGCAGTCACACCTCTGAACCACATCAAAAGACTGTTTAGTTGTGTGGTCAAAATATCTGCTTGTGTTTGTCTCCATTGAGCGGAAGTATTGAAGTGCAATGAAAAGTGCAAGTGCAATATTACTATTGACTGGGTAATGAGACAAACAATGAAGACCAAAATAGAAGCATTCGATGGACTATTTTCATCACTTGAAGATCTCGACTATGCAGATGATCTCTCTCTTCTTTCACATACTCATCGACACATGCAGGAGAAAACATCCCGCCTCAGTGATTTTGGTCAGAAGATTGGCCTGAAGATCAGCAAAAAGAAAACGGAAGTGATGACTCTGAACATTCCCGATCCCTCACCAAGTCAGGTTAACGGAGAAGATCTCCCTAAAACTGACGAGTTCACATATTTGGGGACCACTGTCAGACACGATGGGGGCACAGATAAAGACATCAAGAACCGTCTTAATAAGGCAAGAAACGCTTTCAAAGTACTAAATAACATATGGAGGTCACAGCAGTACACCATCAAGACCAAGCTTAAATAGTATCAAAGCTGTGTTTTATCCACCCTGTTGTACGGTTCTGAATGCTGGAGAATGACACAAGAAGACCTCAACAGACTATCAACCTTCCACACCAAGAGTTTAAGACGAATACTGCACATTTTCTGGCCAAACACCATTTCAAATGAAGACTTGTATGACAAATGCCAACAAGAATGCATGGAGACCATCCTAATGAGATGAAGATGGAGATGGATAGGACATGTGTTGAGAAAAGATCTTGCTGATATCACAAGAACAGCCTTACATTGGACACCAGAAGGGAAAATAAAAATAGGCCGACCAAGAAACACACGGAGAAGAACTGTGGAGAAGGAGATGCAGAACCTAAACCACTCATGGGGCACCATCCAGCGACTCGCCCAGGACAGGCAGGAGTGGAAGACTTTTGTTGCTGCCCTACATGCCAAGAGGCATAAAGGGAAATGATGAACTGAAGGCCAGGGTGCAGCAGCAGACACAGTACACGCAAAAACAAAAATCCAAAAGGACGGCTGCCATTCGTTATTGTTCATCCAGCGGAGGCTTACAGTATAGTTGGCACTCTGGGTGAGGTGGTTAGGCTTTGAAGATGTTCTGAGAGACGTTCACAGCTTGTCTTGGCGGTGCTGGTATGAGGTTGAAATGGCGTCTGCAACTACTGTACGTCGAGTACCGCACATCTGTTTAATGAAAACACTGGTAGAAAACAGAGGAATAACAGTCGCAAACAAAACAAAAAAAATGTGAGATTGCTGCAATCTCAAAAGGGCGGCGCTGGTGCCAGAAAACCTTCAGAGAAACGCTTGTTACGAGAGTTTCTGTCTGACTAAGAGGCTCAGTGTGATGTTGCCGCTCGTCAGGAGCGCAACATATTAGCACAGTGGCCTTGTTACATTCATCTGACGGAAACAGAGACAAAAAAAAAGGAGGACCTGACAAAGTGTTTTCCTCTGTAGGAGTCGCAATCAAAGCGAGCCCTCCGAAAAATCTTACTGTCATGTTTCACAAACTGCTCGAGTTTAACAGCTGAACACGCAAGGATCGGCAGAGTGAGAGTTGCCCGAGTAGAAAGGAGGGAATAGACGGGGTCAGACAGGCTGAGGAGGAGAGGTAAACAGGTAGATTAAGAGCACAAAGAAGAGAGGCCTGTGATTTTTGATGACTGATGTTGAGCGTCGAGTCGGCGTAAAGACAGGAGGCTCACTCTGGCTCTTGGCGTGTAACCCCCTGTGGTGGAGATCTATAAGGCTGATCACCTTCTGTGTGAGCTGCTGCTCTTGCCTCACTGCCATGTCTCCTGGCAGAGCGCAGAGAGAGACTCCAGCAGACTACAAAACGCAGTCTCACACACACACACACACACACACACACACACGCACACACACACACACACACACACACACACACACACACACACACACACACACAGGGGCTATGCCCTGATAACCACACCGTCTTAGTGAGGAACTTAATTGGCCCGCTGCACATTTGACTTCAGGGAATGTTTTGAGACTGTAGGTGTCAAAACAACACGAGCTAAAGGTTGAAGCTGTAGATATAAAGAGTGCAAGCAAATCTCTGCCCCCTCAGTCCTCTGAGCTCAATGGCCATGACAACATATTTGCATATTGATGAGGGTACTTGGAAAGTTTTTAAGCCACGAGTAAACATTCAAATTCAAAATAATAAAAAAAAACATGGATTATTGGACTGAACGTAAACATCATTTTGGGGGGGGGGAAGCACTATTTTCTGCTCTATTTCTGGAGCGAATGTGTGCTCATTCCGTATTTTTCTGCAAGTAGTATGGCAAAACAGAGCTGTATATCAGTCACAGAGGATCTGCATCGGCAAGTGAGAGAAAATACATGAAACATGCACACACGGCATGCGTAAGAGGGCACATAAGAATACGACTTCATTATCTTTGAGTAAATGTAAACACGGTGGTAGCAACAAAAACCCAATACTGCACAGGAGCAATTCTCCTCCTAAGCCCTGTGACCACTTTGTTGTATATTTATACCAAAGTCTAGAGAAGTTAAACCACACTGACACTCCTCACATGTCGATCCCTTTCATGTTCTTAGACTGAGCTCATAAGACATGTTTTATATCCACCAGCACCGATGCTCAGGGAATCCAGTTTATTGATTTGCTGTCAGGCTTGTATCAACATGGTCCCATCAGGAGGCTCGGTACATAGCAACACAGCCAGTGGACGGCGAGCAGAGCACAAATAGACCAGCAAATGATGATGTGGGCCGGGGAAAACACAGGGTTGACCCCATATCACATGCAGCCGGCTCAAAACAAGTAGCATCACACAAATCTGCTGCGCTCCGTTGAGCTCGGGTGCATTCGCCAGACAATTGGCAGCCGGGTGATGGATATCAGTGTAGACCTGATTTAACTGAGTTGACAATCAATCCAGAAATAATGGACCGCAGCAGCACACTGTACTCTTTCCGCTCTATCTCTATCGTAAAGTTGCAGATTCAGAAATCTTAGCAGGCAGCCAAAATTGACATGACAGTTACCGCTCCACACACAAATATGCTTATTCACTCACTGACGGACTGAGAAGATTGATCACGCCCTCATATCCGTACGCTACATATGAGGCTACAGCCAGCAGCCGCTGAGCTTAGCTTAGCACAAAGACTGGTTTGAGGACACAGCCAGTCTTGGCTGTGTCCAAATGTCACAACATTTTTCTAACAGCATCTCTAAAGCTCAATAATAAACACAAAATATCTGGTTGAGTAATCTGTCATGTACTCTGACTATTTCTTTACTGGGAGCTGTAACTTCCTGGAGTCAAGAAATAGTTAAACGAGTGTTAATGTGACATGACAATCTGTAAAACCATTTTTATTTAAAAATGTAAATGTGTTTATTAAGCTTGTAGGCAGATTTTGTAACTGTTGGACAGAGCAAGGCTAGCTGTTAACCCCCGTTTTGTGCTAAGCTAAGCACAAATCAACTGGGAAGATACGTGCATTGGTGTGTGCATGTATTTATGAGTTCTGGTAAAAAGATAAAATACAACCCAGGTTCGTCAAGTCCTCCTTTGTCTCAATGATTGCGACGTCAACAGTGCTGCTCATGTTACGAAGTAATCTACCAGAAAAGTGCTCTTGTACCGGTAATTACTTGATTGGTCAATGCAGTCAATTTCACAAAATGTTGCATTGTGGGGCAAGGTTGGGTCAGAATCATCATTGGTTTTCATTGCAATGGAGACGGGGGCTGTGTGTTTGTCGCAGTGCTATTATCAGTTGGAACACTGCCCATTTGAAACACCTGCTCACAACACACATCTCATTCAGCAAACAGGCAACTTGACCTCGGCTATTTGCTGTACTTGCAGGGTCACCCGTCCCTTTAAACAAGGGAAAGGTACCTTTCCCCCCCCCCCCCCCCCCCCCCGACCAAAACATCCTCTTCTTCTTCTCTCTTTGATTGCCACCCCAACATCCCAGAAATCACTCACATCCATTGTGAGTGACAGGTAGAGGAATGACGGAGGACGATAAATCGATGCCGGTGCATTTGGCAGTCATTCCTCTTCTCTAACCTTTCATCCGCTCCACCAAGAGGTCAAATCAAAGCCCCATCAGACATTCCAACGATGTGGAATGAATTATTGCATGATTTGAAAAATAAAAAATAAAATCTGCTCAACAGAATGAAATGTGTCGAGACAATATACCGGATCTCTGTATGTGGCCATTTTTAAGAATTGAAAAACCACACATTCCTATTTGTAAGGAGCTCTTCCTGTATCTCCAGTTATCCGATACTGACATTCTTCTTGCCATTGTATCTATAGTGCTGCAATGTCTCATTAAAACATTCAACATAACATTTAACAGATTGTGTTTTCTTATTATTACGATGTGCATGCATATATTTTCAAGAGACAGCATTTACATTGAAGCTCGGCACTGACTCACTTATTATGTGCAAAGAGATTGACTGGTATTGACGGGAAGAGCCCCCACACATCCTGCAAACACATGAATGACCAAAACCAGCTGGGTTTGACCTTTTCGAGGGTCACTGTCCGGCGCGATGAATCAGGATCAGAGGAATGCTTCACGGCGCCTGTGATTAATTACTAACAGGGCCCACAGGGCAAATTGCTGCCACAGATGACAGCTTGTGTGATAACATTTCCTATCAGCCACCTCCATCACCCCTTCCATAACTCACACAGATCACACAGCCCTGATTTAAAACCTTTTTTCAAGGAAGGTATTGCTGCTAAATGATTGAATCCTTGGGAAGAATTGCAACCTTTATTTTTTAGTGCATATTAAACAGGTAAAGGTAGAGGATGGGTAGAAAACGAAAAGATATCGTTTGAAAAAAGGTGTGTACAGACACAGACGCTTGTAGAGGATGGGTAGAAAACGAAAAGATATCGTTTGAAAAAAGGTGTGTACAGACACAGACGCTTGTAGAGGAAGCATCCAGAGTCCCTATTCTTAACCTAAATTGAAGTTGCGTTAAAGTTGAAAGATGAAGATAATTTTGTGCGGAAGATATTTCAAGTCCTTGCATTCTAAAACAACTCATCTGCCTCCCTAAAGTATGCTGTTTGGCAAATAATAGTAGACCCACTTGTTTCAGATTAGAAAAAGATTGTGGCCATGACAAAATAATGTTAAGTTCACGTTGAGGTTAGGCAACTAAAATTACCATCAAGTTAAAAGAAAAAGTGTTGAAGTGAAATGCTTTTTTCACTCATGCATCAACACTATACGGATTTCCTTTCTTCCTGCTTTGGATTGCAAACATTGGGCGTTTTCACCATATTGAACTCTGTGGTTGTATTTCTGATGAGGACAGTCTCAAATATTCACATGGAGCATCTCTGCACACCAGAATTTAAAATGCTGTTTGTGCGGGTTTGAGCAAAGTTTGTCCACTCAACATGAATTCAGAATGACAGAGCCAGCGGCAGGTCCGTGGAGGTGAAGAGGGGGAGATAATGCAAACAATACATCAACACAAAAATCCATAGTGTGCAAATTAAATCATTTTCAATCTCATTCTAGCTGTTATTTTCAACATCACTGAAACTAAACATGGCTTTATATATATATATATATATATATATATTTGAATGGTTAAAAATCTAGTCAATTTAGCATCCACAAAATCTCGATCCCAGGTAAAGCTAGTTTATTACCAACATTACAGTGGAACTGCTTCTATTTATATGGCTCGAGGATTATGGTGAAAAAAACAAAACATTGTATTCCCAGCTGCAGACAGTATATTTATGAGGTAAAACATTTTCCATTAACAACGTGGGGACTAATGGCCACAGATAAAGCACAGCTCCCCGTGCTTCCAGCCCTCAGATAGCACGTGTGTTAGATCAAACCTACATGAATACAACATCCCAGTCTATGTCAGTAGAAGAAGAAATAATGAACAACCTCATCCTCACACTTGGAAATGTTGCTCATCTAAAAAAAAAAAAAAACACAAGACGACCTTAATAATTAATCTGAATAATTATTTCATAACTTGCCCTGCTCAAGCCAAGTGAAGAGGCCTTAATGTGAGCTTACACACAGTTCCATGCAATAGTAAATGGAAAATTAAGGCAGCACGCCAGCCTGCACATGTATCTCTTCAGAACTTTATAAATGATGTTTGTGTCTCTGTGGAATTATCCAGCTAATGGATTGAAAAGTCCCCGGGGGCGACAGCGGCATAGGCACACAGTGACTCAGTCCATATATGCAGCAAGTAGCCATCACAATAGAGACTAGGGCAGATGAAGGTTGCATGTAATTACACCTAGCCTCAGGCTTAATTAGGTCACCCTTAAGTGAGTATTGTGTGATAGCGTGCGTGCGTGTGTGCGTGTGTGTGTGTGTGTGTGGATGCTGTCCCCAAACAAACCGGGGGGTTCACGTCCGTGTACAGTGGGCTGCTGAAAAGTGCCTCTTGACTCAGTTAAGAGCTTTTGGTGAAACACACTTGTGTTTGCGTGCACACTCCTGGTAATGAGTCAAATACAGTTTTGGGATATGATGTTTACATGGAACAAAGAGGTTATTTTATGTTATGCAGGATTTTAGATTGTTTGTTGTCTGCGCAGAGGTGTATTTGACTCCACCGCAGTCGGTCTCTGGCACTTCTATAGGCCTCGTAAAGTTTTTATCTCAACAGCAGAGCGCGAAGCCACTCTAGTTTACGGCCGCCGAGACGCTGCTGCTGCTTTCATCGCAATGCGGCGTTGTGGATTTGACTTTTTCCATCTTATCGCTAGTAATGGAAGATTAGAGCTTATCGTCATACTGTTTGTTTCTCTGACAAACTCCTGTGTGACTCCGGTGGAGAACAATCCGTGCAGATAACACACGGCGATCAGATACCTGAATAAAAGTTTACAAGCTTGAGTATCGGGGGTTTCTTTTATAGTAGTCCAGCTCACTAGTTTCTGCAAGTGCTTATCCAGGTTTCTGTAAACAGTGTTCTGTATGTACTGCATCCACATTCGTATGGCAGCTGTGGCAAAATGAAGCTCGAGTGTAAGTTAGGAAGTACTTTTGCATGCATAGTTTACTTCTCATATATCCTGCCATAGAGAGAGAGCGCAACTAAGTCCCGCCCACACCGGAGGGGAAAACAATCCATTGATCTCCATTGACTTTGTATTGGGTGAAGGTGCCTTCTTGTGACTTTCGTCTGCTAGCGAACAACAGAAAAATATACCAGAACCCAAAACTACTTTTTTTTTAAATAAGCGGCCAACACAAAAAACACATAGCCTTTAAGAAATGTCAGTTTTAGGCTAACTACGATGCGGTAAAATCAGAAAGCTAAGCAGTATTATGTTTGCAAGTGCCTTTGCTAACTACAATAACTTGCAATCACACAGCTAACGTTAGCTTGCTAACAGCTAACTCGTCCCGTCCTGTCATTCATTTATTTATCAACTGCAGCCTTGGTAGACATAAGGTGCTGAAATAACGCGTTTACATGCTGAAATGTTACGTGTTTAGCTTGTTACAGGCATTTTGTCCTTGGTTTCATGTCGTGGTGCCGATTGGTTTCCCCTCCAAAGACCGTGGTTTTCAGAGTTTGACACGTTGTCCCTTTTCACTCGTCTCACACGTGCTCACTCAAATATCCTTGTTGTCATTGTTTGGGGCTGTCAATCCTGCTATCAGCTGTTCTCACAGCTGGTCACAACTGTCCAATAGCACAGCGACACCCCTACATTGTTAACCAATCCCATTGTGGCTGTCTTTTTAAAACAAAAAATATATATATGATTGATTGTCTCTCTGCCTCTGCTCTATAACAACGATGACGCATCACAAGCTCCGGCAATGGTTTGAAATGACTTCCTGTCTCCCACGTTCAAAGCTGATACTAGTGGGGTACATAGAGCGCCTGGCCACGGCCATGGCCACTTACTAAGCGTTGGTATTTGACCAGTGGGAGTGGCTTTAGCACGTTGTTATGCGTGACCCTCCACCTCCCCATCACTGCCCAGTCTACGAAGAATCAACAGCCACCGCCATTACAAGCGCCTGGACTCTGTGAGGGGATTTATCTTGCTGCTGCTCAGGGCAGTCGCCTGTGACCACCCGTCCCAGGATGCCTGCCTGGCGGCCTGCCTGTTTGCTGCAGCTTTTGCAGATACAGGGAGTAACTGACAGGTGGAGCTGGGAGGTTCATCTGCTTGTACCTGCACATTTGGGCTGGGCTTTTAAAAGGGCATAAAGGACTGTCCTTCATGGGAGTCTCACTCTCTCCCAGTCGGGCCTGCTGCGTCCACCTCAGCGTTGTTTCTTGGGCTTTTTTTTTGCAACACCATATTTTCACTCATCCACACACTTCTAACGTGACTGATGTCTGTCTTACTTACACGCCCCACCAGTTAGATGATGTGTTAGTTTGTCGCCTTGAACCAGGCGGTAACACGCCCTTTGGTACATATCTGTTATGATCAACAATGCTCTTTTTCTTCATTCACTTGTCTCTCCTGATTGAAACATGATGTTTATGCAAGTCTGGTCATGTCTGAGGTCTAAACTTTATAGTCTTGTCTTGCATGTTGGATGGACTAAAATTTCACACCCACCCACTCGGAATTCAGTTGTATTGACGTCTTTCAGATACTGTCATCACAGAAGAATGGCTCATTTAATCAAACTGAAATTATTCCAAGGTGACATTACTGTCTGCATTCCACATGTTATGCTGTGTTTTTCTTCCACCGCTTCCATTTTTCATTGTCATTTTAAACTGTCAACCTTTTGTCCCTCCCTCTCTCTCTCTCTCTCTCTCTCTCTCTCTCTCTCTCTCTCTCTCTCTCGCTCTGTCCTTGATATAAGTACCCTCTGCTTCTGTCTGAGAACACCATTATTACCATGCATGGCTGTTTGCTGAAAAAGAAAAAAAAAAAAAAGATAGAGAAAAGCTAATGATGTTGGCTTGAGCTCAGAGCTAATTAAAATTCTATAAATATGGTGCAGGTAGGTGGCGTGATGGATGTAGTGTGTCAGAAGTCTGGTGAGCAGGGAGGTGCGTGGAGATGTCCGGACGATCAATACCAGCATAGTGAATGCATGACACTGCAAACGCATTTAATGAACCAACAGTTGTATCTGTTAATTACACACCAGGACACACCTTAGCATTCCTCACACTGTGCTGAACCTTGCTGGCTGCCCAGATAATGGCCGGCTATTTCACACAACAAATCTGCAAACAGTGGGCACATTCCTCTATTTTTACCCGCCCACTTTATCTCTCCCTCTCCTGCCTGCTTTCATTTATTGCAGGTAATTCTCCGTGCAACACACTCCACGCTACATCGGTAAATGTAATGCATTTCTTCTTTTGTCCCTTGACCGCCTAGTTTAGAGTAGCATCGGTATTCATTCACGCAAACATTGAGTCTCTGAAGATGCCAGCGGTTTCTCAATGTGCTGTGGAAATTGTGCAGGCCGGCGGAGGGGGTGCGGGTTAATTGGCCTATAACAGGTATTGTTGGTAAATTGAGAAATAAAAGTCTCACGTTGAAGCCCACAAAGAAATAATCTTCAGCAGCTGAAGTCAAAGTTTTTTTTAGAGAACCGCATTTTTATTTTCTAAACTCTGCTGGGAGTGCTTATGTAAAGCTAGAACAAAGCAATATTTCAGTGCCCCTCTTTGCACATCTAAGCCACGATCACAATTAGATCATTGCTGATAGTGGAGTAGTAAAATATCTATCTATCAATGCTTCCATTACACCAGAGAAATTCTTTTTTTCGGGGGAACTTTGTGCCATTTCAGTTCATGGCTTTAAAAATCCCGTAGAGTAAACTGCGGTGTAATCCCTTATTACAGGAGGAATTCGTCTGTGATGGTGAATTCATTTGAGGGTTAAGCTTTGAATATTGTCACGCACAAAGTAGTCAGACGGTTATGTAATTTACTGTGAAATACGAATGACGAATAGAGGAGGATAGGACATAATAGAAAAGAGTTAACCTTTGCTCCAGTTGAGCTGCCAATCATGGGTCTAACGCCAACAATTATATGTCAGGCAGTATTTAAATCAGCTTTTCCTCTTTAGTCACTTAACATTTACAGAGCTGTCCATCAATATCGAAACAGTTTCATTTGGTTGGCTGTATACTGCGGCACATTGGATTTGAAAGGAGATGAAGATGAGGTGAAGACGAAGACATTTTGATGTCTTTAACACCCAATAAAGATTTAAAAACCTTTCAATGCTTTCAATACAGCTTACAATGCGAGATCGAGGATCAGCCAGTACGCAAATATGCCTCAATCTGATATCCTGTTATATAATTTACCAGCTCATTTTCCCTCCAGGAACAAGAAAAACAAACATGTGGCACTGACCTGATCCGTACATCCTGCGTGATCCGTACTGCATATGTGCAAACTAGTACTGCACACCTGTGCTCAAACATTCTCGTGCACCCTATTTTTCCCAGATTATGCTACAGTGTGAACAACAAATCTGTGTTAAAATTGTCAGAAGGAGAGCTAGTTAACGTTAGCTGTTAGCAGCCAGTCCTGCTCGGCTAATTAACGGAGCTAAGGGCTAACAGCTAACGTAAAGAGTTCTTTCATTGAGTTACATGATGTGTTCCAGCTCAATTCAATACAACTGAGTGTTGGTCAAAGGACTGAACGATATCTCGAAGTGTTGAAATGTAATCAAATGTGGATTTAGATGTGAAACTTGAATAAATGCGGTTTGCAGGAATATAAAACAGATCTTATGAAAGGAATTATGACCTCTAAAACATCCTCACACTGACTATAAGCAGCTTTTAATACATCATGTAAAATACTAAAGCCAAGATATTTAATTTAGTTTTTAATATATTAATATATAGCACACTGACTCGGCTGTGTGCTGTGACAGCCTTGGCTGTTATCAAGGAGCTGGTGATAAGTGACTATTCTTACTGCGATTCTTTCAGCATATCTGCTTTATCTCTCACATTATCAGAGGAGTATCTTGACAGCTGCCAGAATTCCCTCTTGTATGACATGAAAAGCTTTTTTTCGGAGGTTTTACATCAGCAAAGACAGCACAGTCTAATAAGACATTTTCCTTTATCATTAAATCTTAGTTGGTATATTGGGACTGGTCCCACACAATCCTGAATAGGGATGAGAATGGATAAATGTAAGAATGACTGAATGCCGTTTTTTTTCTTCTATTTTTTTTTAAAGAAGCCTAATCTCTGCTTAATCTCTGCTTTCACCACGAAACACATGAAACATCATGTACATTGGATTCATGCAACTTGGTTAATGGTGGAGAGTGTGTATTTTTTTTAAAGTCAGCACATTATGGGCTAAATTTAATCCTATTACATCATCTATTTCATTCTATTATATCTTCAGTCGTCTTTTGTGTTGAAAAAGTTTGTTCAGGACTTGCACAATTCTCGGGTAGACTTCCCAAATCAACTCCCGCTGTGAGTCTCTTTCTCTTCCTCTCCGACAAACATAGTATACTGTCACCTCTGGACCATGATGTCGGCCTCTCGATGCTGTCTCTAAAGCTCTCACCAACTCTCTTCCTCTAAGTGCAGTTTCTGTTTATTTTTAACTCAAGCAGCTGCATCTTGTCTTTTCCTTTGCTCTTTTTTCAAACCCGGGCCTGTGTTCAGATGGGCTCAGATGGAGGAATGCACTCCTCTCCCGAAAGAGCAGTGGAAGAAAATACAGTAAAATATAATGGTCTTGTGTTTGTTTGTGTGGCGGTGGTGGTGCAGGTTATTATTTACAATAAAAGCATTGTATCTTATGCGACTACCACTTATTTATACACAGTAGGGGAGCTGTTTTCTGCTTATCTAGGGACTTAAGTTACAGAAAAGACCAATGTGAGACCCCTGTTGAAATCATGCATGCATGTGGTTTTACCATAGACAGTATAAAGGAAGTGGACGTAGTCACTGGGATGTCACCCATTGGTTTGTGGACTGGTGTTTTGAAGCCTGGAGTTCGCCATTTTGGCTGTTGCCATCTTGGTTTTTGGCAGTCGCCCTCTAGGTTTTTTGCAACCAGAAGTGACACGAGAGGGTGAAACGAAGTACAACTGAATGCTGCATAAGACATTTTAAGGCGACCAAAACAGCTACAATTAACTTGAACTGATGACACACTGTGAAAGGGTTGAAGTTGTATCACCAAAACAACACAAAACAACACTCAGACCGGACAATGTGTTGATGGCGACCTGTCAATCACAAGGTAGTCACGCCCTAAAACATACTCTGGTTTATTGTCTAAATGGACCATAAATTACGAAAAGAACATCCTGCTGTGTTAAAGAAGACTTGAAACTGGCGATCGAGACCATGAACTCATATTTACAATGTTTCCTGAGGTAATAAATCAAGTGAGAAGTAGAGTCATTTTCTCATATACAACCAGACCAGTCGCCCCCTGCTGGCCATTAGAAAGAATACAAGTTGAAGGTACTTCCATAATGGCTTCACCTGAAGGTTTAACTTAAGCACAACGGAAGATGAACAAATGTAAAAGGTTTACCGTCCAAAAAACAATAAGTTAAACAATAGATGAAATAATGACTACAAACCTACACTTACACTAACATATTCCCCGATAGCATACAGTCTGATAAGTATGTTTTAGAAATAAAAGCGTATTCTTTCTGACGCACATCAGCTGCTCGGAGTTCCACTTTTTGTATGAAATTCAACAGTTTTGTTTGTTTTGTTTTAATCTTGTTTCTTCGTATGGAGTGGTTTCCATAAAGTTATAAAAATAAAAAAAGCCTTTTTAATCACCTCATGGTGGCACCGCGACTCATTCTGGGAAAGTGTTGCCACCTGTCACAATGTGTCTACAGCATTGTTATTAAGTGGTAATACTAATATAAAGTAGAAAACTGCCTGAGTCAAATTGACAAATGGCAAAATTGTCCTGCGAATATTCAGCCAGACGCCCCGTCTCTGGCAGAACAACCCGTCAATGAGGTAGAATTCTTTGCATGACAGAAATATCACCCCATTGTTGTCACAGCGACCTGTTGAACAGGCCGTATCACCCTGCATGCATGGCTGAACTCTCACCCCACCTGTGGAAAACCAGACTGCCTACTTGGTAAGGAGAACAGAGGAAAGATCGGTTTTCCTGGCCTAGATGGTTTAGCCAGAGGCAGGGCCACATTGCCCTGGTTGGCGATGATACCTGGTATGGCAGGTTGGTAAACCAGATGCAGCGCCATATTTCTACTCTGCTGGGGGATTCTGCCTGGTTGCTATGCTCTTTTTCCAGAAGTAGGGAATATTTCTGCCATGCAATGCAGGTCGGTCAGCAGGTCGGTCTTCCAGAGGCAGAGCAACAGAGCGTGAAGGCTGATTCTTTTACAGTTCTAGTAGAAAAAATAAGATCTTGGACACAAAAAGTGGTTCAGCTTTGACACTTACTGTAGCTGCCTTGACATCACGTTCCTGCCTCACAAGCAGTCTCACTTGAAATGGTGGTCAGTGGAGTTGATAATGAATCAGGCGACCTGCAGAAAGAAAGAAAGCCACAGGCAATTAGGAGAGGTGCCAGAGAAGGCTTACTGCACTCAGTTATGTGCGAGTGTGATCCAAATTAAAATCTAATTTAAGGTAGTACCAAGATTTAAAAAAAAGGAAAATTAAAAAAGTGTTTCATTTATTCAATTTGCACAACTATTCCATTCCATTCGACATGTAATTTATCCTCAACAGACACAGAGTGAAATAGGTGCCCCAAAGGAGAGCTTTTTTCACTTAAAGTAGTGCTGGAGAACAGGGTTGAGCAAGCATGCATGCATGTGTGCATTTCACTACATGTGGGCGAGTGGAGGAAGATAGGGAGAGAAAAAGAGAGAGAGAAAAGAGCTGGGGGGAATTGCAATAAGGAGGCACTTGCTATGTAGTGATTGAGTTTTCTATCGATTCCAGTGTAGCATCTTTGAAAATATTGGACAACGCAAGTCAAAAGTCTCTTGACGATCGACCTTGACCTTTTCTATCCACAGCATTGTATTTATTTGACTGGATGAGCAAAACAATGCAAAATAACCAATGTTTTCCTCTCTTTTTTCCAAGTTTATACACCTCTCACCTGCCTTTATTGTTCGCCACTTCTAATCACTCACAGCGGACACCAACAGAAACCTTCAGGTGGCAACGCCAGTGTCCCCATAGAAACACACGGATGAAAAGGTGCTGGATTGTAGAGCTAAATAAGTGAGATCCTGCTGAGATGACCTGACTGCTGCCCACTCACTTACAAAGCCTATTAGTCTGACTCACCATGTGGATGACCACGCTCATGCCCATTTACCAGCATCCAGAGGATATCTAGGCAGGGAGACCATGGTGGGTGGTGGCGCTGTGATTTTCTTCTTTGTACTCAACCCACCAGCTTCTGACTCTGATTGGACTGATCGTGTTCTACCCCGTATGAGGTTTGTTTCACTGATCCGGCCCTGTGACTCATGATCTAAGCGGGAAGAAACAAGTTAAATCCAACTTAAAGCTCATCGCAGAACTAATAGTCTGCCGAACGAAAACGGTCAGAGACCAGCAAACTGCACAACAGTAAACAGTTAGCTTAAAGCTACAGGCTGAAACTTCGAGATAAATAACTTTCATATTTTGCTCAAACTGTCACTAAATCCTGACAGCAGTGCACGAGACACATAATCTGTGGACAACATCAGGTTCCTAGCGCTCCTTGTGGCATTTGAAAGAATCAAACCTGAGCAGAGGAGCAGCTGTTAATCTGCTGCTCGTGAGCTCGTGAACTCCGATCAAACGGTCGAACGAGGCAGCGTTGATCCACTATGAACGTTACTGCGTGGCCTATTTCTTGCCTCAAATGTTTTCCAATACATATTTTAGTGTGCCGTTCAGCTGTAAAATGAGAAATTTGCACTCAGAACTCATGGCATTCAACCAGGACACCGGTGTTAATGTCCACAAGTGTTTTTGAGTGATTTTGAAGTTACGCTTGTGATTTTTGTGACGTACTTATGTTACGTTATGTTTACACTTTACTTAGTTGCAGTACTTATGTCAAGCCCAATCATTATGTTTTTTTGTCTAACTACAAAGGTTTTGTTGCCTCAACATCAGCTGTAAGTGTTTCTGTTTGATTTCACCGCCATTCAACCCAATGTTTTGCTGCGACCATGCGCGTGGCTACCCAGAATGTTAGAAAGTGACGCCAAGGGGTCTGGCAAAGTGTCAGCACGTGAGCAGTTGGTATGAGAACGTGTTGGCCAAACAGTACACTCAAATATATGTTTCTGAAAACGTTTGAGGCAGGAAATAGTATCGTAGTGCAACTACAAAAAGTGGGGCAACATACTTTGGCACCATGATGTCAACACAAACTCCTTTGGCCTTGGCATTCAGGGAAGAACCAGGCGGTGAGAAGAAAAGAGTCTGCAACTTCTGGGATCTATTGAAACGGCTTTCAAAATCTAAATTATTACATCCTTTTATTGCCAAAGTACCAATTCTGATTCTATTTCTATTCTATTTGTTATTTTGGATCTGGAATCAGAGCTCCCATCAAAACATACATTTGTGGTTTCTATAGCCGTGAGGGACAGCAGCAGCCCTTTCATTGCATTGTTGAAAGGAAGAAGAGAGACGACGTACACCTACATCCACGAACAAACCAGCATGGTTACACTGAGCCAAGTCTCATCCCACTTCCTGGCTAGTTTACCACACAGACTATTGCTACATTTATACACAGCAGTTTCAAAAGTTAAGTCACAGACTAAAGCTACATAACTTACAAGACAACTATTCCCACACACATTCCATAGTTCAAAAGGCAAAAGAGAAACTGTTCACTTACATTCTGAGATGCTTTTTGTTCTATAGGTTATTTCATGTTTGGCGAGGACAAACTCGGAGATCTGCAATTAGTGAACAAGGCATGAAAGACTACAGCATGTACTGAAACTGCAGGTGAAGGATATAGATTATTTTCTTGTTAAGTTCTTTTCATTCTTGAGATTCTTTCTCCCACTTCGGTATGTCCAATCCCCGACGCACCGCAGTGTTCGTCCCTGCTATTGGCCTCGGCCGCCTCCGTGCCACATGGTGTTGTTGGCCTTCTATAACCTGGAGGTCGTTATCACGTGGAAGGTGCACGCAACCTCTCGTGGTAAATGGTAAATGGGCCGTACTGGCATGGTGCTTTTGTAGTCTTCCGACCACTCAAAGCACTTTAACACTACATGTCATCATTCATACCCATTCATACACCGTAGCACAGCTACGGGAGCAATTTGGGGTTACGCGTCTTGCCCCCACATCGACATTGAGTAACGGAGCCGGGGATCGAACCGCCGACCCTCTGATTGAAGGGCGACCCCTGCTCTAACGCTGAGCCACAGTCGCCCCAACGCTGTGCAGGCACCAAGTGCAGCAACAAGGACACCCACCTGCAAACACGGTCCAATGTTTCCGTTGGAACGTACGAGAAGCTGCCGGTAACGCCAGCAGGAATGATGTCATTTTAATATACTTCCATCCGTAAGACAAAATGGTATTGGCAGCTATGAAACCATTGTCTACACACCCAAACAGATGAAACGGATGAAATAATCCACGAATCAACAGATGATTAGTTCAAGATCCTCATAGTCTTTGTGCTCTCAAGAGCATGGGGGGCACAGGAGCGGGGTGCTAGCTGGGATTGATGCACCTGCAACACACAAAGGAATCGGTCACTGACCGACTCCCATATGCAGGGAAGAGAGTGGGACGGCCAGAGCGACGTGCTCATACAGCGCGCCCTGTGAGCGCAGGCCCTGCCAGTTTGATTAAACTATGTACATCAACAGGCCAGCACCCAAGAGGCCCCCGGGTAACAGAAGGGCATGGCTCGATGGAGTGGGTAAAGGCTGTACACGGCTGCCTTTTGCCGTCACTTTTCACTGCTGGTTTGTGTCAGACAAAAAAAAAACCCCACACAGACACCAGGTAGGGACAAGCGGTGAGATCTCAAGCGGAACACTGTGGCATCAGAGCTGCAAGAGCAGGCACCAGCTGGCCTCGGAATGTTTTAGACCCGCTGTGCTGCTGATGAATCTCTGCTCAGCTGTCTCTTACCGTGAAGTGTTTTATCTACCACGGCACACTCGCGGAACAAGATATTCTGTAAACCCATCTCCTTCTCGCCCATGTTGGCGTTAAAGAGCGCTACCTGGGGAATCTGGCATGACGCCTGAACCGGGCTGCGAGGCCTGACCCAGATATGGTGTCCCGGCGTCACACACAGCAGCCAGCGGTATCAGCAAAGCTCGACACCTCTCCCTCTCTCTCTCTCTCTCTCTCTCTCTCTCGCTCTCTCTCTCTCTCTCTCTCTATACAATTCCTTTTCTTTTTTTCGACATAGAGAAAGATCTCCAGGGGTCCAAGAAGGAGAGGCTTGCTAAAAGACGTCTGAAGAAAAATGTGCAAGCGTACACTAAACAGTGAGGCAGTGGAGATATTGCTCCAGTTCAGCAAATTAGTTTTTCAGGGTATGTATAATTATGGTTATTATAGTAATGTTTGGGGAAAAACCACTGGGAGAATAATAATGTTCATTTGCATAAATGGCAATGCGCTAAAGAGTTTAAGTCTCCTAGGTAAACATTAGCAGCTCTAGCGTTCCTCACTAAATGCAATAAGCACCTCCAGTACTTTCCCTTTGAACTTTTCAGAAGGCTTTCTGCAGACAGCAAACAGTTTACGTGAAATGAAATACCACATGAAATACACAAAACATTTCTGAATGTCCTATTGGGGCCGTGAGTAAAAACATAAGCAAAAGTGCCACCTTTGGATGTGCAGCCTGAAATGTTACACGCTGAATGACCTTCAGTAAAATTGCACTGCCAGAAGCTTTTTTGTCATTTTAACCGATTCCACAAAAGAAGCAAAAAAAACCGGAGAAATATACTGTGAAGTAAGCATCCAGAAAATCCAGGCGGGCCACTCAGGATGAGAAATGCTGAGGGTGAGAACGGGCTAATTTATCAGCATTAAGTCAAATAAGGAAGAGGTAGAGAGAAGCGGTTGTTGCGGAGAGTGGTGGTGAGGGCTGAGCACACATCAGTAGGACAGAAGCATTTAAAAGATAATTACATCATCCCCTCTCATCCTCAGTAAGTGTACAGCTGTTTGTGGCACCCCGATAAGTCTACATTTACAGTACATGGGAGTATGATCCACCTTTTTGGCAAACACATGCTTCTTTCAGCCCTTTTCCTTTCATCAAATGGCCCGTATTTAAAAAATCAGATTCAATTCAGGCAATCAAAACAGCAAAGATGATTTATTGTGTTACAATAATAATAATAATAATACATTTTATTTATATAGCGCTTTAAAAGGCACTCAAAGATACTTTACATGTTAAAAACAGAAACAATAGAAGCATTTATAATATGAACAAAATCTACGACATAAGATATAACGAAAACATACATGACTGCCTTTAGAGGTTAAAAGCAGATTTGAACAGGTGAGTGTAAAGTGCAGTTTTGAAAGTGGCGAGTGACGAAGAATGTCTGAGGTGTTGGGGCAGTGCATTGTCCATCCTGGGAGAGGGATCCCTCCTCTATTGCTCTCCCACAGGTTTCTTCCTCTTTCCTCCCCGTTAAAGGGTTTTTTTGGGGAGTTTTTCCTGTTCCGATGTGAGGGTCCCGGGACAAGAGGATGTCAAATGTGTACATACTGTAAAGCCCTCTGAGGCAAATTTGTAATTTGTGATTTTGGGCAATACAAAAATAAATTAAATTGAATTGAATTGAATTGAATTCCAGAGGGAGGGGGCAGCAACGGAGAAGGCCCTGTCCCCCCCCAGGTCCGATGCTTGGACAGAGCAGGGGGGGTAAGGAGGTTGGCGTCGGCAGATCTGAGTTTGCGGTTGGGAGTGTGATGGTGCAGGAGGTCCGAAAGGTATGAAGGGGCGAGGTTGTGGAGGGCTTTGTAAGCAATGAGGAGGATCTTGAACTGGATTCTTTGCTGTATGGGGAGCCAGTGGAGGTTCGGAAGGACTGGGGTGATGTGGTCTCTGGTGCGGGAGTGGGAGAGCAGACGGGCAGATGATTTTGGTGGGTGAGCCGTACAGGATGCTGTAGCAGTAGTCCAGTCGAGAGGTGATGAAGGCGTGGATGCGGAGGAGAGGGAGGGACGGAGACGGGCAATGCTTTTGAGATAAAGAAGGCGGGTTTTGTGATTGACGTGCCGTTCATATGAGAGAGTTTGATCGAAAATGATCCAGAGGTTGCGGACATGTTAACACAGATGCATTGCTCTTTCTGCTTCTCTTTCACACACACACACACACACACACACACACACACACACACACACACACACACACACACACACACACACACACACACACACACACACACACACACACACACTCTCTCTCTCTCACACACACTCTCAGATAGATACAGGCTTATTGCCTCTTTCACACGCACACACACACACACACACATGCACTACTTCTCCTCCGCCATGGCGAAGGGATCTACGCTGACAGCGGTCGTGACAGATTCGTCAGTGGGCGGTGTGCGTGGGTGAGTTGATGTAGTGCGCGTGGGCAGACATGATTTAATACACACTGAAGCTAACCGCAGTGAGACACGATGGCACTGCTGGTGGTCCTCAATAGTTTAGGTCGAGTTAAAGTCAGTATGAGATCATGGCTCTTCATCCTCAACTGGTCTTTACGCTTGTTCTTTTGGAACGCTGTTATTTAGCACACTGCAGCTCCTAATATATCTATCTCATAATAATCTGTGGCAACAACAAGATTAGATTTTGCTGTTGATTGTCGGACTGTTTCTGTTCAGTGATACCATGACGTGACTTTTATTCCTTTTGCTTTAAATCATTTCTATGCCGTATGTAAAGCCTTTTCCATTACCTTTTGTGTCTGTTATGTGAATAAAGTTGCCTTGCCTCATCAGTAAATATAGCCCAATTACTGCAAGAGTTTCTTGAAGAGGTATATATCTTATTAAGACAACTATCGTTTATAATGTTCGGACATTACAATTTAAACTGTCAACAAGGGAAAAAAGTTGAGTCACAAAATAAATATCACCAGAATTGGAGTTACGGGGTGTTCTTATGACAGCTGTGATATGTATCGCTTTGCTTTGATTAAAGGCCATCACTCCTTTGTGCCTTTGATAGGAGTTTGCTCTGGGCTCCAGCTGGGGTTCCTGACACCATCATGCCACGGTTTATTCCCCCGCTCAGGAGGACAATCATCTTTCGACCCCGCGGTGCTCCTTGGAGTGAGGACACAGAGAATAAATCACCGCTGCCCAGCCCAGAGACGAGGGGGAAGGCTGTTACCAAGTTGAAGAGGAGCCCGGGGTGCAGTCCAGAGAGGGAGTCAAGGGTCAAAGCTTCACTGCTGGGTTAGTAGGTCAGGTCCTGACCAGGTAGGCGGGCATTTGATTTGCTTGTGCACTGTCTGGTTAAATGACGCACAATCCTGAGAGCAAAATACCAGGGCGAGTAAACACACCGGCACAGACAAAATTACAACACTACCATGTTTCCTAACATGTCACTGGCTAGCCTGCGTTAGCAATTAGCTCGCCGAGCTTCAAGAACCAATTCTGAGTTTTGCTGCATCACTTTGTGATGGAACCAGGCCTTAAAGGGGAACTGCGACCATTTTCAAAAGTGCTACATGTCATTCCTATGGTCTAAGACAGTCCAAACACATTAGTACACATGAACAACACTCAATACAACTAGAATTACGCCTCCTCCAACCAGTCATGTGGCAGTTTACATCCACGTCTGTCTAAAATGTCATCTCCTCGTCATTTTAACTGAAGTTTGTGATGTCATCAAGTATGAAATGTGGAATTATGAATTCGGAAATATGTTATATATGACACTGAGAGCAGCCAGGGGAATGCTCTGAGTATTTTAGTATATTTAGTACATATAACAGTAGAATAAAGCTCATCTTTGGGTCTACTTGAGGGGGGAATGCCTATGAAGACTTTTATTCAACATGTGTTTGGCCCTCTTCTTTTTGGAAAATGCTAATTTGGTAAAAATACCTACAGACAAAAAATAAATAATGATATATATATTCATTTGTTTACACATATGAAGAACTGCGTAGAGAGGGAATGAAATAGTTTTCAGTCTAATAGAATTAAGTTCCTGCATGGTGAGCACTTTCCTGCACTTTAGCTTTGTCAGTGTTTTAGCACTTTGTGTTGCCTCATTCAGATTCTTCAAATTACTGTAAAAAAAAAAGATTAACAGTGATAGCACAAAAGCGGTGTCAAGGCTTTATTTTGAAAAATACAAATCCGTGGATTAGTGCCTCCAGTTCCATTTGACCATCACGTTCTGCATTTGGACAATAGCTTAAAAGCTTTCACAGATAACAGCCACATTTCCAGAGATATTCCAATGATAGTAATCACAAGGCCTGTTGTATATTTATTTATATATATATATATATATATATATATATATTTTAAAAAGCATGCACTTATCATTTGCAGTCTGAACAATTTTCAGCCCCTATGCAGTTACAATACCAAATCTTCCAAGTCATTTGTTATTAAAGAAAAGACAAAATCTCCGAACACTTTTTCAGCCAAATAAGTTATTTCAATTGCAGGGCTCTAATGAAAACGTTTGAAAACTAATTTTCAGACATGCAGCTTTCCTATTCTCTAATACAAGAACCATTTTAGAACATATTAACCATTTTAGACATGGCATATTCCCCCCCCCCCCTTGTAAACATAACACAGTAGGAGATGATTACATGCCATAACACTCCATTGCCTGCACAAAACACATCTTCTGGTACTTGTATCAATATCAGTTATGTAGAGATGGATAAATAATTTGCCTGTTTAGAAAATAGGGAGAGCGTCATGGGTGTTACAGCGGGTGGAAACACTATTCATTCCAAACTGTTTATTGAAAACACAGTGGTGGTCTTGATATCAATTTATAAGGTCCTTGTGGCACCAGGAACATTTCTACCACAACAGTATGTTAATAAGTAACTATGAATCTCTCTACACAGATATAAATGAGAATGTGTGCTTCAGAAACCCCACGGAAAGATTTATTCAAGTAAAAATGATCCGGACCCGATCTGGTCTGTCTCCTACTTAACCTTTGACCTTCTGACCGGCTGTCTCTCTGGTATTCGTTCCTCGGCGCCGCCGCCGCTAACTCTTCTGATTCTGAACACATGTTGTCTGATCCTGCTAATACCTTCAGACTCCAGCATAGGACTTTTTGATTGGTGGTGACCTTATTAATTCATCATCAATTTGTTATCTTGCAGCGCGTCTGAAGCTGCCGAGCCGACTCAATATCACCTCTCCTCAAAAAGCAATAAAGAGGATGTCAAAGGAGTGAAACATTTTACTTGAAGCCCGGCCAAAACACATCTCATCACCTGAACATGAGCCTGTCGCTGATGTGCCGGAGAACGTGTTGGATGTGCAGCACGCTAATGAATAATGATGCGAACGCCTCATCTTTCATAGAGTTATTTCATCAGCTTTTGTCACTTGTGACATTGAAGTGCGACTAAGTGTTATATTCTTTTTTACTTGCAACTTCTTTCTCGTTATTTCCTGTGTAAACATGCTAGGTGGGAATGTAATGCTTTTGGTGTTATTATTTGTTGGTTTCGTATCATTTTATCACAAATCCATTCATCGCCCCGACATGTTTCCAAGTGCGCCTCAGAATGTGGTTGAAGGCTTGTCTCGTTGAACTCTTCACCATATTAAACCGAAAATCACCGATAGCCCGAGAGTATTACATGTGCTCATGTACACAGGCTGTGATGTAGCTCCTCTTAAAGTCAGAATCTCCTGTTCCCATTTCAATTCAACTGGCCGACTGCTTCGATGGGTGGCACAAATTGAAATATGTAGATCAGCAAGAGCTTAATTTTAAAATGGTATTCTTATCTAGTACTTATTAGGACCCGCCTTTGTGTACTGTACAAAACAGCCTGAATCCTTCCCGGCCTTCATTCCACAAGATATACTGCAAACATCCAGAGGTTCTCTGTTGGCTTGAGATTGTGAGCTGTGTAGAAGATGGGAGTAAAGAAAAGTCACCGCGGTGGTTTTTCACATGTGTTTAAGTTACGCCTTTTTCACGACACAGCAGACTTCCCGAAGATAGTATCCATCTGACAATGGACGGATCCACTCCGTTAACCTGAACCGCCAGATGGTTTGTTACACAGAACCATCTGATATGCAGTCACTGGGAAATGTTTGGAAAAGGGCAGGCGCTTTCAAGAAAAATGTGGCAGATGATTGTCAATCAAACTCATGCCGAAGGCGGTTGGAAAAAGAGAAAAAACATATTTTCCATGTAGAAAAGCCTTCAGTGCTGTTTTTTTGCTCTGCTTTCCATGAAGTCGCCAGTTCTGATACCACTGACGGTACTGCAGCATCTCAGCTAATCTCTTCGGTAGTCGCCATTGGTGTTTTAAATGCACAGTCGCTCCTCCGTGTCGTCTCACCGACACCTACGCCACGGCCATAGCTGCCAGCAGAAGTCGCAGGACGCCGATTGGTCGGTGCTCTGGCTTACCGGACACAAACCCGTGACTTAAAGTCTGACGAGAAGGATTTTTGTGTGATGTGCGACCCCCGCTAATCTCGCGCCGTCGCGAGGATCCAGCTGCAGCGCAAGCTAACCACTCTGTCAAATGATGCTCGGTGGTTACAGCCTGGTTTCAGACCTCTGAACTTCCCTGTTGCATTCAGTTGCATCCTGTCGTCTACACTTAGCTGGAATGACTCTTGCCTTCCTCCTCTGACTTCTCTCACAACAAAGCAGGACCGCTGCCGACTGGATGTTTCTCTGTAAACATCCGAGAAGCATAAGGCCGGAATGTCCCAGGGGTGCTTGTGGTCACAGGGTTTCTGAGATGCTGGAGGCATATCATGCGCCGGTCAACACGCCAAGCTGGTATCAGTTCTTGCCTATTTTAACATTTAGTCAAGCAGTAAATGTGCTGGTCAAACCTGTCTGCAAGCTTTATACGTTATTCATAAGGAACTGACTGACTGGAGGAGTGTTGAGAGGGGACCAAAACCAAATTGTAGTCAACTTTCATCACTTCAAAGTCATTTTCATAGCTTAAGACATTAAATTACCTCCATCCAAAGCCTGTGAACACAAACATTTTCAATTGGCCATCATCAGAGAGTTACCATCTTATGTCTTGTCCTTGGATGTTCTTATTTTCTGAAATAAATAAATGATGTATTGGATTTGTCACAAGACTGAATGTGAATATCAAATGTGATGAAATTGCAATCAAGTACAAACCTTGTCGGGGAGAAACACACACACACACACACACACACACACACACACACATGCACACACACGGAGAGCACATCTTCATTCAGAGTGGGTATCAAATTATTCAACTGTTTTCTGAGAATGCTAAATAGGAGCAGAGCATATGTGGGTATCCACACCTTATCCCACCAAATCATCCATGTCTCATCAAGCCGTTCTCCACAGAAGAAACCCTGAATACCCCCAAATACTTCCCTAGTTATTTTAACAGATGTAGAGTGCTTCTTCTAAAATATATCTTTTAACCCGCGTGGCAAGCGCCACGGTCTCCGTCAAACTGCAGTACTAAGTTTGGAAATTCACAACAGATTGTTCAGACATTCAAGACTTCTGCAAATCAGAGTAGCAATGCACCCATGACCAAGAAATGGAAAGCAGAACTAGTCTGCCAAAAGCCCCTTCAGTCCAAAAACACACGCTGCCTTGGTATGGCAAAGCTATTACCATAAACACTGATAATGACTTCTCACTGTGAAACAGGGCCCCACGACATGTTTTCCACAATAGCTACACCATCCAATTATCTGCAGATGTTAACTTCACAGAATGCTGGTTCGCCACATCTGTCTGTTGGTGGGGGATCTCATTAGAACAAGCCTCTTTTAAACCCCAGCATCTAGCACCGCTTGGCACATTTTATTGCAGCATGTTGAGCATTTACAACAAACATTCCTCACTGCTGTAAAGGTTTGCATGTTACACTCGATGACTTCCGACAGTCAGTTCAATCCTCCTCATCGCTGCCGAATACGGTTGACAGTTTCCACGTCGACCCTTCCTCCGTGTTGTATCACTCAGTCACAAAGACTCACAATGCTTCTTTGTTTACGCTGTTTTTCAATGTATTTATTCTTTTTGTGTGGAAAACATCTGGCTGAAATCCAACACTGCATCTGCATACAAACTTGTTCTGCAACTATTATAGTTTTTCATCATGGATGATTTTTTCTTTCTTCAAAATGTGCAATTATTTTGTTCTCAAATTGGACAAGCTGCCCAGTGAGCATTTTTTGGTTCAAAAGACGTTTAAAAGACGTCTATGCCCGAGGTTGAAAAGACGTTCAGAATTGGTTCAAAAGTGAAAGTTTTTTCGCCGACTATTTGTAGACGTTGAAAAGACGTTCATGCTTAGACCAGATTTAAACGTGATTTGCAATACTATCATTTTTCGTCCTCTACATTGTGCTAATACTAATATATCATGATTTAGAGGCTTACTAAGAAACCACATCCACATTTATCAGTTGAAAGCCAGTATTGGACATCACGTTGATATCTGGTCCAAACGTGAGCGTTGAATCAACGTCTACAAATAGTCGCTAAAAACCTTTCACTTTTCACCGTGTTTTAACCGTGTATTCAACCTCACTGTGTTTTAACCGTGTATTCAACCTCACCGTGTTTTAACCGTGTATTCAACCTCACCGTGTTTTAACCGTGTATTCAACCTCACCGTGTTTTAACCGTGTATTCAACCTCACCGTGTTTTAACCGTGTATTCAACCTCACCGTGTTTTAAGCGTGTATTCAACGCCGAAATGCTTACAGTCCTTCTGGGTATATAACACATCAACAGTTTCCACTTACAGGACAAAAGACCAAGTGACACAGCAACAGTTCATTTGTATTTATTAAAGCACAATATAAATATAATAATGTTCTTTATATAAAAACATAATCTCCTTTTCCTTCTTTAAATGTCGTTTTCAAAGCCACACAGGAGCCGGTTACAGGAGATCTGCCATATTTTCAAGCTGGACATCTGTAAATAAAACAAGTATTAGAAAAACATATTGACTTAGACCAGTTTTGAACGTCTCTACACCGGAGACCATAGACGTGTCTTCAACGGAACGATGCTGACCTGGATATTACACAATATTGTTTATATATTGCCATAACCCAAACAACAATGTTTTGACCATGATCTATTAACGTTAGTACAGTACATTAACTAACACACATGTCTACTGTTTTTACTGTTCGTAACATGCTGACGCTACATGCTAACAAGCTAGTGTTAAGGCTAAATCTCCTCACAATGAAAATGGAGCCGGCTAGCACACGTGGAATGATAGCTTTCCAGACACACAGCGCTAAAAACATTACCGAAACTGATTTACAATTATAAGGAATTTAATTCCACTGATGCAAGCACGATCACAGTTATACATGGAGTACATACTCCTATGAAATATTACAATATCAACCCTCTTTGGAAAAAACTACCTCTGGTCCCAGGACACAGCCGTCCTGCAGATTCACAAGCTAAAGAGGCAGAAAAACACTTCTAACCCCCCCACATATTAATTCACGACTCCTCCCCTTCCGTCTATCTCAATTTCTATTGGCCAAATTCCCCTATGCATTTTTAGCTACTTAATCCTATATCACTTTATGTTTATCTTAATTATGCATTCCCAAAACCCTTATGATTATGACTAATTATGAATTATTAAACACTTTTATTATATCTACTAACTACAGTTTTTTGCTCAAATTTCTTACAATTCCCCCCTAACTCACAGTTCACTGTGAGTTAGCTACTCAAATGTAGTTAGTTATTCAAATGTCCCTGGAGACCTCCCCCCTACTCAATCCAGGGAGAGGCTCCCTATCTATCTAAACAGAGGCAAAGAATTCATGCACACAGATATCATTTCAAGTATTTCTGTTCAGTTCGTTTCAAGATAGAGTGCGTTGAAAGTCACTGCCTTCCATGTCTTGGGGCTGGCAGGATCAGGATACAGCCTGTAGGCTAGAGAACACATACTGAGAAGCCTTGACTGTTCTTTTACACGTGACAAAATTACATTTCTTAATCTTTACACCCTAAAATCCCTTTATAACCCAATTAAACAAAAAATTTAATCTCCAAATACTCATCCAAAACAATCCGTCTATTTCCCAAACTTCCAACATCTCACTGGATGTTTTAGAAGTCCATCTGGGCCTTTATCAGGTCCTTCAGGATCTCCGAGAGGATGGTCAGGAACCGCTCGTGAAGTCCCTCTGGTGGCCTCATCTAGACTGTGGCCATCAGAAGCTCCAATTCGTCCTCATCCTCGTCACATAACTGGTTGCCTGGACTGGTGTCTGGCTCATCGGTGAAGCAATAAACCCCTGTAGAGGTCCACGGATGCAAGGGAACCCCCATCCACAGACAACTAGGCGGTCTATGATGACAGCACACAGAATAATTACGATTGCCAAAAATGTATGTTTTCACTGGCCAAGCATACTTCCCAACCAGTCGGTGAATGGATTCGTGACACCAGAGTTGTCTGCTAGCTCTTGGCTGAGTGCTGTCAGTCCCTCCAGAGCCCTGGTCACCGATCCATCAGGAGCTGTGTTATTTGGAATGAAAGTACAGCACGCAGACCCAAACATCTGGCACACGCCACTTTTCTCTGCTAAATCATATCTAATGCCATTCTGTTCTGCAAGGTCATTAAACTAGTCTTCGCCAGCTGTGCATGCAGTCCTGATATGGCGTCACTGGTGAAGTTTACTAAAGGCTGTTGGTTATAGTAAATGTAGTTGATCCAATCGACATTTTTATTAGTCATCACCCTCTGAGAGAAAACAGATTCTAAATCTGCTGCTATTTGATTTCTGGCTTGAAAGTCATTAGACACCCCCCTTGGCAGTCTTATGACATCTTATGTACACTTGGTCATCAAAGGCTCCCTTCGGGCCACCGGCATTTCTTTTGGATCTTCTGTTAGCATGTGGGCGTGGAGAGATGAGTTCTCCATAAGTTGCATCAGTGACAGGCAAGATATGGAATGACAATATAAGTTGCACCATCGCACCTGTCCAATCTTTAGGCAGGATTGGATGTATGGTTCTTCCTCCACACCATCACCATAAATCAGCTCTAGGTGCTGTCTGTCTTAACACACTGTTATATAGATAGTCGCTAGCGTTGTGACTGTTGCTACAATTTGCAATAATTTGCAATACTACTACCTACATTGGGCCCCTTAGCTGTATCTGAGACTATACAATCAAATGGACCCTCTGTAACCTTGAACAGAGGTGGGGTATTATATTCTACAGGTGGGTAATGCCAGTGTAGCCTCTGACAAGTGTGATGGAGAGGCAAAGTGTCATCAGTAAACAGAGTTAAAATACAACTAAATTCAGGACTTATGAGTCTGAATCTTGAAGGAACTGGTGTTGCTAGGGGTTGCTAGGTCCTGATCCCACAATACAATCTGTACTACTGACTTGAAGCCGTCTATTGTACCCACCATAAATTCCCATCTGCCATTCCAGTTTCCACCCCTTACCTCATTCTCTGCGTCAGTCGTATGTCGAACCTGGTCTTTTTACAGGCTTAACAATAATCCTAATGAGCCCTTGTGGGGCAGGACTATCAGTAGCCTTTCCCTGTATTACGTAAAGTCCTCAGTCAGTCAATTTAGGTAAGTCTTAAAGGATTACATCTACCCACCCCCTTTGTACACATCACAGGCATAATATGATAACAGCTTCCCATACTTATGTGTGGCAGGCCCACACTCGTCAGTTATGATGCACAAGGTTTTGGACATCCACCCGTAAGTGTGTTCATACTTGGGACAGGAGACTACTTCACAGAAGTCGAACTGGACCGTTGATGTTGTACCTTCTTTGAACATAAGAGTGAGAGTTACATTTTCATAGGTGAGTGTCGTCAGAGAAGCCTCTCTACGTGGTCTAAGATCGGTTTGATTAGCTACTAAGGCTAAATGTCGAATCCTGATGTAGTCATGCATGTGATCTGGTTCCTGTCTGTGGTTAATTCCACATACTAAGAGGGAAGCTACTGAACTCAGGAATAAAATAATTACAGACTTCCATAACCCACTGAACCTAGAGTCTCCTACAGGACGCCCTCGCTTAAACTGTGGGGAAAACGTCATCTTCAGTACTGTCTAACCCCTCTTTTGAGGTGTCTTTGGCTTCAAATTTTCCGGTCTGATGTTCAATCCTGTCTCTGCGAGTGTCTTACTCGTTACCTTCGCTGCTGCACAGTGAGTGAGGTGGTGCCAAGTCGCTCCCATTTTACCTTTTCTGCATGTGAGGTTGCCAATACTACCTCCCATGGACCTGTCCACCTTGGTTCACTCCACCTGCGCTCGTGGACTCTTATCCACACCAGACTGCCTGGTGACACGTCAGCCTGCTTCCTTTCGTCAGCTGCTGCTTCTGCGTTTGTCACCTGAGAAAACAAAACTCGGCTCATGTTAGTTAGAGCTCCCGTATATTTCTCAATTTCTAGAGTTAGCAAGTCTAGTTGTGGTTTATCATGACGTTATTAAATCTCAAAAATTGTGAGTAGCACCTTTACTGAAAACTATTCTAAATGTGGATCTACAAAAAATGTTTGACACCTTACCATATCCCCCCTTCACCTCGATATCTCTGCTGTAAGGGATCACATGGCAACCATCTATGTATCTTGGCTATACACTGAACCTCCCCATGGTCCTGGTGACAGCATGGGCATCTGTTGATGTCTCACGGGAGGAGGTCCAGATGGACCTGGTCGTAGGTACTGCTGATGTTGTGGTGGGAACGGAGCATGTTGTGGTGGTGCATTGGGCTGTCTTCTTCTTCTTTTATGTGGGCAATCTCTCACCCAATGACCTTCTCTCCCGCATACGTAGCACTTCCCTCTACCTACAGGTCTTTCATACCCCCCTCTGTAGTTACCTCTCCCTCTGTTGGATGATCGTGCACGTCCTCTGCCTCTATACTGTGGTGGAGGTTGGTAGTACACCACTGTGTGGGCTGGTACTGCTGGATTTGGTTGGTATGAGGTCGGGGGTGCAGCTGGATATTGGGGCTGTTGTGGGGCCTGAGCCTTGGCTACGGCCATCTGTTTCTTGGCCAGATGTTTTCTAGTTATTTCTCTGTCGGCCGCCGCTATTTGAAGTTTCAGCAGCCGCCGCGTCATTCTCTCCAGATCTTCCTGTCCTCTTGTCTCCTCAGTTAGATGTCTCTGGTTGTAGTGAGTTAGGTGTTCCCTCCACATGGCATCTTCCATGTTGCTCAAGCCTACCACTCCTCCCAGCGCTGTCTGTACTGGTAGGGGCAGGCCCTTCTGCACAGTGTGTCGCCATACTACAGTGGTGGCTTCATTGCCGTCATGTCTCCCCCCTGTGGCCTCATGCCACTCTTCTTCAGCTCTTTTTAGATACCGATGCAGCTCTTCTTCTGGTTTTAGCTTCAATCCACTGAGGGAAGTCATGTTTGGCTTCGTGGGCCAGATGCTTCTCATAGTTTCCCAGTAGATTCCTCGGAAGTTGTCGAATGGGGTCTGGTCCACTCTGCGGGCCGTTCCCGTTCCTGCTTCTAGGGCATTTAACTTTATTGTCCCCTCTGTGCGGATAATCATGGCCCGTATGTCTCCCAGTGCCAATTTATCCGCTGCCGTGAGTTTTTCAAAGAGACGGATCCAAGGGCTGGCTCCTCCTCCCAGCGGTGGCAGTGCCTTCTCCAGTGTGTCCATGTCTCGATGTCCCCATGGCACATACTCCGCTTGTCCGTTGTATTTCACCAGCAAGGGGTACTGTTGGGTCTGGGCTAATGGTGGCATCTCACCTTTTACAGGATAAAGACGTTCTCGACAGCGTTCTGGTGCCTTCCTTTTCCTGTTGAACCGTCTGGGAAGTGGACAACCTCCGGCTGCTCCACTTACCTCTTCTCTTCTGTCCTCATCAGTGTCGTCAAGGGTGTCATCATCACTTGTGGCTGCTCTCTGTCTGTTTCTGGGTTTTGGGAACACATAACCGTCTGTCTTATACTCACCACTCCCCATCTTCCACTCCCGTTTTATCTTTTTTCCTCTGCACCCCATTTGACCTGCTTCGTCCTGGCAGCCCCCTGGAGTCTCCACGTCCATGTCCCCCCTTTATTCTGTACACAGGTGCCCGGAACTGCGTTGTTCCTGTAGTCAGTAAAGTGAGTCCGAGTGTGGAATCTCCCCCCTTGACAACTCAGATTGTGGGGGAACAGAGAAACAGAGACAGCAGCAGTATATTTTGTCCAATAAATGCTCTAAATGTGCTGTGCAGTGAATCAGCCTGCATGTGACATTCTAAACACTTTACCATAATAGTTAACGTAACTTGCTGTAACTTTCTAAATCCTTTAATCGCATGTGTTATGTGGGTGTGCGTGGTGTTTGTCTAGTTTCTAATGTGTGTGTTAAATGTACACACTTGTCATTGAAGTCAAAGTCAACTCACCCTCTTTGCTGTATGGTGTGTGGCCGCTGACTCCAAAACTGGGATCCGCTGCTCCACTTCCCAGATCTGGACCCACTCAACCACGCACCTTGACTAAAACCAACACAAAACTGCCAAAAATTCAGCAGTAAATGTTAGCATACGTCTGTAGTGTAAGAGAGGTCAACGATCTCTCAAATATGTTTGCGCCGTCCGTGTCAAAATTGATTCTTAGGAACGATGTAAAATAGTAAATGTACCAAAATTAGTCAATACTGGATATGTGAAGGAATCTCGAATCCACAATTGAAGCTAGAATTCCGAAATCAAACTCAACATCTAAATCAGAATCACAATCACAATCCAGTTCCAAATCAGAATTCGAAAGGTTTAAAATTGGAAGTAAAATGAAATTAAAAAACAATGAATAATTAATCAATTAAATATTAAATTCAACTTTAAAAATCAATAACTGTGTTCAAGGATATTCAATCAGAAATACCAATGCAAGTCAAACTGTTGAACTGCACTTACACTCTGGTCTGCACAATAATGAATCACAATTAAGTTCAAGAATTGAAGAACACCTGAAACCATTAATCTTTGTTAAAATGCTGAATTAAAACCAAAGTCAACGACTAAAGTTATAATGCTTAATGAAAACTAAGGTCAGGATATAAGCTCACAGCTCTTAGACAATGAATCTCTGAAAAATTTACAGATTCTAATAACTTCGCCGAACCGGAAGTTACCCTGAAACCGAACCGGAAGTTGTCCTGAAACTGGCTGTGGTAACGAATATGCTAACCGCTATGCTAACGACAAAAAACGGAGCTTCTAATAAAGCATACGCACACACAAGTATCACCAAAATCCCACACTTTAATTCCACTCATACGCCTTCTGTCTCCTCTCTCAATCCAGCAGTTATTTTCTTTACAAGCACTTTTATTTTTCATACAGAGTACCGCAACACCGGAGCTACACGTAGCTAGCGTTAGCTCCCCACAGCGCGGTCATGCAATGTTAATCATTTTAAACGTATTTCCACGCTGCTAAAACACAGACTAGACACACGTATTATTGGACTTAATGTCCGTTTTTTAGTAACCTTAAATCCTCTGGTTTAACCAGACCCTACGATCGTCGTATAACGCTACAACCTTTCACCCAGTGTGTTCTCACAATCGTATCTCCCCACAACGCTATCGCCAACACGGCAACCACGCACATGACAAGACACAATTGTTACCGGACTTATTTATCTTTTACCCACCCGAACGTCCTTTAATATCTTGCATTCAAAAGCCTCCCAGCACCCCGCGGCAATCTTACCTTTTGCAGACTCGATTCCCGGCAGCAGTGCCTGGCTGCTTCCAAAGCTACCGAAGCTGTCCTGGCTCACCAGCTCCTTCTTGTCAGTGTCTTTATTCCATTTTGAACCACACCATCCAAAACTCAAACTCTAGGCAAGGCCGGCGAGGTAATCCGCGGACATCGGGCTCTGTTAGTGCAGGAATCCCCGACCCCGACGGTCTAACTCCGCCGGTCCTACCTATACCGAGCAGTGTTGGTTTCGCCGCTCCCAAAGAATACGCAGTTCGGCCTATCAGGGCTGCCGCCCATCAACGCTTATCGATTCAACGCTCCCAGTCCGCGCAGCTTACCAAACGCTCTGAATCTCAGTATTCACTGAACTAGTCCCCTCTGCTCACCATGCTAGTATACTTCAGACTGCAAATCATAGCTTACCTCAGTGGAACTCTGCCTCCGTGGAACGTCCTCACCGGCACCTCAGAGCTAGCTGTTAGCAACGCTAGCCAAAGACACTTCCCCTAAATTCCTAAAAAACTACCTCACAGACTTTCTTAAACGGCGCTGAGTACCATTGATGTGGGCCCAGAAAGTGTGTTTGACCAGTGCAGCCTTCAGCCCACGCAGCGAGGCCGGTAAGGAAGTCCCATCTGCGGTGCCAAATTTGTTAAGGCTAAATCTCCTCACAATGAAAATGGAGCCGGCTAGCACACGTGGAATGATAGCTTTCCAGACACACGGCGCTAAAAACATTACCGAAACTGATTTACAATTATAAGGAATTTAATTCCACTGATGCAAGCACGATCACAGTTATACATGGAGTACATACTCCTATGAAATATTACAATATCAACCCTCTTTGGAAAAAACTACCTCTGGTCCCAGGACACAGCCGTCCTGCAGATTCACAAGCTAAAGAGGCAGAAAAACACTTCTAACCCCCCCACATATTAATTCACGACTCCTCCCCTTCCGTCTATCTCAATTTCTATTGGCCAAATTCCCCTATGCATTTTTAGCTACTTAATCCTATATCACTTTATGTTTATCTTAATTATGCATTCCCAAAACCCTTATGATTATGACTAATTATGAATTATTAATTATGAATTATTAAACACTTTTATTATATCTACTAACTACAGTTTTTTGCTCAAATTTCTTACACTAGCAGCCTCGCCCGCATGATGATCATAACATGATATTAATGGTATGGTAATAATATTTCGGTTTGCAATACTGGAATAAAGTAGTTCAAGTACTTACAGAGTACGTCGTTAGCGTGAAGCCTCGTTTATTCCATCAGCTCGTTCACTTCCTCATCACTCAGTAAGAGCTAGCTTGCTCAAACCTTGTCGTGTTTCCAGTCATCTCTAGAACAATGCAGAGTCCGTGCGCATGCGTATTCCAGCAGTAAACACATTTCCGCTCTAAAATAAACCAACTTCCATTAAACATGAAACAGTCTACAGTACAACTACGCCAACGCATCGTGGTGAAACAGAAACTTGTTTTGTCAAGCTCTTAAAACTGACAATGTGCGGAGGTTCCACAAAGTCAGCCACACATAGCGTCGCATGGAACAGAACAATAAGCAATGAGCTGGAAGCGGCTAAAAGCTGCAGGTTGCTTAAGATCAACGCTGGTTTGTTACAACTACATGGCAGTAATTGCTGCTATGTGGGAAAACTAGATGGTAAAAAACATTTTTTTGGAAATACGAAAGGACGTGGGCGTATACTGCAAATGTTAAAAAAAAATCCCTCACTGCACGGGGAAGCTGTGTGCACACAACATACTCTAAGTATAGGTCAAAGTCGAACCAGGAACCTGGTCTGTCAACAGTGATGGATGATTATGACGAGATGATCATTTTGATTTCCACCTTCATTCTCTCTTTCAAATAATTCTCGCAGACTTCTTTCTAACGGGGGATAAACTGCTGTTATTTTTAACAATAGGATTGATGAACAAATCTCAGAAAATAAGACCCGTGACATATGACACATAAACTCTAATCATCCTTTAGTATGTGGGATCACCAGTATTGGTATTCCTCTAACAATGCAGCGATTCTTTTGATACAAAGAATCAAATATGTCCAAACGGAGCTTTAACCGTTATTCAGGTCAAGCCCGAAAGCACATTTCGTAGAACAACCGATTGCAACACTGTTCCCCTTAAAAGACTCCCCCGTTGAAAAGGGAGGATAGGGTTGCCTGTCCCCTGTGGAGAACGTTCAACACCATGGTATCTTTGAAAATATACCTCTCACCCAAATTACAGAAATTGCAAAGTAGACATTCTCGCACGCCAAGGACACAGTGGGAGCACGTGTGTGAAACCTCTTTTATTTCATTACGCCATCAGGACAAGCTATGTCAAGCGGAGGTCCCATGCTGATAATATAATTGGCTCCTTGTATGGCAGCAAGCAAAAGCTTCTGACACCGGGCCCCCCATGAGGAAGACGGGAAAATTGAGAGGGAGTACAGCAAAGCCTTGTTGCCGCGCACACTCGCATACGTTTGTGACAAGTTACAGTGTTGGCGAGTAATTATTCTGCGTCTGCAACAACAAAAAGAAGCTAGAGTAAACAGAGGAACAAGAGTTTGCAGGTTGTACTCAGTGACTTCAAAACATAATATTCAGAGATCGCTCAACTTCTTAGAGTGCAGATACTACAAACTGGGCCTTAGAGGGGCCACGCTGCATTCTACACTCCAATGTTGAGCCAGTGCTGAGGTCCCTCAGGTTCACAGTATAAATCACGGTCGAGTTGGAGGTTTGTGATGAATTTACATACACTGTTCGCAAACGGCGCTCTCTATACGGATCTTGTAGGCACGGAGGCAGCAGAAAACATGACCTTTAAAAAGCTGCTTTGTTGAGCGATCCATTGTTGCACGCACTGCAGTGCCCATGCCTCCGTGTCCCCTGTAGAATTAGGTAGATTGAGCATGGCCTAAATTGGATCAACTATATCTCGCATGCCCGGAAACCCGGGGCTCGTTAAAATCGCCTGGACTGTAAGGCGGCCAAATACTCGGCTGTTTAGTTGATGGGACGGTGTCCAACCCGAACGCCTGAGAGAGTTCTAAACCCAATGGTCTCTGGCACGACTGCTGTCAAAGCGCAAAGCTTATTTGCTCGAGAACTCGGTCTGTACCAAACCTACACTCATCGTCATTGTTTGATATTACTGTGAACGTCATCAAACTTGCAAAGTATTATAATTGTGTTATTATAATGACAAAGTGGCTATATTTTATATTGACTGTATTTTGGCCATTTGTCGAACAAATAGTTCCACAAACCAGCAGAATTAGCTCCAATTTGTGTCTGTTTTTGAGATTCCAGGAATTACTCATCTCATTAGTATTGGACGTAACCACCCTTTAGAGTCGCATTACATGAAAGAGAGACACATTTACAGCCTTACTTGGTGCCGCACTAACAAGTGTCTGCACCAATAAAAAAGACTCTTACCCTCCCTAAATGTAACCGCTGCAGAAGCCATTAGCATCAATCAGATCTCAGCGGAGAAGGCCATTTCAGAGAAAATGAGGCTCAAATCAGCTCTGCATAATAAAATGGATGTGAAATATCAGGATTTATTGCGACTCTTAACGCCCCGGCCCCACCCTCAAACACACACACCTCCTTCTCTCCGTCGCTTTCTCGTTACTCTCTCTCTCTCTCTCTCTTTTCCAAAGTGTGCCCCTGCACTGCCTGCTGGTATCCTGGGCTGGGTAGACAGTCGCACAGCTGGGGGCTGGTGCAGAGAGGGGTGGCTGATGAACCGGGCTGCAGATGGAGATGTGCCATGGGAGATTAATCCCCCGCACAGTCAGAGGGCTCCTGAGATTTTAATTATGCCACGAAAAAAATACCGGAGAGAAACAAGAAAAAGAAATGTGAGGAACGCTGTCACATGAATTATTCATAAGCAACAACAGATAGATGTATTTTTTTTTCTTTCTCAGCTGTCGTTTCCCAACTGCATGGGACTTCTGTCCTCTCTGTCCTCTCTGTGAGGGTTGGCTGGTGGAGGGTTATGGTGTAGTGGTGGCATTCAGCATATTAATGGAGGGGGGGGGGGGACATAACATCACAGGAGAAAGTGATTTGGCGTGTTAGGGGGTAATGGCTTTCCCTCGATATTACCACTGCCTATCAATGACTGTCTGGGTTGCTTAAAAATGACCCATTTTGTAACCTGCCGACAGTAGAGACGGACAATTATGTAACGTGATGTACTGAAGACTTGAAGAGATTTTGAAAGAGAATATTAATGTTGACCATGTTTGATCCCGCTTCGTTGAGTGTTGGGATCGGTCGGGAACTGCCGAGCCCCCGGGCAGGTGTGCAGGCTACTTGTTTCGATCATTTGTGATTAATAATGTTGGAAAAAACCTGCTTAAGAAAAATGTACAAAAAAGCAACAACTTTGTCCTTTAGCTGACATTGATTACCATTCAAATTGTCACGTAGAGATAAAGAGAAGGATAACTTTTGAGACTTATGTTCGGAGAAAGAAACTGACAAATAATGTCAGTATGTAATGATGTTCGGCAAATGGCAAAGATCTGAACTTAATGATGCATAATATGATTTGCAATGCAAAATTCCATATTACGACCATATACAAACAGCTGATGATAGTCATACTAATTGTTTCCAATATATGGTGGCTGATTACATTTCATTATGATAAAATGCTAAATCATTTAAATTGGAAAACACTACATGCCGTTAATCTCATCCCCTTTCCCACTCTGCTGTTTGGGAAAGGTTCGTGAAAGTAAACTGCCTCTCGGTGAGGGGTAAATGCATGAATAAGTGCTATTTTTACTCCAGCAATTTGTAATATTGGAGAGAGGCTTTCAAGTACAAATGAGCTCATTTGTTTTCCCATTGAAAAGTCACTAAAACTGCTGCTCATGGAAATAATCTTAGCATGCCTCAAGTCTCTGTGAAGCTATTTGAACCCATTTAGTTCTATCTATTTGGTCAATTACCGATAACAATTATCTTTATTGCCTTAATAAACCATCACAATTTGGCCGTTACGTAGCAAGGATATTCCTCATTGTACAGTATGCGGGTTGACTGCTGAGCAGCCGTCTGCATGATGTATTCCAAAGGGCAATCATGGCAATAATGCTGTAATGGACTGAAGACAAATAGCCAAATAATGAGACAGAGAAATCAATAAATAAGAAACGGGCATGAAATGAGCACATACACGCACAATTAGGGACACACACACACACACACACACACACACACACACACACACACACACACACACACACACACACACACTGGATAAAGAAAACCAGGAGTTTGGAGTTAGAGCTGGCAGATTGCCCTGACCTGTATTCAGCAGAGTGACGCGCACGCTGACAGCAAAGAAGCTGTTTAGCGCGTCTGACTCATGCAATTACGCATGTCTGCCTAATGAGGGCCACCATTATTCGACATGAAAGGAGGGTGAGACAAAAGAGCCAGTGTTGGCTTTTAAGATACCAATGTGGTCAAGTCATCCTCACCGTCATCCTCTAACACAACACTTCTCTGTTTTCAATCTCGGGCAAAAAGAAACATCACTTTTGACTCAGAGTGTGACACTGAAAGAAAAAAAGGTTAGAATGTGTACCGTGAGGGTTTGGAGGTGTTGTGCCTCTAAAAGAGAGTGTGGATGTCAAAGTGGCTTGAGATAACACCATTTTTTGTTCTTCTATCTTCTAAAGTTTTGTCTTTGTTACTCGATTCCAAAATACGGAGAATATAAACAATACAAATTCAACTCAAGCGTACAGCGGCTTATGAATTCTGATTTGGTTCATTTCAGCTTGTTAGCACAATTGAGCAGCATCAGGCATGTGTGAAAAAGGGATGAACAAGAAATGAAAGTGTTAATGAACATAATGTGGAGCTTATGTCCACAGAGAAGAGGTGTTTTTTTCCCATTTTCTTACTCTGCGGCTGACACAAAAGTCAAGTGGCGTAGCTAGTTTGCATGGCGGTATCAAAGTGACGCAGCGGGAGGCACGTCTTTGTCCCTCTTGCCTCGCCGATCCCTCTGATGCTATACGTGTAAAAGGTAGTGGCTATTAATTTGACCGGTTGGGATGATAAAAGGCCAAAAGGACTTTGACTTGGTTGAAGCGAGGCTCCAGAATTTGAATTGGCAGAGGGGACAGGATCAGCAGCAAAGCGGTCGATTGGGGAGATGCGGTGAAGGGCCGCTAGATTGGACAGGAGTCTGCAGTCCAGGCTGACGGAGGTGATGGAGTGCTGTGCTGCGTATGATGGGGGTGGATATGTCACCTGCCCCGGCTTCCCTCGCCACCTGGGAAAAGCCATTACTGCGATCGATTCCTCCTCGGTACTGCTGCGCTTATTTTTCCAGTCTCCGAACAGCGGCCGCCGATTGGCTGGGAGGCGGTGAAGGAAGTCGCTGCTTGGCCAGCTGAGGGCCGCCGCTTAAAGCTCTGTTGTGTAAAAGACACGGGAGAACAGCGACGGGACTATTACGCCGTCTCCGTTTTATCATCATCAGACATCAGCGCTGTCGTCATTATCACCCTCTTCATCACTGCCATCAAATCCAAAGTCAGCTCATTCTGGAATATCATCAGTGAGCATTGTGTTCTTTGTTTAATGCTGATCACACCATATTGTGCTGTACTTTCCACAGCGAACAAAACAAATACACATTCCTACTTGAGAACAGTTGAACCTTGAATTCGTGAAGGATAAAAGCTACTGCGCCTTGTTGTTGGTGTGCCTCACAGATACCAATGCAGCACTGAAGGGTGCCAAGGACCATGTAAAAGCCTTCAAAGCCAGCTATTGTGCGGGAGTATCAGTCAAGGGCAGCACATTGTGCAGCTGAAAGGAAAAACAGGAGAAAAAAAAGCATTTCTACAACTGCGCTGCCCACCGCCTGCTAACGCTAACTTTAGCCACAACGATTTGAGATTGAATTAGCATGGTGGCTTGACCAGCGTCACCCGACTCTTGGCCCCTTACAAAAGCCCCGTTATGCATTTCCCTCTTTATTTCCTGCTGCTATCTTTCATTATTGCCTCAATCAAAACACGAAACAATGGCTTTGCCTCGGTGTTCAAGCACCACCTCTCCTTTTCAGTCTCTACTGGGAGCTGGGCATCACATAGCGGGTGTGGTGACGCTTCACCGGCTCCCGGGAGGGTTACATGAATAGATGAAACCCTTACGTTTTTGTGTAAACCCCCCCCCCCCTGCTCATTATCTCTTCTCTTCAGACTCCCGGCACCACTGTCCTGCCTCTGAGGAATGGATGGAAGCGATCCGCGCAGCCCACAAAGACCCGGGGAGATGGGTCTGAACAATAACCCAGTGCTCTCTGTGAGGCCCAGAGAGCTTTGGGCGTGGATGTTCAACACTTCCTGTTGCACAGCAGCCCACAGCCAGCTCCTTTGAACTGTCAGAAATGTACGGTGCATCATCGCAGTGTGAAGTCTTCTTTTTCTGTTGCCTTTACATTCCCTTCAAAAAGCATTTTGACTTGTTCAAAAATATTTTGGCTTTCGTCCAAAGTAGTTCATTTGTCTAAGATGTATAAATGGGAGGAAGATGGATGGATTGCTATTGCTTGTGTTTTTTCTCCCCGGGTGGAGCAAGGCGGGCTCTCTGCACATGGCTCCAGCGACAGGTCGGCACCACTTACCAATTTCTCGTTGCTTAATGGAATTCACAAGCGCTGTGTGAGATAATTGCCACAAATGATCTTAAATCACTCCAAAACAAATCCGTTCGGATGAGTGGTTTCGCTTGAGGTCCGTTGTCTCTCTAGTCGAGAGATTTTCTCTGCTTATGTGCACCACTGTTTTCACATTCTTTCATCACAGCATGTGGATTCCAGTGGGGCCTCTCTGCTTTGTTTTTCTTGGATAAAAAAACACAGGTTCGCTGTTTATCTGTACTTTCAGCATCTGGCACTTATTATAGAAGGGATGAGAGTGCAAGCTTGGATTATTAGGATTACTGGTGGATTGGTGGAAGGACGGGATTCATGGCAAGGTTAATAATAGCAAACTCTCCTACAGCAGATAGGCCGGCCTGCAGGCTTTCCCTACACCACAAACGTCTGGGCCTGCCCCCACTTTTGGAATACAGTCCATGAGAAAAATCCTCTTGAGGGCTGCTTCACTACCCGAGCAAAGGCTAACGCAAAATCAAAGATACACACAAGCATGGTAACACAAAGAAAACACAGGTGTGTGTGTGTATATATAAATATATATATAGCTTTTTACATAAACATGAAGATGACTCAATTCACAGCAATTCCCTTTAAAACAGAACGCCTCGCCGTCTGTTCAGCGCATTTACAGCTTCAACATTCCACGGTTACATTCTTAGCATCTTGCTATGCTGTCATCACGTTCATCAGTGTGTCCGCCATGGTGTGTGTGTGTGTGTGTGTGTTTGTGTTTAAGGGTGTGTACCGTACGCTCTATTCCTCAAGGCAGATATGAAAGGACCACTAATCCAGACCGACAGAGGAATAAACACAATCCCTAATCTCATTGATCCCTCGCAAAATCATTCAATTATACTCCACCACCGAGTGTGGCACCGAGCACACAGAGGGAGATGTAATGAAGGTACCAATCTCCTTCTGTCATTACCCAACGAGAGAGCCGGGACTCCAAGAAGCATGATCATAAAATGCCACACACGAGCAGAAAGACAGGCAGCTCTGCCCAAATCCCGCCATGCTGCTTTACGACCGTGCGAACGCGGCAGTCCGACAATGTGCTGCATAACCACCGGCAGTAAGACTTGGTGGGATATCACTGGAGAGGAATGTAGTCACCGTTATCAGGAGTGGGGGATAGAGGGTGGTAGTTGTAGAGAGGAGTACTGGGGGCGCCGGCGCTCTGCTGGAGGATGAGCCTTTAAAAAAGAAGAAGATCTGTATGAGGTGTGAGAACGAGAGAAGAAAAGAGACATAGGATGTAAGAGTCGAGGAGGAAGAATTTAGAGAGCTCCACAGATACACGCACCACTAAGTGACCCAGTTTAACAGCCGAAAGCCTGCTACCTATTATCAGGGGAAGACAGTTTCTCTCCCGCAGTTTTCGGCATCAGGGGCAGACCTGCTCTGATATCAGTGTGACAGCTGCAGGGTTGCTGCCGCCTGCTCATTGATTCGGGGCTTGTGTTCTTCTTTTCATCCCGTTCATTAGAGCTCTCTAAGCGGCTCCAGTGCTTGTAGGTTTGTGACATTTCAGCTAGTCACATCAAAGGCTTTGGCATGTGGGGATGCGTGGAGCAGTTCGGGGGTATGAGGGCTGTGAGCCTGAGGTTGGAACTGGTTTCACACACACACACACACACACACACAAAAGAAAATGGATGAACAAGCATTCCTACGCACTCCTTTCCCCTCGTACTATGTTTCCCCTAAAAGCAAAAATAAGTAGAGTTTAGGGTTGGGAGCTAGTTTCTTACTTTCATATCGCTCAATCGTGCATATCTGAAATGATAGAACCTTTAAGACTTCTGCAAGAAATACAGTGGAAGTTCATTCATAAAAGACTCAACATTTTATTTCAAATATCTAAAAATGATGTTTTGAATCCCATTAAAATAATGGAATGTCTGTGTGTCTGATGTTCGTTTGACATCAGGCCATTATCTTATCTTATGTATCACAATCCAAATCACATCCAAAGCTCGAGCTGTTTTAACTGTTACATTATTATTATAAACTTACAGAAACAAAGCATGCGATAGTCCACCTCATCTTCCTCTCTCTCTCTCCAACACACACACAGTGAGCATCGTGGCGCTCCTCGTCTCTGTCCTACGTCCAAAAGTCAAAATTCATTGGAAAAAAAACACACACGTAATCAGTTCCAAAATTCTCAACATGTTTTTATCGAACAAAACGTTACTCGTTACTCGAGATAGTAGATAGTTAGAACATTTATTGAACATCTTAGTTCTGTATATTAGTTGAAATCCCCTTCATATTGGTGAAGGAAAAAACGTCGTCGATCATCCCTTCAATAGGTTTTATACGATCCGATCGTCGAGTACAGTTCCACGTCTTAGACCGGCAGCGACCTTTAAAAAAAAGCAGGTACAAGAACCTGTTCTGCCTCTGGACCTCGGAGTCCCTTTCCCCCCCCCCCCCCCCCCCTGTAAAGAAAATGTTAGTTTCAGAAGTTAGTTTGATCATTCTATCATTCAGCGTGTGGGGCGTGGAACGTGGAGGAGCTAGTTTGATGTATGGCACCAGATGCCCGCTGCCAGATGTTGTACAGGCTGACATGCAGGTCTGGCACGAGGCGACTTTTCATTGCTGGCCGTGAACTAATTAATCTACTCCCGCCCTGGTTTCACAGAAGGTCACACTAAAAATATGCGAGCTTGTGAATATCTGAATGTCTGAGTATGTGTGTGTGTGTGTGTGTGTGTGTGTGTGTGTGTGTGTGTGTGTGTGTGTGTGCGTAGGAGTCTGGTATGAAATGCATATTTTAGCAAAAAAAAGCTTTTGTGTCTGAGAATGCGGCCATTCCCCAGCAGGGCTCACTAATAATACGCGATTGTGCGAGCATATATGCCGAGTATCCTCTTTGTGGGAGTATATTATGGCCAAAGAGCATGTCTGCCAGTGAGAGGATAAATTGAAACAAGCTGTGCTGGCCCCTCGCTCCTTTGAAGGTGTTCCACATCATACCTCTGATTCTGTGGAGGGTAGGAGTACTACCATAAAAGGACATTCTGTTTACCTTAACCTGCCAGCATCTGCTGGCCAGATGTTCTCAAAGTTTTTCTTTCATCTCCTCACACGAACCTTGTTTTCTTTTAGTTTGTTACTCTACATTTTGCACCGATGAGAAAGAAGAAAAGTCAACGTTCTCCATGCTGGAGGGAGGAGAGGCTACATTTGAACATTGTTTCTGTTTGCCTTAGAGAGCTCGCTGAGCTTGAAGGATTTGGCTGGAGGGGCCGAGAGGGGTCTCTCCTTCAGCCTCCGTGTACTGATGAGGACACCGATACCATAACCTGTCAACATCCTTAAGTCCTCTGCTTTGGTGAACTCATTTACACGTGTCAGACTTTCTCTCAAAGTCCCTGCTATTCTAGCAGAGGTGTTTCCTTTGGATCGCTCACTGGCTGATTGCTGAGGACTGCTAATAGCTGTTCAAAAGTCATTTTGAACCTATTTTGAAAAAGGAAGTGGAAGATGAATGGAAATATACAGTATCAGTTCACCTTGAGTACATTCTGCTTTAAAATCACAATTTCTTTCGGAGTGAAAAGAGCAATAGAAAACAGCTTAAAACACAGTATCTCTTCAGTGAATTACTTAGCGATGACCAATGAGCCTATAAATAAAAACGTGGAGTAGATTAACCTTGCATTTGGCGTTATTCTCCTCCAAAAGATTGCATGCTGTCAGCTCTTATTTTACAGCATCTCACAGAGCTGATGGTTTATGTTATGATGCGAGACCAGCATTATAAAGAGGGGAGTGACATCGTCATTCAAAACGTACAAAGAAACATGTGGTTTGAGGTATGGCGCCCTCAATATTTTCCATATACATAAACACTGGCACAACCCAGTAGGAAAAGAGAGACGTTGTTTGTTAGCATGTTATTTAAAATGTTGGACAGAAACACTGTGGCACACTAACATAAAACGGATATATACCGTAAAGCATGTATTGGTCAAAGACAGCATATCCTCTTATCAGGATGTTTAAATACTTTCAACAAATTCCCTCCGTGTTAATGTAATCAAGAGGAGCACTTTTCATGGAACGGGTTTTAATGTAATTATTTATAATGAATTCTTAACCTTGAACCTCCAGTTATTTCGATTTGAAAGAGAGCCATTGAAATGCAGCGGCAGTTAAGACCGGTAATTACGGGGCCCTTAACTGAATAGTGAGGCGGGGGAAAGGAGAATAAGAGTAGAAGGTCATTTGCTCGCTCTGCCTCTCTGCCATCAAAAACACTGTCGGAATAAATGTTTGCATGAATGAAGGTCTGACCAGAGAACGATATCCAAACAGTACAGAGCATCTGTTCAGTCGATGTTATGGATAATGATGTAGCCTTGAGAACACATTGTCACACAGTACTTGCTGCTGAATTCTCACCACATAGATTCTATACGTTAGATTCTATATGTTAAGATGGTAAATCCATCCTAGCTGAGCTGCTCACCAGTGGTTTTCCTTGCTATTCAGAACACTAAAGAATTTTAAATAAAGGCTCTGATCAAATGAAAACGGCCGTGTTGACTCGGTATCTCTTATGCTGCATTCCCACTGCACAGTACGGCACGACTCCACTCAACTTGTTTTGGGTGGATAGTACCTGGTACTTGTTTTGGGTGGATAGTACCTGGTACTTGTTTTGGGTGGATAGTACCTGGTACTTGTTTTGGGTGGATAGTACCTGGTACTTGTTTTGGGTGGATAGTACCTGGTACTTGTTTTGGGTGGATAGTACCTGGTACTTGTTTTGGGTGGATAATACCTGGTACTTGTTTTGGGTGGATAATACCTGGTACTTGTTTTGGGTGGATAATACCTGGTACTTGTTTTGGGTGGATAGTACCTGGTACTTGTTTTGGGTGGCATTTGAGTAGCATATAGCCTAACCTACAAGTCCATGCATCAATGATTATAATCCAATGATATCGGCTTAAAGTAAATGTATTTTTTGTAAAGGGCCATTCTGCATAATGAGTAAACTTTTACTTTTGGTGCTTTTAGCTTTTTCTTGTTTAATTTGACTGAAGTAACACTCTGTAGGAAGTGCACCAGGAGAAGGACAGCCAGCCCACCGGCTGACAAGTATACAAATATTTTTTCTTTCCTTATGAAACTGCGGCTGGACAAAAAAAGAGTTTGGCGGGCCGCCACACTCTAGGTAATGTATAATAACGGAGATGATGTCAGGACAGTTTCAAACTGCTTTGCTTTGGCGACCAGCTGAGGGGCTACCATCTGTAGAGGAGTAGGAAATAGAGAAAAGCAACTTGTGCCAAAAATGACTTGAATTCAAGTCGAGCCGAAGCATGCAGTGGAAATGAGGCATTTGTGGTTCCTTTGATGCTCACAGCAATTAATCAAGTCCATTATTCTGCAAGACAGCCTGCACCCCTGCTTCCTACGCACTACTGTATTTCGTTCCTTCGCTCCATCTTTTTTGCACAACTCCTGAAGAGAGGCTCCCTCTTCTTCTTCTTCTTCTTCTTCTTCTTCAAAAACTCTCTCTCTCCTTTTGTCTTCCTATTGTTTCGGATGCCACCTGAAACCCCCCTCTCACCCTCCTCTTTTTGCCGGGATAAAAGTGACAACGCTTTCAAAAGGCTGCTTGATTAGGCAGAGTGCAGCAGTCGCTGGGCCCTGCGGCTGTTGTCAGGCTCGTCTCTGCTCCGCTGCCTCTGCTGGTGAGATTTATCCTGTTTGTTTTGGTACAGCAGCAACATGTTTCTCTTTCCGTGCAGATATGCACATTCGTTCCCTCGAAAGAAAAACAGCATTTTCACAGAAGGAGAAGAAGAGAGGCTGTGAGGCTGGTACCCAGGAAGGATTTCTCACCGGCAGATGCAGTACACAACACATTAGGTGTTCCTTTTGTCTGCTCTGCTTTGAAGGCACTTCCACACCTTCATTGATGTGAACACTGATTCACACAGTAACACCTGCCGTAGGATTGTACAGCACGAGCACAAAGCGCGACTGCACATATAAATCCTGCTCAGGGATGGCAGGGAAGACGGCGCCAAGGGAAGTTATGATATTGTTATGTTGTCAGTGTGTGTTTGTGTCAGGGGGTATTCACACACACACACAAGTTGTGACCGAACACGCTGTATGGGTACTGATGTTCACACAGAATGTTATTATAAAATATTTGCGCTATGAATAAAGCAGGACGTGCCGTTAAAGCGTGAATCCAGAGCGCTGTGCCTGTCATCTTCTCCAGTGTCGACGGGTGATTAAAACAGTGTTTGTATTGTTCGCCGTCGCTCGTTGTGGATGGTTGTGTGGAAGCCTTCTGTTTATTCAAATCAGCCGTTACCAAAAAAATGATATCAAGAAAATGAGAAGAAGAAAAAGACGCACCAGCTAGAAAAGCGTGATATTACTGTTCTCATGCGGCTTCTTCTGATGCAGGAGAAAACAAACGCTGGTTGAAAAGTGTCACTTTCGTTGTCCTGGCTGCTCTGAGCGGACTGTATTGTCAACCAGTACGGGTGCAGTTTCTCAAAAAAACATCTCAAACCACAATGAAAGTACCATTCAAATTGATATAATAACAATGTGTAAATTGAATTATTTCAATATTACAGAGACCAGCTTTAAGAAGGACATAATTGGCTGAAAATGAGGAGGTAGTGGCCCTGGAGGGCCGCAGGATTGGACAGATCATGCATTACCTCAGTCTGTCTGCTTTCTAAATGGATCCACTTTTCTCAGAAGAACAACAGATTTAATAAAAAGGTTACAGCTGAATCCGGCACGAGGAGCATTTATGTCCCTATCCGGCCTTCTGTGCATTCTTTATAATGACGACATTTTTTTTGGGGCGATGGAGTAGAACATATAACTTAAGGTAAAACGGTTTCACTTGTGACAGTTGCTCCTAAACAGGGAAATGCCTCAAGAGAAACCATCTGTCCAGGGCTTCTCTCGCTTTCCCTAAGAATCATTAAAAAACAACAACACAGTGCGCCTTGAACAGCAGGGGAACAGTCCAGCCCTCTCTGTGATCCACATCACACGCAGCCAGCGACTCTCATTAACGGTGCCACCGCGGCTATTGATGCTGCACTGGCCCGGGGTCACCTGTAGGCCAGCGCCTGCCCGTTCACTGCGGGGGGGGGGGGGGGGGGGGGGGGGGTTCAAAAATGAAGTACCGTTTCCTTCCAACGGCCCACTGATGATGAATATAAATGAGAGTCACCTAGCCGGCTTGCTTCAGGAAGGACGGGTGTTAGCGTTAGCGTTAGCGTGACAGTAGCTGCATCGCCTCTTTGCGTGCGTTCACCGAATCCAGGACAAAGTGTGAAAGACCGAGACCGGGAAGGAGAGACGACAGGCTCTGCGAGGCCGTCCGTCCGTGTCCACAGAGTGTGAATTGTTGTGGCACGGAGCGATCGGCAGCTGCTCCACGCTAATTGCAGGCCTCAGGTGAGTTGGCAGCTGACGCCGTCTCAGCCATCTGAACAACGCAAGCCGAAGTAAAGCCATCATCAGAGCACTGGAGCGGAACTGAGAAACCCGCTCCGAATGCAAACACGTATCAGTCGACACGCTCATGACTCGTGTGAACGTTCATATGATCTTAAAGCAGAAAGCATCGCTGTTTCACACCTGTCGTCTGAGCGCCACACACGCAAAAAATACATTGTTGTTTAGTGTTTCCCAAGTAGTTTTATTTTCAATCTTACAGTCAGTATTAAAATAACAAACGTGACAGCAAACCGTGTACAAATGTGTGCCGAAACTCAATCTGTCTGCTCATCAGTCACACCAAAGGCGTATGGTAGCAAATATATTCAGGCGTATCCTCATGTCCCACACAAACATCATTCACTGGCCACCATTTTAAACCATTTTGTCAAGTAATGTTCTGTTGCTGCGAAATAAATGGAACCTGACAGCGCGCTGTATGCGAGGCGAGCGGGAGGCAAAATATACAATAGAGTCAAATAAATGACATATGCTGAAGACAGTAATGAGCTTTCTAATCGAGTATGACCTCCCCTGTGTGTGTGTGGGTGGGTGTGAGTGTGTTTTTTGTCTGCGCGAGAAAGACAAGTGGAACAGGGGGAGAGGAGGAGGAGGAGGAGGAGGAGGAAGGAGTTGTACTGTTTTGTATCCGCTACCCTGTTGCCCCGGGGCGATGACATGGTCTGTAGGAGTTTCTCCATTAGTGCGCGCTGACCTAATGTAATAAACATCCAGGGCTGATTCCTCCCAGACCAGGGGTACTTTATCACAGATGATGAACCCTGTTCTGGTAAGGCTTGAGGGAGGAGTATTAAGGGGGGGCGGGGGGGGGGGGGGATTCTTAAAGGGTGAGCACGGCCATTACAATGGGCAGAGACAGACTGTCATGCTTCTGCGTCAGCCCCCAAAACCCCCTTTTTCTCTCTCTCTCTCTCTCTCTCTCTCGTCTGCGAGAGAGGGGGCTATTTATAGATCAGCCTTTACAGCTGTGAACATTTTATGCTGCAACAGAAAGTTGCCTGTTTTGACGGTGCTGAGTCTCAGCATCTGAAAGCCATATGAGGAATCGTGTAAGATGATCAGGGCCCGGATTAGTTAAACTGCCTTGTTAACATCACTGTATTTTCCAGCAGAGTTGTGTTCAGATGGGAAAGCATCGGCCAGCGGTGGGGTGGTGCTGTTATGTCCCCGGAGCGGCTAAACTTCAGAGTAAACCGTCCTTTCTATCAATGCTAAATGAGCTGTTAAACACTATCGCGCTGCTCATCGCTCCCGAGAAACTCTCACTTTAAGAACTGCAGGTGCGGTGCAGAATGTGGGGTATCTGTCAGGAAGGAAGGTGTTTATCTTACTAGGGATTTTGCCAGTATGTGCACAAAAAGAATAAAAAAAAAGGTTTAAACTCACAAACCTGAGGCACAGCCTGAACTTTACACACACACACACACACACACACACACACACACACACACACACACACACACACACATCTGCGCTCATCCTTTGAGCACTGCACCAATAAAAAAGAACACTCTTGCCTTGTGTTACTCCAGACTGACCCTTAGTCCTGTAAAGAAACTAGCCAGGTGGGCTCAGTATACAAGCAAAGGAGGATTTTGTGTCCGTGTTGCTACAGCAACTCTGAGCCTCAGTGATTAATATACCTCCCACGGTGTGCTCTCATTTACCAGACAGCTAGTGAGAACCGTGGGAACCTCTGCAATTGGGTCAAGTACCGGCCTCTTACGCGTGTATTTTCACTCTCACTGTGGTAACTTACCTTGAACCCACTCTGGAGAAGACAGTAAATATGAGACTTTTGGAACTGTTTCACCGTGACTGTTTCAATTGCTAAAGGCTCAATGTCATTCCACTGTTTTGTTGTTTTGAGGCTTCGTTTCCAATGCTGAAAGTTAACTAAAATAAACCCACGGAGAGCAATGGAAAGCAATTCAAACCACTGCAACGTGGCGATACGCGCAACTGGTCAGAGACAAAGGTGATTACATTGGCGGGATTGGTGCAAAGAGCGGTGTACTCTTCTATAAAACTAGGAGCACACCGATAGCGGTGCTGCTCTGTACGGTGACGTCGCAGCGAAACGGGGAAACACTTGCAGGAGATCCGCCTGCCGGTGAGCAGACATCTGCTGACAAAGAGACTGGCGCTGTCAGTGGACCTCCACACATTACACAGCAACACTTAGTGATGCAGCACCTGATAAATGCCCAGGAGTTTTTCCCCTCCCAACGTTTAGCTGAAACAGCTGTGGTTTGTGTTTTGTGGGTATTTGGTGGGTAACGAGAGTCGGGATAATACATCGGCCCATTAGGAGCCATTGGTAAGTAATTGTCCGATAGCGGGGCAATGCCCTGGAGGAGTTCGCTCCTAATGGGATTGGCTGAGTTTTCACAGACAAACCATGGACTTATACTCCCTAAAATACACGGCCAGTTGGAGGGAGATTCTGGAGAGAGAGGCATGTATTTCAATAGGCTGCTATTGGTGCAAAACGTGGAGGAGTAGTGCATGTTCCGCCAGTATCCAGGAGGAGCTATACTATCATGCTGCTGATCCACCTCCATCCTCACCATGACTGCCTGTGTTTGCACATTAAAGACGTGCTTATGTATCACAAACTCCTGTTTCCTGAACCCCGGGGTGCAGGGCAGAGAAGAGGAAGCTAATGTTCGGTGCCGTGGCCTCCTCCTTCCATCGCCATTGAATCCACTCCATAGCAGTGACTTGGAAAGCCTGCTTTGCTGCCGACTCAAAAGGCAGCAGCACTCAGGGGACTGTGGGGGGTCAGGACCACCCACGCTTCACCAGGGTTTTTGCAATAGTTCCATGCACAATGGCGATGAATCTGCTCGGAGGAATTTCAAACCTGGCTGCTGCCTCCTCCAACTCTGCGATGCCGGCTGCCGAGCGTCTGTCCACCTGTGGCATGGTGGTGTGGCAGATTGACTCCATGTTCCAATCATGTGCAATGTAATGAGGTGGGCTTCAGCGGCTGCGGTTTCACTGTCGGTGGCTTTCATGGCACTTCTTGTGCTTTCTCTCCATCACCTCTCTCTCCATTACGTACATTCCTAAATTACATCAGTTTGGTGGAAAACGGTCCTTCAGGGAGGCTGAGGATGTGATTCATTTTCCTGAACCCTTCATCCTCCACCATTGATAGTGGCCTCATGTCAGGAGCATAGCACCCGCCCTCCGGTCCCCCCCCCCCCCCCCCCCAGGTTCTGAAAACGCAGAAAAAACCCGAAATCCAGTCCGTAAATAATATTCAGTAGCAGATTCCAGTTCAGTTCATCTGTGAAACTATTTATTCCGTTCAGTTCAACTGTGTCTCAAAATTGTGTGGTTTTTTTTTTTAGAGCAACTGTTCGAATGTCATTTTCGGCCAAACCACAGAAATGCATTCACTGCATAATCAGTGTGAGTTCATTTCAGCCTCCATTAATACTAATACGTATACGAGTGTGAAAGCAACAAAACAAGTGTTACATACGGATTGAAATCCACCTCTGGTGGTGGTCCGAGACACATTCTAGCCAGATGTTTAAAAGCTGTAAATGTGAGCCACATGTCATTTTTTTACCACTTCCAAGTGTGACTGCGGTGCAGTAGGTCAGTGAGCAGCCTGAGGAAGGTCCACACAGGTCTGTCCCAGTGGAAGCAACACTGGAGAGTAAATGGGGTCAGAGTCAGCAGGGATCAGTCCTCACATGTTTCTGGATTACATTACGATCAAATTCAATTATTATACGAGTGAAAACATTTTGACGGTTTTATTACATCATTACTTACCGCTGTAAGTACATTTGACTATTTTATCAGATGTTATTATACATCCATAAAGCTTTCAAATTCCATCGATACTTGAAGTCAGGGAAACTATCGCTGACACAATCACGATGATGTTTGACAGGCTAAGTGAAGCCTGCCATCATTCTGATTCTCAAAAACGAATGAAGAATTGTCCAAAGAGAGCAGTTACAAACAGGAGGACACGTTGCATTGTACGTGACCTTATTAACCAAATGGCACTGAAAAACATTGGGAAAGTTGAATTGATGTCCTTGTCAGTGTTTGACACTGTTGTGGCAGCCGTATGCGCGCCCCTTCAAATGAAGTGTGGCCCCGTATTTCAGCGCTTCAAACCCGCTGAAGGCTCCCCACTTTGAGCCTCAGTTGTTTTTTTTACCGCAATACTTTCAAACCTCTCTCCATGACAAGACAGCCGGGCGCACGTCCTGCTAATATATTTGCATTTTCATACATCTTCTGACAAATCCTGGGGGGATACAGGCCATTAGGAACCGGGGCTAAAAGGTGCTATACAAGAATGCTAAATGAGCTGTTAAATAAAATCACCTTCCTCATATTTCCTGTCCGCGGCGCTCGGCAAGCCCCCGGACCATCCTACTGCTGTAGCGCTGACGTATCGCTACGAATGTCTCACTTTCTGCAGAGCAGGGAAGGCATAGCTTGTCGTTTATGTTGCCAATGCATTGTCTCTTAATGTTACTGTGATCAATGTACATTACGCGAGTGTGCTTTGTATTTTTAAAGTAATAAAATGCTTTTTTATTATCTCTGTTACGGGCTGTAATTATTTTTTAAGGAGGATCCATGAAGTCTCGGAGTCCCGATAGTTTGGCCAAAGCATGAGAATATCTTGAACTGCATGTTGCTCATTAATTATCCCCCCTTGTGTGTTTTATGTTGACAAAAGAAACCTTTAGTTTATCCCTGAAATATATTCTCGAGAAGAAAAAGGTTTTTGAATTCTTCTGCAACATGAAACTGTCAGTGAATCACAGTGGAAACTTCATTGGCAAAAAAACTGCGAGGCCGCCCTCATCTTCTGTTTTGACCGTGTTCAGTGTTGGTTTGCCGAACATCAATAATTAAAGGTTTATGAAAACGACCTTTGGCGGGATAAGACTCTCAATGCTGATTTGATCTCCAGCGACTTGTCTTTGACTGCAGCTCTGGACTTGGAAAGGCTGTTCTAGAGCCTGAAAGCGTTAATTCCAAACTTACTTGGCCTTAAACTTCATCCTTGCTTGCTCTCTCTCCGTCTACCCGTCTAACCACACATCAAAGCGCAGGCTGTTAAAGCCCTGTGATGAGCGCTCTGGAGGCCCCAGCAGAGTCCACATCCGCTGAGGTGTCTGCATGTGAGGGAAGTTTAAAGAATCACCAGGACTCTCAACAACTTAACATCTTGTAAAAGTGGGATTATGATTTCTCATTCTCTTTTATATCCCTGAGTCTGACAGCACTGTTGGCCAAATACCAATCAAAACAACCCATTGTTGAGTTCGACGGATAACTTCAGTCTCCGGGCGGTATCGAGGCCGACTAAGGAAACTGGATTTGACAGAACTTCCACTGAATAAAGCTGTTTGGACACCGCCGCCAGAGCTTGCAGGTCAATACCAACCCGGTTTATATCACTGTATTTGTCAAGGAAGTTCATCAAATGTTTTGTCCATCCCCTCACGTCGGCAGCAGCTTGTATTTTGTTGATGAACTGCAGACATTCTGCAAAGGTTGGTGCAGGGCGGTGTATCGAAGTCTGGAATGCACGAGAATTAAAGCCCAAAGAAAGATACACATCACATAAGTGCATTTCAAGGACATGTCAAAGCCATCGCAGGTGGATTTTATTTCGAAAGTATTTTGCGTAAAGGGACCTCCTTTCAAAATGTCATACGGATAACATCAGAGCACGGTGTAAGAACCGTACAGGGTGTGATGAAGTGATGTTTTCTCCTTGCAACACATTTAAGAGGCCGTAACGAGTGGGCTTACCTATACACTAATGCGGAATGTGTCACGCTCTTCATTACACGGATTGCTGACCATTACCATACGGCGCACACTGCACAAATGGCATGTGTCATGTGTCCATTTTCCATGTACTTATTGTAATTATCTTGACATGGTGGGTATGAAAACATATGCGGGTAAAACAAGGGAAAAGAGGGGGAGTACTGAAGCTCCTCGTGTGTGTGCGCCTCAAGGCGCGCATCATTTCCATCTCTTTAAAAATAGTCTCCTAATTGTGTTTCATAACCACTATTCTGCCAACCACACACTGGCAAGAGACAAGAGAAGATGAAATGTCTTCCATGTGATAACGTTTCTGTTTATGACACATTTGATGAATGTAAAACATGACCATATGGACACACAATACCACCTACGTCTTGTGTCCTTATAAGTACCGCGTGTGCTCTGGATTAAAGTTATGATTTGACAAAGGAACCTCTTGAACAACATTTTGTAGAAATTCCAGAAACTTTTGGTGATTGACACAATGAATATTGGGCATCATACGTACATATAAACATGGACACAAACTGTCCGAGCCCCTTCCATCTGGCAGGAGGCTGCGGCCCATCAGGACCAAGACCTCACGCTACATGCACAGTTTCGTCCTCATCAGTCGGGCTCATCAGTAAAGCCCGGGACCCCCCACTGACTCTGACATCCCCAGGACAGTTTCCTACCGGCACACTCCCCTGCACATCCCTTCACATTTAAATACACTTGACACTTTAATATTACACTTCATTATACTTGTTGATAGTACTGTTATCTGTTTGTTGTGCACTTTATGTTATTTGATGAATATGTTTCTATTTCTTGCACTGTGTTGATTGTTTAATGTTATGCACCACCCGCCATGACAAATTCCTTTCATGTGGAACATACATTGGCAATAAACGGTTTCTGATTGAACACCATGTGCTCGCTGACCTACGCTTCTCAAGTTGTTTTGCTGGATTTGTCAGTCAGTTGACTGCATTTTATTTGCCTGTATTTATAGACGAATGGAAATAGCCAAAAAAAAAAAGAAGCCAGCCTAAAATCTTCAGAATGCTTTTCAGACCTTGAAAAAGCCCATGGGAGTGGATTATATTTTTAGTAACATAAAGAAATGTTTTCTCTCTTGGGGCAATTCTGAGAAGCAGCAAAAAGGTGAATCATCTCAAAGACGCTCGGCTGGCTCGTATATATTTCTCATCTCGTTATCTAAGGCTCACGTCTTGCTGCTGCCCCTGTAGTGACCAGCAGCAGGTCTTCCCGCGTCGGTCCATGTGTTTTACTGCCGTGTCTTCTGTGTTATTGATGTTTTGCTTGCTGCCTGCTGTAAGATAACTTTCCCTTCAAGGGACAATAATAACAGGGCGAAGCGAGAAGAAGTACGTAACGTTCTGTCGTTATCTTGACAGTTCGATATTAACCTTTGTAAAATAACACCGTTATTGGTGTGATGATAAGATGGCTTCTGTCAGATCAAAAACACAACTAAAATACTATTCAACTCAATCATTTACACTTCAAAATCAAGCTCGGTATCAGAAGGACATCTGTCTGCTGAGATTTTGTGTCAACTGGAAAAAAGTAACATTTTTGACTTGACAAGTGTGTGGTGGTTTGTTGTTGCTCGTATCGTTTATCCATTGTCTGTGTGACATCAGAAATCTACTTCCCTTACATCAGGGGTGTCAAACTCATCTCCACTCCGGGCCACATCAGCATCACGGTCGCTCTCAAAGGGCCGGTTGTAACTGTAAGACTGTATAACTAACTTCTCCCTAACATATTGTCAAATAACTCTCTGCATTTGATAATTGTTTATGTAAGTGTAAAAATATTGTACATGCAGTTATATAGGCAAGGTAAGGCAAGTTTATTTGTAGAGCACATTTCAACAACAAGGTAATTCAAAGTGCTTCACATAAAACCATTAAAAGCATCAAAACATAAGGCAAAAGAAAAGGAGATTTTAAAACAATTAAGAACATTCATTAAAACATTAAAAAAAACAGTGCAAGAATATAAATGAAAAATGATATTTAAACACATTTCTGTAATTATAACATAAATCATTTTAATTGAGGGTTAAGAAACCCACATTACTCTATCAAAGATCAAACTATTAAAGAAACTAAAGACAAATATCAAACACAAGTTATTACATTAACTTTGTTCAAAGCTGTTTGTGTCACCTCTCTGCATCACTAATGTTCCTCCCTGTCGTCCTGTGCATGCAGCTACATCCAAGAGCTGCTCACTGAGAGTCAGGTCTGATGAACACGGATAGATGATGTATCCGTGTTGTCTGTGCTTTCATCAACAGTTCATTACAAACACAAGTACCTGCTCGTCTCTTAGCTAGCTGTGTTGTTAGATTGCTGCTAGTTCATGAACTCGGTCTGCGATGGTGTTTCTTCACAAACTGACATTTGTAAAAGTCTGTATCTGGTCGGAGCACTGCTCACACACCTTCAGCATGCACTGGGCTGTAGCTTGTGTAAATATATGCTGCTGTGATTGCAGTCTGCCTTTTAATTCTTGGACAGTTTGATGTTTTTCTTGGAGGTTAAATTTAGCTCCGTGTTTGGTGTCAAAATGCCGACGTGAATTATATCCTTCATCACCGACACGCCTCATAACACAGAAGACAGACACGTTTTTCTCCTTGAAGCACAAACATGTATTCGCTTTCCCATCTTTCATTACATTTTCTTCCCTCTGCATCAATTTTTCTCTTCGTGGACATTTTGGGATTATTTGTCGATCTTTTTCAATCGTTGGAAAACCTCTTTTCGGGCTGTTGCCTCTCCTGTCCACCTGTTGTGATAGTTTTACTGTCAGTACACAGACAACATGCTATCTCATAATTTCAACTTTCTATCTCATCATTTCGACCATGGGGATACTTTTATTTTCAAGTCTAACTTTTAATTATTTTTCCAAAAAATAAAAAATAAATGAATAAATCTTTTTTTAATTTATTTATTTTTTTTGCTGGCGGATTCGCGGGCCACATAAAATGACGTGGCGGGCCGGATTGGGCCCGCGGGCCTTGAGTTTGACACATGTGCCTTACATTGTTACACCGTTTTGTTATCCACCTTACAAGTATTTAGGCCACATTATGCAACATGTTCTCAATGTCCCCGCAGGGATTGTTAAAGTTGAATCTAATTTAGTCTGCGACGGTCGGGAGAAATTTGCAAGATGTTGTACATAATGAGAAAACAGTAATTCACCGTCCTTCATCAATATGTATAAAGCTGGGCTTTTCTAATTTTAGCAGTTACACTCACAATATGTTGCCTGTTTAATGTCATACATCCTGAAATTGCATTCAAATGAACATTTTGTGTCCATTAACCACACGACGCAGCAAATAAATGACTAAGTTAAAGAAAAAAACAACATCAGCACAGATGTAGAGGCAGAAATCTTGTGCATCGTGGCAAAAAAATAAATCCACAGTTTATAATCCATGCTCAATTTACATCACACTCTAAATGACGACAGACAGATTCACATATTTGCATAATTTATTTCCGATATTAATTTGTTATTCATAGGATACAGCAAATTGACAAGAGTGTTTCCTCCTCCGTCTTCTCCAGATATCAGCACTTACAGCTCAAGAGCTGCAGATGTGTTTCACTGCTTGATTGAATGACAGTTCTTATTATAATTTCTCTGAAATTGCCAGGTCCGTCACCACATCTGTCCACTCCTGCCAGCATTTATGAAACAGTCTTGCCTGATTTTGAGGCGCTTCCCTGCTCCCAGGTCAATGGCCGTGGTGCCGCGGTTAGGTCGCATCTGCATAATAACCATTCAGGGCTCAGCCAAGGAATCTCAGGTGATTTCTTCTCTCCTTGTCTCTTTGTTTCCTGGCTAGAGGCAACACATTCTCATGCGTCAAACAACACAGCTTGTTGAGCTTCAAACTAACGTGTGAATATACGCTCGTTACATGCAAATTGTCTTTTCAAAACAAACTACCGTCTTAGTTTTAGGCAACCAACCCACTTACTCAGGTTTTCGAGAAGAGCCTGAGTGGCGTTGTTTTAACGGACGAACGACTCACATGACTAGCGAGTGACAAACGAGCCATGTGACTCGCGTGAGCCACGACACAAGACTGACGGTTGACGTGACAAAATGTCAAATTGAATGGCGGTACTGCCCAATCACAGACGAGTATGAGCCTCTGGCGGCTATATTTTGGGGTTCCTGTGTCAAGCGGATATATCCGAACAAAGACTTCCTTCTCCATGCGCTGCTCACCGTTTACAGTCCGATTAGCAACTCCAGACTGGAGTTGAGAGACGACGTGTACGACCGGATTGTTTCAAAAGTCGCCAGTTTATCATTTTAGACCAATACAAAGCTACGTCATCGTCAGACGCTAGCAGGTGGGTTCTGAGATTGCATTTCTTGTCCCGTTGCCTGAGATTCGCACAGCGTGGAGCACTGACCGAGCAGCAATACTTGACCGAGGGAAATGATAGCTTTTAGCAAAAAAAAAAAGAGATGTGACTGTGGATGTCCTTGTCATGACTCAGCACCAGGAGAGATCCCTCCGATCAGGGGTGTCAGCCTCTTCGACGACATCATTGTGACACAGCGGGAAAACGTGTTACGCACTGTTCACATGCATCAAATGATCATTTCTCTTTTGCCTCGAGGAACAAAAAAAAAAATCTTAGCATTTCCTCGAGAAATAATACTAGCCTCTAAAGTTGCATTCAGTCAGTGATTCCTCAAACATCTATAATAACGCAGGACTATATTTGCACTGTTGCATTATTACATAGATGTTTCAAAGGGGGTATTAATTAATAAAGGTGTGAAAACATATGCAGAACCATCTCAGCCTCCGCACGAGCTTATTGCGTCGGTAAGAATGGTGTTCACATCCACCTCAATATCCATTTGTAAACAGGCGAGAAAAATCGGTTTATCTGAGGACAATCCAGTCTTCCTTTTCTCTTTTTATTCCTGTCGCTTTTCTTCTAATACAGATAAATACCACCACAATATAAAAAGCAATAAAAGCCAGGTACAGTAGGCAGGCGGGTGCCCATCTTTTCCCACAGTGGTAATTCTTCACTTCATCCACATCAGAGCAGTGCCTCAGGAGACGGAGATGGGAAACACGGATAGAGCCCGTGTTCTTCTCTCAGTGAGAGAGAGAAGCTGAAACTGGCAAATCAATCACGGCTTGTGTTTGGTGCAGCGGCATGAAGCAGTAAATCACACACACTTGTGTCACCTTCTCATGAGAGTCTCGTAAGTGGCGACTTCAAATAGGATGCATTGTAATGCGTGTCATCTCCATGCACGGAGCTCTGTCCAAGGAGCAATATCATCACCGTGCATTCAATAATTCATCATTAGGGGTCGTCAGTCTGATGTAAACACATTGTCAAGAGGACACAAACACAGGCCTGGGGTTCAATAATTGCAATCACAGTGTTTGTCTGAAAAGAAAACGGAATTACACATGTTACTCAAAGTGGTCGGCCCGAATTACAACCGTCTACTACAAGAATAAGCAACTGCTCACGGATTCTTTTATCCAAGAAACATTCTGACGCAGGAGACAGAAAACTGAAGAATATTACAGACTAGGAACTGCATTGCTTTCATTTCATGCTGTATGGTGGAACATATTGGTATGGTGGAACATATTCATTGAACTACAGGGGTTGAATTCGTCGAGCTTCCGAGCACAAAGAGTCGCTGAAAGTCTGATAAAATTCGCAGATTTATGACGTTTTCTAAGAATGTCCCCTTAAAGTTATTACAAAAATCCCGGCAAAGGTCAAAGCTATTCACAGCGCATCTCGGAAAGACAAAGAGCTGGAATGAAAGATGTTCTCCACATGCCCAATGCGAGTGAGGGAGGGGCAATGTTGAGATGATCCCCCTCACCCAACACCATGATGCCAGATAAGGAAGTGATCGCAGCCCGAAAAACTGTGTGTTCCCCGGTTCAGATAGACAAACCAGTACTCGTATCGACTGACCAGCGATCACAGAAACTAATCAGAGCTCAGACATTTTTCTCCTTCATCTCTTGAAAGGAATGCTTCAAACGTCCACCACACACACACACACACACACACACACACACAGGTAAAGGTTTTGTATCCTCAGGATGTTTGCTACTTCTCTCGATGCTCTCATCTCTCAGTGTTGCGTTATACAATCCTATCTTGAGGTCAATGCCACGAGCAGCTTGTAATCATCGTTTCAAAAGCGAATGAAGATTTTCAAGTTGCGAATCACTGCTGCGTCACTGCCAACGGATTAGCAGAAAGTAAAAAAGACTCAACGTGCTCCTGCTGCTTGCTCACATTTCCATCCACGTCCCAATCACAGCGGCTGATTCAGGGACAATTGTTCCATACAGTCGTCTCTGAGCACCGCTTCTACAGACCACTGGTTTAATATCGAATCAATCTGAACGAATCATGAGCTCCTTCTGGCTCTATTAGAAATACAGACTTGACCATTACATTTTTAATTAACCTCCAGTACGACATATTGGAGAGCTGTCCCAGATGTCCCCGTGTAGAAGTCTGGCTAATAGAATGAAATGGCTTCACGTATTTCACTCACGCAGATATTAAATAATACGGGAAAGTGAATGTCGTTGGCCAGACTGGAGCAGAGTTTGTACTACTTATCAAGTGATTAAGGCAATCTCTTTATTCCACTCTAGTTTCCATGGAGACGTGGCTTGATTTTGACGAGCACAATGTGTGTGTGTGTGTGTGTGTGTGTGTGTGTTTTTAGCCCAAAAGTCTGAAGCAGGAAAGAGATACAGCTGGAAGGAGACTCCATTTCTTTCTTATCACGAAATGCAGACACTGTAAGGCTTTAGAATCCTGGCAACCACGGCAACCAGAAGCATATAAGGGAGATATCCGTACACTGTTAATATTAAAGGCGGCGCGTCGCTCAACATCGTTCAACTACTTACCAAAAAAAAACACCGATTGATTGAAAGTGAACGCAGTCTGAGCCGGTGCAGCCGGGCCATGGCGACGCTCACGGTCTGGACCGCCAGATGTGACTTTAAATGATCCAAGGTTTTTACTGCAAAAAACAACAACTGTGAAAGCTGCAGGGTGGAGAGCGCTACCAGAGGCCAGCCCGTTTGATGAAAAATGCAGTCATCTATGATCAACAAAGTTGCAGCGATCCTTACAGCACACGTTGGGCACATGTTTCTCACGCTCGCTGTTAAACGTCCACGCCGTTTGGAACATGGAGCGCTTTGTTATTTTCACACGAGGGGAAGAATACTGGAAACGTATCCGATGCAACGCCATATCAGCCTCAAAGAGAAGCAAAACAAAAGACTGTTTTATTATAAGGCATTGCATGAGGGTTTCTAGCGGGGATATTAGTGTTAATTGAGGATAATTACCTTTTGAAGTCGTTCATCAAAGACATTCAAAGGGTCCTTTTGTCACCAATGAAAGGTCAGTTAACACACCTGACAGTAGGGCTGTTGAAATAATTGACTTTCTATTTCAGTTACAATTCTTGGCTTCCAGTGATTATGAAAACAAGGTCATGGTCGTAAAAAAAAAAGATTGTGCTGCGTTGGGTTTTGCTCTCATTTTGTCTCGTGTTATAAATCCAGCACTCCCCCCTTTCCTTTTATACGGCTGTCGGCCTTTGGCCTGCTCGGCGGGTCAGGGATGAGCACTCAGTGTGGGAGCATCGATATTCAGTCGGGAGAACAGCAGTAATGCTTTCTGGGTGCTGATCCCTGATTATGCTACTTTGTGAACAACAAAACGTGTTAGCAGCACCAGAGCTACCAGCCAACGTACGAAAGGTCCATTCAGTGACCTTATGACGTGTTCAAGTGTAAAATGTAGCTTTTGGTGAGAAACTTGAATGAATCCAGTTGTTTGAAGGAGATGTTTTCACAGCAATACAGAAACATATATTGGAGAGGGAATTATGACCTGTTTAACTTCCTAACACCGGCTCTAAGCAGCTTATAATACAACTTAAACGAATAAAACTCAATCTTTTAATTCCTAATCATTTGAATACTGTGTTTTTATGCATATATTGTATAGATGACTAAAACAAAGTAAAAGGATTTACAACTTTTTGACAGTTTACACTAAATTCAGAGTGATTGAAAGAATTTGAAAAACAAATCAGCTGAAACCAGTTTGCTAAATATTTTTGAAAAGAAAGCTAAAAACTTCACTTCAACATTTCACAAGCTACGACTCTCCTGATGCAGGCCTGGAACTCTGCACTGATGCAATTCTTTTCAAATGTTGTATTTTCTTTAATTGTATAGCATTCTATATACTTGATGTATATGTGCATGGTACAAATACGGGTACGGATTATAATATTCTAAACTGTTTTCCTCATTATTGTCAACAGTGGTTGGTAGGTTTGGATGCAAAGACGGTGGTGGGTGTTCTGAGAAACCCCACAGCGTCCCACTGAGAGTTTCTCACTGCAGTGAGGGAGGATGCTCTGAGTCATGTGGTTCATTTGAGTCCAGCGGGGAGGGTCTGTGTTTGCTGCTTATGTCATCGCCATTAATATCTATACAACCACCATGTTTATGATGAAATTGTTTACTAGACACGAGGTGACAACGTTTCTTTCAGAGATCGAGCCTGTTCATTTTGCTCTCAAAGTGCACCAGATTGAAAAAAATGTTCTTTCTAATCGCATGATGTTTCCAAAGTCCACGAGCAATCGTGTTAAACAATCGTGATCTCGACATCGACCAAAATAATCATAATTTGGACTTTTGACGTGATCGAGCAGCCATAAAAGTAAAGCATGTTACGTATACACGGCAGCACAAACTCTCTCTCTCTCTCACACTCACACAAACATACTGTACATCTGCTCACATGCAATAGACAGAGAGAGAGAGAGAGAGAGAGAGAGAGAGAGAGAGAGATTGTGCACTGCCTGAGGAGATAATGATTTTGCTTGATCCTAATTGCAGTGTCCTGCTGGGGAGAAAATACACGTCATTATAGCCATTAGTTATAATCATAGCAAGGCCAGAGCTGGCATGCACCAACACATATCAGAGGACACGGACTCATGCACCGGAGCTGGCAGTGCAGAAATCGCCACAGGTGACGAGCCACTTTCCTCAGGCCACTTTCCCAGGGCCATGTGGCAGCCTTTACCATTTCCTCGCTGCCCCGTGGCGTCGCATTGTAAGGTGCGGAAAAGCTATTGCTTCGCGGGACAAAGTGATTTATGGCGACGGATGATTGGTAGATGGTTGCCATGTGTCACGGGTTAATGGCCATGTATGATGGATGGTGACGAAAGCTGGGTCACATTTTCCACCGCTTAGAATATGCCTTTGAAGAGTGAGGCTTTTGTGGCCTGAACTTCTCTTCCGCACTGACGGGACACGACCTCGGCAAGTATTCTTGCGAGCTTTTCTTTACACCGGGCAAGCGTTATCTTCGAGAATCACACGCCGGCTTGAGTTGCGGCGAGAGAGCCCGGCGTAATCCTCGGAGCGCATCCTTTTCTTCCTGGTGCATCTACTACATTCCGCTCTCAGGGTATCCACACTGCAGCAGCGGAGGTCACCTGCAGTTCAAAATGCAATTAACTCCATGCAATTAATTGGCGATATCAGAGGAATAAACTGTTTTGAAAAATAAGGCGCACTGTGGAATTTTCGGAGGCTATGGTTTGATTGGCTTTCATGGCGGCTTAGGCTGAAACGGTTCATGCATAATGGCTAACACTGTGCATTAGCATGCCATTGCGTCGCCTTTTTTCGCATACGGGGACGAGCGTGCGTTTGGCAGGAATATACAATTAAATACACCTGGTGTGTTTGAATCGCTGTAGAAAATAATTGCATTATTTGTGCGGGCTGCCCATTCGTTATCCTTGACTTTCATACAAATTTATTTAGCCTTGAGCACCAAGAGGAAGACTCAGCTATTCACGACGCATTGCCTGCTGCATTATGATTGCGCGGTTCGTGCACAAGCACAGGTCAAAGGCAGAGGTCAATTACAAGCTCCAGCAGGCAAATTGTCATAATACCTGAGTGAACCTGGGTTTTATTTCCAGAGAGGGGGGGGGGGGGGGGGTGAAGATGGGAACAGAGGAGCTGCCTTGTCACAAGAAGAAGAAGAAGAAAGGACACCCCGTTGATTAATTTGGGTAGAAAACAGTTTGCAGCCTTTGAACCATTTTTGAAATGACATGGAAGAAACTAAACACATTGAATCCAGCAGCCTCAAAGACAAGAGAGCAGACAACTCATTTGTGTGGTTCCAGCCCCGGTCCAGGGTCCGGTCCAGGATACTGATGCCGTGAGCCGCTGTGTAATGATGAGAGAGCTGGAGTGCGACTGCCAGTGTGGCCCCGAGACCCAGAAGTTTCTAAAAGGCATGGGAAGAAACGGCAACCAAGCTCTCCCCCCACCACGACTTGACAATGTTTGGTTCACCATCTGATATTTGACATAATGAGCAAAAGTACATGTGTGTGTTTATTTGTGCTCGTGTGTGTCGGGCTATTAGTTTGTAGTCAGCGTAGATTGGGAAGGCGTTAATGAATGGAGAAAAGGGAATCTGCTGCTCGGCACCACAACCTCCGCTGTCAACAATCCCTAATCACTGGAGACAGGCCCTATTAAAGGAAACAGACGGAGATGTCCGGCCCTCACCGGGGCCCCCTCTGAGTGCAAATCATTACCCTCCATGTGTTAAATAAAGAGATAGCTCTCTCTTCAGCACAGGCCATTAGCCAGAGTAAATATGTAACGCTGTGACATTTCGGCTGACAAATAGGGTGTAATGTGAAAGCAAACTGAAAACTGGGGTTATTAGGAAAAAGTCAAATGTGGGAAAATTAAATGGGAATGAACACATATATTCACTGTTTCCTGGTCAATAGAGAGAGAAGACACCAAACCTAATTTAGAAACAACCTTTAGCAACACCGCCTCTTTAACATTCGCACAGGGTCAGACAAGATTCACAGTAAGTTAGGTCCAGTTATCATTTAATTATATCGACTGTACGTCTTTCATCATTTGTCACTGTGACCACTGTGGTATCATTTCATTATGATAATTGGTGGCAATTCACAACACGGTCGGCATAAAAAAAAATGCTGGCGTTCCTGAATCAAAAATATGTTTCATAAGAGGCTCGTGTCACGCTTGCAGAAAGGCACAATGCCACGTGGTTATCGTTGTGAGATGATTGGTTATGGTTAGAAAAAGACATCATGGTTTGTTTTAACCATCTACCACCACATCCTCCCACACGCCTCTGGAGTCCTTTGTCGCTCAATATTCATGAACAACGCCCGCTCAATATACATCACTTGCTCTGACCAAATGTAAAACAAACAAAAGAAAGTTGTCATTCAACGTATCCATGTTTCCTGGCGACTGTACTGCCAGTCATTAAGGAGAAAGAGCTTTTTTATGTGGTTGCTATTCATACATTGGTTCAGATAAGTCTGGATACTTTCACTGTGCCGTGCTTCTTTTAATATGTTAGTGATAGTTCTATTGACTACAGGCTCACCAAGGCATTCAGATGTAAGAACAAAGGACAGCTGACCGCCTTGATCATCATGTCGTAGTTAAAAAACATGCATCTCAACCAATTCATAGTGAAATGTTTACAAAGACTTTTAAAGTCATGGGCAGAAATGACCACTTGTTGTGTCGGAGGTCAAACACAGCGTTAATATTTCCTGTGGGCCACATGGACAGAAGTCGCTCTGTCATTTCTACATCAGAAAATGATGCCTTTTATTGCAGACGTAATGGAACTGAACAGAACAGAGAGATAGCAAGAGAATAAGCCAGTTTCTGATTGCTTTCCCAAAATTCTGGTTGAGATCTAGTCATCAGTCGGGCTGCATCACACATAGCCCTCACTGCTTCACAGCACACTGCCGCCGGCGTGCCATTGTGCAAAAGGAAAGGCTGAAAGCTAAATGGGAATAACATTTCTCTGGAGTTCATGGTTTCATAAGCAAAGAAAAACACAGAGCTGACAAATTCTTCTCAGTGACGCACTGCATTCTTGTTGTCATGGTAAAACGACACTATTGTGGAAAAGGGAAATGTATTAAGTTTGTAATCATCATCAATGCTTTAAGTGGTTGCCGACAATGAGCAAAAACAGCGGGCTGGAGCCGGAGACTATAACTAGCTATCTAGCTAGCCATCCGTCTCCCTGGAGCTGAGTCTGTTATCTTTCCGGTGAACTTTGACAACTGGTGGTGTACGGCTCTCCCCTCACGGTTAGGAACGCATGTGAACCACGGATTAATTACACAGTTGAACGTTATCCATCATAGTGTGAAATAAAGTTCTACTGACGATCGATAAATCAGAAAAAGATGCGATCAGAACTTTTCTAGTCGTCGATCTCTGATATTGTTACATTGTAAACAACCACTCCGTGTTTAAACCGACAGGACGGTGGTCGCACCGCTAACGGCTAACCAACGAAGGTTCCGTTCAGTTACATTGTGATGCGTTCAGGCTCTGTTCAGTGAAAGTGAGTATTGGGCCGAGGTAAATTATAACATGTCATGATGTGTTCACATGCAATCTTTTAAAATGTAGTGTTGGTGAGAAACATGAATGAATACAGTTGTTTGAAGGAGATGTTTTCACAACAACATAAATATATATTAGAGAGGGAACTATAAGCCGTTTACAATACCTCTAAGCGCCTTATAATACATGAATAAAACTACTAATGATTTTTGGTTTTATCAATAAAATTACAATCTTTTATTTCCTCGTCATTTGGATTTTATGAAGAAAAAAAAACGAAAGTTACGAACGTAACTACGGTTCTATGAATCCTGGATGACCGCCAGAGGCAGTGCTTAACACTGGATGTATCCCGTCTCGCGCATGCGCAGGTCGAATATTTATATCAACAAAGTCACGTGTGACCTCGGATGACCACCGTCATCTATAAGTTCCGGTGTCATCCTGAGCTCAGTCCTATGGAATCTTCTCGCGAGTTCACGGGATTCCGAGTGACCAAGAACTCTGGCGGTCATCCAGGATTCATAGAACCGTAGTTACGTTCGTAACTTTCGTTCTATTTCATCCTTACTGACCGCCAGAGGCAGTGCTTAACACTGGATGACTTATACCAAAAGAGTCACGAGGAAGCACAGTAACTACCCCTTATAGCTCCGGCAGAGAAAATTGGCCAAGAACCCTCCCCAGTGGGTGAGGGTCGGCAACGTTAACTCTGTAGCGTTTGGTGAATGTGCTCGGTGATGCCCCTGAGGCCGCCGCACATGTATCCCCCACAGGCACACCACTCAGGCTTGCCCTCGGTGTGGAGACACTCTTGGTAGTGACCCTTCACCCCGGATGGCCGAGCGCAGCCGCTCGCCTTGTATGTATCGGCAATGGCCTCCACTATCCAGTGGGACAGGTGCCGTTTCTCCTTTTTTCTCTTAAAAAGGAGCACAGCCCTTCTTAGGCTCACCCTAACTGACTATGCAGGCGGTGGCTTCCATATAAGCTCTGAGGGCCCACACTGGGCACAGCAGCCTTGACCTCTCCTCTCCCGATGGGGGAGGGGGGGGTCAACTTTGCCAGCTGGATAGGCCGGTTTATATGTGAACCTATCCACCCCCTTGGGAGAAACACTGCCTTAGGCCAGAAAGTGACACCCAAGCCATCTGAGTTCCACCTCAGACATGATTCTTCCACTGATGGGGCATGCAGCTCGCCCCCACATTGAGCTGAATTGACAGCAAGGAAAAAACCGTCTTGCTGATAGCCATCTAGGCTCCGCCTGTGCCAGGGGTTCAAAAGGACAAGCATAAGCTGTCCAGTACCAAGGGTAGGTCCCCTGCAGGGGAGACCGGCCCTTATCCAGGAGGGACTGTAGAAACTCAGTACAGCAGGCACGGGGCGCTGTACTGGGACCTTGTTCTGAGCCGCACACTAGTCGGAGAACCGCTTCCACCTGTTTCTTGTACTGCAGGCAGGTAGACCGCGCACTGGCATTCAGAATAGTCCGTCAGACTGGTTCTATGCAGCCACTCAGCATCCGGTCGGGCCCTCCCGTGACCCCTAATTGAAGGCGGCAGGGATTGGAATGCCAAATCCGACCCTCTAGTTGCGACAGGAGATCCCTCCTGTCGGGGAAGACCTCAGACAAGCTTATAGCAAAAGCAGAGGGACTGGTGGAAAGGCATAAAGAAGATCCTCTGGCCACGTGTGAGCCAGGGCATCTTGACCCAGAGGGCTGGTCCTCTCCGTCAGGGAGACCCAGTGGGGGCAGTGGGTCGACACGTCTGGATGCAGCCGCCACTCTCCCGGTGGAGGCTTGTAACGGAACAGGAAAACCACAACCTTGTTCCATTCTCCTGGTGGGTACATTGCCCACAGGTTGGTCAGGCGAGGGGCCTCCCAAGTCAGAAGGCCACGGTGATCCCCGTAGCAACTTCTGCAGATCTGGTGCCCCATCGATAGTTCATGGGAAATCACAGCAGAGGTGCTGTCCACCGGACAAGCACATGCTTTCCCTTCAAACATGGAAGGGAGTGCTCGAGCGCTAGCTCTAGAACCTGGACCTGCGGTCTTTCAGCAGACAACTGCCCCCAGGCTGTCCCGTTCTGTCACCCTGCACCCGCCTTGAGAGGCAGGTAACTGTTGTGACAATCTCCTGGTGGAATGGAACCGAGCCCCTGGGGCTCGGTTCCTGGGACACTGTTCGCCAGATATGCACTCCCTCCATGGGGATAGTGAATAGATGAATAGACACTGTTTCGATAATATTATTGCCCTGTATCTGTACCACTTGGTATCCAAGTGAAGGCTGTTCAGCCATCCGCACTGGGGCGACAGACAGGCCCTCATAGGGCCACCCTAATGAAGGTTATGCTCTGAGAAGGGCTCAGGTAGCTCCTCTCCATGTTCACCTTGAGGCCTACCGGGCCACGTGAGAGAAGGCGAGCAGTGTCCTGTGGCGCCTGAAGCCGGGACGGCGCCTAGGTCAGCCAGTCGTCTAAGTACGGCAGTATGTTCACGCCCTGCGATTGCAGGGGGAAAGGACAGCAGTAACACACTGTGGACACCCATGGGGAGATGGGAGAGTCCGAATGGAAGCACCCAGGACTGAAAGTTGTGGTGATGCACCATGGGAACAGGCGTCGATAGACGTGAACCACTCTCCCTTGGAAATCCGCTGATGGGAGAAAGAACCCCGACAGCCGGCCTGGAGACATCTCCTGGCACCCCTGCCGGGGGGGACGGGGACGTAAGTTGGGTTGTATAGGTAGCGGTCCGGCCTCTCAGCAGGACGCCGAGGCCTGTTGCGCTACTAGGGTAAGCTGGAGGCTGAGAAACGGCCTTGTGGGCCAAAAATGGGACCCCTAGGTCTGGGGGTGCAGGCAGGTCCCTGCAAAGACCAGAGAACTGCTGCCAGGTCTGGCCAGCTCTAACAGTCCGCTGAAGCGCCTGTACAGCAGCTGACTCGAACAGCTCACCAGGCTCCACTGGGACAGTATGGAGGGTCCTCCTACATGTCTCAGATAGGGGTGACTGCACCAGCCAAACCTGGCGGCGAGTCTGAACCAGGGTGGACATCATACATCCACGTTCCCTCGATATGAGCGCAAACGCCTGCAATGAAGCATCACTGAGCAGAGCGTCGAAGTAGCCCGCTGCAGAGAATCTGCGAGGGAAAGCATGAGGTGGGAGAGGGAGTTGTCGATACGGTGCACAGCGCTGCTGTGTCCTAAGCCCTGGATAGCAGGTCATCTTTGACCCGACATTGGGTCGAGGGCACCTGGCATCGGGCCTCAGAGTCTCCTCAGGGGAAACTGATGGACGCCATAGTCGTCTAACTGGCTGGCATACGTGCAAGGCCAGATTTGCCACCTCCTGCATGGTCTGATGTAAGGTGGGAGAGAGCCCTGGTGTCTCCACCATGCACGCAACTCCCTCAGATATTCCTCGGAGGGAGGAACAGAAAAGGTGGTGAGGGCGGGAAGGTGCCTGAAGAAGGCACTCACAGGTGGATGTTCCAGCTGCTGTGTATGCCCGGCGTGCAAGCGCCATACAAATGACCAGGGTAGGTTGGTCTGGATTCAGCTGCCCTGACAGGGGGAGGTAGCCCTCCCGCATCAGGTGTTCCACTTCGGCCAGCCTAGCAGACCTTACTGCTCAAGGCGTGATGCCGCAGGTCCTGCCTGGGTTCTCCCTGCTAGGGCAAGAGGTCAGGGCCGTCCTCCGGCTGAAGAGGAGCTATACAGGTCCTACAGCCGGGAGAGTTGAACATGGCCGCGATTCTGGTGGAACCCTTGTCCCACTAGTTTATGCGGAATTCCCAATCAGTCCGAGCGGGAGCGCTCTGCTGAATGTTGAGAGACCAGGCAGGGGGCAGTCAGTGGCGAGTGATCCTTCGGACACTCTTCCCTTAGCCAGCCGCTGCGGATATTGGTGACCCTCCAGTTAGCCTGAGCGAGAGCACTCTGCAACTGCGGAAACAGGTCAGGCAAAGTCCTTATAGTGAGAGGGGCGAGGACACTCTCTAAGCCCACTCTCTTCACTAAGATAGTTGCTGCAGATATTAGTGTCCCCCCAGTTAGCTTGAGCGAGAGCACTCTGTTACCGTAAAAAACGGACAAAACAGACCACAGTCCGTACAGTGAGAGGGGAGCGAGGACACTCTTCACTAAGATAGTTGCTGCCGATATTGGTGTCCCACCAGTTAGCTTGAGCGAGAGCACTCTGCCACTGTGGAAACAGGTCAGGCAAAGTCCTTATAGTGAGAGGGGCGAGGACACTCTTCACTAAACTAGTTGCTGCCGATATTGGTGTCCCACCAGTTAGCTTGAGCGAGAGCACTCTGCTACTGTGAAAAACGGACAAAAAGAACACAGTCCTTACAGTGAGAGGGGAGCGAGGACACTCTTCACTAAGACAGCTGCTGCAGATATTGGTGTCCCACCAGTTAGCTTGAGCGAGAGCACTCTGCTACTGTGAAAACGGACAAAAAACCCACAGTCCTTACAGTGCGAGGACACTCTCCACTTGGACAGGTGCTGTAACTCTTGGTGTGCTACCAGTTAGCCTGAGCGAGGGCACTCTGCTAACTGATATCCGCTACCGATATGTCCATAATGTTTACAACAATCAATGGACACACCGAGTATTAGCTTAGTCTAGTTAGCCGGAGCGAACTCGACAGCCGTAATGCGTCAAAACCATCAATGGGCACAACCTCCATGTTGATTTAGTACAACTAGCATTCACCGAGTTAGCCTGAGCGAGCACATTCCGCTAACTGTGATCGTTGTAATGCTACAAAGTTGATGGCCACAGCCCCAGTACCAGCTTTGTTTATCTAGTTTCCCACTGAGTTAACCTGAGCGAGGACGCTCTGTTAACTGTGACAGCCGTAAGGATACAAAGTTGCTGGACGCAGTCCCAGTATCAGCTTTTGTTTAGCTAGTTTCCCACTGAGTTAACCTGAGCGAGGACGCTCTGTTAACTGTGACAGCTGTAAGGATACAAAGTTGATGGACGCAGTCCCAGTATCAGCTCTGTTTAGCTAGTTTCCCACTGAGTTAACCTGAGCGAGGACGCTCTGTTAACTGTGACAGCTCTGTTAACTGTGACAGCCGTAAGGATACAAAGTTGATGGACGCAGTCCCATTATCAGCTTTTGTTTAGCTAGTTTCCCACTGAGTTAACCTGAGCGAGGACGCTCTGTTAACTGTGACAGCTGTAAGGATACAAAGTTGATGGCTACAGCCCCAGTATCAGCTTTGTTTAGCTAGTTTTCCACTGAGTTAACCTGAGCGAGGACGCTCTGTTAACTGTGACAGCCGTAAGGTTTACAAAGTTGATGGACGCAGTCCCAGCTAGCATCCAAGTTAGCCTGAGTGAAGACACTGCTAACTGCGAATTACGTCAGATGTAAAGATTAAATCTCCATGTACACAACGCCAATGCGGACTAGTGTCTCACAAAGTTTGCCTGAGCAGGAACACTCTGCTAACTGTGATAGCCGTAACACTGTGAAGGGCGGGCCGACAGCGTAATTCTACGCTCTCGTTAGCGCGCCACTCGATTACTAGAGCGGAAGCGCTCTGCCAACCGTGGAACAAACAACTGTTATAGAAAACAATGTTAATCGATCTTACCGATTGCTGTCATCACGACTTAGCTGACCCTTATCAGACTGGTGACGACCGATGATAGGGGCGTTCACCAGTCCGGGGCTCGATGTCCGAACGGCGAACACACCGTTCCCTCCGAAGAGGGACAGCTCGTCGCAGCCTTTGGAGGGCGAGAGAACCGCAACTCCGACCGGTAGTCACAAGGCTACAGCGACGAGCTCTAATATGTCTTGATCGTAGACACATCCTTGTTTAAGCTACCATGGTAGCTAACCTGCGACGCGAGAAGAAAAAAGGACTGAGCTCAGGATGACACCGGAACTTATAGATGACGGTGGTCATCCGAGGTCACACGTGACTTTGTTGATATAAATATTCGACCTGCGCATGCGCGAGACGGGATACATCCAGTGTTAAGCACTGCCTCTGGCGGTCAGTAAGGATGAAATAGAACTGATAACATTGTCACCATAACGATCCCCAATTTATTTTCCAACCTCAAAAAGTTTAAATATTTAAAAAATATATAGATTGATTGATTGAATCTGTTTTCAAGAAAGAATGAATGAAGACGGGTTGCGTCCGTCGATACCAGATGGAGTCAGCTTTTTCCCTCTCTCGTGGTCAAGTCCTCCATTTAATCTAGAGCGCTTTTACTTCAGGTTAATCTGTGCTGTTGAATGTGAGAGGTTATTGGTTTGCGTGTAAGTGGATTTGGCCGCGGCGATGACAATGGCTCGGCACCAGAGACCTTTCAGGCAACACATTTGAGGCCAGAGAAAGCCCGCCCTGACTGCCGGTCAACTTAAAAGCCATTAAAACAACCGGCACGGGGAGAGATGCAGGGAGAATATTGACTAGTACTGTGCCCCCGGGGTATGGCAGAGCAGACTGAAAAGGAGCGATGTGAAAAGAAAGCTGAAGAGGGGGAGACACAAGTTGGGTTGTAAGACAAGATTGTTGGAGAAAAACAGCTGTAATATTGATGAAAGGAGGCAGCAACCGCTTCACCTCGTAGTCATTGCAGCTTGTGGTAACAGAAGGATTTAGTCTATTCCATTACTGAGAGACGTACCTGTCCTACACCATATCTGCTCCTCATTCACTCATTCATATCCGTAATATCCTTTCATGTTAGCTTTGCAGGATAAGCAATTTAGGAGAGAGAGAAAAAAAAAGAGGACAGCCTGTGTTAATTCCGCAAAGCTCCAAACTTGCAATTAGGACAAACCGCGACACAACAACAACATTAACAATAGAATAGCAAACAATAAAAGGGTAATTATCGTGAAGCCATACTCTGGCCGCCGAGAACACCATAAAACTAATTACCGATGTCTGACAGCAGATGGTTTGGAGATGGCAAGTGAAAACTAGGAAGGTATTTATATTTCGGTAGGATTTGCTTGTGCATGTGTGTAAAAACAAGAGATTTAGATAAACAGAGCATTGTTGAAAGTCCCAAGTAGATGTCTTTGTTGGAGCAACGATGCAGTTGGAGTGACAGAAAAGTAGAATGATTGACAGTTTCTCTTCAGACTTCAATGAAGGCAACGCGTTGGCAGGTTGCTGAGGGAGCGCTAACAAGAAGCGCTGTTCCGTTATTTGGATAGGAGACGAGAGAGTTAGACTTCACAGAATCACGGCGCTCCGACGAGGACGGGACGCTCGTCAACTTCAGACTTCCCTAGCCGGCCTTTGTCCAGCACATTTTGAATTGGCTTCAGATGTTGTGAAAAAAGGGGGACCACCACTGCCCGCAAGAACAGGCTGGACCGGTTCAAGCGGAGGTAAAAAGTTGGGGAAAGGTCATTATTCTGTCAAATAAAAGAGAAGAACAAGCAAACACGGTCCGGCCGAGGCAAACACCCAGGGAGTGATTTCCTGTTGACTTAAAACAGTTTGATGTCCACTTTGTCAAACTATTAAGCCCTGTCCCGCTGACCCACGCAGCTCAAACTCTTCTCTAATGGAGAAACATATTTGTGTATGTAAGGGTGGACTAATAACACATTGGCAGGTCGGCAGACATTCCGACAAAGCCGGTATTTCCTTTAGTTCAGCGCTGTTGAGGCTTTATCCGTCTTGCTTTTAAACTGTCTGTCTCTATTCCTTATATGGCCGTGTCTGCAGATTGGAATAGGGCACTAACTTATTGAATTTCAGGACTGATCGCTCAGACCCATTTAAAAAGGCTGAACGTGGAACATGTTGAGGACACCACTTTATATTCCTGAAAGCATCATGGCTGCATTCCAAAACCACTGGAATAAATGTAATTAACAATTATGGTCTGCCCCGCTTGACATCTCATTATTTCAGCTTTCCTGATGTCCTTCGCCTCTCCTGCCCGCGTAACTTTTTTTTCTCTCCGCCACAGAAATGTTTGAACACACGACGACAGCGGCGGGGTGAGACAGACAGGGGGGTGAGACAGACAGGAGTCTGAGGGAACGCTCGTGTTTAAGTACATTTTTGGCTTGCGCTTCAAAACTCGTGGGTTGAAAGAACTTCCAGCAAACAAGTGGATTAGAAAATCCATTTGTGAGCCTTGACACTGTGCTGCCTGCTGATATTCTGCCATGGAAAGAGTAGGTAGGTACGTGGCATGCACACATCAAACACACAGACAAACATGCCTGTCTGTGGCAAGCCATTCGGCCCAGGTGAAGTGGCTGATGGATGATATCTCCGTCTGCCTCACATCCAGCTCAGTCCAGAGCGTGACCAGACGACGCCTTGCAGAAACCTCTCAAAGTCATGGAGTGAGCCCCCTGTGCGGCACATCAGTTTCATGCCCTGTCCTGGTTCTATTTTAACTTGCATCGTCCCCATCACATAAGATTAAAAGAAATCCAAATTCAAAAAAAGACAAACTAGAGGACAAGGTAAGGTGTACAGAAAATTGAAATGCCAGAAGGCTACCTACCTGAGGTATCTGCAGGCTGAAGGAAAACCTTGTCACTCACATTGAAAAACAGGGTAACGTTACTCACCGTCGGCGGCCGTGTGCATCAAAGGAGAATTATGCATGACTGATGAAACTCTTGCAAAATGACTTTCAACCACACTACACTGATTTGACAGAGAGCGGTTCGAACATAGCCGAACAGAAGGCACTTCACCGCGCTACAGACGAGCTCACTCTTTGCTTTTAGGGCAACTCCACTTAAAAACTAAATTATTCAGTCTGTTTTGAAAAAAGAAAGAAAGTGTGCGTCTTAAGCGTGAGACGGGACTGGGCTTTCGAAAAAAAGAAGCCACAAAAACACGGTGTCCGTGTGGAAGTTTGAGTCTGTTCCACAGCGAGGAGGCCAGAGCACGTGTCCGGCTGCTTTGTACAGTCGACACGCTGCAACAATACATCTACCAAAACTGGTTTAAAATTAAAAGGAATTTAATCCCACTGATGCAAGTACGATTACAGTTACACAATGGAGTAAATTACTCCTAAGAAATATTACAATATTAACCCACTTTGGAAAAAACTACCTCTGGTCCCAGGACACAGCCGTCCCAGGCAACCACACGCTAAAAAGAGGCAGAAAAACACTTTCTATCTCCCGCCCTCATATCCCTTCACAACTCCTCCCCTTCCGTCTATCTCAACTTCTATCAGCTAACTTCCCTGTGCACTTCTGTAAACGCCTGTCTTCATGACTCTTTCCCTGAGTTCCTAACACATTCAAAGACTGTCAGTTATTGCTTAATCCCTTCTATAATAATCCTTCAGTATAAATGTTAAACTTCTGCAACTTTGGCAAAAGCTTCATGTCTCAAATTCTACTTCGAGCTGCTTATCCTAAAACACTTTATGCTTATCTTAATTATGCATTTCCAAAACACTTATGTTTATGACTAATTATGAATTCTTAATTATGAATTATTAAACACTTTTATTATATCTACTGATCACACAGTTCTTTGCTCAAATTTCTTACATCCGTAACGATTAAAGAACTGTTTCTTTAGAAACCTTGTGACACTCGAGTGTATGCCCAATCCCTTTGAAACATGGCAACAGTGTACCGGCAATAAAGAACCCTCTAAAGACATCATATTTTCACATTTGAGATATGCCTGCTGATGAAAAGGGTCCGGGAAAGCCCTCTACTATTTACTGAGCAGTGTGGGTTGTTTAAATGTCTTAAACCAATTGAAATCATCAAAGGCAGGTCTTGACCTCCCTCTTATATAGCATCAAAGCATTGGTCAAAGTGTTTGATCGTTAGCATGTAGCACGTTTCTTTGAAATCTATTCTCTAGACTAGTCGACGAGTCTAAAGGTAAGAAAGCAAATCGGAAACAGTCGGAACTGAGCACAATTTTATCTGTTAGGTTAAACATGATGTAATTTAAACGTGTGCATTCATACAATAATAAATAAATAAAGTTTTACTTCCGGTGAAGGTGAAGAGTGAGGGTAGCAATGTCTTTGTATGTAATGTAATGGCGCACATCCCTATATTGAGCAATGACTTTTCTCTCATCAATTTCAGAGTTTTGCAAAATAAAATGTAACTAGTGAATACAAAACCACTTATCAAATTTCAATAAATAGCACATGTAGCTGTGTAAATGTATTTAAAATCCTCAAAAGCATATTATTCTGCAAGAAGTACATTTCCACCCAGTACATATCGGATTCTTCTATTCAAAACACAGTACTCTCCAGCAGTTCACCGGTGAATACAATCCATTCCTCCACCGCAGTGGTGCCGCGCTGTGAAACATATTTACTTGCAATGCATCAGCTTAACAGCGTTCTGCTGTAGCGTATCAATGTTTACAGCTTGTCTGGATGTAAGACGTGTGGCGACTGTGGCCCAGATATGTGTGGGAGAGGAGTGGTTGTTTTTTTTTTCTCCCCTCGCTGCTACAGAAATCCCTGCTCAGGGAGAGAGAAGAAGCCACGCTTAGGAGGGATCGATAGCAGCTCGGAAACCCAAGCGGAATGGACGACACGTCTGACCCGCCGAGCGTGTCGGAACAAAAAGTCATCGGACCATTGACGGAGCATTCGTGCAAGATGCTCAGAACAGGGGGGGGGGGGGACGACGACACAAGGACAGACCTTGGAGAGCAATCTGTTGACTCAAAAGTCAAAAAAGATGTTGCAGGTTGCACCGTTCATCACTTCATGTGTTTGCAAAGACATATTGAATTATAAGGCAATTGTATTAAATAAGTGATACCAATAACATGTAGCTTTATTACGCGACTGTGGGCTATTAGAACTTTCCTACTGTCATATTAGGCTAATGTATTGCATCGCGGCCAGTCTGCATAAGCGAGTCTTAATTGATTTGATGAAGCCCGTTCATGTACCTCTTATTAAACATCCTCACCGTATTGATCAGGTGAAAATGTAGAACTGTCTCGCTCCTCCGCAAGAGAGGAATCACTCAGGGGGAAACTGTCTGATAATTAAGAACCTGCCCAAAACCATTGAAGTGCTCAGTAGCTCAAGCCTCTTTAGTTTGGAGAGTACAGCCTCCGATAGTCCATTACTGTGATCTACAGGTCACAGAGGAACAAAACTCAATACGCCGGCTCAGATGGCGTTATGAGCTTCATCAAGTTGGGTTGGGCGCCGGTTGGAAAAATCCATGACTTTTCTACAGTGTATCAGCTGCAATTTCTCAACGCGCTGGAGAAAGGAGATAAAGAATTGCTTAAGACTGTCACAGTGCATCAATTCTGTTATGCAGCTGAGCGGCTCCATGGTGACAGAATAAGTGAACAGGAGGACTCTCCCCTCTCCAAACAGCTCCATCCAAAGCCCCATGAAAACAATAACTGCATTTCGCCACATTTGAATTCCAGCGAGGTATTTGTTGATGGCGAGCCATGCTCTACGCGCTGGCAGAGCTCTCCGCGCCGTATGAAAGAAAGTTCTATCATCCATTTGGAGTGGACAGTGCAGAGCCAAGATCTACAGCACTACAGTGGGGAAGATGAAACATAAACACATTTACAAGGACCAGGATGCATTTTTTTATATGAGATGCAGCCGTTTCATCTGGCTTACTCCCTTTTCCAACTCGTCACACTGTCATTTAAGCTAAAGTCAGAGGAAGTATTTCCTTTTGTGAATTGCAATTATAACCTTTTCAGTCAACCTTATAAATTTACAAGAGAATTTATTTATTGAAGAGGTCCCTTCATAGAGCGTTATGTCAAAAGATGCATCTGGAGGTTTCAGCGTTATGTATTTAGTAAGGACACTGGAAATGCCCATCCTTCTTATTGGGGATGTATTGTGAGATTCGATGTCCTGAACACGCGCCTCCCTGAACAGAACTGCAGCGGTGAAAGAAGTCTTTCGGATCTTGTACTCAAGTAAACGTCACAATACTACAGTATAAAAATGAGAGGTGTGAATCTTCAGATTCTCCTGACAAGCAGTCAGGTGAGACACAGCGATCAGAGGAGAGAAACCATTACAACAGGCAGTAAGTGACAGGAGCCGCTCCCCATGTAGACACAAAAAGCTCATTCTACGCTAACGAAAAGACAACGATTCTTATTTTCAGGTGATTATACACTAATAAAACATAGTTATGCTTATTGCATCACGTTCTTCTAATAACACACTGTTCCTTTAAAGCTAGGGTAGGGAATTTATTTTAGCAGCATTTTTTTGTTGAATTTCTCTTTAAATCCCGACAGCAATCAGAAAACAAAATCAGGTATCTGTGGCTGTCAGAGTAAGCCCGTCCAATCATTTCATTGGGCATGCATGGAATGATTGTTTGGAGGCAGCTGTGAGTTCTAACAATAGCCATGTTTGTTGTTTACGTTCACGACCATCATGCTTTCTTACATGTGAATGAGACATGATGTAGCCGGAGACTAGTGGTGCAACAGATCACAAAACTCACGTTTCGGATCACAGATCGGATAAGCACGAAAGAAACAAGAAGAGGAGCAGATACAACTTTTAGAGATCCCTGATCACGTTTTGTTGTTTGCCGCCGATACTAATTGCCAATCATTGATGATCCATATTGTTGTTTGATTACAGCAACTGGTCTACGAGGCTCCAGAGTACTTTTTTTTGCCACCGTCCCAAAAATCATTTGAACCACTCTGAAGAACCATAAAAAATTCTGAATACTATCCTTTAACTTAGTGTTTTTTTCCCCTCATAAAAACACATAATTCAGATGATAAGGAAATGAAAGATAATATTTTTATTGAGTAAAACAAAGAGGTTTGAGAGGTTGAAAAGGAACGTCAGCCAAAGGACTTCCTGGTACTGGCAGTTACAATGAATTGTTCTTTCACAAGCGGTGAGATTGGTAACACGTGTTGCAAACTCACACTCCTACGGAATGTCACGGGCATTCAGAAATAACAGCAGTAATAACCCGGAAAAGCTCTCCAAGAAGGCCTTCTTGTTCAAGGCTGCGAAGAAAATGGATTTTAACAAAAAGACAATTTACCAAATGTCACAGGAATCTGTTAAGAATATTCTTTTGAGATGTGGTGCAAACAATCAAACTAAGAGACAAAGGAGTTGGGGTGAAAGCACTGCGTCCTTGGTGGGCAGAAAACAAGGAAAGGATGTGGGCAGACAAGAGAGTCTCTGCAGATACACAACATGGCACAGAGCAAGGGAGCCATAAGTAATGATTGAGTCGTATAATTTAGCCGAATGCTGTTTCAAAGAGGATGCCTGCACATCCTTGCGAGTATCCTTGAGCGCCGACGTTTACTTGAACCTGCTTCTCTGATTAACCCTTGATTTTTGTGTTTTTACTGCAAATGTGCCATGAAATTACTCGAGTTAACCAAACATTCGAAAAGGAAGTGTTAAAAAAAAGAAAATCTATTTCTTGTTGTTGTTTAGAGCGCCAGCGGGAACGATGTACTGCTTCAATCTTAAGAGCCCTTGCTCTGAGGGGACACCGCATGCGTACGGCAGTCCAGCGGGCTGTGTGGCTTCTCGAACCACGGACGGCAATAACGGCGTGGGAGTGACGTAGTTCATTGTGTGTCGCATCGAACTCGTTCTTTTGCGTGTGCTATGATCAAAACGTGTTTGCGTTTATTGTGGTTAAGGCGGTATTTGAGCTCCCTGTCGAGGCCAGACGAGACACCGCCTACCCCCTTACCTGATGTCAGTACAATACTGATTTGAATTGCTGGATCGGTGACAATGGTGACGATGATCTGGTATACCATTATTTTTAGAAAAAACAATTCAGCACATTGAAATGTGTTCATTTGGTACGTCTTGTTTTACAAAGTTAGGAAAGCAATGTTGAAGTCGGGTCTGATGTTGCCTTACACATGCAACAGAGTCTCTTTCACACAGTGAGGCCTACAGATTATTGATGAAACACTGGTGTCGGATCAGTACTCGGTATCAGCTGATACACAAAGCCCAGGTATTGGCATCGGGGTAGAAAAAGTCTGATCGGTGCATCCCTAACAATTACTGGAATAATATACCATAAGCCTGAGTCGTACAACTACCAGAGCAACATTTATGATATTGTATCGTTAAATATCTACAGTGTCCTGTAATAAAACAGCATCTCATCCGGCTGAGGCATCAACATGCAGCGCGTGCACTGAAACTCCTTTAATGTGTTCACAAATTGGTTTTCAACTTTTCCGACAGTTGGGAAAAGCTCAAGTGATTTGTCTCGGTAATTACCACTTTAACTCTGCAGCAGCCGTCTGAAAAAGCTCCTCGGCCTCCTGAACAGCAGTACCATTATAATATCTGATTACAGTGGTCTTAAAGCGCAGGTACAGTAAGTGGTAAATGATGCAGAGCTCGTCTCCCTACAGAGTGGAGCGCCTCGGGGGGACCATGTGAGCTAATTATGTTATATTTCAGGGTAAATTTATGGAAATCAATCAGCACCAAAACAATAGCATCTAAGGCACAATTTACACTCTTTTGTAAGAAAAACGCCTGCCCTCCTTTTAGCGTCATCACAATTTTAGCAGAAGAATAGAGGCCAGAAAAAAATCCCCCTTCATGCCGGGTCTCGTGAATGTTAAATACCTGAGAAATGCTGCAGTTTGACGAGACAGAAAACTGCTTCATTGTTTAAGAGAGGTGGGAACCTTTATTTCCTCGAAATTCAAGTCCTGATTGAATGCGTCTTCTTTGAGGAAATGTAATCATATCAGTTATTAAGCGAATAGATTTCCCATGTCAGGTGAACAGCAATATCCTTTTCACGATAGAGTACTCTGGATCCCAACTGTCATTGCATGTGACAACAGCGCCGGTCTTAGTCTGAGAACGCAGCATTTTTATTTTTTTGTAACACTTAATCAGCTCTGTTCTGTGACAGTTTGACACCATAAGATGCTTTGATTTTCGTATCAAAAAGTCATTTTCTACAACAAGCTCCCTGTTTTTGTTTCCCATATCGGAATGGCTTTGATGAGGATCATGCTCGACTAAATTTAGGCATCAAAAATGCTTTGCTGCTCCTTTGAATTAGCCACACATACCCATTAGCTGCAATAAGTATCCGACGGGCACAGAGCACGATATCTCCTCTATCCAACTGTGGCCAGGCTTTTTCTCATTTTTAAATCTAATTCATTCCAAGTGCTGTGACATTTTATGAACCCGAGTCAACTCTTAGTGAAAACGACATTTTAAACCTAATCTTCACTCAGAGAAATGAGAGGGCAGGATTCTCAGTGCAGAATAAAAATTTAAACCAGGGATCAGATTTGTTAATTAGCTTCGGCGTCTATGTTGTCTTTTGAGTGTAATGGGGATACTGTTCCGTGTGAGAACAGACGTGAGGCATTTTCCTATAATCCTTAAATGCTTAAAAATATCACCGCTGCTTCTGTCTTTATATCAGAGGCCTTTGGTGTAATTTCATGCTGGGCTATTTTCCCACCAGTGCTGCCACGATGTTAGCGGGATCCCAAGAGTATTTAAAACATGCTAAAAACATACATTTACATGTGTTTTTTTGATCTGTCTTTGCCGTTTATTTGAATAGTTCAATATTGATGCTTTATCATCAACTGGATAAATAACGTGGTAAAAAGGAAAAAGGCTTTAAGAAGCGGTCGATGGATAGCCGGTGCCTTCAGTGCCATCGAAAACAACAATTATTAGCAACAAAACAAAACCGAGCTCCAACATCACAGGAAGCAGAGACAATGTGGACCAAACACAACAATAGCCAGCAGAGAGACGTGTAGCAAACAGTATGTCATGCAGTAATTTACCAACAGCAAAGCAGCAGGAGAGTGTCAGTGGGGGGGGGGGGGACTAAAATAACTAAACTTTACTCACCATTAGACTTAGCTGAAGACTGCGGGGGGAAGAAACGTCACAGGATAACGCTCCTTCAGGTAATTAGGGTACTTGTGGGTAAAGGTGTCTTCCGGCTGAGTCGTCTTTCAGGCCGCTAGCGGCAGCTTCCCTGCGCGAAGTAGCGTATACAGACAATATTCGGGATAAAAATGTCCTCCAGTTAACATGTGTTGTCACTTGTTGCACTTCCTTTGGCCACAACTTCATTCCTCAGCTGCTCCGGTTTCCCTAAAACCAGTTTATTACAAACAAAACAACGATTCTCTAAGACTTATTTCGTGCTAGCTAGCTTACTCAATTTGCGCTCTCGCACGAGCTAAATGCTGTAACATGAATTATCTTCCCAGTGGACAAAACCCGCACTCTTTTAAGTTCCGCTCTGTCATTAGTATGCCCAAATTAATTTGTGTAATAATTACTTTTGCATCACAACTTTTAGTTGATGCTTGAATATACATACTTTTATCTTTTCTTGGGGGCGGGATCACAAACTCTCTGAGCCTCATCAGTTGTTTATCCAAATAAACTGCCACTTTCTGCTCATTGTTCAAAAGAACATCACGCGTATCACTGGAGACTGTATTCTGGGTTGTATTATGTACTTACTTTTGACTGCCATGTATCTGGTCTGCACTCCCCTCCTGTCATCGCACTGAGCTAAAACACATGTGACTGGCGGCAGAATTAGTGCCAGGTCAGGGAGGATGTGTCACTGAAAGAAAAATAAAAAAGGCTCCTTTATCTCTGGGTGAAACTGATTTACTGCCAGCACTTTAGCAAAGTCTCCCAATCCCCGGAGCAGTTTCAGCTGGAACTTGAGTGAAAACCCGTAAGCTGTTCAGCTTACGGGTTAAGTATTTGTTCAGCCTATCTGACTAAGATTACTTCTGACCTTTTGGTTTTTTATTGCATATTCCCAAAAGCTCTGCCGTTCCACGGACGGGAGACTGATATCAGCTATTGACATCTGGAGCTTGTGAGTATATGAAACGACAGAGAAGTAAATACGTGCTGCAAAGGAATGCGCTTACAGTATTTCTATTTATAGGATTTACAATAGAGCTTTCCAAGCGGTCGTTTCAACTTTCCATCCAAACGAAGGTGGATGGGAAATGTTGCTATATCGTTGCAATGTTGGATTGTTGGATTTCCAATAGGCCTGAAGTGAAGTCTGAGTCCAGCTGTTATTACTCCCCCAACTGGGAAATAATCACCTGGAAGTTTGCAGTGCACTTAACTGCAGTGCTCCATCTCAGGGCAGTCCTACGGGCTACAAGAGGTCAAACGTGGAGCCACCCGATTTCTCTATTTGTGGCATGTTCCACCAAGAGAGGCTGCAGAGAAATAAAGTCAGCTGGTGAGTTTCATCCAGCAGAGATCAAGCACTCTCATTACAAAGCAAACATTTGGGCTATATCTCACGTTCCGATACAGCCACATTAAAGGCAACATGAATGTGAAAGTCACATTTTCATCAAATGAAATAGTGAGCAAATTGCTCGCAGGTCTTTTGGATTGTGCTCGATGACCACATGTAGTTGCACAAATATGCGACAAATCAGGGGCAATTATTTGAAGCAATTATCTGAGCTGCAGCAACGGCATGCAAATGCACCAGGTAATTTGTTATTGTGCTAGCATTAGAGACATCCCATTGAACAAAGCAGTGGGGAGGAACGGAGATCAGCAGATCAGCATGGTGTCGATGGCGCCTCAGCCACGAAGAAGCATTCGTTTGTTTGTTTTTTAATTGAAAAACAAGTGGAAACCTTGTTAATCTTGCTGAATGCTGCAGCCCCGAAAAACATTCATCTTTCAGCACCGCATGTTAAGAGGAAGCGCCCGGACATGGGCGTGTATGGGTCGATTAATCCAGAGATGTTGACAAATCAATAATGCTGACAACTTATTTTTCAATTCACCTCATATGTCCTGTGCTCAGCCGTGTGGCTGCAGTCGCGATGGAAGATTTATTTTGTGATGAAATGCTGGATAATGGAGATCAGAAGCGGGATTTGAGGCAGACTTTAAAAGAAGTTACCAACATCACATCATAATAACGAAGTACACGCTACCGGAGCTAGCCTTTGTTTTAGTTCACTTTTTGTGATGCAGATGTTACTACCGCTGGATATGTATCAATATTTCTGTTTAGCCCGACTACTCTAACAAACAGCTTTGTGGTAAAAGAAAAAGGGAAATCAGTCCTCGTTGGGAAATAACTTCGGCCCAAATGTTCACCGACAATACATCAAGACAAAAAAATATTTTTTGACAAGATTGAGGAGCCCTGTGAGACACCTGTGAGATTAATGGTAGGCATAATCACAAACATGAAGGACACTGGTAGGAGAAGCCTATTCAACATGTCAGCGTACACAACATAAGAAATCTAATTAGCTATTATAAGATAACACGTTTCCACCCCCTGCTTTGCATTCAGGGAGATGCCACATTGTCCTTTCAAATTGCAAAGTGGGAATACAAATTGAATTAACATCATAAATATCGCAAGAGCAATTTCCAGCATCCTATTGATGGCGTTCGTTTATTTTCACCCAGCAGGCCGAACGGATCTCAGACGTCTGATGAGACACAGCAGACCTAACGCACGACGTGGAGTAGAGTGAGTTCCCGCGCAGACACATTTATGACCTATTACCCCCCCCCCCAAACTCCCAGCAAAGGTTGGGAGAGGACAGCGAACATGTACGGCTTTTCAGCTCAAAGCTTTAACGGGAGCCAGACGATGACAGGAAACCACAAAGTTGCTTCTTGGCTTGTATGACTAAGAGGCATCGTCTCATCAGTGTCAATAGTATATCATTAAAAAAATAATAATGATATTTTAAGGGGGATTAAGCATCAGGATCAACATGCCTTTGAAATAAATTTTAATCCTATGAGTCATAATACAGGTGGTAACAAGGTGATTCACACAGCATATAAGACTTTACAGACATACGCAACTGAATGGCATAAAACAAGCTAAAAATAGGATTCTATTAACTGTTGTTAATTAAATTCAGAATTTAAACTGCAGCATAAGAGCAAAGCCTTTCACAAAGACACCGTGAGTCGGGGACAGCTACAGTGAGAGAGAGCCTTTGCCAGAAGAACACAGAATGGGAGGAGAAGGGAGATCAAAACAGCTCAGATGTTACAGTGCAGGGAGGTTTTCTTCTAAGTTTCTGAAACTAGCACTAAATGTAGACCGTGGGTTCCACATGGGGGGGGGGGGGGGTACATAACATAGCACAGTCATCATTAGCTGCTTTATAGTTACAGAATTTGCTCAAAGAATTGCTAAAAAAATTAAACAAAATGCAGGAAACGGAAAGTGGTAAACCTCAGCATGGGTTCCTCCTCTTCTCCACCAGCATATTATGTGATTCCAACAGGAAGCCGTGGGGAGGCTGACTGTTAGACTTGTTCCAAGTTGATACTGTGGATGGGGACGTTTGATTAGCACACGAGCTTTTAGCTTTCATCTGACTGAAATAAAAGGCGCTCCGAGTTGGCTTCAAAGAAAATGTGTTCTTAGATTTAAAAAAAAAAAATGGCACTTAAATGTGTGTCTACCCAAAATAAAAAATGGCACAGGGCAAAATTGGAAAATCATGCGGTTCACACAGCGAGCATTGCGGAAAAACCCGGAGAACTTAAAAAAATCGCTTGGCAACGCCGGCTCTTCCTCTCAGCGCTTGAAAGGCTTCCGGCAAGCTTGTCAGGAGGGACCGGTCCCATGCGCTGACTCCCTCACTGCCACCTTGTTTGGCCCGAGCCGCCAATCTACAGTGAGCTAATGCGAGATGGCACTTTGTCACCGGAATCCTAAACTCTGCACACAATACAATTTGTCATCGCGCTCAGGAGGCCGTGACATTCATGAGCGCTTCTCTGTCAGCATCGATTCCAGTCTTATTTCTAAAAGGGGGTCTGAGCCCTGGCGTTCTCGCCAACAGATGCTCGAACCGCGTCCCCGAGGTTTAAACGCAGTTGAGTCAACCAAAGAGTGCCCACAGACCTGACTGACAGCTGCTGATATCTGTAGCATGAAAAAAAAATCTTTATTCCCTCTCGGTTGGTCCTTGATTAAAATAGTCATTGTGAAACATACCAACGAGACAAAAAAAACACCAACCGCTGTGTGTTTCTTTTGCTTAATGTTGAGAGTGGTCTCTGCAACAGCAACGGCCAATCAAGGTGGCGTCTCTCTATTGTGAGGATTCATTCAGGAAAAAAAACAGATCATTAACATTTCAGCTCGTGACCCGGTCACCATCATACTAACATTTACATTGCTGTTCACCGTATGGTGTGAAACGTGAAGAGGGTTTTTAATTGAAGGTTGATGTAACCTTTTCATTTGTGAGGCTGGGCGATCAGTCTTAATGTGGTGCGTAATGCTCGGTTAGCCCGCTAAGGTTACATCACATCTAATATATCTATACCGTTTGCAATCTGCGCGCGTTAGAAAAGCAAAGTAAATGAAGTGAACATGGAACTGAATTAAAAGTTGACTGCGACTCTGTATGTCAAGAGGTCCGCAATCTGTCTCACTGTACACTGGACCTCGCGGAATGAACCCTGTCAAGTTGGATTAAGGAACACTTGTGGAAAAACACAGGAATGCAAGTAGAAGCACCTCCTGGATTGAAGTGGACGTGGCTTCAGAAGGTGATGCCGTAACCCGCTGTAGGTTTCCCACAGCGAGGCCTGGCGAGGTGATTCATATTTCTATTTTTAGATCAGTTTCCTCTGTGTTTTTTTTTCCCTCCTATATATTTGTTTTCATGGCAGACGGCAGCTCTGCCAACAGAAATACTTTGTCAGCAACTTGATTGCATTTACATGGTAGAGTGAAGCTAAAGCCGGAGCAAATTAGCGAGCTAAGCCTTCGGCTCTGCTGGAATAACAGGCACTCCGAGAAACGCCATCAAAATCAACACCTCAGGAATGTACTTTTTTTTTTCTTCTCTGTTTTAATTAACATGCCCTGAAATTGTTACCTCTCACCACATGGCATGTTCTCACCATCTTTGCCTGTTTATTCACAAGCCAATTTGTAATCCTAAAAAAAAAACTGAAACTGGAGAAGATACCATGAGAGCAGCAGAAGATCTGTATTTTTTCCTCGTTGGATATTTTAATGCGGTAGATATTTGATCACTCAGGACAGGAATTGTTGTCATGGTTTGTAATTTAGAGGTACTTTAAATACGGGTTCAGGACTGCAGCCAGTGAGGCTATGACAGCGTCCTTACTTTCCCATTTGGAAGGGCTGACGATAAAATGTTTAGCATTGATGTTTTTAATGACACATTTGCTCAATGATGCTTTTCCGTTATTAAAAACATCAAGGTGACCTCACGTCGCTTCCCATCATTTATAGCAGTCCCCCACAATAACAGGATACACCACTGAGCAACGGGCTATGAAAAATTGTATGTTGCCAATAACTGTTTGACAAAATGAGCTGTAAACACACCATTGACATATATTAACCTAATACAGTTGTTGAGACGAACTTATAAGCAAACGTTTGCTTATTTACACATCCAGCAGAGACAGATATTCACTCTCCATTTCGCTGAGCTTTGGTCTTCACCGACTCCTGAGGGAAATAACCGGCTCTTTAGCGGCTAAATGCTCCACTATCTTCACCCGCCAATCACTAACGTTTTTTGACAGGGGTTTTGGGGCTGGGCAGGTATAGTAGTAGGTTTATCAGAGCTTTTTTTTTCTTTTTTTTTGATGAAGATTGACATGCCTGCTGCGACTGGAAAGGAGAGCAATGAGACTGAACTGAAACAGTAAAGGTGTTTTTTGGGGCCTTTATTTGACAGTGAAGAGACATAAATTGGAAATGGGGGTGGAGGAGCGGTATGACTGTAATGGAACCCGAGACGTGAAGGTAATGGGACATGCACAGTAACCCCTTGGCTACGAAGGTGGGTTGATCATTCTTGTGTTATTAATATAAGAATACTGATTCGTGCTGCTTTAAAGCCTTACCTTGTGATACATTCAACATTGTTGTACTATATCATTTAGTAGAGCCCACATTCACACATCATCTTAGGCGTGTAAATGTGCTCGTTTTAAGGTGCGAGATTTCAAATTCAGAGCGTATCTACTTCCTCCACACGGCTCTTAACATGGCGACAGTTGAGCTAACTGCTCGCAGCTAACGGTGCTAACAGCGCTAACAGTGCAGACAATGCCCTTCATTGAAGACATTACTCCACTATATCTTTACATAGCTAATAGTTGTAAGCTACTATATTAATGCCTATGAGTATATTGTACAGAGAACATAAAGTCATACTGGGGTGTACTTTATGTCATCTATTGTAAGATCTGGTTTTAGGTCGTTTCTTTTTCAATGAGCTCCAGGTATGCAAGTCTGCCCATTTTGTCCACTAAAATTTAATGACATCTCCAAAATTAAACAAACCAGAGTTCACAAAATCCACCAGTGGCCCATGTAAATCTAAATCAAACAATGAGAGCCCAATTCAAATAGTGACTTTGGATCACAGCACTGTGAATGCACCGGTTGAGTGAGGCTGATTCATGTAATATCCCCCTCTCTCCGGCTCCAGAGTCCCGCTGACACAGCAGCTGTGAGCAATACGTCCACGCGTGGGTGTGTGTGTGTGTTCGTGTCCGCACTTCTGCTTGTGTGTGTCACTGTGTGTGTGTGTGTGTGTGTGTGTGTGTGTGTGTGTGTGTGTGTGCCCATGCAGGTGATAAGAGGGAAGGACAGCAATGCCTGCCAGCTGAATAACAAATCTAAAATGCTGCACACCTGAGGAGCTGTCACTGTCATAATCAGCCGTTTATAATGCATGGCAGAAGGGGGACAGGAGGCGAGAGGAGGAAATGAGGACACAGTCGGTATCAAAGTGTTGTATCCTTTTCTTCTTAACCCTCTATTGGTGTATGTGGAATTGAAAAGGTGAAGGTATTCTTGATTCTTTTCATTTTCCCTCGCTGCTGGAATTTCCCTCAAGTTATTGCCTCTCTCTCTCTCTCTCTCTCCCTCTCTCTCTCTCTCTCTCTCTTTCATCCTATCCGAGTCACAGTTGTGGCATACTGAAAGCTGGATTCCTAGCTCCGCTACCTCATCCTGCCTCCTTCTTCACACCCCGCCTGGCCCAGCTGGCTGGAGCCCGGACACCTCCTCCAGAGAGCTCAAGGTGACACATGGTTGCTCAGGCACAGATGAGTGGCTGTGTCCCCAGACCTACTGTCGGCCACCAGTTGCCCCCACCCAGCGGGCACAACCCCTCCCTCCTGGAGCCTTTTGTTTTTTCGGTGTGACGCAGATCTCTGGTTTCTACTGTGAGGGCCACGGGAGCGGCAGGTTGACTCACTTCCAGCCCACTGACACAATCATTCACTGCTTGTATTGGGGGTGCTGTGTGTGTGTGTGTGTAGCTGGAACACTGCCTGTTAGACAGCCTGGCTGATATTTTTCTGCAGGGTCAGCAGAGACTTGGCCAAGCCAGCATCGTGGGGGATTAAATCAATGAAACCCAATTAGGCACCAAGAAAGGTGAGTGAGGAATTGAGCGATTAGATTGAGTTGAAAAAGTGATCCCCCAGACTTTTGTTTTGTTTTTGTGAGAACACCTGACAGTAAAAAACATCTCTGCAGTACCGACACATCCTCCCTCATTTTTAACAGTGCTAGAGCTGATATTGAAAACGACATATGTGAAGACAGCTTCACTCTCACTATTTCAGAAGCACTGTGTGGGACATGCTTTGTGTGTTGGGGAAGCGGGGATCGTGTGACTCACGCCGACGCATCACTCTGCTGCCCTTTAACCAAATAAAGCGCTACTATGACTGCGAGGGGCTTTTGATATCGCAATGTTCACGAACAAACACTGGGAGACACCTGAAATACCTCAACTGGCTCAACTTCAGATGTTTCGCTGACCCTTTGATATTTGCGTTGCCGAATTCCCCAGCGGGTGGCGGTTGAAGGGAGCAGTCGTGTGTGTGTGTGTGTGTGTGTGTGTGTGTGTGTGTGTGTGTGTGTGTGTGTGTGTGTGTGTGTGTGTGTGTGTGTGAAGGCGAGAGTAAAGGCAATATGTCTCATGATCACCTCCTGAGCGAGCCAAATGAGGCACCCATCGCTCTGAGCAGCCTGCCACTAACATCTGCTGCTTTGGCCGCAAAATGCCCTTCTGGGTTAGCCTATATAGATCGTGTTCTGCTTATTGGTTTGACCCATTGTCTATACCGCGAGGATGAAAACCTCAAATAAAACCTGTGCTACTTTTCAATCTTTTCTTGATTTTATTATTGACATTGTGACTGGCAGGACTTTGCTTTACTGAAAGTCAAAGCAAGAGCAACAGCGGAAAGTCTATCAGCGGTCGCAATGCAGACTCACTGCAAGCAGCAACAATGTAGTTTCAATGTTGCATATTGTTGGTATGCCAGCGTTCTGCAGTTATCTGAATTCATGAAAGAAAAACAGCATCATAATCTGCTGACTGCTCATGAGCTGTGGAGATAGCATTAAGCACCAGATAATAATCCTGTTCACATTGACTGGGGAAAGAAAATAGATACTCATACCCATTACCCACAGACAGGTGTGTTGGAACAGGTATCTATGGCAATTATTGTGAATTAGGATCATATTTCTCATTAAAACACGATATGCTGTGTCAAATCAAAAATAGCATCAGCTGTAAAAGAAACATAGTTAAAAAGAACCATAATGCTCTTAATTATATAGCTGTTTTTTTGGAAGGTTTTTCATCTGTAATGTTTAAATATTACAGATGTTTAAAATAAGCTGGCTATATATGCCACCATGATAAAGGCAACTGAAATAATAATAATTATGCATCCATGTTTAATTTATTATGGTGGAATATTAACTTGCCTAGTATCATATTTTTCATCCTGATTTTAATTATTTGAATGAACACACTGTACTTCTTTATGCAGCCGAGCAAGCCGGCCCTTTGCCACCTTCTTGAGCCCACAGTAATTATTAACGCAGTTTTTGTAATCAGGCTTCTGCCCCTTTTGCATGAAAGCAATCTAACAAACGTGGAAACTAAACTCTCCCCGCTGAACACATTAGGATAACCAAAACAGAAGAAAAACAAATCAAGCATTTATTGAAGTAACCTAATAATCTCATTACCTCTGTGATTATAGAAAACAAACAAAAGCAAACAGTGGCTCATTCCCCGACTGCCTCCAAAATGAAGCTCTTGATAGCAAAGCCCAGAGAGGGACAGAGGAAGGCACTCGGGTGGATCAGCAGCAGCAACAGCCCTCGTATTAATCCATCCAGGCCCCTGTGCTCAGACGGGCTGTTGGTCGAAATCAGACAGGCCAGGCTGGCACGACCAGAGACCTTGTCGTCTTCTCGCAGATCAATAGTGATAAGGGGAAATACAGTTTGAGCTGCAAACAGTGAGGACACCAAAGAGACACTCAGGACGCAAGGAGCTCCATACGCACTTTAGTTTTCCATGTTATGCTGGGAATATCGCACAATGGAAGATGATGGTTTGGTCATCTTTGCTCATGTGGATAACATGAGGATAACTTGTCATTGAGGTGATGTGTTGTTATGCACAGAGTTGAGAGTCCACTGAGGGCGGATGGGTGAGTCAAACAAACACAGGACGTTCACTCGGTACAATTCATGTCCAGTGGGAAATTAAATGTAAATGTTTACTTTACGCTTGTTATGTAACATCGTAACGTAAGAAAGTCCGCAATGTGTAGTTGTTATTAATTTACGCTAGTTACATTGTTACCGTTGTTGCATTACCGTTGTTGCGTTACCGTTGTTGTTACCTTGTTGCGCTTTTACCTTGTTGCGCTCTTACCTTGTTGCGCTCTTACCTTGTTGCGCTCTTACCTTGTTGCGCTGTTACATTGCTGCGCTGTTACCTTGTTGCGCTGTTACATTGCTGCGCTGTTACCTTGTTGTGCTATTACCTTGCTGCGCTGTTCACGTTAATGTGAAACATATTTTTGTTTCAGAAACGTCGAGGTATCCCGTAATTTGCAGAAACGTACAGTGCCAACATTTTTTCTGGCGACTGGGTTGTGTTGTAGCAATACTGGTCGGTGAGTTAGTTCACCGTTTTGATCCAGACAACTCTCAACAATATCTCAACAACAACTGAACAAACACCTGCAAAACTAATAACATAAAATGCTAAACTAAAAGTGAACATGGTCAACGTTATACCTGCTAAACATCAGCATGTTGGCATTGTCATTGTGAGCATGCCAGCATGCTAACATTAGCATTTAGCTCAATGCACCACTGTGCCTCAGTGCAGCCTCACAGATTTGCCAGCATGACCCAAGGGCTCTTTTACATGTTTTAAAGAAAAAAGAATCGTTCAATTTCCTCTATTCTCCACCGCCATCTTATCGTTATATTAGTGTATATTAGTATCATAAGTACGGTATGTCCTTGATACAATGATGAACAAATAAACAATAAACAATTTACATGCAAAACAAGCTTTTGAACGTGATTTGTTCGAAAGGAAATACAGGATAACGAGAGAGCAATGAATAATTGAGACGACTGGCTTTTTGCACACATGCGGCGTTACAAATCAATAGCCTCACTTTTATTGCATCACTAACTGAGGGATGCTCTCTTTCTCTTCTTGGGTTGCTCTGGAGTTCAACACAATTTCCCTTAATCAGGCAATAAATCACTATTAGATCTGTGTGCCACACCAGCAGGCAGATGTGGCCCCCAGCGAAGAAACTACAGTCCCTAAATTGGGGCAGACACACACTTGTATGAGCCCTGTGACTCAGTAGATGTTGCCAGAGCTGCTGCCGGAGCTCACAAAGCAGCATTTTGTCTTTTTATTCGTCGACAAGGGGGGCGGCACCAAGCCGCTTTACTGACAAGTCTTTTCACAAGAAATTACAGAGAAAGAACGCTCAACGGAAATTGCAGGTCTCTGTCACTTTGCATATAATACAATACAATCAGATCCCTTTTAAAGTTACACATGTTCAGCAAAGTGATCGCGCAATACTTATGTCTAAAACATGCCATGCATTATGTCTGTGGAGCACAACATGTTGCAGCCTTGCTGTGAAATTCTTGTGAAAGCCAGAAACAACATCAGGCACCATACATTTAGACATATTTGTATGTGTGTGTGTGTGTGTGTGTGTGTGTGTGTGTGTGTGTGTGTGTGAGTGTGTGTGTGTCCTATTGCACACATAGCTCTATTTGGCTCCATTGTTCGAATGGCATAAAAGATTGAATGAGACGATCTGGCACAAGAGGAGAATAATCAGAGCAATACTGTGGTCCTCGGAGATCTGTTGTTGAATGCATGACTCTGGCGCTTGATTGGAATTGATGATGGCTTTGAGGAGTGGGTCGCTCCTTTCCAGTCACTAATTTGCTCTAAAGCAACCTTTGACATGCACAGGATTGTCAATGACAAGATAATAAGCCAAGTTGAGAGGGGTCAAAACATGTGCGTTCACACCAAAGGAGAAAACATTCTCCCTGTCCGATGGAATACTGAGTGTCATTTCTAAACAGAGTGCTCGTGCCTCTGTCAATTTACATAAGTAGCCAATGAATTCAAAAGAAGGAGGCTATGTGCATGTGTGTCGCGTGTGCTGACATCTATATTTGGCTTACGCCACGAATGACTGAGCTCTGTATTGCAGTATGCGGGAGCGTGAGTGTGAACTGTGTGATATTCCTGTATCAACACAGAGTCAGCATGAGGAAGTGCCGCGGATGTGAAAGTGCTGCTGACCTCGCCCATTTTTCTTCCAGTGCCATCAAGGCCGCCGAGCCGCTGCGCTCCGCGCCCGCATCCAATTGTGCGGAGCGAAAAGGTGTTGAATGGAGGGCCCCTCCGGGCCAACCAGCCCCTCGGCCACGGACGCTTATGAGAGTCAACAGCAGTGTCAGCAGCGCGACCAACATGCATCACGCGGCTGCCTCACACATGCCCCGCGAAGCAACGCTATCTGTCCACACACAGTGCAGGCCGGAGAATACATTACCCACAGGCCGCACGGCGACCTTGAAGGGCACGTTTCTCCTGCGATTGCACATTTTAGAGCCAAATTCAGGTGTATGCTGCACACAGAGTTCTCTGAGGGGGGGGGGGTGCGCGCGCCTCAGATTGGTCTTATGAATCATGCAACAGTCCAAATTGGATTCCCACCCCCCCCCCCTTCTAGACAAGTGCCGATGAGAGATAACCGCCTCTGCATTAATCAAAAAGATGGAGCATTTTGATCCCACTTTCAATTAGATTATGTTTCACAAAACACGATATCAATTATCAACAGGTCATTCAGTTTGATCTCTTGCCCGATTCTGCTAAAAGTGCACATTGAATCTCACTGCCTCGGGTGAAAACATGATTTTGTGAAGTTTCTTAATAGCTGTGGGGAAAACCGGCTGTGGGAAACCATGACCACGAAAAAGTCTTTCTTTGAAGCTACCTTACTGTTGTTTACATCTTAACTGTCTGAACTTTCTTCTTTTGATTGCACTCTTTACCTCCAGAGAGAGTTTGACGATTTCAAAACGTGGATGATCAGGCTTGCTGCAATGACAAGAGTGTTAAGTGACATGAGGGTCTTATTACAAGACGCAAGCGTCTTTGTTTGTGTGTGTGTGTGTGTGTGTGTGTGTGTGTGTGTGTGTGTGTGTGTGTGTGTGTGTGTGTGTGTGTGTGTGTGTGTGTGTGTGCACTGACTGTAAGTGGAGTGTGATAGTGCTCACTGTTTGTTAAGGATTACAAGACACTCTCAGGACCGGATGGTTTGATTTGTAGGCGGAGGGGAGCAGCATCGCTCCCATCACACACTCACATGCGCCACAAAACGCCAATAACTTGGAAAACAACAGATTGCCCAGGAGGAGGTGAACGAAAAGTCAGCCCTTGTTTATTATTTGGAGATGGAATAAATACATATATATATATATATATATTTCTTCTCATCTGCCAAAGTGAAATATCTCGGTGTCACAGATGCAATCTCTTCCACGGAGCCGTCTCTAGGTAGTTAATTAGATGTCAGCAGCACAACCAAGGTAATTTAACCTTCATCAGCCTGTATCACATGAGAAGATAATGTTAGGGAATTATTCATTGCATATTTTAGTGAGACATGAAAAAAAGCTTTACTCACGGATTCGAGGATGAAGTCAAGATGAATGAATAGAATGCAAAATTCCACCGTGACAGTAGTTTGTGAAACAGGGAGCTTTTTTTGGTAGCAATGAGGGAGATGTGTGTGTGTGTGTGTGTGTGTGTGTGTGAGAGAGGAAGACACATATGCACAGATCTGGCACTAAAACATTGACTATTCATAATCCTTAAGATCAAATGTGCAGTAAACAGCAATTATCTAAGGGCAATGTGATCCAAATCTCTCACCTTATGATCAATAGAGGCTGCTCTTTATGCAGGCAGAGAGACAACTGATTGAATCCTGAATTACTCATGCCCGTGACATTCAGAAAGCGCTTTGAGAGCAGAGGAGTCTGGAGCTAATAACCACAGAATTTAAATGAAAAACCAACATGGAAATAGATTACAACCCCGGTGTGTCATGATCAGAGACAACACGCTGCCATTTGATGACTTCAAACGTAACTTTTAGAATGAGACGTTGAAAACACTGGAGATCCCGAGTAGTATGTATGACAAGATGAAAACACTGGAGATCCCGAGTAGTATGTATGACAAGATGTAAATACTGTTCAGCTGTAAGACGTTTACATACAGCAATCTCTTGTTTTTATTTGTCTGTCCTCGCATTTCCGTGCCAGTCTCATTTAAATATAAAGCACTTGAGTAAGCGAAACCACACAATTGGAGATAAACCTTAGCTGAATTTCAGGAGCAGGGCCACACCTCCACGGGGCCACTTCCGGCCACACCCTACAAATACCCACGGCCACCATAGCTCAGCCTGCTACGCCTTTCGCACCCCACCCTCCCGCCCCTCTTTAAAACCACTCCCGGAAGGCCACCTGCCTCCACAGCCACTACTGTCCCACATGGACCGGGGGGGGGGGGTCTGCAAGGCCCGGGAGCCGCAGTGGACCCTCAAACTAGCCTTTCCCCAAACCGCTTCGCTCAGGCTACCCTCCACCAACCATCCCTAAAACTCTCCAGCCGGCCAAATCGCAGAGGTGGGGCCCTAAGCTAGTGAATAAGCACATAAACGGTGACCTCAAACTGACCGGGGAGTTGTGATCGGAGATGGTGAGACGTGTTCTTTCCAGACGTGATTTAGTTTGGCCTGGAAGGACAGCTTGGTCACATCAATGAGAGTCATATTACAATTGGTTGATATTGATATTATGTAGTTTGAATCAGGAAGCACCGAAGCCTTATCAGCAGTTTTGCATGTTCTATCTAAAATAGCCTATGACCATATAGAAAATGAATAAAATACAGATGAATTAATTAACATGAATCGCAACAGCAGAAATAAATAAACTAAAACAATAACAGCCATAATGTATGGTAAGACCACCGTGAACTTAGCTGTGACCGCCACACACTGTGAGTGAACATCACTCTTATGTGTAAATGTTATAATACTCTGTCATTTGGGATGACGCTCTCACATAGGGGGACGGGTTGGGGGGGCTGCAGTGAAATTGGCTGTGTGACCAGTAGGGAGAGACAGTGAGATGGGCGGCTCGTAGACGAGTGGCTGGGGCTTTTTCTGTGTTTTGTATCGGACTGGGTGGGAGGGAGCAGCAGCCTCAGTACCAGGCGCCGCTCTCCCTCAGTGCTGACTGGATAGACAGAGAGGAGGAGGCTGCTACATGCTGCCGCCGACGCCACCTCTCCTGCTGCTGCCTTTGTCGTAAATCGGACCTGTTCTTTTTTTCTTCTTCTCCACCGCGGCCACGCTTGAGCCAGACGGATATTGTTTTGCTTCCTTTTTTTTTCCACCTGTATTTTCTAACATTTATTTTATTTTTTTTGGTACACGGATTCCGACAAGAAGAGGGGAATTAAGCAGTCGCGGGCGTACCAATGTACTCACTACACGAGGGCAGCGGTCTGTTTCTGCTGCTGGTCTTGGCAGGACTGCAGGTAAATGTGATTTCAGAGCCGGGGCTTTACGAGCGGAGTGCCACCGGACAGTTTACGGTGCTCGGTGTTGTTCGGTGGCGACGACATTTGTTGAGTTTACGAGCCCCGTCGAGCCCCGCTAGCTCCCCAACGGGCACTTTACACAGCAGAGCAGGTTTTGTGCCATGTATGTACTCAAAATAAATTAACGATAAAGTAGGTCTAGCACGTGCTGTATTTGCTGGCTAACTCTACCTTTTTCTTTAAATCACATGCGCACGAGATGCCTATGTGTTGTTTAAACTGCTATACGCACATTTGAGTGAATTATTTTAGCTACAACAGTTCAAATTGGGCAATGGCGTAGCGTCATTTAAGAGTTGAAATAGCTGAATCTTTTATTGTTGGGAAGTTACAGGGCGACACGGGCCCACATTAACCTAGTTCTCACTTGGTTATATTTAGTTTAGGTTTAATATTTATGGAGATTGCTGCAGCGTGGGCCCCCCCCCCGGCGAGTTAATTGCCTTTCTGGTAAAAGCCGTTGTGAGCAACGATGAAAAGTAGCCCACTGCAAACACAGGTTACCTATAGCCCACCATCACTGTTACACGGAGGAATAGCGACCTGGCGGTGTTGTTTTGTTGTTTTGTTGTTTTGTTAATGTTGAGGAAATCATTGTGATTATATGGTTGCTTTGTTAAACATTTGTGCAATTAGCAACAGAAAGAAAGCCCCAACGCAGTAAAAACAATGCAGCTGAAACAGTTGTGAAGGACTGGCTTCTGTATGGCCACTTATCTCCAGACCCCCCCAACCCTCTGCATTTTCCATCTAAATTCCTGTGATTAAAAATGGCAAGTGGCACAGATACCCACAATGCTCTCTTTTTTATTTTTTGTCACTTCAGTCTTTTGAGATGTGCATGCAAAGGAACAGGGCCAGGCCTCTGAGTCAGTGCTGAGGGTTGTGTGGTGGGAGTATATTTGAACATGCCTGGTCTTACTGTTCGTGATTTGTTTATCTACTGCAAAAATTCATGCTGAAGGGAAACACCAGCCCCCGTGATTCAGATACTTTTCTTTCTTTTCTCTTTTCTTTGCAACATCCCCATTATTCCCCAAATCTTTTGTGTTGACACCCTAAGCACAGTTTTCCTTTTCAAGACGAGGCAACAACAAAAAAGAAGCACTGGATTGATCACAGTGATCGCCTTGCAGTCTCTCGTTGGACGTCGGCGGTTGTTCTGTCTTGTTTATTCAGACGTTTACACTTAAATGTTTATTCCCACAACAGTGGATTGTTAGCATTTACTTTTTATTGCTTTGTTCCTGCATCACAAAGTGTGAGTGTTTGTCCAGAGTAAGAGTGTGTCGATCAGGGGGACCCGGCCCTTCCCTGGGCCCCTCCAGGGGTACAAATGGAGCTTGTTCTTGCCTAGCCATGCTTTTTGGCTAATGCTTAACCCTTTTGGCCTCATTATCCTAATTGCGGTCCCCGCTGGAAAAACAACAGATGCTTTTGTACATCTGTGGGGACTTCGGAACGTGACCAAGAGGTTTTTTTTTTTGGGAGGCAACAGAGTGCATATTTGTTTCAAGGTTGATTTATGACTCATTGTTGCCCCCCCCCCCCCACTCCACCCAATCCCCTCCCCCCCACCATTCCAGATTGCAGCAGAGGGCAGGGGCGCCCCACCATGCAGACCAGGCTTCTCTGAAGATGTATACAAGGTTGTGATGCCAGATATCGTGGAGGAAGGACATCCCCTTTTCAACGGTGAGTGGTGAAATATTCAGAGTGCTGGATGCTTGTGTCTGTGCGTCTGTGTTTGCTTGTGTGTGTGTGTGTATGCTGCCATGTGTTACATTTCTGGGAGGATCAGAACAAGCCTGACATATTTCAACAATTAGCTTCGGTGTAGCCGTGTTGTACTGCAAGTGGTGTAGTTCGCCTTGTAAACCAGCTCCAATGTGGTTCAACTTAACTATGTCGCTCCTGTCAGTTCTGCTTACATGCTGTTTTTTTTTTCTTTTTTCGTTCTTTTTAGCTGACTCAAACATATGCTCGTTGTTACCTCATGGCTAGCTTATACATTGTGGCTGAACGGTTTGTGTTTTGCAGGAAAATATTAACTGTTGTCATTAAAAGTAGGGAACCTGTGTTGATTGCACTGGTTACTAAAAAGTGGATTCCACACAGATTTGAGTGCTTGCACAACTTTGATCAGGCGAGTAACCTAGCTGTTAAACATCGCATTCCTTGTGCTGGTGCATAGTTTCTATAACCATATGCCATTATTCTGCATTAGTCCTGTTCTAACTCACCATCACTTCAGTACAGATTTAAACCATATGTGGGGCGTATTTCCGTCTGATTATTTTAAACGTGTTTATGCCAAGGTTCCCAGCTCGAATCGCATGGTGATGTATCCTTTCACAGTGTTACACTGCTAAGCCCACTCCATGCCAGTAATAACAGCAATTTAATTCTCTTTCAAAATGTTGGTTACAGCAGTCGTCTTTCTGTGTGAAACCCAGATGTAGCAGCTTTATAAAATGTATAACCTGGTGCAAAGAAGAAAGTGAAAAATAATGATTTTTTTTTTATTTGTGTGCCCCATTACACTGCAGCCTGCATGACCAATACTGCCTCTTTGGAATTTAATATTGGCAAAATGAGGATGCAGCAACCATGAAAGAGTACGCAGGCCTACAGATGGCAATAAAAGCGGGAATATATCACCAGCGTGCTATTAGAGAGGTTAGAGCCTTGAGGTCATTTGGACCAGGAGGCGTTCTCACTTGTGTTGGATTTCACAGTGTGTGCCTAAAACTTGCACGCTGTCGTTGGTGTGAGTCAGATAGGTGGAGGGGGAGGGAGGGTGGGTGGCAATGACGAGAGAAGAAAGAGGAGCGGCAAGAGAGTGCTTGCTATGGGTGGGTACGGCCTTTCACTGGGCTCTACCGTGTGCACAAGTTTTTCCGTTTGATCCCGCAGGTGATGGATTTCCCTCTGTTGGCTTGTGGATGAGCGTGACCTGGGGTAATCAGGTTCCCTTTTGTTTGCCCCCCCCCCCATCTCCTTTCTCTACCTCCCCCCTCAGAGAGCTGTTGCTCTGTGGAGACTTCCTTGACAGAGAGGGGCACTCCTGTGTCATTGTCATGCAGCGTGGGATGCTGTTAATGAAACTGCATTCTCTAATGAAAAGCTCCTGTGGCATGTTTTGAAAGACAAAGCCCCCACAGTGGGGGGCGGGGGGAGCATGCCCAAAGTTTTTCAATCTTGCTTCCACCATGCTGGTCGGAGATATTGTTGACCAGGAGCTGATTTTTTTTTTTTTTATTCATATTGATGCTTCTGTAGCCGCATGTAGCCTGCTTTAGCTTTAGGTGTCCTTGCATTTCATTAACGTTGTCAATGGTGGCCTGAAAGGTCTTGGATACAGAATAGAGAATGTTATTGGGCTCGTTTTTTATTAACAATACCTGAAGGTCTGAATCCGTTTCACCAGATCAGCTTTGTCGTGTTAGAAACAACCCAGTCGTCTACTTCCGGTACGCTGAAACGTCGCCATGTGTTGTTGGTTGGTAGTTCAACTCCGTTGACGTGGGACTTGCTTATCGGTGTAATACTATCTGTGCGTCGTGTAAGGTGTCCATTGCTCGTATTGTATTGCTTTTGACCCCGGTATGTGCATGAGATGCAGCAGGCTGTTAGCTATCTTTGTCCCATCTAATTGCAGCCTCTCCTTTGTTACTGATGAAGAATACACATCTTGCAGTTTGTAAAACCTGGAAATGGGGCTCGTTTGCATGTAAACAGCTGACATTGTATGTGCTAAACTGAAAGGCGTCCTGTGGATTTTGACGGTAATTGTGGCCAAGCAGTTACCACAGCTATTTGATTGTAAGATTTAATCACACTCCCGGGGGGGCGTAGACTGGACTTTAACTGTTAGTTGGCCAAGTCATGCCCCATTGATTTTCAATAGATTTGTTAAAATGCATTTCTTAAAAGTCGCTTGGCAGAGCAGCGATGGAGAAAAGCCAGGAAAGGACAATTATTCCTGTTATGAGGACTCCTCTCCGGTGATCCATTCAAGGGAGGTTACGCTCATTGTTTGCAGATGCAGGACCTTCGTCAGGATTAGGGGGTTACCCACTGTCCACCCCTCCGGGGCCCACATGACCTTGCTTTTAATCTTTGAAATATTTGCTCTGGCCTGATACTGAGCGGGGTGGGGGGGGGAAGCGGCGGAGGAACACGGTTAATCATTATCAGGCCATCATGCAGATGAAAGCAGTCTTTAAACATTTGTGCGGCGTTTCCTCTTATCTTGTTTAGTCGCTTGATAAAGTCACTTGTTTTATTAAATAGCATTTAATTTCAGGTAGGCTGCGGGTGGTTTGCCTCTGGGTGTCTAATTGAATTCTGGTGCTTTGGAGAGTTGACACATATATTATTATTTTTTTTTACCAGACAAGGCCTTTAAAGTGGGGTTGCAAAGTGAGTCAGTTGGCGCATTATTCAGCTGAGGTTTCCCTAAAAAGTGGGTTAATGAAAAGCCCAAAAGCCTAATTGAGCTTAATAAACTCTGATGCTGCTGCTCGCCCCCCCCCCCCCCCCCCGCTTTCATGTCTCTTACCTCCGCCCCACAGCCCCGTTTCTTTGCTGCTTTTTCTTGACAATTATGTGAGCACTGGTGATTTAAAAAAAAGAGATGTATGGTTGTTGTCTGCTTTAGCTCTGGTTCAAGTGCTTTAAATGTGAACTTGTCAAGACGGGGGGGGGGGGGGGGTGCTCCACAGATGAGTCGAGGGGGAGGGGGGATTTACAGTTGACCAGTTTAAGAATGTGATTGTAACAATTAGTGTCAACGTCAGCGGCGAGAACATGAACCCCAAGGAACGGGGCTGTGGGGCGGAGGGAAGAGACATTATATCATCATTTTCAGTTAATCTATCATTATGTGTAATTACCTCTCTTTGCCGTGTTTGTTTAAGGCAACCCTTTTAAACAAACCAAATTTCACCCTCTTGACAAGAACAACACAGCGTTCGTGAAGTCCAGACTTGTGCGTCGACTGAAAACATTTCTGGTGTCGTTCTGGTTGTCTGCGCCCTGTTTAGGATTCCGACGGCCCCTGGTTACAGCTGGGGCCACTCAGATGTGTTTAAGGGGCCCCAGTGTTTGGCGGTACGTGACCCCGCTCGACCCTCTCCTGTAAACTGGTCCGAGTGCTCAGCAACATACTCAGCCCTTTTTCCTGCTCTCTAGATTCGGGATGAGGCTGGTGTGTGTGTCGGGGGTGGGGGGGGTCCTGGTGAGGTATAGATGAATGAAAGACCAGCCAAAGAGGTCCTGACCCATCACCGGGGGGCGAGGCACCACCACCTCATGTTGTTCTGACCTACGCACTCTATCGCTCATCGCTTGACAAAACAGACAACGGCAAATTTAAAAAGCCCAAGCTTTCAAGCACAACATGTTTAAGTGTTTTCGTGGACATTAAATCACTGTTATGGCCCTCGTAACTATAATGGACTGTCTCTGAAACATTGCAGAGTTTCCATGTCACGCAGCTCTGTTGTCTATTGAAATGTTCAGCCGGGGGTTGATAACTTTGAGGAATCGCCCTGAAGAGCCGCTGTAGTCGCGGTGTCATAGAAAGAGTGGCTGCCCGTGGGATCTTTGTGTCTGAGACTATGAGGTCTTCATCGATGCTTGTGCTGACGCTGAATAATTCAACAGTCAAACATGACTTTCTTAATATTCAAATCCCCGTTCACAATGAGATCCATGAAGCAAGATGAAGAGCAACGTGAGGACCCCGCCCTCACTCACTCACACACACACACACACACACACACACACACACACTCCCTTTTCTTTTTTTCTGGAAGTGGATCAATGAATCCAGGGTCTTCGTTTGCAGCGATCGATATATTGTAATGTAGGCAGCGCTCCAATTCCCACCTGAAGCATCGCTGGCTGGTTGGAGTTGAATTTGTTTTATTCCTTATTGTTATCAGCCTGCAAACATTTATTTTCATTTCCTGTCACTGTCTTTTTTTTAAATCTTTTTCTTGGGAGCACCATGGCCTAGATAACCGCCACATATTGTGACAGCAGATTGAATCTTGGCAGTGCACGCTTTTGGGAAGTAACCTTTGATGCAGTTTGCCTCCGGTGTAACGGCGGAGGAGGAGAGTCGCTCGAGTGCTGGTGTTAGGGACACCACGGCCATTTGTCAGAGGGCCTCCGCCGCAGTCCTAAGGCCATATTGTGAAAATGAACGAGTAATGTTAGCGCATTAAAGCCATCTGTGGCTAATTTGTGGGTGTGTTCTCTGAGCCTGCTGGCTGGCATGACGGAATGAGACAGTTTATGCATGTCTGAGCTTTTTTTAGACTCCTTTAAGTTCCTGAATAACGGTCGTCTGATGATAATGCCTCCACATTTGGAGGCAGGCAGGTACTTGAGCAACGGCTGAATGTAGATAAAGCAGGGCCGACACTAACCTGATGGCTTCTCATCACCTCTGTTCGTATCGCTCTTATCAGCTACAGGCCCTGCCCTCTGCCACTGGCACCTAAGTGTGCGGCTCTGACATTGGGCTCTAGTGTAGGTGTCCCTCTCTCATGCCTGTGTGAATGTGTGGGGGGTTGTCCTTGGAATATAATGAGCTTGTTCAATCCGGACAGCTCTTTGTGGTGGTGGTGGTGGTGAAGGGCTGCTCATGGTAACAGAGACTTCTAGAACTAGCCGGTGGAGGTTAATTCGCCTCGATCGCTTCTATCAGCACAACACTTGCCGCGCCGTGTAATCCGACTGACCGGTTAGATGCCGGTTGTAATTTGTCTTTCCACAAGGTTGCGTGTAACTACATTTGCAGATTCAGAACCATGCCCCGCAGGGTCCGGGTGCGGATGTGAGAAAGCAGACCGTTGGCTGCATTGCTGCTTCACACAGTCATGTGAAGGTTAGAGGGGTTTTATAGGTTATTTGGTTCTAGATCACACCTGGGCCCCTGCAGCCCTGGTGCCGTATTGCTACGTTTTTTGTTGTTTTTTAAATTGATGTGTGCGCTTCCATTTACAAGGCTGTCAAAAGAGAAGAGATTTATTTTATTGTGTTAAAACAATCATTTCCTGTTCGTAGTATGCCCTCGACATGAGAGGGAGCTGGAGTCGTACTCACCGATTTGTTGTGTTGCCCAGCCGGCACACCGGCGGGTTTTTATTTAACGTGAAGAAGAAGAAAAACTACCCAGGAAGTGCATAAGATCACCCCCACTATGTAACGAGGCCGTGTATAAATAGCAGTGTTGACCTGGCTTTCTGCATACATGCCTCTGTATAACTAGGCTGGCCATGTTCTTTTCCAAATGCTAGGACAAGTGTGGAAAAGGAAATGCCAGCTTGCACCTCGAACACAATACATCAGCGCTATGGAGTGACTTGTTTACTTTACCTGAGACTGATTTGTGGATTTCAGGGCCATTTCTCTTCCATGAGACAGACTCCCTTTTTTTGGGCTGGTAGAGCAAACCGCTCCATATCTCTTTCACAGATCCTGTCTCTACAAAGAGAGCTCTGTTTGCAGTGTTGCCCCAGCTGTTTATTGTGCAATACCCCCCCGTTCGATTTGTGCCCAGTGTTTCTCCCTCCGCCTGGCTTGTGTTTTTCCTCATTACGTTTGACAAAGTGAGAGTATAGAGAGCCTCGGTTTTTTACATCGGCAGACCTGTGAAGTGAAGCCACTCCCAGTCCCCACTACTTTCTCTCTCTCTCTCATATCAAATCTTTTGTTCTTGAGGCAATGCGTTTGGCTTCTTGCTTTGTTGCTTTAAGACAAGAATGCATTCACTGCCCAGATGTAAATTCAACAGCACTAAACTACAGACAACAGGCAGACACAAGGTCTTTTTTGTGCAGGGTCAAACCGGGAAGCCAATACGCGACTGAATATATTAATGAGGCTGAGCAAACGTAGAAAACAGAACCAGCCTTGTCTTTAGCCTGCGTCCTCACGCGAGTGACACACATTGCTTACATTTTCAGAACCTCACGCTGCGTTTGAGTCGGCACGCCATTATTCCTCCTGCCAACAAAAGAGAAATTTGAAGCAGGGGACACGTTAATTGACCCGGATACTGTAACCATGTTCACAAAAGCCAATATCCTGCCTCAGGAGGGATGGGGGGGGGGGGGGGGGTGGAGACGTCTGCCTCCTGCCACGCCGACTATTGTGTTCCGGTGGTGGGGCTTCAATTTCAACGCAGCAGCGCCTCTCTGGACACCGGCCTCTGATGAGTCACTGGGTCATATCTCATGACATTCGCCATGCAGCCTCCTTCCTATCCGGCCCTCTATCACCTCCACCGCTCCCTGCGAGCTTTAAGATGGAGCAGCTCTCTTGGCTCTGTACAATGATTGATGCGACTTAATTGAGTAATGCAAGGACAGCATTTAGTGCTTCATTCCTTGTCTCTGAGTTTGTCTCTTGGGGTGACATTGGTCGCTCCACGGCTTCGGCAGTGAGTGTGATGTGGGATTTTAGTGGTGTTGGTAGTATGTCGTGATGGATGGAGGTCTTTTGGAGCTTGTGTTTTTCTTTTTTCTTTTTTACCATAAGCTGTTGTTTTTTACGCTAACCTTTGCTTTGTGTGTGTCAAGATATAACGAATATCATTATTTAACTTGCAGTAAATTCCTCTTTTCATTCGATATTGATTGGATTGGTCGACTGGGAACGCCCCACCGCCACCCCTCCCGAGCCGTTGACTCATCACATAAGCATATGTAGCCCGTCCTATTACATGTCTCAAGTGATCTACTGTTACCAGGTCTTGCTGACACCAGTGTCTGCCATCACTGCGTGGATATTATGATTGACCCGCAGCAATATCTGGTCTCCATTTGAGGGCACGCCGCGGCAGCGAGCTACACATCGCTCTGCGGCCCGCGTTGTCTGAGTTTATATTATCTCTGCCTCTGTCGATATTTACTGAGGCATTAAAGAGCGTACAGCATGTCGCCACTTTATTTCCTGTAGCACTGCCTGGAGCTTGGGGGGGGGGGGTGTGTGTGTAACTGCTGCTACAAGATGAAGGCCTGCTAATTTCCAAAACATGTCTTGTCTGAACAAATGAGCTCAGACAAAGGCATATGGCATAACAGTTTAATTGTCATTTTGATTTGAATTTCTCCTGTTGTAAACTACTTCCTGCCTCAAGTTGTGAGCAATAATGAAGGGTATTGTAGAGATGATACAACAACGGTTGTGTCACCAGTTGCTCGAAAGTGGCTGCGTTCGTAAATCAAGTTGCACTAAAGACTTCGTCACAACAATTCAGATGTCTTCACCAGCTTCTTCTTTTTTTGTCTCGGCTCTCTGCTCTGTCATCCTGGCTAGGCAGGTAAAATCTCGCTCGTTGAGGTTGTGAGCCGGTGGAAGCCGTCTGTTAGAGCTGCGGGATTAATTGTGTTCAAATCAATATTTACATTCACATCTCATTCGTACTTGACAATGATATTGCTTGTGTTTGTATTAGCAGGAGATTTCTCTGTAAATTGCAATGAATAAATGTCTTCAATCCAATCCAGTGTCCGTGCTCACAGTTTGGCAACATAAAGGTTACATTTGCATGAAAACGTGGAGACTATAAGACGATGATGACGTGTCAAAAGCATTGCTGTTAGCTGCTAACACGACGAAGCGAGACGATCTCTTAGGATCTGTGGAGAATCTCCACAAACACTCTGTTGCATTGCATTATGGGGTAAAGGTGATGCTGTTTTCCTGGAGACTTCTTACTGTGCACCGCGAGCTTGGCAACAGTAACGCAGGTTTCCGAATGTTTACCAGCATTCCCGTCCATCTGATTCCGCCAAAGTGCAACGCACTCAATCTTATATAGATCATGTGTCAGCCCTTCACGCTCTCACTAAGTGTTCTAAGCACTGTGACCTTTGTAGAAGATAAGCTTTCTTCGGCCGACTTGGAAGAGTTCGGAAATAACGGCGTCAACCAATAATTCATGGCATTGCTAACCATATGAGGGCTATGAGCCAAGGTTATTGACCTTTCGCACCTGTCACTAGTGATAGAGGGAGCGAGACCCAGCAGGGAAATGAATTGGGCTTATTAAGGAGCTGGGCTTTGAATCAAACCGAGGGGCGCAACTTCACTCTCCAGTTTTCTCTTTCATTTAAATCATTACTTTCATTTTTTTTACACCGTTTGACCAGTTGATAGCAGGAGATACAGTGAATGGTAATGCTTCCCTGGCTGTGTCTGGGAGAGATCCGGGCGCGGTGCGTGAAATGCCCGACGGATTAACACTTGGAGCACAAAACGCATTACAGAAGCACATCTTCAGCCGAGGTCATTGTTATTAGATGAGGGATTTTGTGGACTCACTAATCAAAGCTTCGACGCAAAGGCGATTTTGCTCGACGAGACTTTGCCGTTTTGTTTTTTTTGCCGTTGTGGGTCTTAGCTTGTGATTTGCTTTGGTTCGTAGCTGTGAGACAAAGGGGGAGAAGCTGCACAACATTTGAATAAAATAAAGCATGTAAAGAATGTCATGCGAGCGCATGTTGTTTCAGCCCTGTCCTCCCCCAGAGCTCCCGGTCTGTAAAAACCTGGTGGGAGGCAAGCATTTATATTGGAACAACATGCTATGATGTTATTTTTTTCCAGCTCCACTTGTGTTTATAATCATACCCGCTCCCGTGTGGCGTTCAACTAAAACCATTTTTATTAACTCTGGAGAAGCTTATCTCTGCCTGATGCGTTGTTTGTACATAGGACCACAATCGCATCCCGGTGGATAAAAAAAAAAAAAAAAGCAAAGGACTTGTACCGTAAATGTGCTTCTGTCCCCCTTGAGGTCCAACTTTAAGGACATTTTTAATATTGCGCATTTGTTCCGTTCATACACGCACCTCAGATATTACAAGTGGGCTCAGCTATAACCTCATTAAGGGAGCAAGAACGGAGATGGATGGTGCTTCAGCCGTCCTCCGTAGTATTCATTTAGAGCAGCTTGTTGAATTGTTTTCAAGTGTTTGGCTATCTCGCTGCAGATAAACAGGATGAGGTAAAGGGACGAATGCGTGAGGATTGTGTGCGCTCGAGAGCGCTGTTTGTAGATGCGAGGCTCACTCGTGTGTTTGTGGGGGACTTATTTGCATGCTGAGGTGGACTATTTATCACAATGGACAGCGTGTGCAACAAAAAAAAAAGAAACAAGTTCTCTCTGCCTGTGGGTAAGGGTGGAACGTGTGAGTGGGAGGGCTATTTTGGACCAGAAAAGCTCCATATCGCAAAAGCTCATAGCTGGAGGGTGGACTGTGGACAAGTGGGTGCCAGCTGATTGGGGAACATGCTCTCCGGGTATGATCGCACCGCAGCCAAATATGGTTATCACTCCAAAGCTCCAGTTCACACACAGTTCAGTTACAAAAGAGTACTTCTTCAGCAAGTGCTGAAAAAAGAAAGCGAGAAAAGAGAACGCTTGGCTTTTTTTTTTTTTTTGCATTAGAACGCAACTAGAAGTCGGCAACGTCACCTTCCCCCTCCCTCTTTGAGGTGCGAGTTGCCTTCTTCGGTGCGAGTTGCTAGTTCCTCGTAGAGATGGAGGTGAGGTTTCAACTCCGGCACGTTTTCAAAGCTGTCGGGCGTTCTCCTTGCGGGACAATGTTGCACTTTACTCTGAGTGCTTTCCACAAAGGCACTACTTTTGTCAGGAGGGAAAAAAGCACACAAAGTCACCGTCTGATAAAAAAAAAAAAACCCAAACTTAGTGCTAGTGGCGGCACCGTTCTTTGAGGAGTGCAAATGTCGCTGTGGTTACGGGTGTTAGTAATGGATTAAGACCGTTATTGCATTTCCCTGACTCATCGTGCTCTGGTGTATTGAGTGATTTAACATCCCTGTAAGTGGTTGATGGAGCTGTCAATCATCAACTCGGTGAGGACGTCGGGGCGCTCCCCTGCAGTCATTTTTAGGCTTTAAGATTGCGATTTTGTGGAGGACGAGTCGGTAAACATCCCTGGAAACCGTTTAGGTACAATTAGGACTGAGCAACATATCGATGTTTTATTGTTCATGGTATGAGACTAGATATCGTCTTAGGATATGGATACAGTAATATGGCCTGTATGTGTTAAAGGCTGCATTACAGTAGAGTGATCACCAGACTGCTCTAGCTCTTCTATTTGCCTTTACACGTTTAGTCATCATGACTGATGATTATTTTTCAAAAATACGTTGTAACAGCACCAATGTCGATATCAAAGTATTTGATCAAAAAAATTGCCCCTCCCTAGCAACGATAATGTTAGCGAAAAAGAGCAGAGAACAAAGAACCTCAATTACGTAAACTATGATTACTGAATGCCAAGAACAGAAACCATCAGGTTGACATGGCATTATTACCTCAGTATTGAGTGTTTGTTTAAAGCAGCTCCCCCAGCCTCAGTACACACACACACACACACACACACACGCACGCCCGTGCGGCTGGTCTTTTAAAGGCGATCTTATTGGATAACTAGCAGAACAACAACTGTGGTGAACCCATTTGAATGTTTCTCCTCTGTCCCACCAAGAATGTGTTGTCGAGGAGGGCAGGGGTCAGAGGACACAAACAAGGCTTTGTTCTGTATCACCGGGCTTATTCTGGGCAGAGCGTCGGTAGCGGGCAACACTGGCACACATTGTTCTTTCATGCAGCCGTTGAAAGATTGGTTAGCTAATCGAAAGGGGGATATTTATTCATGAGCTTTATTCATTATTACTTATTCATTTAGACACACACTCTTGTCATAGAAATTGGATTAGAAATAAGAATCCACTTGTTTCATATTTTAGACTATGGATGTAATGCAAGGATGACTTCAGACTTGAATACGAGTACAATCGGTTCAGTCTCACAGGACAAACAGTGAGGCCGTTGTGGCTTTTAACGGGCGGACGACCTACCAACCAGAGGCCTCTCACGCTGCGCACCTTATGAACGGAGCTGCTGCAGGCATTAAAGGGTACGAGTGCGCAGCAGTAGGTGTTGGACCCCGCTGACAGCTGGAACAGCATCGCATGGAGCTTTGGCCACAGCCAACGCGGTGTCTAGCCTCTCCTCGACCTATCCTCCGATACCCCCCGGGCCTTCGCTTATTGGCCTGTCTTGCGGTGTGCTCGGAAAATGCAATTGCACCAACATTGATTTGCGTCTGTTTGAAATAAGGCGGTCCAGACACTGGGCACATGCATAAATGGGAATTGTTTTTTTCCCTCTCATTCTCTCTCCTTTTCCATCCCCGTCTCTCTCCCCCACTTGTCGCAAAACCAGTCTCGGTGCGAGACGACGGTCCCTCAGCCGCTTATCGTGGCATCCACCAGACCACCAAAGGGGTCTGAGCATGTGTACACAGGCAGCTGTGCACCGCTGCTAAAGTCCACTCTGTGTGGGATAAGTGGGGATTGGCATGTACTCTGCCCGTCTGAGCGGGTTTCATCTGCTCAGAAATGCGACAGCTGGGCAGAGTTGGCTCCTCCCACACGAGAAAGACGGACAGAAGTGAGACGTAGAGACACACGCAATGAGAGGACGGACGTGGTGAGCCGGGCTGCCGCAGCTTTCCTGGCTGCGTCTCAGGGGCAAAGCAAATGTTGGCACACGTGTTGTGAGTTAGTGCTGACATAAGTGTCTTTAAGAGCGGCCTAACGCATTAAGGATGTGTGGCTGGCTCCCTTACGTTCTTCCTTTTACTCTTCGTGCTGTAAACCCTGAGCAGCAACGGGAGGAAGGGCATAAGAAGAGTAATTTATGTGCGGAGAAGCCTCAGATGAGTCCTCCCTCGGGGATTAATGGGAGTCTCTGTTCACAGGAAATATGAAAGGCCCTTTGTTGGTGAAGGGCTCGCTGCTGCCAGCAAATAACTACCCCCCCCAACATATCGAAAGCCCCCCCCCCCCACCTCTAAATTCATTGAATCCTCTGCTGCTCATCCTTCACCCTTTTCTTTCTATAAGCCTGTGTTTTCTGTCAAAGTCGCTCATTTCTGATTCTACGCTGCGCCTGCTGTACAGAAGCCCAAGAGACACCAGCTCACGTTGTTGGTATTCACTGTCACTTCTAGAGTTCCGGCCATTGGGTGAGCAGAAGGAAGAGTGGGAGAACTAGTGCTGTACAGGTGGTGATTCATACTTTCACCGCGTTCAATCCTTTCCGTCATCCTGTTCCCCCCCCCCCCCCCCCCCCCCCCTGTCTGATGTGTTTAATTTCAAGACTGGCTATAATATCCGTCGGGGAATAACTAGTTTGCCGCGGTGAGCGTGTGACCTGCTGGCCCGGTGGTATCGGTTTATTTTTAGTGTTGGTCTGTCTGCGGTGTGGCTAAGCGTAGCTCCTTAGGCTAGGCTAAATAAAGAATGGCCTATCAGAGAGGGGAAATGACGGTTTGGCACTATGGCAGCGTGTCTTTCGTCAGGTCACACATTGATCTCCTCACACCTGCGGCTCAGGACAGGACAGTGAAAAGCTGTTGGCAGGTGTTAATTGCTTTCTCCTGAGCTGATATTTCCTCATTCTGAAACTCAAATGGGAGGAATAAAGTACCTCGCAATCGATTGTTGTGTTCTTGTTCGGCCTCGTTATTTGAATTTCCTCTTTGCTCACCACGTCAACAGAGAACAGATGAATGTGTTTGTACAAAAAGAAAACCTTTGAGTATCTCTGAGGCTCTCTCACAAGTCCAGCATTTCATTTCAGCACAAGGCCTTAAAAAAAAAGATTTCATTGAGAAACAGTTCACTGGAACATCTCTGTCACGCCTCAATACATCTGAACACACTGATGTGAAGAGAAATTGCAGTTGAATGGTTTTCGTTTTCAAATTACCAGCTCTTTCCTAAAAAAAATTAATAAAATAAATATATATTTATCTGCTTGCCTTAGATTAATATAAAGCTTGCCACAGTTGTTTTGAGCTCTCCGTGATAGTTGTGTTTGCGTTGCCTGCCTCAGGAGCTCCACAGTGAATCTATTGGCTCCATGTTGACTTCCTCAGGCTGTCTCCACTGGATTGGACACGGATAACGCAGTCGTGTTTGTAACCAAAAGGGGGGGAGGGGACTTAATAAAAGCAGGAGACCCCCAACTGAAGTAAAAAGAGGGAGGGAGGGAGGAAGAGTGAAATGAAGAAGAGGGGAACTCTAATGAAGAGGGCTCAACTTGGCAAAAGCCAAGGGTTGTCAGGGGCAACTGAAATGGCTCCCCCCGCGCTTCAATACAGCTCAGATGTAGGCGTATATACTAGGACTGAATATGAGCCCGACACTGAAAGGGTGAAACTAAATACACACATTGGACATCTGCCTTCTTTTATAACTGATTTGTAATTGAGTTTTTCCGGGCTCTGCTCGGAGAGGAGAGGAGATGGAGTCGGGCTGTAATGAGCCTCATAGTTTCATGTTATTATATGCTTTTGATTGTAATACTGAAGACGCCATTCATTTGTTTAATTTACTCGACTGGGAGCCGATGGCTGGGCTGGCGTGGTGGGGGGGGGGGGGGGGAGGGGGTTAATGGCCATCCTCTGGAAAGGATAAGGCTTATTAGGTCTGATGGGCCTCCTGTCTCGTATAACCTAATGTGGCCATGATAGACAGAGGAGTCTGGGTTTAGCTACATCGGAACTATAAATCGAAGCATTTTCCCAGACTCTGAACTCGGTAATGGTCCATTATGAGCCATGTTTGTAGATGGAGGGGCCAGATGTCCCTGATGTAGCTGAGGGTCCAAGGTGGACTTTGAGGCAGCATGCTGTTGAAAGAGAGGGGGAGCAGGGACTGGACATTGCCCCTCATTAAAGCGTGCTCGCTGCAAGGAGACTCATAAAAAGAAAAAAAAAAGCCTTTAATGGTCTTCCCAGGGAAGATCCACAATTTGCCCACAATTCCACAGCCGTAAAAGAAGGGAATTGAATTCCATATGAATTCTCTGCTGTCATAGCTCACGGCACCAGCTGTCTGTCAGTGTTAAAGTCTTAACCCCTCGGCGCCACTCCCTCCCAGTTTGGTGTGTTGCATATGTTGCATTGATCTCGAAAGCTCGGCTCCCACTGGTCTACTTTAGCAGAGGACCTTAGCCTGATTGAGTGGGACACATGCAAGGGCAACATCAAACATTTCACTGTTTGGTGTAAGATCACATGGCCTTGGTGAAGTTATTGTGATTGATTTATGACGCAAATGGGCTTTCTCGTGTTACCACGCGCCTCATTTCTCATCCCCATCGCGTCTTTCTTAGTATATATACTTTAAAAGTGAGCTTGATTCCATTGAACTGACTGTCACGAAATGGTGATTTCATTGAACCCGGGCACACCGTCGGGGATCGTGTGTCGTACTGTACATCCATCTCTGAGCATCCTGTCTCTTGTTTATGTTTGGGCTGTGAACCCCCGAGCACAGCTGCCACCGGGGCACGTATATTTGGTTCGTGGTTGGGGGGTGGGGTTTGCGTAATGCCGATGACCTCCTAATGTGGATTCCAGTCTGGCAGAAAGGCAAATGTTTGTGCTTCCAGGTCTTCCTGGTATCCCGGGTCGCTACAGCTGTCATGTTATCTCCTATCTCACCCGAGCCTTCCAGCTCATGATGCAACACAATATCTGCTAGCGAGCCCAGCTGCCGACACTTTAAGATATCTGCTGTTATTTTGACAGAAGCCTGCATACTTAATCAGCAGGCTTCCGGCTCATCTCAAGTCCCAACCGGAAAACAACAACTATACTTTTCAAGGAAGGAATCTGATTTAATGCCCTTTCTATTTACCCCGTTGGACTTTATATGAAGTAGTACTTTTAAATAATGTACAACGCTATTCAGGGTAGACGGTAGTAAACTCTCTGCTTAGATACGCTTGGTTACTCCGCAAAAATCCTCCCTGCCCTTTGATTCCATTGTTTTTCCTTCCCGTGGAATGTTATGGCCTTGTTTGTATGCCGGGCATGGCGAGTGCCAATGGAAATCTTATTTACACTAGATGGGTTTAGGAGTGCTGGCCAGCGCGGTGGAAAGTGTCCCCTCTTTGCCGGTCTGCGGGGACCACACTGAACTCTGTTTCTGATGGATGGGTCGTTTAATGTGACTACTGAAAGAAGCCCCGCCGTTTTCTGCCATGGACCGGGACACAATAAAACGGCTACTAGTGGAGCTCTTGTTCTACCCCCTCCTCCTCTTTCTCTTTGTTTCACAAGGGGCTTTTTCTTTCTTCCTTGCCTTATATTCGTTCCTTCTCCTCTCCTCCACAGCTCGCCTTACTCTCGGTCGAAAACTGATATGCAGTAGACGGCTTCAGGTTACAGTGCAGGCTGCGAGATTCTTTACAAATGTTAAACTCTGTGAATAGGATGCAGGAGAGGTGCGGGTATAGGGATGGAGGAAGGCAGCACCAGGGGAGGAGCCGCTCTCCCCTTTGCCCGCTAGGCTAAAAGCATTCAGCTCCTGCCCATTGTGAGTCCTCACTCAAAGGGATTCGAGATGGGGCTGATCTTTGACCCCTCTACGCCCACAGTATGTAAATGAATGTACAAAAGAGGGGGATGATGCGATTATTTTCCTACACACACAAACACACACAATTTAGTTTCGCATTGATTTCTTGTGAGTTTGCACACAATGAATCCAAACCAATGGGACATTATGTCTCTGTGGACGAGCAGAATTTCAACAGTCTGCTTAGCTTTTAGTATGTGTGTCTATGTTTACTGCTTAGCAATCCGTGTCCTGAAGCGTCTCAACAGCACGGAGAGGAAGATGGGGAAGATGGACCTGTTATGTCTGAGCTTCCTCCATATGTTGTTATGGCAGTGGTTGGGAAGGTAACCGGATTTCCCCCCCCCCCCCCCCCCCCCTGTCCAAAACGCTGTTATTGTCCCTGTGCACAAAAGGATTGGGGGGGATGTGTAGCACCAGATGAAGCAACACGCTGAGGTTCATGGACAACGCCCTCTCCCAGACCGCATCTCAGCGTATCAACTGACCATTTTTGGTCGTAGAAGTCTTAAGTTTCAGTTTTCTGACCCTGGTCCTTGTCTGTGTTTCTGCCTGATTTCGTATGAACGAGTGAATCATGCAACCGTACCATTGCAGCATGGTTGTTACACGAAGCCTCTCGTTGATAGAACCTTACCCTGTATATAATGGCGACCACTTCTACTGTATGTCAGCCACTAAGGGGAAATAAACCCTCATCTACAAACCTTGACCGTTCTAACTGATGTGGAGACTAACGGGTCTAGTAATACAAGGTTTTATTTACGCTTCAGAGGTGATGCTGACTTCAGAGCTGACCCAGTGCTTGCATGCGACTAATATGGATTACATGTGGCCTGAACCTGTGTACAGTATCCTGGTTCAGAGGGTCAAAGGGACAGCGGTCTCCAATCAGTGACTCATTCGTTTTCTAACATGTTCTGAAGAAAATAACCTGTTTGCTGTGTTGGTTGTTCCAAGAGGCTGAAAAGCAGTTGTCTCCTGCCTTTTGTGTGCGCGGTTAATGAATACAACAGCACCCTTCTTCACACTTCAGTAGTGGAAAGTACACAGCTGGACGGAATGGCTCTCAGAATACGGTAATTGCTTTTTTTTTTCTCAGTATGGCGATGTACTGTAGAATAATGCATTTGAAGAAAGGATGGCCAAACTCTATGAATTAAAGAAGCTGTTTTACCTCTTGTGTGACCGGCAGCTGTTGGTCTCCGTCTGAGCATGTGCAAGAGGAGGTGGAGAGTTGCTTTTAACATCTTGTAGTCTAACCGTGGATGGTCTTATAAACCATTTACTGAGCTAATGAAAATGGGCTGTGATAGCTGTATTTCATTTAAACCACTTTGATTTCTTGAATATTTCCCACCTGAACAACATTTTTGTTATAGAGTCAAATCCATGATTTGTTTTACCGCACTTACAGTCAACCTCACGGTCACATGCTGTTAAGATTTTAATCTTAAACAGTTGACACTGAAATAGTTAGCAAAGTAGATTTTCATTTCCTGCTTTTGAATTATGTGGCCTAAGCACAGTGTCGGCTTTTCTGCACGTCAAGATGCATTTAATGAGGCCGGCTTCAGGATTTGAATGACTCCAGCGTTTACATGGAACATGGAACCATCGCTTGTTTTTAAAACTCAGTGTGACTCTGATGTTCTTGATTGGAACCACATGTTGAAGGGGCTTGAAAGGGTTTCTGCAGCATCAACAGACCCAGCCGGCCGGCGGTCCGTGATCTCATAGCGTGCCGCGTTTGCCATGTTTTGCTGCGCTCGTCGGCCTCGCCAAAGCCCTTCCTCCGCTAACTAATCGTTGGCCCTCGCATGCCGGCGGGATCTCGTTCCGAGGGGTTAACCATCACAAGTGATCGGGGCATTACCGAAAAAACAAGGTGGCGAAGCAGACGAGGTGGTGAGTTTTGCGGGATCCACGAGTTCGACGCTGACGTCACAGAACTGGCATGCGTATGAAAACCGGTTGAATCGTGGTTAGTTATGGGTGCTGTGGAGGAACTTCTCTCCCATGTCCACATATAGCATGAGAATTAAAGTTTGCGCCGGCAGTGGACAGTGAGTTACAGCCGAACTGCTCTCAGCGCTGATCATTAACGGTTCTAACACACTAGGATATTAAAGATTGTTTTACTGCGCCCATCAACTACCATATAGGGCTACAGACGCGTGCTATCGAATTCATATAATGTGAGTTACTAGGCCGTACGTCTCGGGCGTCCGTGTATATTGCCGGATCTGTCCGGCGTGCTCCTCGAGGCTACAGAGTATCGGAGGAGAACATATTGGTTAATAAGCAGCTGTGCTATACCCTGACTGCAGAGACCAAAGAAATGTAAGGTTATTATTGTTATCACCCCTGGACTGCTTGTTTAAATCCCTGCATCCATCTGAGCACGCTCGCACGCCTGGTGCAGATAGACTTTGTGCACAACAATAAATAATACGCTAACTTTTAGAGCAGGGCTTCATTAGCCAATGGAAGTAATGAGATTAAGAAAACAAACAAAATAACCCCATAATTCCTGCACCCACTCCAGTGAATCGGAGGCATGTGGGGAGAACAGCCTTAGATGAGAAGCGGTGTCTGTAAGAAAAACAAGCCATGAACCATGTGATGCCTTCCTGTTGGTCTGTTCGTGTGCCTTTTTTTTTTTTTTTAAATAAGAGTTCAAAACAGGATCAATTCCAGGCCTATGGAGTGGATGTTTAAAGACAGTGTCTCCCATGATCTAGTCAAACTTTGAGTAGTAACTGTTAGTCAAAGTAAATTTCAGGTGTGTGTGTGTGTGTGTGTGTGTGTGTGTGTGTGTGTGTGTGTGTGTGAGAGAGAGAGAGAGAGAGAGAGAGAGAGAGCGAGAGAAAGACCTACAGGCAGCCTTGTAACCAAGTTTGAAAAATACAGCGTTGCCTGAGCGATAAGGAAGCTTATCGACGTCCTTTCAAACCGAAATAGCATTGCATCATTGCGTTAGCTGTAACTTTTCTTGTTGGCAAGTAAACTGTAACAAAGGAACATCTCCTGCGTTACAAAGCCATGCCGCCACTTTTTCAATCTTATTGTGGGATTAATTCCAAGTCGTGTTAGGAAACGGGCTCGCCTCTACTTGTATGTATACGTGAAGGAAGAAAGCGAGACAAACAGGGTGCAACAGTGCGGTTTGATGTTTGAACACTCCTTGTGCGTAAGCTCTTCTAAGGGGATAGAGAGGCTTTTCAGTAAGCTCTAATGGTAGTGGGATGTCTTCCCCGGGAATCTTGCCTCCGCTGGCATAACACGCTGCGAACCTGCATTTTGTGTGAGAGCTTCCTCTGAAGCAGAATGACAGGACAAACATGGCAGCTCGCTTCTCGACCCTCCCTGGGTCGCTTAGGGCGACTCAGGTGGAGGCGCTGTGAAAAAAAAAAAGCCCACCTCACAGCAGCGTAGATGCTGTGAGGTGGGCTGGCCTGGCCTGAAAGCATTGTGTAATTACGCTGCTTAATGACAGACCGGGCTGCGTTTAAAGCAAAGAAACAGCAGGGACCGGCACGTCACTCGCTGTTAAACTAAGGGCCAGAATAAATACAGCACCGATTGTTTCCCCGAGCGACCGACGGCACCAGACGCCGGGTCCCGTTTGTGCCACCTGCTTGTTTGGGCCGTCGACACTTATCCCCCCCCACCCCGGCGAACATCGGCATCAACTGCGAGGCTATCCCCACGAGTCCTCGCGTTAAAAAAACCCCCAAAAACCCCAAGGTCTGGAAAACGTTTCCGCAGGCAGACAGATTTGTACATGGCCATGCTTGTGGTTTGGTGTCATAGCTGCAGACAAACTGAGGACAGATGTGTTTGGAGTCGTTTTTTCATCATCCTCCCCCCCCCCCCCCCCCCCCCCCCACGTGATCCTTCCCTCTCTCTCGCTCGTTCCAGTTCCCCTAATCTGGGACTCATTGTGTCTGTAATAAAGCACAGCTGCACAGATCCTTCTCTGAACCCACTCAGTTCAGCTGATTACATGGGAGTAAGAGGGCTCTCCTCTCACACAGCCATGCTCCCCACATGGTAACGCTCCACTGTTCCCTGAACACAGATAAGGCCAGAGGAGACGCTTCCTTCTGCTGGACCGGTGCCAACACTAATTGTTCACACCTGATGTTGCATTTGCACCGGGGCGACGGTTGTGGGACCGTCGTATGCATTTCTTTTTGGAATGCGTAAAGCAGATGTTTCTCACATGAGGGACACCATGTTCATTCTTTACCTACATGAAAATGTTAATAAAATAAAAATCCATATTTTATCTTCGCAGAGAGCAGACGTATTTTAATGGGAAACATTTTAAACAAATTAGTTTGTGTAGTTATAACGCTACTCAATCGGGACTCCGATGCAATGTCGAGTTGTGTTGCTCGAGTAAATTGCTTCTGCTCAGAAATACAAAAAAGAAGTCATGCATATGAAAGTGAGAAGCCCTAATAGAAAGATGTGTCTCTCTTACAAATTGATCGCCGCATCGTGCGTCAGAGGCTGAACTTCAGCATTAAAGATAAACAAAAGAACTGCAACTGGGATCAATAACCGCTTTGGATTGTGCTTGAGATCACGCAACATACCGACTTCTGATTCCATCCAGAAGAACCCTTTCCAGTCCTCATAGTCTCCAAACAGCCCGCATTCGTAAAAACAAAGCATTCAAATGGATTTATTTGTCTACTGGAAGTGTTTTCTATCAATATGAAAATATGACTCATTCAGCCTTGAGAGGGTCATGATTTGCTTTGTGCGGATGGATTTTATACCACTATCCATCCACAGAGGAACCTGCCTGCCCTCTTATTTCTGTTCTTTTTCCCCATCCCCATTCCGCCCAGTCGATCTCTTCTGAGCACCGGCTATGTGTGGGGGAGGGTCAAGCGGGTCACAGCAGGTTAGTACCCTGTGTATTTTTCGGCGTCTTTTTTTCCGGGCTAATTGTGTTTCAAGCGGAATTTGAAACATATTGATTTAAATGCACACAACCCGTGTATTTGCAGCTGCCCTAATCCCTCTCTTTGAAGAAGCGTCTTTTTTTTTTTTTTCTTCTTGCCGTCATTGTTTTGCGGAAGGATTATTTTTTATTTTTCTGTTCTCCTCAACCTTTCAGAGGAGGCATGCTTCTAAAGCCATGGGGTTTGTTTTGGTCTCATTATGGGGTTTAGAGCGTCTCGTGATGTGGGGCAGGAGAGTAAAACGAGGATAACGGTTGGTAGCTGTGACTGTAATGGTCTGCCCACCACAATGACTCAAAAGACAAGCATCCACGTATCCGTATGGCCTCTTCGGAAAAAGAGTATATTATGATTGTGTACAGTTTACACAGGTTGCTGTAAGCAGTAAGGCAGAATATACTGTGTTTTTATTACTTTCTGTGTGTGCAAATGACTCAGTAAATAATTTTTCTTTACTCTGAGAGAGACGCAGAAACAACCCCCATCTTACAGTATAATGGTCCTCTCCAGAGGCTGTCAGCGTCATCTTCCTTTGTCTGCCGCTTTGTTTCCCAGCCAAAGAGGATTCACATGCCTTCTCCTTGTTTCTCCCCGCGCCTCGACTCCTCCAAAGGAAAAAGGTAAAGAAGCAGGAATTCCATTAGCTTTGTTCTCAAAAACTCAGCATGAACTGTGATACACATGACATAATGGCCCCCAGAACTGGTCCCAGATCCTCTTATTTTCCTCCTACAGCTTTTATTTTACATCTCATGCTGTAGGTGAGTGCATCTCCTCCCGCCGTGTCTTTTCTTGTTGCAGCCACTCCTGCGTTGAATAAAATCCTTCACTTTTTGAACGTGGCTCCAATTGCTGTGCCTTTCTGCTTCGAGTGCACGGAAAGGATAAAGGGAAAGTGTACATGCGTGCCGGTGTGTATGTGTGTGCGCGCGCATGTTTAAAAAGAAAAGGGGGGAGGGAGTGGACAGGAATTGTATGTTTGTGTGTGTGGTTGGGTTTGTAATTGGATTCAGTGGACCGTATCAGTCTTTACCTGAGCTAGTCATTTGCATGGGTGTGATTGACAACAGAGCTATGCAAAGCAGGCGCCAGCATTATTCCCTCTGAAGGTAAAGGAGATGCACAGACCATGCCTTTCTCATCACTTTCTTGTTAATTGGTATTGAGACATTATGGCTGAAATGTAATTAGCATGAATGGCATATCAACGCTAACCAGCCACGGGGTGTGTGTGTGTGTGGGTGTGTGTGTGTGTGTTTTGACCAATTAGATCTCATCTCCGGTTAAACGTAGTGGGCGGTTTCTATACATTTGCCTTTGTCATCAAACTTGACGTACTCAGAAGAAAGGTGCCAGATCCAAGATTGGGAGCGCTTCGTTTAGCCTCTCGACATGTGGGGCAAGCCGGCAGCTTGCTGCTAACAGCGCAAACTATGGCAAAAGTGCTAACGGAGCTAACGGTGTTTACCTGAGGAGGAACTGGGGGGGAACAGGAGGGTGGGTGCTACGCTGTTGGTCGGGACGGCGTTATCCGCTGTAACCGCCACATGAGAGCGGCTGTGAGCTAGCCAGTGCGGCGCGCTCACATGCACTAAAAAGCACGCGCGGCTGGCTACGCCAACAAAGCATAGAGAAGCTCGGTGAACCACACAGGGGGGAGATCGACTTCACTCTGTGCTCAGGTAGACTACTCCACTGTATCTTTACATAGATAATAGTTGTTTGCGTCTATGTAAAATACTGCTCCTTTAACAAGTGCAGCAAAGCTAAAAATAAAATGCATGTGTTGGTCACAATCTCAATCCTTCTTTTCTGAATACAGTTCTAATACACAGGACGTTATTTTACACCCATGGTAACAAGCAGCCTTGACTTCTGGTCACCCGTGCATGTGTGAATTTGACTCATTCAAACTGGGATATTATTCACAAGACTCTTTTGCATTGCCTTGAATATCACAACGTCCTTGCCGTTGGTTTTGTGCGAGCTGGTCATTCGTGTGGCACCATGTAATGAAAGTTTAAATGCGTTTAGAAATAGTGAGGCGATGGAGATGGTTACATGGCTCAGAAAGCAGGTGAGGACTGTAGGATTAGCATTAACCACGTGCTGCTGTTACGCTATGCGTGTTGCATATGGAGAGAGGGCGCCCGCCCATGTCACGCACGGTGGTTATTATTTACGGTGGCTGAACCTGCCTCCCGTCAGTATTAAATGAACTTCGTGTCAAGTAATGACACAGGAGGTTAGACAATTTGTCTGAATTTAATCGCACCCCCACATACATCTGTTTTTAATTTTTATTAAAAACGATAACGTACAAATGGCTTCCTCGGTGGTCCGTCTCCCGGGAAATGTCTGTCTTCTTGAACATTAATTTGCACAACCTTTGCCCCGTTCGAATCAAAGTTTTAATGAAGCGTTGAGCTAACCGTGCTTTGTTTTCTCCCAGTAGAGTACCTGTCATCCGACAATAAATGTGATCAAACTCTTCTTTCTTAATTCAGTTTTCATAACCATTTCTAGCGTAAAAAACTTTAACTATATATATTTCAAAATATATATATATTCTGCTTCACAGAGAACTGGGAACACATTTGTTTTTTTAAAGAATTAAAAAGCCGTTGAAGCTTCAACCAACCATTCATTCCTCAGCTGTGCGCCCAGAAAAGTGGCTAAAAACACAGCTTCCGTTTGCCACTCGCTCATTGCACGAATGACAAATGTGCGAGTGGTCAGGATCATAATTGATACAATATGTTTCCACCCTCGACTGAAACACGCGACGTTTTCACCCAAACTGGCATTTCTGTCTGGCACCAGCCGCCTTCCACCCGCAGCGACGCTGATGGTGTGTTCTGTGCAGTGATAACAGTTTACTCTCTTTCTGAAATGAGTGAGTACCTTCAGCGATTGTTGATGTAATTTCCATAAACATGCCCTGCGGAGTTAAAATGGCAGGAGATCCTGTGCCAGCGCATTGGTGTTTGACAGACAATATCTACTACAGCTAGAGCCGGTGGAGCCGGAGCCTATACCCTAACAATGTGTTTTCAACACTGTTACTTTTCCACTTGGTGAAAGCAGAGGGAGGCACTGACATCATTGCATAAGTCACCTATTCGCTTGTTTCCCTCCCCAACAATTGCGGAACAATGATTGGTAGAGTTCTGGGCAGAGGGATATATTTGTGTCTCTTCTCTCGGCAACAAATCCAATACGAGACGCTCTCTGCTGCTGTAATTTCATAAAAAGTCTTACAAGGCCCAGCGAACATGCCAGCAGAGGTTACCTCACCACTGGTCACTGCCTCCTTCTTTGTCTCTTTGATTTTCACGAGGGTATGTTGACGGGAATGATCAAGGGGAGGAACTAAATAGCTCCGAGTCCGTGCTTTCGAGATCAAAAGGAACTAATAATGTCACATTACAGGTTGCACCGAGGCAGTTTTAGTGCCCGGCCCTCTTCACAAAAGCTCAGCTCAGGAGACGGGGGCGGGGGTGGGGGGGGGGGGGGGCTCATAGTGATCGGCTGAGGTAGCCGGTGGCTGCTGCCCTTTTTAAACTTGCCTTCTTTTGAACATTAACTGCCAAATATATCCGAGAGCCTATGCACCACCACTTCTTTCATCTGATTCTTCACCGCATGTCTATATAGGAAAGGGATGAAATGGACGTGGGTTTCATACATCAAAATGAATTTGTGTTTTTTGTGGGAATAACGCTCGAGCTCTTTTCTTTTTTAAGAAGCATCTTTGCTTGCATCTCAGTGGATGCATAATAAATGAAAGCGATCAATATCGGATGTTTAATATTCATGCTTGTTTCTCACCCAACGCGAGCCTCAGACATGAGTTAGCTTCCTGTCCGGCTCAAAGTGCCCGAGCACTGAAACATCAGTACTGTGGCACGGCGGAGATGGATGGCGGAGCGTCCCCTAAAAATGTGTATTACTACGGGTGTACGATCACCAGAGAGTGACCTCCGTCATACAGGAACAATACAAAAGAGAAGAGGACTGTGGCCACCTTTGAGTGGCTGATTATTCACACTGTGATTTCTAAAAGACACCTTGACCCACCACTGGCCTCCAGCCTCACACGTATTGCTTTATTTTTTTTACCTCTACCTGCTTTTGTTCTCCGTTCCTCCGCTAATCACAAAAGCCTTTTGTAGATTGAACAAAGTGACAAGTGGCAGCAGTTATCAGGTGAAGTAGGGAATAGAGAGCAATTAAAACCCTCTGACCTTCTTAGGAGGACAGAAGGCGGTCAAAGTTCAGCAGCTCATTTTAAAAATACTCTGCTTTACATCGGAGACGTTGTGGACAGAAAGGCTTCTGGAGGCTACATCGTTATGTATGGTCACATTTCCCAAACACTTAGCCCCATCATAGTCCACAGTAATTAAGTTTCATTCTAGAGTATCAATTATTGTCCTTTGAAGTCGAAAGAGAAAGGACACTGGAAGCAGTTTGAGTTCCCCAGCAGATCCATGTGATGCTTTTCACAGCGTCCGCCGAGCTCGTCTGAGAGACGTCGCAAAGAGCGAGCGGGGTTTGACATCCCGGTAATGTGGACGGTTTACCGCCCCGCTAAAGCCTACGTATCAAGCCGCTCGTCTCGATAACCGCGGAGCAAAAAGCCCAGTAGCTCCGTGCTGATAACTGCAGAAGGATGTAGCTTAGCCTTATCAGCTCTTGGCTCCAGTGACACAGTAATCCACACAATGCTCGGCTGTCATTGTGCTGGAAAAACACAGAATCATTTCATTGACCCAACAAAAGGCCTGAGAATAATTGTGATGTCCCCCTGCGCTTCCCCTCCACTACCAACCCATCCAGATTGCTCATTTTCAAAAGGGCAAATATTACTTATTCAAGAGAGCCCAACTGTCATCGTCCTGCGAAGAGAAACTTGTTTTGCTACAGGAACAAGAGGCTTTTAATGAATGTCACAGCGGCCGAATGCTTTCAGCGAGCTTTTCACAACTCATCAGGTATCTACCGAGCATGTAGCTGATGTGTAGCCATGAAAACAGCCAGTGGAGAGGGTGGTGGTAGTTCACTAAAGGCCACAGAGAACAGGGGGAAGTGTTGCCACTCTAAAAGGAAATGGAGGTGACTCGTGGGGGAGTCTGCACACTTTTTTTTTTAAATTGTCCTTTTAAATACGGTGTTTGTCAAACGTTGATTGCTGTGCCCTCGGTGAGCAAAGGCTGTGTGCAAGCAGGATATAAATGCACGTTTTTAAAAAGGAAAGAGAGCGCACGTCAAAACACATGAATAGTTTCCCTCTCCTCGGGGCCTGTTTTTCTACATCAAGGGATCTTAAAACTCTTTAAGGTTGATCAAACTCCTGGCTAACCCCGCTCAGACGTCCATGCTTGAATGCCTCGCTGTGGGATAAGGGGCGGTAGTATCGCTGCGTCTTTTTGAGGGCCTCTTCAAAATTCTCTAATTGAGGCACCAGTTTTTAGAGAGGACAACTAGCTCCAACAATATGCATAAACCACACAAACCAAGTGTTTGTTGGGGGGGGGGGGGGGGGGAATTGGTCAGTGCAATCACGCTGGGAAAGCGAGCCAGCCGCTTATTAAATGGGTTCATGCTCTGGTGCAATCCCTCTTTAGTTTTCTTAATTGCTCGAGACACTGAACAGAGTACAAACACTGTTTTTTCATCCAAATCCCTTACATATTTTAGGCCCAGCTATATGCATGGAATGCTTTGCGCGTTTGAAGTGCGGTGCATTAGCAAAACGCCTTCAAGGGCTTAGTCTGGCAAAAGGCAGTATCATCATTCCCAGATCCAAAGCTTCAGCTACAAACAGTTTACCTTCTCTGAAGAAGACACTATTTTCTGAAAACAGAAAATAGTGTCTTTGTCTCATCCCTGCATCTCATCTTCTTACAATGCGTGGATATTTTATACATGTCTCGAGTCGGCGGTGCAACATAGCATCACCTCAAGCCCCTCTACCAGCGCTTGTTTTGTTAAAAAAGATTGATGATGTCTTCACAGGCCGATGTTTATCGGCTTCCTTCTTGACACAGCAGAGCGCTGCAGGAATGAGTCCTGAAACACGGGAATGAGTTCATGTTGTTGTTGGCTTTTTTAAATTGGGTGAGTTTATTTCTGCACAAAAAACAACAATTGAAAAATCCCGTTGACTTATTGTCGAGGGAAACCCGTGCCACGCTAACTTCTGGGGTTGGCCTACAAAAAACATTATCCCTGCAGCACTCTATTGATAATAGTATTTAAAATTATTAATTTAAATGCGCATAGTTTATACATTTATAAAAATCCTTCTTTATTTGTTGCAGGGTAATTTTCAAGGATAAGACTTACATTTAAAAAGTGTTATTTTATGCGTCTACTTGGAAATTGTGAAGAATGGAATGTAGTAAGTTGCATATCGGCCTTGAAGCTGTAGAATAGACATTCATAACAAGTACGCATAGCAAGCAGTCATTTTATAAGAATTTGAGCATGTATTGTGCTTTTAGCATTTTGTTCAATAATTGGGCAATTACAGAACACGCTGTGAAGGATGTTTTTGTGGTCGGGGCACAGAGTCCGTATGCTGTAAGGGAGTGCTGACCCTAATTTGGCGTGTTCTCCCCACAATTTTTGGACTGGATGACAATTTCGTATCACAGCAGTTGTTATTGAGGCAGCAGAGTGCCAGCTCCACCGGGGCTTAACCGGATCTTATAAAGAGCGGCGCTGGCATGGATGTCTCGCACAGCGCATTCAGCTGGAGCCTCCGCTTCATATCGCATTGTCTCGTCGCCGGTGCAGGCCACCCTACTAAACCTGGTCACATTCCTTTGCGAATAATGCATTTTGTCGGGGGGGTTGTTGCACCATTCGCCGGGGTCGGGCGGGAGGGTCGCCGCTGGGGCATTTGCCTGGGTCTGCATTTATCCTCGGCCACTGATGACACACCTACGCTGAGTATTTCTCAACTTGCCAGTCACCTCACTTCCCCCGCAAAATGAGTGGCGGTGTATTGGGATGATCTCACATGAGAGCTTTCAGTCTTGTCACATTAGAGGGACTTTCAGCCGGCGTGTATACGGGCGGACGTAAAAAGCCGAGATCGTGGAACGCTTTCCTTTGCCTCGGCGCAGTCTCGGAGCCCACATTCCACATTTCAAATTAAACCTCTGTCTCTCTCGCTCTCTCGCTCTCTCGCGCTCTCTCTCTCTCTCTCTCTCTCTCTCTCTCTCTCTCTCTCTCTCTCTCTCTCTCTCTCTCTCTCTCTCTCTCTCTCTCGCTGCCTCTCTCTCCCTAACTATTTGTGTCTGTCTGAGTTAGAGTTATCACGTGACGGAGCAGACAATAGAGAGGCACTCTGGCACTACGGAGAGGTTAGCCGGGGGTTTTGTGTTGCTTGTCAGTAGGGGGGGGGGGGGGGGGTGGGCATCTAAGCTGTGAATAGAACCATTGAGTCGGAGGTAATTTTGGGCCCCGGTGCAGGGTATTAGTTGGACAGGCCTTTCTGCTGACGGGCCTGTTTTTCCTTCTCTCTCTCCTCCCACCACCCCCCCTCCCCTCACTCTTTTTTTTTTAACCCCCAGGCCCCCGGCTGCTGCATCGGCATTTCTGTCCAAACCAAAGGCCTTCATCGTAGCGGCCATGACGACATGTCTGATAGGGCGTGGCAGCCAAGATCCTCCTCTGGCCCTGCACCTTAGGGAGCCCATACATCTCCGTAGATATGGAGAGGTTGCAGCAGCCAGGGTTCTACCGGTGCCGCGCAACACATTCCCGTGGTTTTATAAGCCACCAGAGCGCGTCTGATAGATGAATAGACACATGCTGGACACGCTCAAGTGGTCAAGAGTGCCTGTAGGACAGAACATGGAAGCACATGGGCTTCAGTGTTTGACGCTGAAATGCATTTGGTGGTGGTTGTGCTGATAAGTAGTCGGTTAAAAGCATAAATGATTTGTGAAAAACAATATTCATCCAAACTAGCTGAGGCAGATTGACATCTGTAGTCTATAAATTACTGTTTTAAGATCGGACAAGTCGGTGTTGCATTATGGGAGTCCTGTTCGTACTTAGTGGCAAACTGAGGACTGGAATGGCCGAAGACGTTATTATAATTAGCAAGCGCTACACAAACTCATACCTGCAGGCAACTCATCTACCTGAAAGCAACTTTATAGAAGCGGAAATGATTTCCATTAGCAATTAATTTACCGTTTATTTTCCAGCTTCCTGCCAAATTTAGTCTATAAAACATCAGAAAAATTGTGATAAATGAAAAGAGCGAAAAGTGATGTCTTTTAAATGATTCGTATTATCTGACAAACAGCGCAAATATCTTCAATTCGTTCAATGATGGATTAAGCGACTAATTGTTTTGCCTCTAGTTCCGCCTGCTGTGTAACATGCCATAGCATTGACACCTCAGTCAGAGTCGTGCGAGTGAGACATTATGCAGCTGTGGACTGTCTTCTGCTGCATTGTGAGCTCTTCTGACAGCCCCTCACTCTGTATTCCACCTCTGTCTGAGGATCTGCTGTCTTTGGCTGGATTGCCTGAAGGCTTTGAGTTTACAGGCGGCTGGCTTTAGGGAAAAACCTCCAGAGAAAGAAGGTCATCTATCTGATGTAAGCTTTGCCGGGTTCAAAGAGGAGGAGAAAAAAAAGGAAAAGCTAATTGGTCACGGGTAATTGAGCAAAAGCAGGCAGGACGGAGATGGGCAATATCAAGTGTATTCCAGTACGGAGGGAAAGATCTTGTCGTGATCTTCCATCTTCATTATTGGAACCGCTGGCTCTCCTGCGATGCCATTTCACCGTGTGTGCCGTTGAGCAATATTGAGACGACTTTGCAAACTCCGCAGTGAAGTTTTGTTCTCGTTTCGTCAGTGTTTAAATCTTTTAGCAGAAGCCTGTGATGGAGTGCAGCTCACGGTCTTTTCGGAAGATTTGTTCTCCCTGTTTTGTCTGGCAAGATCGCATTTTTCATTCAACCAGGGTCGATAACTTTGCGACTACACTGAATTACAAAGTTCCCTCATGCGACCTTCTGTTTCTGATTCATTCTCTGTCTCTCTTTCTTACTTCTTAATTCTATTTCCCGCATTCAAAAACTTGCTTTAAAAAAAACAAAACAGAAGGACAATGCTGTTTTAAAAAAAAACAGCATTGTCCTTCTGTTTCCTTCTGCTCTGTTGATTTCAGCCATTCTGCCTTTAGATCACTAAGAACACAAGTACATCTGGGACCAAAGGGTTCCTACCTGGAAACATTGACCTCGACTCCTGTTTTCAAGCTTCAGCTGTTCGTTGGCAGTAGGTCGTTGAGAGGTGACGCTTCCCTGTAGTCACGCGTCGTTTCGACAATTCCCCTGTCGGCGAATCTCAATGTATCGCATCCTCAATTCTTTTCTATATCACAGCTCACGGCTACTTTTTCCACTGTTATTACAAGCAGTCAGATAGATCTGAACTCCCTTGTTATTTAGACAAAAGCTGCATCGCATACAAGCATCTGTGTGAGCCACCTCAGTACATCAACACTACAGAAATTCAACACAAATCCTTCTGCTGTGCATTACAAGTCTGCTGTAATTTGCAAAAAGATGTTGTTTTTTACATAGCAGCACTGAAAGCGTATGGCATTTCACACTGCATGAATTAGCCTAGCGGCCAGCAGACGTTTACTTTCTCGATGCTCTTCTTCTCTTACTTGGTTTTAAGTCACTGAACTGAAACCAAACTCCATATTGAGTTCCTCACCGCGTTCCATTTCCTCACCTCTGACAGCGACGGGTGCACTTTAGGACAATAGATTGCATGTGTTTATGTGATGCTATTAAATTAGGTCTGGGGGGCTACACTTATGACTTCCTTTGGACCCCGAGTGGATCTGCTGCATCCTCTCCCCGAGCCCAGAGGAACTCGACGCGCCTCCGAGTGCACGCGGCGCTCTGGAGACATCTGTGGGCCTCCAAGGTAGCAGCACAAAGGAAGATTAGGCACCCTGCTTCAAGGCTTTTGTTAAGTAATTCCACATCTCCTTTAATAATTCAAAGCGGCACCAGCCGAGCCTCCACACAAGCGATATATGGCAACGTTGTGATCTCTGTGGCCGGAAGGGATTTTTATCTTTTCCTTTATGCCGTTTTGTGTGCCCTAAACATGAGGGGGAGGGGTGGTTTCAGGGAAACATATCCACACAAAAGGATCAGACAATGATGCTCTTAGGTGTTGAGTTGTTTGTGTACATACATCGTGGCTACATAGGCTGTGCTGTAGTGTCACTCACTTGAAACATGAACCGGTGTTGTGCCACTGAGGCACCGCTGGGACTCCAGCCCCCATGAGCCACCTGTCTGCAGTGTATGTTTGTATGCGTGAGTTTCTGTGTTTTTTTGTTTTTGTTTTTTTGCTTCTTGTGTGAACATGCTGATGAAATAAACATCACACACACTCCTCTCGCTCTCTCTCTGGAGGAGCTGCATATCGGCAGCCATCCACGGAAGGCAGCCCTGTATGTCATGGGGGGACAAAGCTAGCATGAGATGGCCTGAAAGCTGGAAATAAAACAGGACTTATCCAGCACCATCCTAGACACATGTTAATACATGCTGCATGGATTTCCACAAATGCAAGCACGGTGGGGGCATTTAGACAGTCTAATTTACACTTCATGTTTGTAATGCAATGTTTGGGGGGTTTGGGGTTCTTATTTAATAGACGTTCAGGGGCACACTTCCCCCCGCTTTTTTTTTTTTCTTTACTTTTCTCTCCCGCCAACTCTCTCCTCCACTGCACCTGTTTTGAGCAATACCTTTGGGGCACAGCTTGAGGTGAATAATGTATGAGCGAGGGAAAATCAGAAAACCTTTGTGGACCCTCTGTGTCTGGCTGGCTGTCTGTCTTCCACCTCCTTTGTCTCAATCGCTAGTTTTACCCTCCAGGTTTCTCCCTCACTTTTGGGCTGATTTATTTCTATACATTTGTTTCTCTCTCTCTTTCTCGCAGTGAGGTTCGTCGACTGTGGCCGAGGGGGTCTGGTGCGGCTTGAATGCAGTAACCCGTCTGACTTCCAGGTAGAGGCCGACGGAGTGGTCTACGCCGCCAGGACCATCCGGCACTCCACGCCCGCCGCGTCACCGCTGCTGATCAAGGCCATCGACGCCACCACTCGGCAGCAATGGGTGGCTCAAGTCAGGCTGACGCCCTCCAGCCAGCAGGTGAATGCGCCTTAACCACTTCCACGACATCTCCGACTTGTTTGTTGACTGATGTTACCGCCGCAGAAAGGTGGAATGATCAATTCTCCCCCCCTCGCATCCAATAACTCACGCTTATTAGGCACACCGCACATTCACAGATGACTAGTTCCCTAAATTGTAGCAGGTGTTCCGAGAGACTAGATGGATGCTCGCTAATTAAAACTTAATGTGTCAATTTAGTAGGAGCACAAACATATACTCTACACGGTCAGCGGGTAGCGAGAGCAGATGCAAAATGGCTCCTCGTTAAGTTGATTTTCGGCGAGCGTGCCGTGCGATTGTGAGGTTATTGCCTTATCATCCAAACGGGGACACGCCTCTCAGTGCTGTGGAAGACGGGAAGCAGCTGTCTGAGCTGTGGAGAAAGCGCTCCAACTGTTCCGCTGGACGTGTTGCGCAGTCATCTGCAATTAGTTGGGATGGCCGTGTGCTCATGTGTCAACATGGCGGTTGGCCGTGGATCAGAGGAAGTGCACAACAAACCAAGTGCTTTCTGTCCGCCTGGTAACCAGGAAATGAAAAGAAGCGCAGAGAGGCCGTGTTATTGTAGAGAACTCTCACTTCGGTGCCAGTGGATTATGTGATCCTGCTCAATTAGATAATATCTGTTGCTTTGAAGCTACAGTGGCGAAACTACAGTGGTGATGCCACACACACACACACACACACACACAGACAGATTTTTGAACTGTCTGAACTGCCTATTCCATTTTTCTTTCTTTTGAAAAGCTGTAATTGACGGCACACAAACTATTCCATACTGTGTATGTATGCCAATTATAGTGTGTCAACTATTTCTTATCCTCTTATCTAAAACTATGCATTTGTTTGTCTATTTATTTATAAAAAACTATTCATGAATCTGTATCTAAAGTCGCTAAATCTAGTTGGCGACTCTGTGTGTGGCTGTGACGGTAGGAGAGTCGCTGCCTGTGCCACCGTGTGCGCGACGCTAATCACCGCGTGGCTCGTGCGTATATATATTTGACCGGCAGAGAATCTGCGTTATCTGAGACCGACCGGTCATGTCAGCTCAAAAACGGGCCGATCGATCGGTGCGTCTCTGCTGTTCTCTCCTCTGTGTGCTGCTCTCTATCCCGAGTGAGCCTTTATGTGCATACGTTAATGATCATCGCCATGAGATCTTAAATCATTAGCCTTCTGGCATCTTAATGAACACCCCCAAAAGCAATAATAGTGTTTGCTTTATAAAGAGCGATGTGCGTCTCTCCCTCTCCTTTTTCATCCCTGTAATACACTTAAGCAAATGGCCACAAGTGGCCGTTCCTAAATGGGCTGCAGAGCAGATAATCTGAGGAAAGGCGGGTGTTTTATTGTGCGTGGGTGCAGATTAAAAGTTAACACCAACAGTTGCTGTCTGCTGGGCCCAAATTAAACCTGTGGCCGGTAATGATTCCATGGCTTTACAAAACACCGTCGTTAGCCACTGACACTCATTTACTATTGGGACTGCTGCAGGTATGTGCTTTTAATGGGACCATTACTCACTGTTGTCGGCCGGTCAAAGGCAAATACTTTTTCCTTTCTTCTTAGTTTTCCAATAAAATTCCGAAGCCCACGTTGACTGTACATTGTTCAGCAGCAGCTGTTTACTGATCAGTATCTGCGGACAGCGGTTGGGTTTGCCCCCTGATTTGTCCGTAATGAAATCAAGGATTGACTTTCCCGTATCGCCCACGATTATGCGGTCATGAGCGGTTATCTTCCCCCTCAGCACAATCATTGTCATGAATCATCACGCATCTCTTAATCACATAAGTGATTTGCATTTTTATTTTTTTTTATTAGTCCATGATTGCGGCAGCCTTGGGGGAAACATTTTAATCAATGACAACCAAACAATATCCTCATTAACATGAGTGGCCTCTGCCGCCGGCTCCACCTCTATTACAACCCCGGAGTCCGTGAGGAGAAAACATGTCGCTATCTGAAAGGGAGAATTTTTCTAAAAAGGACAAATAGGCGCATACCTAATCTCTCTCTCCCCCCCCCACCCCCCCACCCCACACGCAGGTCATCACTCAGCCGAACACTCTCCTGGACTCTAAAGTAGACTCTGGTGGGAAGATGGAGGGGGGATTCAGAGAGCGTAGATAGGCGCGGGACCTCCAGCGCTCCACAGATAGATGCGTGTTGGGCTGAACGAACCCAGCGTGCCATTCATCATTCCAGACGCGGGTTGCAAATAATTACTGCCCTCACTAATGCCCTCACGCGCATTCTAATGGGGTAATAGATATTTCTGAAGCACGCTCCTTCGCTATCTGGCCGCTCGCCTCTGCATTTCCAATGTGTGAAAGCAGTACAATCGGATTTCAAACATGATTAGTGGAAGCTTCTGCGACAGCTCCCCAGATGTTAAGCGGTGTGGGGGGAGGGGGGATATGGGTCACGCTATAAGGTGACAAAGGGGTAATTATTTTCTGTATTTGCATAGGACACTCTGTAGTATTCTGTAGGACTTGACTACCTCACAACCAATCAACATTTGAATAAGGCAACAGTAGGGGAGATACTTCAAGGGACTTGAACGCTCCATTGAAATCCCAGCTATCATTCATTGACATTGACGGATTTTACATATTGTTTTTCTGTTTTCCTTCCCGCCTCATTTCGTTCAAGGTTATTTTAACTTTCCCTGGCACTACTTCAGTCTCTGGAGCGGCATAGGCAATTTGAGCCATCTGTGTGTTTAGTGTCTGGCTTGCAGGTACCATCCTCCTTTGTTTCAAATCTCATTCATTACAGCCGAGGGAGGATGGCAGATCCATTATGGGAGCTGGTCTGTCTGTGTGGGCGCGTTTTATCAGGACATAAGAAGGGGTCTGCCGTTTAAAGCAAAGAGGACTGTCCGTGTGCGGCTGCTGCTGCTGCCGTAACCGCACCAAAGCATTTCAAGGCATCACATGTTGTACTGTCGATATTTTAAGCTACAAAGAAAGTTGCAAAAAAAAAAAATGGATTGTGTGGTGGATCACACATTTCTGAATACGTATTGAATGGCATTTGGAAGAGCTTATTAGTTTTGCAGGAAATTGCAGCCGGTTTGCTTTTATCACCACATCAAGTTCCTTTGATGGAACCGTCGTCAGTCAGCCCGCAATACCGTTCGTTGCAGTAAGGTGTCGCGACAGTGTTTGGGTTGGCACCGGCTGCTGTTGATTGTAGCTTAATGGATACACGATCGGGATTAAGTCTTTCATTCCCGCAGGATAACAAGACTAAGAGTCGGTGCTTCATCCACCGTCTTATTTAGCATGTTTGCCAACTAGCGAACAAAATGACATGACATGCCATTAGTTTTCTACTTGGGTATTGGATGTACGGAAATGTTGACCTGATTTGGCGCTAGATTAAAGGATAAGGAATGCTTGAGGAGATCACTGAAGCCATAGGGTCCATACTCTGGGGACCACGAACGCCCGTATAACATTTCATGACAATCCATCAAATAGCTGTCGCGCCATTTCAGTCTGCGGTGGACCGATCGACCGGCCAACGATGCCGCCCGTAGAGCCATGCCGCTAGCGTGATTTTTAAAAATGAATGTAATCGTATGTATTTTTTCTGCACAGATATGATCACTGCCCAGCCCTTGAACTTAATCATTTTCCTTTTCACAGGTCCAGCAAGTTGCTGCCCCTCCAGTCATGTCGAAGGATTTGAAGGAAATGGCGTTTCCATCCCGAAACGCGGACAGCCCACTCAAACGCATGAAGAGAGACTGGGTCATCCCCCCAATCAACGTCCCAGAGAACTCGCGAGGCCCATTCCCACAAGAGCTTGTCCGGGTAACGTAGCACACACACACCACTCTCACGACATGAAAGAAAATGCCTATTTGCTAGATATGACAACCTTGTAGCTCCCACTCAGAGGGTCACAGACATTGGATGTATGCCTTCTCCAAATGCTTCATATTTACAGCACTTTGCTTGAAGTCAGGGCTCTTATTATTTGTCATTTGTTTAAGGGCCGGTCGCCGGTCGGTATTGATGTAACCTGGCATTACTTAGAAGCAGAGAGAAATCTGAAGTGGCCACCAGCACAATTGCGCCTTGGTTGCCTGTTGAGATATTATACTCCTTTTTATCATGGCTCAAGGACACTCGCGACCAAATTAATTTGCTGGCATTCTCTGGTCAGGGCTGGGTGTAGATGGTTTACAGAGGACAAGCAACGCTCCCAGGGACAGCTAAGAAGTAGATGTTAAGCTGACTTCCGAACCGAGTTTTTAAGTCCTGTACATGCTTTTATATTTAATCCGGTCATATTAGAAGGATGCTTCTGGGCTGTAATGGATGATACCAGGATGAGGAAATACTTTGTGCCTACAACCTCGATCCATGCTGAGCACACAGAGGGTCTCTGCTTACATGGCAAACAGGATAGACGGCCCAGAACATCAGTACACAGACACACACACACTCTTCATATCGAGGGCCAAAGCACAAAACCGCCTATCTGCAGAATTTCCTGATTGCCGGATTTCATTTTGGATGATGAGAACAAGTTAGGCTGTTCATATTCAGTCTGTTTTAAAATAATCCCGCCCTTTATTGAAACTTAATTTAGAGCATCGTTTTGTAGAACCTCTTCCAACTTGCACCAAATGATGGAAAGATTGCAAAGATCCTGTCTGCAAAATGGTCCAGGCATTTTTCAGACAGGAGGTTTTGCTCTTCGGCCATCGATGTGCACTCTTTTACTTACACGGCAACCTATTTTTAAACCAATACCGTGATTGGTGCTGAAATAAACATCGCATGAACACATAGACTTCGCTACAAGGGAACTATCAGTCCATGTTATCAGATATGATATCAGCTAAAAGAAAATCAAGTGGTGTCCCGGGTACGGTCAGCATTGCTTTTGCTGCTCATGATTAATAAATCTTTCCACCCGCAGATCCGGTCGGACCACGACAAAAACCGGTCCCTCAGATACAGTGTGACGGGTCCTGGAGCTGACCAGCCCCCCACCGGCATCTTCATCATTGAACCAATCTCTGGAGAGCTATCTGTCAACAAGCCCCTGGATCGAGAGCACATCTCCAACTTCCATGTACGTCAGACACAGTAGATTAAAAAGAAAGGAAATCTCTTCATGATATCCTCATGATTGTAAAATGGTGTTCTCTCTGTCCTGCCGGTTGTCACGTGCCCGAGGGTCACGTGTAGCCTATACAGTCTGCTCAGACCCAATAAAGACCGGGGTCTCCCAGGAAGTCTGGCTTATCCGTCTGACAATGTAGAGGACTTAGCGTGATGTTTTGGAGTGAACCGAGTGTGTCGGATGCATTGTGATAACCTGCGGCTCCTTCAGAGCTGCTTTATTCATTAGTGGCTCTCCCATTACATTGCAGTGGTCTTTAAATTATATAGCTTAGCTTTTAATGCTATTCAAGCACGTGCGTCAACACAAAACGGTAGACATCAAGCAGAGCTGTAGTTAAAATGATCGAGTCTACTTACGTGATCTTTGAAGGGCACGAAAGACTTTCACGACGAGAAACCTCCACAGACGTCCAACCTGAACTGTGAACTGCAGACCAGTGAGGAGCTCAGTTTATCTGTCGCTGACTTGTGTCATATTTACTATCTGCACTCCACATTCAGTACAAACATTGATTTATTTCCACTTCAACTATACTTTAAGGCATTACATCTGAAGGATTCTAGTCAGAGTATTGTTGATAATTGTTACCTATATTTATTAGAGGATGAATGCAGTCACTTGAACTCCTGTGTGAGGCACCAACCATGCAGGTGTGTGTATGCAGGAGAGATGTACTTGAAGTGCAAAAAAAGGCAGCAAATCAGAGTTGTTTTGCTGAAACAGAAGTGAACCTGTGCTGAACGAGTGTAGGCACTGAATGAAATCAGTTTGTTTTCAAGAGACGACCGTGAACACGCGGCTAAAAGGCTCGTGTTGTTGACAACTGGCCGGTATCTACCTGAAAAACAAATCGCATTTCCCTTTTGAAAGAATTTAGTCTTTACGAAACCAGAATTAAATGCAGAGTTCAGTGGGTGACGTTGAGCGAGTAGTTCACGCTCTGTCCCAATATATTGTTTGCACAGCCGAGAACTGTCCCTGCTCGAACGAGTTCTACAGCCCAGATGTGTTTGTGTTTCCTCCAGCTGAGAGCCCATGCGGTGGACCTGAACGGCAACCAGGTCGAAAACCCTATTGACATTGTGATCAATGTGATCGACATGAACGACAACAGACCCGAGTTCACTCATCAGATCTGGAACGGCACCGTTCCAGAGGGTTCCAAGCCAGGTAATGCACCACGCGAAGCCTCCCACCGTACCAGCGAACCGATTGGCTGCAGTCTGAGCCGCCGGCTTCACATGCCGCCGTACCGTTGGCAGACCAAGCGGCATCGACGGCCACTGTGTTGACTTTGCATATAAGCATTTATGGGTATTTTAAGATCACAAGGAAACATTGGATTCCTATATTACAAAGCTTTAAATCTAGCAGCCTTCAATGCGGCACCGTCTGCTCAGCTTCGAATGTCTTTTGATTGCCGATGAAGGAATGAGTTAAACGTATTTGCTCTCTGTCTTCCTGTCCTCCAGGAACATTCGTTATGACGGTGACGTCCGTCGACAAAGACGACCCGAAAACAGCCAATGGGATGCTGCGTTACAAGATCCTGTCTCAGAACCCAGAGAGCCCGACCTCCAACATGTACACCATCAACAATAAGACGGGAGGCATCATCACGGTGGCGGCAGGCCTGGACAGAGAGGTGCTTGACGTGTCGTCTTTCCTACAATTCTGGTCCATCGCTTTATGACGTAGCTTTCTAGAAACTCAATGTTTATGAATGTAGACTTGATTGTTTCAGCATTTAAGTGAGACTGTTATATTGATTCATTTTCCTCTTGCATTTGTCGCCTGTTGTAGATTTAGATCAATGCATCCCTGTTTACATTAATGGACTGAACATTTCTCTTTTTCAACATGACAAAACACAGCTTTAGTGTATTTGCTAATATCCAGACTGACTGAGGACTAATGATCCCAAGTGAATTTAGTTGATTACCGACTAAATGAGAAGTAGAAATGGACTTGGCCCCTTCACACTTATTTACTCTTTCAAGGAGGCAGCGTGCATCACTGAGCAGCTCAGCTAAATGTTTCCTTTCCTTCACTCTCGCCCTCTCCGTCTTTCTTTCTCTAAAGCAGAAGCTTTAACTCCCATTTTCCTCTCTATTTCCCCGGCTGTAAATGCTACCACCCCCCACCCCACCCCCGCCTTTTCATTTAATTGGATCGCATGGCTGTTTGAGACAATAAATAAAAATAAATATAGAAAGCCAAAGCCAGTTGGTACAATTCTACTGAGGGCAATCTGGCTAGGTGGCTGCTCAATCACTGCCGCCCTGGGGCCGCCGGTTTCTGTCCGCCAGTTGCCACCATGAAAGTAATTTGCCCCGACTCTCATTACCTAGCAACTGGTCCATCACCTGAGTGGCTTTTAATGTGAAGAGTCATTTGTCCGCTTCATGATGGTGTACATGGCAGAGCTTCACACATACACTCGCAAACTGGCATCCCCCATAGAGAATGAATGCGATGTATGCAAAAAGCCACCATTAGTCATCATAATAAGAAGCCGGCCAGGTTTGTTTCATTTGAGGTTGGACACTGATGCGCATTGAGGTGCCAGCTTATTAGGGACATGTGTGTCGTCCATGGCAAGCTAAAAAAACTGTCCAGAAAAAAAAAATCGTTATTTTGCTGAGAATTTGTTAAGAAAACTTTTGTCCTCATTTACATACAAACTGACAATTCAGTGTGATTTCTTCAAACTGAATTGATTTCATGGTTGTAAGAAGAAAGAATTGTGCTTTAATTCCTGCTATCGTCTCGCTTCCCCTTCCCTCCAGAAAGTGCCTCAGTACACGCTGATCATCCAGGCCACGGACATGGAGGGCAACCCCATGTACGGCCTCTCCAACACAGCCACTGCTGTCATCAGAGTGACGGACGTCAACGACAATCCGCCGGAGTTTACTGCTGAGACGGTAAGAAACAAATTCCTATCTGAGGCAGCAACGAGGCGATCTTATCCCAGGGAAAGCGGCACGAGGACCCCTGTTTCACCCCGAGTATGCACTCAGCCGCCAGTTCCGCTCACTTACCTAGTTCTGCTTGACCAGCGTTTCTGAAGCCGTACAGATATGCAAGTAGCCAGCCGTGCGTAAAGTGTTGTATCAAATGTTGACACGTGCAACGACTGGGATGCATGCCCGAGTGAAAGAGGCACTTACTGTGTATTTGTACTGCGAATGAGATGACCATGACCACATGATGAGTTGCCTTAGATGTCTGTTTATTCAAGATCGGTCCTGCCGTGCCGTGTGAGGCCGGGCTCGGGAATATTTTTTGTTTCTGCCGCCGCAGCAGTATCTGTAACTGCTCGCTGTTTCTGTCCCTTCATGGTTTATTCACGCAGTTTTTCGGCGAGGTGCCCGAGAACCGCGTGAACGTCATCGTGGCCAACCTGACGGTGACCGACAAGGACCAGCCCAACACGCCGGCCTGGAACGCCGTCTACAAGATCACCGGGGGCGACCCCACCGGCAGGTTCTCCGTGCCCACCGATCCCACCACGAACGAGGGCCTGGTGACGGCCGTCAAGGTGAGGCCTCCTCTTCAAACTCTGCCCGTGTAGTCCCTCAGAGAGGCATGGGAGACTACACGTGTAACAATTATTCACTCTATTGTGCATTGCCACGCGCATTTTGGGATGAAAAGACACATTTTGTCATAAACGGCCTGAGAAGCATTTTGTGTAACACAGTTCACAGGAGACCAGTACTGACCAAACTCAAGGCCACTGCAGCACATTTGTCACATATCAATTTTAAAATGCATAATTAATACATGTAACGTGATTTTAAAAAGCTCTCTTGCCGTTGTGTACGCTTTAACTGACCACATATGGACACAGTCTCTTTATTGCATCTCATTATATTATATTATATATATATTGTGAGCTTTCCTGATATGACGTTTCAAGCAAGAGGAAGAAAATAAAGCTTAAGTTCTCTTTGTTTGCTCTTGCACTAGTTTCACGTTACAAAAAATGTAACGTGATTCCCTGCATCTCCATTCACACCCTCTTCCTGTTTCAGCCCATTGACTATGAAACCAGCAGGACGTATGTGCTGACGGTGGAGGCGAGGAACGAGGTCCCCCTGGCCAGAGGCATCCACTCTCCTCGACAGTCCACCGCCACCGTCTCCATCAGAGTGATCGACGTCAACGAGAGTCCCTACTTCGAGCCCAACCCCGAACTCATTCGACGGGACGAGGGCATTTTGGCCGGGTCGACGCTGGCCACCTTCACTGCACAGGACCCGGATCGCTTCATGAAGCAAAGCATCAGGTAGATTTTACAGCAAAAATGGAGTCGAGTCCATTTCATAGCTGAATTTCCGAGAATGTCTGAGCTCCCTTAAACAGATGTTTTATCGCACATTCAGCGACAACTGAAATGAAGATGTCGGTAGGTTTATCACTGACACTATAGTCCTCTAAGTGTGAAACAGGAGTGACATGTTGATTGCGATGACTGGCCACTTTCTGCTTCATTCCTGCTCCAATAGCACCACGCTGCCAAAAACCTTCCTCCTGTTCATCATCAAACGACCTTTTCCTCGCAGCTGTTTGGCCGCGATAGAGTTTATCAGCCCCAAAACAGTCCATGTGAAATAAACTAGCTTTGTAATTCCCCGGTTTGTCCTACAAATTAGTTTGAGCTGCTGATAACGAGCCAGTTTGGTCTCCGATGTGAGGCTGTTCTCAAAAGTTAGCATTATGTAAAATGCATGTCTGAAATATTTATTCTGTGTACAAATAAAAACAAAGGCGTTTCTTTAGACGATGCCAGAGCTGGAAATGGAGACTAAATTCACCAGCAAGATTTCCTTCTGATGAAAACACAATAGAACCTTCTCACTACTTTAAAAAAAAGATCTTGCAGATTAACTCCTGACTTTAAAATGCGTCTTAAAGTAAGGATTATAACTCTGGTTAAACCTGTTTTTCCTCTCACCTTCCCTCAGATACACCAAACTCTCAGATCCAGCCAACTGGCTGAGGATTGACCCGAACACCGGTCGCATCACAACAACTGCCGTTTTGGACCGAGAGTCGTCCTTTGTGAAGAACAGTTTGTACAATGCAACGTTCCTGGCGTCTGACGACGGTAAGTAACCGGTCAAGCGCCGCTGCGTTTCCGAAAAATACCTGGTTGAGCTCCGGGCGACACAGCGGTCGTGCTGTCGAGGTGTCTCAGTTGGACTCGTTACATGAGCACTCTGTTCCCTGCCATTGCTGTTAAGAGCATCCAGGAGGAGATGATGCCGCCTTCTTTCAAAAGAAGAACCTCGCGGATGTCTCCAGTAGCCGACCTCTCAAAGGTCAATCTTCCACCGAGCATCACTTTGACTTCCGCTGCCATACGTCTGAAGCCAGTCCACCAACGCACAATATCTGTTGAAAGAAACAAAGAAAGAAGAACAACTAAGTTACAGCCGCAAATACATCCACTATGCTTGAAGGTCGACGTTGTGCCAGCCACTCTGCACATCTGGAGCGCTGACCGCCTTAGTCCGAGGTTAATGTGCTAGCAATCCCAGAGCCATCCGGCCTGTGGATACATTCACCTCTGTTCTGTGGATACGACTTACCTCTGTTCAGGTTTACCCTGTTCTGCGGAGCATAGCTTAGGGGGCCAATAGGCTTAAAAACCCTACCAGTAAAGAGGTTTCTCAGCATTAATGGGTCAGGATTGGATGACTAGCTCCTTTGAGCGTGGCCTGAATGGTAAAAAAAAAAGCCTCTTAGCGGAGCGAATACATAGAGGAGCCTGAGAGGAGCGACAGTGGGCTCTGTTTGCCTGCTTTAGTATTCCCATCCCGTGTCCTGCATCAGGAAGGCGTTCTTCAGGCGCGCGCACACACTCTCTCTCACACACACACACACACACACTGCCCAAATGTTCTGATATCTCCCTCTTTCTGTCTCCCTCCTCACTTGAGATTAGATTCTCAGATCAGTATGCAGTTTGGATGGGTCTTCTCCCACTAGAGTAAATGGTTGTTTAGAGTGTCTTATTAAAGCACGAGACCCAAAGAATAAACTCCATACTTTACTCTTCTCTGTCGCCTGCATAATGACTGCGAAAATGAGAAACTGCAGTTCAATAGTATATATTCCCGTCCATGTGTACCCCATAAATATGTATGTGCTGAGTGTGTGTGTGCTTGTCCTTCTATGGTCCACGCAGATGAGCATCCAGCGAGCGGCACGGGCACTCTGCAGATCTACCTGATAGACATCAACGACAACGCTCCCAAGGTGTTCCCCCAGGAGACCGAGGTATGCGAGAAGCCGGAGCCGAACGCCATCAACATCACCGCGCTGGACGGAGACCTGAACCCCAACGCCGGGCCCTTCGCCTTTGAGCTGGCCCACCGGCCCACCGACGTTCGGAGAAACTGGACCATCACAAGAGTCAGTGGTAAGACGCAGAGCAACTCTGGTATAAAGTCATCTTCACGTGGCATTTTTCAGTTGAATTTGTGAAAAAAAGAAGCTCTTTTCAGATTTTTTTTCAATTAATCAGGATTATTAATTAGAAAGGAATATGGTTATAACATTCAGCGGCCTGTTCAGTAATTAAAGCTCGAGCAATCGTTGAAAACACTTTGGAGACGCGTAAACAGCCCACTGCAGAGGGGTCAGGTAGAGACACTAAAATATATGAACATTACCATGCAGTCATTAATTGTTTCTGCTAATTTAAGGAAAAACCACGAGTGGTTCGGGTGTTCAGCTATTAGATAGTGTCAGTTGAGCAGCAGTGAATATATCTTAATAGGATAATGGCATTTGGATTTACTGCAGCTGGGAATTGAGCCTAAGCAGCATTATCAAAAAGGTATTCAGTAGATTTATAAGCTCCAAATCTAAATCCCGACCATGTTTTGGATTAGATATGCTGATGCAACTTCCAGGTAGGAATTTACGCCGCATATTTGCCGTAAAAGGAGCGTAATCTTGCTGTGTAACACGGCCTATACAGACGACGATTCACTGTTTTGATTTAATCCCCTCTTAAAGAAGCTGAAGAAACATGATGTTTTATTTCCATACACATTGAGCAACTTAATCTCTCGTCTCAGCACTGCTTACGCGTTCGCTCTGAAACTGGATCACCCACTCCCGCTTCCTGTCGTTTTCTCTCTCTCTCAGGTGACTATGCTCAGGTGAGCCTGAAGATCGGCTTCCTTGAGAGCGGTATCTACGAGATCCCCATCATAATCACGGACTCGGGCAACCTGCCCATGTCAAACACCTCCTATCTGCGGATCAAAGTGTGCCAGTGCGACGTGAACGGAGACTGTACCGACCAGCAGCACATCATGGCCGCCGGCCTGGGCACCGGGGCCATCATCTCCATCCTCCTCTGCATCATCATCCTCCTCAGTGAGTGTCTCAGCGGGGCCCTCTCGAACACGGACGCACACGGGGATTACAAAGGCAGCTAAACGCTATCCGAGATACGGCTAGATTACCGTAGGATTACCAAAAAGATAGCCGTGATCGGGCGCCCGTCCAGGCTCTACAACACCGGATCCGATTTACATTTGTCTGAAAACATGTGTTATGTTTTGTAATATGACATCCGTCTGTCCGTCCATCAGTTCTCGTGCTGATGTTCGTGGTGTGGATGAAGCGCCGCGACAAAGAGCGTCAGGCCAAGCAGCTCCTCATCGACCCGGAGGACGACGTGCGAGACAACATTCTCAAGTACGACGAGGAAGGCGGGGGAGAGGAGGATCAGGTGAGAAGCATGAGTGCACACTTCTGTTGTCCCCGAAAACCTCAATATGCTTCTCACTATAAGCGACCTTGTCCCGCATTACCGAGTTTCTCTTTGTTTCCCCTAAATGAAGGTATTTTGCATTGGGGGGGGGGGGGGGGGGGGCGGCAGTCTGCTCTGTCTCAGTGAGCTGTTACATACACACTTGTAGCACCAATTTCTCGAAGATGGCAGAAGAAGATATAGTTTTGGTTCCAGCACATACAAATGCCAAACAGCACCCGGACAAACGTTGCTGAAAGGGTGACACAAGGCGAGTGCGTTGGGGAGAAACATTCAGGTCACATCTACAACATGCAGCAGAGTAGCAGTTTGTGTGTAACCGACGCAGTCTACGGACAAAAAGGGGGGGCCGGCTCGACACGCATGCACCTCCAACGCATTCCTTCTAGTCCCGCTTTGTTATGCTGCTCCGAGACACGCTTCACACAGTCGCAACGAGGAGGGAGAGCGTTTCCATTGGAACCTGAAAGAAAGGAGCTGGGAATCGAAATCTGGAATCGATGAGACAAACACATTTTCAATCGGTCTCTGGAAATATTTGAACTGCTTCCTCAACTGGAACCGGCTCCCGCGTCACACAAAACGCACGACAGAAAATGCAGTGCCACAGGCATCAATAAAGTCCCATCTCTTCATCCGCCTTGCGCTGATCAGGCACACACAAACTCAATTGTCCTAATGACCCCTTGTTAGCACAACGGAATCATTTTATGTAAAATAACTGCAGTAATATACCAAATGGGCTGTTTTCTTGCCGCTGGCTGAAACGCTCCGGTGGCTTAGGTCGAGCAGATCCGAGCGGGAGACCCCGGTCTGACCCAGCACGGTTCCAAATTAGCCTCTGAGACTTGTAATTGGTGAGCTGCCGCCATTCGGAGATAGACATCTGCTGCGGCACAATAATGAAGCGCCGTCTAAGGTGACAGTATGACTGGAAGGCCATTAAACATCGGCCGGCGATTAGGCAGGTGGGAGTGCACCCACTCGCTCATTGGCGTCCTCGGTTTCACACAGCGAATGGTGGAACCTGTGGACCAGAACATGTTGCATGACAAAAAAAAAACACTTCAATTTGTAGAGGGAGCGCAAGCTTCCATTCTTTGAGTGACACAGAGGAGGACAGAGCGAAGGGAGCAAATGGTCCTTGTCGGTGTGGGGGGGTGTGTGTCCCTTTGTGTCCCAGCGATGTGGTCTTTATAATGCCCACCTCTGTTCTCCCTATCTCCCGCCGGGGAGGAAATTGAAGTGTCAGGCCATTGGGCGCACTCCGAGTCTATGATTTTAGATTCCGCTGCCATCGCTCCGGCTTGTTTTGGTTTGAAGCACTCGTTTCATCGAAAGGCAGACAGCTGATCAGGAAAAAATAACAATGGAGGAATAACGGCAGATCAAGTCGTGCACAGGTTTGCAGGTTACAAACAAAAAATGTATGCAAGAAAGGGATCGGCTTCTTCAAATGACCTGAGGATGATTTGACGCATAACCTCGGAGACAACGAGGCTTTGTTTTTCTATCCCATGCAGTAAGTGGTCATTAGAGACTGTGTACGGTTAATATGAAGCTTAACTCGGGCCCCCCACTCTTTCCTAGAGATCCTTTTCCAGGATTTTCCAGGACCTTGTCAGTGATGAGAGCTGGTATGACAGACGGAGATCGCGCCACACACCAATATGTTCCTCTCTGTGGACGTCGGATCTAAAAGACGTGCAGTGCAGTCTGTAATCTAGTTCACATGTACACGGGCGCTTTTTCCCTCCTTCATTCTCAAATCAGAAATCCTAAACGAGCGTGGTTTTGAAAATCTCTGTGCAGACGGAAACGGCAAAACACAAATCTAGCTCTCTCAAAGCCAGTGGGCACACGAAAAGTCACAGACAAAGTGATCATAGAAAGATGTAGGCAAAACAAGCTAGCAAGCGCCACAGCTGCACGGTGGGGTGGAGGCAAAGCCCCGTCTCCTCCGTGTGGAGTTTGCATGTCCTGCTCGTGTCATCGTGGGTTTCCTCCATTTTGAATGGTGGTCTGTCTCTTTACGTCAGCCCTGCGATAGTCTGGCGACCGTCCATTGTGTACCCATCGTTCGCCTGATGTCTGCACATGGCTGATCCCGCGGCCCTGAAACAGGACGAGCGGTTACGGATAATGGATAGGAATAGATAAATACAGGTTGGGAAGAAAAGCAACGTTACATAATGTCATCCAGCACATGAGGGCTGGATGACATTACGTAACGTTGCTCTAGTCTTATGTTGAGCAGACGGACAAAGATGGTGGTATACATTTTCTCGTCCAAGTCTTTGGATCTATTTATTTAAGACATGTGAATGCCAGATTATATAAACGATCATATTTGGTCGGTAGAGCCAAAAGTGAGCACCGAGGACATGTTTGTAATAATCCATCACTGCACAGGAAACCTGCGTGTGCTCAGACTTGCACCTGGAGCTCTCGCTATAAACGGCCGGTGTGACTGTTTCTTGCCCCATTGGATTTAATTTTTTTGGGTGAAGTTACCACTCCTCCAGATTTTAATACGTGTGTACGATGTTGTTGTTATTATTACGAGTAGGAATTACGGCAAAAAAACGATGAACTGAGTTCTGTGTTTTTAAACGGCTCAGCTGTGCCTCGCAGCAGATCGAGTGTGTGAGGCAGTCTGCCATGTTTAATGTGGGTCGTTAAGGCCGGGGGCGGCCATTCCAGCCGGCCAGAGTACATGTGAGGAGTCAATTCCCAGGAGGGGGACTGGTATGTCATTAGATCTTCCTGCTGAGTCTGGCCATTATACGTCTCTGTTGCCATTCCCGTTAACCGGCTCCTGACCCCTCCGGTGTGCGACCTCATGAGAAGGCCAGACAGTAGTTGGCCTGAAACGGACCAAAGATGATGGATGCTCGTCACCGCGCGATGTGTGCTGACCGTTGTTCTCCTCCTCCTCCAGCCAGCCAGCCTCGGGGTTCACCGCCATTCCCCATGAAATCTAATTACACATGAATAATCAATGTGCTTGTTTTGGATTGGCCGTGGTACTTACTGGTGCGGACTTGAGTTGGTGTTTGTCCAGTGGCCACATGCTCTGTCGTGTTTGTCTGTCCGGGCTGTTTGTGCAGCATCACAGGGTTTGTATTTTGGGTTTATTTTTACATTGGAGTGTCTGCAGCCTTTCCCTTGTTTCCCCTGGGAGTGAGCGTGCGGCCGTCTTTGTGTGTAGCTGCATGTACAACTGAGCAAAGGCAATTTTGAAGGGGGATATTAGAGATGGATGGATTACCGAAAATCTTCTAAAGAGGGACAATCCATCATGCACGCTTATTAGGTGCGCACACACACACCCTGATTCTCAAATGGCATTTTCTCCATCATATCTGCTGTCACCGGGACACTCCAGTCGCTCAGCTCAGCTCTTCACCACGGCCTCTTTCTCTCCCCCAACTCCTTTTTTCTCTCTTCACTATTTCCCCTCCTCCTCCTCCTCCTCCTCCTCCTCCTCCTCCTCCTCCTCCTCCTCCTCCTCCTTTGCACTTTGCACAAACTGCGAGCCATTCAGGTTGCCTTGGTAATGTTAATAGGATTAGCGATGGCTTATGCATATCCACCATCCCGTGTCTGGGCATTGATTAGAGCAAAGCAGTCGCTGGCACGTCCTTCCTGCAGCACGCCGCGCAAGTACAAACACTCTGCAGGCGTATGATGTGGTCCTCAGCTTGGACCCCCTCGTGCCGGCTCTCTGGATGTGTCAAATTGTCCCTGGGCTTGTGCTTCACAGACAAGAAGATTTAAAGTTTCCCCTCTGGCACCCTCAACTCTTGCCGCTGCATTCCAACTTTAAAATCTCTTTTCCCCTCCACTCAGCTGAACTTCCTCGTCCTCTGCGCAGAGCAGGATGCGTTTACCTATTTGGATAATCGCGCTCCACTTCGGGGTCTCGTCGCGCCCGCTTTGCTAACTCCCATCTGTCTATGTGCCCCCCCCCCCCCCCCCCCCCCACAGGATTACGACCTGAGTCAGCTCCAGCAGCCGGACACGATAGAGCCTGATGCCATCAAGCCGGTGGGAATCCGCCGTCTAGACGAGAGACCCCTCCACCCTGAGCCACAGTACCCCATGAGGTCAGCAGCACCCCACCCTGGAGACATCGGAGACTTCATCAATGAGGTAAAAAAAATCCAGCACACGCACACACAGAGCACTTGGTAAACTGAGATTGTTTTGTTGTACGGTGAAATGAAATCCCAGGAGATCAGATGAAGTGAAAGAATCTGTGCGGTTACAAAGCTGGAATTTCATTTTCAAGCTGAATGACTTTTATTATCATAAACTTGTATCTAAATAAACAATTTGGTTTATAGGACTCATCAAGCAGTTGCGCGTCGCCTTGTAGTGCGGGGGGGGGGGACTTTAAATTGAATCTATTATTATTAGAATTGTTTTCATCGTTCCCCAGCAGAAGAACACACTTCCACTGAGACGCACAGAGAAGCCCAAAGAGTACATGATGCTAACTCACTTAGACATAATTGTTTTTCTCCTCACTTTCCGCCAAAGCAGAGTTATTGATGTGGCTGCATAGAAATAGGAGATGAGAGAAGCAATGCCTTGGCTTTCTATCGGAGTGCTCGATTCAGAGTGCCTTGGTTTGCCTGGGGCCACCATTGACTCCAGCATGAAGGGAGAATGTAAAATGAAAAGAGCAGTCATGTATTTTTCACAAGCTCCAACAGACAAGAGTTTCACAGCATTACAAATGGAGTTCTATCCTAGTTTTTTGGATGGCGCCCATGTTTCTAAATTAGAACTTGCTCTTTCAGCGCCGCTCCCCGGCAATCCATCTCTCAGATCCCTTTTGCCCAGACGCCGCTCGCTCTCGCTCTCGCCGTGTGTCGTGAACACGCATAATGCATTTTGTCGTGGCGTATGTAATGTAATGTTTCCCCGCCGCTGCACGCCGAACAGTTTGACGACGCGCACCCATCCTTCATCAGGCTTGTTATTTGAACGGTCTCACAAGACCTTTTCAAACGCTCCCCAAGTCTGAGCATCCTGACACAGAAAGAAGCTCACCGCACCCACACAGCGCTGATCTGTTTCCAGGCCCAGATTTGAATGTCGCTAAAAGCTCAGTCATGGCGGCTCACACGGAGCTGGAATCTGACCTAACTGATAAGGGCTCGCCGCCAGAGGAGTGGGGGAGACGGGGAGGGGAGGCGTCTGATCTCCATCCTGAAATGTGCACACGCCCCCAGGAGCTTGTGGCTCTTAACTAAATTAGAGGGACAAATACATTAGGCAGAGGTTTAGCATAAGGACTTTTACCTCACAGTTGGACAAACAAAGGTCTATTAGGCAACTGGTCTGTTCTCACAAAGGGTGGTGGTGGTGGTGGTGGGGGAGGGGGAGGGCGGCACACACCAACTTGACATGACCTCGGTTACAGGTGGACACAGTGCCAAACAGAGGGAGACAAAGCTGAAGTGATTGCGTTCATTGTTGTTTTGTGTTGCGAATGGAAACACCGGTGGGTTTTATTACACGTCTGTGTTGTTATCTGTGGGACGGAGCGACTCCAACCAGTGGGGGGGGGGGCAGTTCAACATCTCACCGAGAGTCGTGATCGTCTCCAGCGCAGGACCCCCCGCCTGGTGACCCGGTTATTGTGTAACCACGAGGCTGAGTTCTGTGATTGACAAACCTTATGAAACTGCCAGCAGGGTTTTTTGGTTGGCGATGGAGCGGACCATAACCAGCGGAGCGATTATGGTTGTAATTGTAATGAACGATCCATTCGTCATATTTCCCACCAAATTATCAGCATCGCAGCCCTGAGCAAATGCTTAACGGAAGCTAACAAGTGGAAAATAATCGCTAAGTGCCCGGGCACTTTAATTCAATCCGTCTTTTTATTTGAGAGCATTTCAGAGCCGTAATAGCAGCACAGAGGAAACTATAAATCTTTGACAAGTTGGGCAGAGGTCTCGATTCTTTTTCATTTATTTTTTTGTTCTGTGTCACGTTGCGCCACTTCTGTTAATTCATTTCTTATTTGTTGGGTTACCTGGCAGAAACCAGGCTTAGATCCAAAGTGGTTCATGGCCAAAGCACATCTCAACTCCTAGATTAGCAATCCATCAAGTCCCATGAGTCCCGGCTGGAAATCAATAATAATCCATAAGGACCTCTTATGCCGCGGTGAGGATTTCTGGGAATGTCGAGCACAATCTTCGGAATAGACCCCCCCCCCCCCCCCCCCCTTCTACTGTTTAGACAGGACTCTGATGGAATACGATATATTAAAGATGTTATCTATATTAAAAGACAACCAGCTGGAATTGTTCTGATGCTCGTGAAGAAGATGTCGTGGGGGGGTGGGGGGGCTTGGACAGAGACCGGTGGGGGAGGTGATTCCAGTAATCCGAGGCCGCTGGATATGCTCAATCTTGGCTTTCAATCAAGCAGCAGATAATCCGACATCCCAGAAAGAGTTCAGACCCGAAGACAGCGGGAACTCACAGGAACACTAGAGCCTGATTAATCTGACTCCCTGAAGTGGAGGTAGAACCATCCATGGGTTTGCAGGACAGATTAGTCTGCTTGTGTGCAGAAGTGTTGTTGCGCAGACTTGAATTGAATCTCCTCATCTAACCGCGGTTTTGCTTCCTTCCGTGCAGGGACTTAAGGCGGCAGACAACGACCCCACCGCCCCCCCCTACGACTCCCTGCTCGTGTTCGACTACGAGGGCAGCGGCTCCACGGCCGGCTCCCTCAGCTCCCTCAACTCCTCCAGCAGCGGGGGCGACCAGGACTACGATTACCTCAACGACTGGGGCCCGCGCTTCAGGAAACTGGCGGACATGTACGGCGGAAGTGATGACTAGAGCGCCCGAAGGAAGAAGAGATGCGAGAGAAAAGAAAGAAGAAAAAAACGAAGGAAAGATTTCCTGTTGATGGACACGGACGACTTCTGATATTCCCCGAGAGTGACGGAACTGTGACAGAAAAAATACAAAAAAACAAAAAAAAGAAATAAACATTGATTCAGAATTTTTTTCAAAAACAACCAACCTAGGCTTATTGTTGTAGTCTACGCATACATATGCTTGTTGAAAGCTTAGGCATAGGCTGTGGTCCGGTTATGGAGGCTGTGGGGAGGGAACACTGGTGGGCTGTCGCCACTCGGGATTGTTGGTATTGAATGCGCTCAGTTACACTTGAATTTCACAGTACAGAAGCACTGGGATATAATGTGCCTTTTTGTACATTTTTTGGATCTAAATGATTAGTTTTATGTTCAAGGCTTTAATGGTACTGACTTTTGGAGTGATTTCAAACTAAGTATGTTACACTCTGGTATGCTTCTACATGCTTTTTTTCCTCTTCGGTTACACAACGCTCCTGTTTGTTGAAGATTATTTAAATAAACTACAAAGACGAAGAAATTAAGGATCTTCCGTTAGCTTGGACAGAAAGAAAGTCAATTAAGATCAGCACTGTACATTACGCTAGACTTCTAGACTTTTTCACAAAAAAAAAATATATTATGCAGCTGGTTGCAAATAAAGTTATGAATCATACTTTTGTAGCAGATTTTTTTTTTCTTCATTTGTTTCTGAGGTGATGTAGTATTTTACAAAAACATAAAAACAGCTGTTTCGGTCTAATCTATGTACACTTCATTTGCCTTAGTCATCATCTGATATTTTCAACTTTACTTCACTGTAAAAAGATGTGTGTACATAATGTTTCTTTCTTTCTCCTTTGATCTTTTTCTTTTATTGTAGTACATAAAAAAGTGCAAAAGGTTCCAAACTTGTAAATGTATAATTTGGACAACAAATTCAAGTTTTTTTGCATGTTTTTATCTTTTCATGACAACAGAAATGAAAAATGTTGGTTCCCAAATTTATTTACAAGGTGAAAAAAAAATAAAAAATCTGGGTGACATTAACTGTGTAGAAGTTAAGTTTTTTTTTTTGTATAAAACGTGAAGAAAAATGCATCGATAAAAATAGAAGTGAAAATAGTAGTGATCTTGTCAGCACAACTGTTTGTTTTGTACCAAAAAGGGGGTGGGGGGGGGGGGGGACATGCTAGGCACTAATTGCTGAATCAGCTTTAAGAATGGAGAAGGTTTTGGACTTGAGCCTTGAGGAGAACCATGTGTACTGGAAAGCAAACTACATCTCTGACCCCGACCATCCAAATAAAATGCAAATTTTGGAGCTAAAAACTAAACTGCCTCTTCGTTTATTTGGTTTTACTCAAACTCCGCATTGCTGCAGAGGCGTAATTAGATTGCGAATTGTGCAATCTATCTCTAAGGACAATAGCTTTAAACAAAACAACAAAAAAATGGTACATATTGTATTCTACAATATTTTACCAGAGGGGAGAATAAATCATTTAAACCCTTATTTATCTGTCTGCACACGCTGTACTCTATCCAAACTCTGTAGGCCGAGCGGTTCGATGATAAGTTGTAAACAACAAACTCACTCTGGAACACAGTTTCTAAGCCAAGTCAGAGGTCAAAAGCTCGTGGAAAATGCCAAATCCATCCGGCACCTGTCTGCCATCAGCCATGTGTACTGTACAGTACTATAGGTCAGATTGGACTTGACCTCAAAATGAAGCACGCCTCCAAAAACTGACTCGAGGGACTCCGCACGCTGCCCCCCTGGGACAGACTTGGTGTGTGTGTGTGTGCGTGCGTGCGTGGTGGCGGCGCGGTAACGACCTGCCGTGTGCAATGTCTGTGATGAAAGTCGGCCATTTAGCCTTCACCTGCCCTCCTCCCTCCCCTCCCTTCCCTTGCACCCAGCTGCATAGATGTGGACATGGCTTATTAATTCAACCAAATTAGACGGGAGCAAGTCTGGTTTTGTAGCCCTCGCACAAGAACCCAGACACGTGTCTGTTAGAGAGTGACCGGTGAACCGTACCTGCCTTTTGTTTTCCAGCCGGTGTAATGTGTGTAGCTGCTCCACACACCCGGTCGCTCTGAAGAACACCAGTGTGTTCTCATGCATCCTCCTGCGTGAGGCGAGGACTTGTGTGTTTTTTACAGACTTGTTTTCAGGTGACCTTGTCTGGCGCATATATCACTTATCTCAAAGTATGCAAAGCTGCGCACCCCATTAGCCAGCAGCAACATGACATTTTTCTTTATCGTCGGGTGAAATGTTAAACGACAAACTTGTCAGACCGCAAAGGTGCCGTTTCAACTGCAGCCGAGTCAGATTTGTGTTTTTTTTTTGCCAATTTACTTCCTTAAACTCTGAGGTTTTCAAAGCAGACGGCTGGCTTTAAAGTACTTCCTTTTGTTCCTGCTTTGCCAAACGAGTGATAACGCCACTTAAACCTCCGCCTAAATGCTTTCTTTGCTTGTGGTTCGTGACTCACCTCAAAACGTCTCAAAAGGGCTTCGCCATATGCTTTTTACGGCTTAAGACGTAAAGAACTACTTAACTACTGCGCAGCCGAGCGGGACATATTTCCAGAGGTGGGATTTTACGGCATTAAACGGAGTGGTTAGACATTTTGTACATTTAACGGACGGATTTGGGAGTTATATCAATCTAACTCTGCGCCAGACGATCCCGACTGTCAAACTACTGCTTTAAATGATACACAGATGATGAGTAGCTTTACAGTTGCAGCACGGGGGCTACAGAGTGCGTTCACTTTCTGAAGCTCTTGGTTCATATCCACCAAGCAGTAAAGTCCTCTCTCTCTCTCCTCTTTTTTTATTATTAACCCTCAGCAGGGGGAGAAAAAAAAAAAGAATTCATATTCCAACACTGTACTTCAATTTCACAACATGGATTATCCTCGAAGGAAAGCCGGCAATCCAAGAGAGTCCAGGACATGAAGGCAGGCCTCCACACGGATCCTTCACCATCCACACCCCAAGAAAACAGACGCTGCTGCCATTTATAGACACGCGGCGTTAACACAACGCAAGCAAAGAAAGAGTGTATTTTATGGGACATTAAAGGACGACGTAGTTTGAGGATTATCGTCATTGACGTTGACTGAGTGAGCGCTAATTGGAATGACTATTGTGTGAGAAGCATATTTTCATCATTTTAGTTGCCATATGGTGGCGTATGGATGGGTGTAATAATTGCTGGAAATAGTATCTTGTTTCTGCATATTTTAGCGCGCTGACAAATTGATAAAAATAGTAATGCAAGGGAATGCAAATGGGCCGGGATTACGTGCAAAGCTAATTAAGTTGGATGGGAACGACATCGGTTTCATCTGCCAGTTTATGTCTTTGACATTGCAAATGCACATTTCGAAAAAAAACAGAGCAAACAGCTCAGGAATACAAAGATAAATAAATAATGAGCTGTTATGTGCTGGCTGGCATTGTGGGCTTTGTTGTGTTTCCTTCTGTCTCCCGTGTGCACATTGCATTCCAGTGACTCCGTTGTCTTTTCCCATTCGATACTGCAATATGTGCCTGGCACATTACTATAATATATATATTTAATATTTCAAAATATTAACTCCAAATGCGGGTACCAACTCAACCTATAACTCCCCCGAGTACTCCCAAGATGTTCTCTTTGGAAAATGGCTGCAGATTGCTGTTCTTACAAGCACCCCAGGGCCCCTTTTATTGACTGTGAAACAATGCTTCCACCGACGCCCCCTCAGCATCGCAGTTACCAGACAGCCGTCCTCAGCTCCTCGGCGTGTGTGTGTGGATGGCTGAGCAAAGTGTCACGGATCCAACCCGGCCTCCATGGGAGGGGGGGCGGGCAGTAAACATGCAGAATAGACTAGGATCAGATGAAAACCAGCTTCTAAGTTATGCTGCTCCTGACCTTTGGTGGACTTTGGGAAGATGGATGCTACCCGGGCTATCGATAGAAATTTTCTAGCCCCCAGCAGCGAGCCCATATTTCTTCTGGTCCCCGGTCCCTGCATGCTACCTTTGAATGAATAAGTGAGCAGGCTCTGGATGACAGCGAGTGCACACGCGGGGCAGGTGCAGTCGTCAATGTATTTGTGTATAGACCTAGTGTGTGGAATCAATCAATTTCATTTCTACGCCGCTGCCTTCTAAGTGTGATGTCAGATCGATTGGTTTGGATTGCTTCACCCACGGCGGGGGGGAGCTGCACCTGAGTGCGGTCCACCAAACATCCAGATCCGTGATCTACGGCTCCCCCGTGTTCCCACTGACTGCAGGCAGATATCTGTGCAACGGCTCACCCGCTGCTTCAGCAGATATTGTTCTGCCTCTGTCGGCGACGCTGATTTATCAGCCTTCATTTATCAGGACCCCGTCCTGCCGTTACTCTCGGCCCACGCACGGCCGTGACACCGTGGTCACGGGACCGGGTGAGGGAGGGAGGGAGGGATGGGGGAGGACGGGGCACACTGAGACGAAAATGATGAACGCCGGTTCTCACATAAGATGCATATCGGCTGAGCGTGAGATTTTCTGCGTGTATATGGACGTTCAATGTCACTTTGCGGCGCCCGCGAGGGAACGGAAGGACATTTTTCATCTCGCCGCGGTTTCCTCTTGCATGAATGGTTGATGTGCTCCACAAAAAGGACATGTAATCATAAACCACACACATCCCAACCTTCCATCTTTCTCTCCAACTCTCACTCTGTTTCTATTCCTCTCTCTCACACACACACAGAGGCTCTTACCTTCTTTATTACAACCTGACAAAAAACCCCAAAACAATTACATCAAGCGAAGCCAAACGCCAACTGGGCACTCTAGAGAAATACGTTTTTATTCTCCTTTGAAATAAAATATGCAAAAGTGGAGTGAGGAAAAGAGAACGGCATGCAGGGAAAGCAAAGACTCCCCCGAGAGCCTTTGGATTTATTCATGCTTTTAAACACTTGACATTCCATCACCCTCTTGTCATTAAGGCTTTATGTCCCCTGGGCCACGGCCGCACAATAACCAGATAATTTCGTCCAATGAGAACAAATATGTCGTCCGTTCTCCCTGCCGACTAGTGAGGGACTTCCATGATCGGTGGCTAATCAATGTGCCGGGGGTCTGGCCCCCGAGATCAATGTGCAGCCGATTGTACAACGGGGTCGTTCCATTGTGGTCCACGTGGAGGAGAAAGGAGGCCACTGGGCAGGCCAGTGTTTCCTGTCTGCTGACTCTATTGTAGACACTCATTCGCATGGGTAGCCCGGGGCCAGAGTGACAAGCCATCAGCCGAGCACGGTCCGTCTAAAGAACATCAGCTCTTCACTCGCACAGAGAACGAGCGCACGTCCATTCGAGTGTGTTTTAATCAGCCTATTATTACCATGCGACATCTGTAAGAATGGGATACACGAAATACATCTCATTACTGTAACACAGTGATAAATCAGCAGCTGAACAAAGCATAAGTCAACACTGCCGTGTATGTGAAAGCATCCTCTGTGATGGTGATAAAAAAAGGCGATTACAGGCTTCCTTTAATCCCAAAATTCAATTGGCAAAACTTCCACGATATGATGAACAGCTCAAACTGGTATTTCCTGCTAATATGTCGTTGCTCCAGCAACTCTCAAAAAGGTGTAAAACAGATTCACACTGCGACTGGATGATGTCAGATGAGCTTTCAGCCGACGCCGACTAATCCCTCTTCGGGGCCATCGTTTTTAACAAACGCCTTCTTCTCTTGGTTTGACCCTTTAGCCTCAATTCGAAGCGGAGAGGAGCTTCAAAAGCAGGAAACTTTTTACAAGCTCTGTCCTTTGGAAGTCCAAAGTCCAAGCACAGATTTTACTCCGGGGTGATTTCACAAGTGTCACATTGGCCTTATTGCCACGGAGTCATCGGCTCATTGGCATCATGTCCCTTGTGGGTGGAAGAGATACACAAATACATATCCAGCTATGGCTGCACTAGAGGAAATCCTCACAGGGTGAGTGTTGGTAAACAGTCTGCACATTATAGTTTAATTACTTTTTAGGGCGTATCTTGACTTTTGTTTTTTTTTACAGCTATAACAACGCCTTAATAACTCCCACACTGAAGGGGAGCCCGAGAGTGGGAATGAAATAGTTTTGAGTCTTTCAAAATATTTCTTAATGTGTCACAACAGAATATGAATTTCTCTCTCTCTCCCCTTCTTATTGTTTTCTGTTTGTCCACACAAGTATTTTTAGCAGACAAAAAAAACAAAGAAACCAGGGCTGACGAGCAGCACAAAGAAAAGCAGCGAGAGGACCGCCTCGCTCGTCTTGTTTGCAGCGTGGAAGAATTGTTTGATGGGCAAACAAATACACAGAGAGGAAAGAAGCTGCGCACTCCCACAATGCAGAGGTATGCAGGTGTGCAGCGTGAGGCCGAAGATGAAATTATTATGAAACGCCTCACTGTCTACATTAACCTTCCCCCTTTTATCTCATCTTATTGTTGGAATGCTGTTAAGCATTCCAACTATTGTTCTTCGAATCTTTATTCCACTATTTCTTCCGTCCCCCCCCCTTTTCTTTGAAACTCTTCTTCTCCTTCATATTTTAAGCTACAGAAACCGTTCAACTATCAAAATGTTCAGCTCTTTCAGCAGAGGGGTGCTATATCTCTTCATATTTCTAACCTTTAAACTTTTTGAATTATTAAGCTTTCAGCAACTTTTTTTTGAATGGGTTTCTATGGAGAAGATTTTCAAATCCTCTTAAACTTCTTCAACTTTCAAATCCTTCAACTTCCTCATACTTTCAGCTACAGACACCATTTCAACTTTCAAATGTTGAGAAAACCCTCAACGATTGCCGCATAATTCATAATTTCTGATATATTTTAAACGCTCTCTCTCTCTCTCTCACACGCACGCACGCACGCTCTCTCTCTCACACGCACGCACGCTCTCTCTCTCACACGCACGCACGCTCTCTCTCTCTCTCACATGCACGCACGCTCTCTCTCTCACACGCACGCACGCTCTCTCTCTCTCTCTCACACGCGCGCACGCACGCTCTCTCTCTCTCTCACATGCACGCACGCTCTCTCTCTCACACGCACGCACGCTCTCTCTCTCTCTCTCACACGCGCGCACGCACGCTCTCTCTCTCACACGCACGCTCTCTCTCTCTCACACGCACGCACGCTCTCCCTCTCACACGCACGCACGCACTCTCTCTCTCTCTCACATGCACGCACGCACGCTCTCTCTCTCACACGCACGCACGCTCTCTCTCTCTCACATGCACGCACGCTCTCTCTCACACGCACGCTCTCTCTCTCTCTCTCTCACACGCGCGCACGCTCTCTCTCACACGCACGCACGCACGCTCTCTCTCTCTCTCACATGCACGCACGCTCTCTCTCTCACACGCACGCACGCTCTCTCTCTCTCTCTCACACGCGCGCACGCACGCTCTCTCTCACATGCACGCACGCTCTCTCTCACACGCACGCTCTCTCTCTCTCTCTCTCACACGCGCGCACGCTCTCTCTCACACGCGAGCACGCACGCTCTCTCTCTCTCTCACATGCACGCACGCTCTCTCTCTCACACGCACGCACGCTCTCTCACACGCACGCACGCTCTCTCTCTCTCTCACATGCACGCACGCTCTCTCTCTCACACGCACGCACGCTCTCTCTCTCTCTCTCACACGCGCGCACGCACGCTCTCTCTCTCTCTCACATGCACGCACGCTCTCTCTCTCTCTCTCTCACACGCGCGCACGCACGCTCTCTCTCTCTCTCACATGCACGCACGCTCTCTCTCTCTCTCTCTCACACGCGCGCACGCACGCTCTCTCTCTCACACGCACGCTCTCTCTCTCACACGCACGCACGCTCTCTCTCTCTCTCACATGCACGCACGCTCTCTCTCTCACACGCACGCACGCTCTCTCTCTCTCTCTCACACGCGCGCACGCACGCTCTCTCTCTCTCTCACATGCACGCACGCTCTCTCTCTCACACGCACGCACGCTCTATCTCTCTCTCTCACACGCGCGCACGCACGCTCTCTCTCTCACACGCACGCTCTCTCTCTCTCACACGCACGCACGCTCTCCCTCTCACACGCACGCACGCACTCTCTCTCTCTCTCACATGCACGCACGCACGCTCTCTCTCTCACACGCACGCACGCTCTCTCTCTCTCACATGCACGCACGCTCTCTCTCACACGCACGCTCTCTCTCTCTCTCTCTCACACGCGCGCACGCTCTCTCTCACACGCACGCACGCACGCTCTCTCTCTCTCACACGCACGCACGCACGCTCTCTCTCTCATACGCACGCACGCTCTCTCTCACACGCACGCACGCTCTCTCTCTCACACGCACGCACACACGCTCTCTCTCTCTCACACGCACGCACGCACTCTCTCTCTCTCTCTCACATGCACGCACGCACGCTCTCTCTCTCACACGCACGCATGCTCTCTCTCTCTCTCACACGCACGCACGCTCTCTCTCTCTCACACGCACGCTCTCTCTCTCACACGCACGCTCTCTCTCGCTCTCTCACACGCACGCACGCTCTCTCTCTCTCACACGCATGCACGCTCTCTCGCTCTCTCTCTCACACGCACGCACGCTCTCTCTCTCTCTCTCACACGCACGCACGCTCTCTCTCTCACACGCACGCACGCTCTCTCTCTCTCACACGCACGCTCTCTCTCACACGCACGCACGCTCTCTCGCTCTCTCTCACACGCACGCACACATGCTCTCTCTCTCTCACACGCACGCACGCACGCTCTCCCTCTCACACGCACGCATGCTCTCTCTCTCTCTCACACGCACGCTCTCTCTCTCTCACACGCACGCTCTCTCTCTCTCACACGCACGCATGCTCTCTCTCTCTCTCACACGCACGCACGCTCTCTCTCTCTCACACGCACGCTCTCTCTCTCTCACACGCACGCTCTCTCTCACACGCACGCACGCTCTCTCGCTCTCTCTCTCACAGGCACGCACGCTCTCTCTCTCTCACACGCACGCTCTCTCTCTCTCACACGCACGCTCTCTCTCACACGCACGCACGCTCTCTCGCTCTCTCTCTCACACGCACGCACGCTCTCTCTCTCTCTCTCACAAGCACGCACGGTCTCTCTCTCACACGCACGCACGCTCTCTCTCTCACACGCACGCACGCACGCACTCTCTCTCTCTCTCACACGCACGCACGCTCTCTCTCTCACACGCACGCACGCTCTCTCTCACACGCACGCACGCTCTCTCTCTCACACGCACGCACGCACGCTCTCTCTCTCTCTCACACGCACGCTCTCTCTCTCTCTCTCACACGCACGCACGCACGCTTTCTCTCTCTCTCTCACACGCACACTCTCTCTCTCTCTCACACGCACGCACGCACGCTTTCTCTCTCTCTCTCACACGCACGCACGTTCTCTCTCTCTCACACGCACGCACGCTCTCTCACACGCACGCACGCTCTCTCTCTCTCTCTCACACGCACGCACGCACGCTCTCTCTCTCTCACACGCACGCATTACTATGACGACTGATACTACGTCTTCTACTACTTCTTCTAATTACTAATACTTCTACGACAAATAATACTTCTACAACTTATACTACTACAAATATCACTATAATATTTAAGCCACAGAAACTGTTCAAATATCACAATGTTCAGCTCTTTCAGGAGAGGTGTGATATGACTTTTCATATTTGTAATCTTTAAACTTTTTGAATTATTAAGCTTTTTGCAATTTGTTTTTGAATTGGATATCTATTTTCAGCAATGTTTTTGCGATTAATTTCAGTTTTCAGCATTCCAACGCATTTTCAGCAGGAAATGCTTTTTCTAGTTGGTCAAACTGTTGTTTTTGGTTGTGCTGCACTGTCCAAAAGCACTGCCAGCTCAGCCAGCCTGTATCTGTAAGCGCCTACACTCACCGGCTTTAAGAAACAATGTTAAGATGTTTTGTTTTCTCCTGCAGCGTAGAGATTATTCCGAAAGAGAAAAGAAGAAGAAGAAAAAGAAACGGTACAGACAGACAGATGAAGACAGCAGTGCCAAAGCTGAGAACCCCATAAAGTGTTCATTTTATAAACAAGCAGAAATGCATGCATGCCAAGACGGATAAATCATCTTCAGAACTCTATTATCAGTGCGGAGAACGTATAGTGGAAGTGGTTTCGAGCAGGCACACAAACAAAAGTCATGACGCACAAAGACGAAGACACAACGGTGCAAGTGTGCTGTTTGAATATTGCCGTCTGGCAGCAGGAATGCAGTGCGAGACAGCCAATAAATACAAACACGCCGTTCATAAGCACAGTACAGCGGCAGTATGTGAACACAGCCAGCTCCACAGTTTAGATGCCAAAGCATTGAAGGGCTGGTAAAATAAAGAAGTGAAAACATGTATTAATTCATTAGATTCCCGCCCTTACAGATTCAGTGTATTTTGTGACATTGTTTACTCGGTGCAGTGTCTTACATCTCCCTTTACACCCACCGTTCCTTGTCTAATTGGAGAGCCGGCACTGTGACAACAGTGCAAATTCATTGTAATTAAAATATGGCGAAGATGACGCCCACCGTTCAAGCCGAAACATGGCAATATCAGCTCATTATCCCCGCGTATCGACGCCGCAGTACAGCCGGTCATTGTGAATGAAACTCCGCGGGTATGTTTCTTCGTTGATTTGACTCGATATGGACAACAAATTGACAACACATTGCCGCTGAAAGCATCTGCGTGACAGCACAGCCTGCTGCGTTTGGGCCTCAGACGCACTTCACGACCTCGGCGAGAATCATCAATAACAAGGGATCCGAGAACTAAGACATCAATTGCATATGAGGCGGCAATCGATACTTAATTTAATACAACACACCACGGTTTGAGATCCGTTACTGCCTATTAGTGTCCTAAATAGGAACCATAACGATGTCATTAAGACACATTAGCGTTGAAATGACTATGCAACGCCAATAATGCTAGTCATTAAACATTCATATGCAAAACATGCTTTCAAACGGATCTTAACCCCGTTTTTATCCGTGGCTGTGAAGAATCCAAAATTTGTAATAATAGTCCATCGAAGTGGAAAGATTCGGAAGTGAGTCGGAGGCGGCGGATATTGCCACCCTGTCAAGGAACAGCACTGCACAATGGGGGTAGCATGCCCTTGTTATCACGGTGTCTGCGCGTGAGCTCCGACACCATTAATGGCATTCTTTCTTCCTCTTTGATCTCAGAGCAAGATGTAGATAATAACGGAACATGTAAGAGAGGCAAGAAGCCTGTAAACGCATATCACCAGTTTTGATTGGAACAAGTACATTAATACATTTTAACTGATTATAATTTGGAGTTTCAAAGCAAAAAAAAACAATTGTGCTTTAAAAAAAACAACACACAAAAAAGTAATATGAAACTAAATAATCATAAAAGAAAAAAGAATACCAGCAAGTAACTACGGATGAACCTTAACGTGTCATTCTGGAGGATCTTTCAACCACACCAACGTCTGTCAAGTCGGCATTCCTCACCGCACGAGGCGACATAATGGCGACCGGACCCCTGACCCCTCGATGAAAGCACCGCACATTTACTTGCAGCACTACAAATGATACCGGGGAATCAAGCACGCCGTATAATAAGAAAGAGGTGAAGCTCGTCTCCTCTGTTGTACTCCTTCTCTCTGCTTTCTGACTCACGCTGCTGCTTTTATAGCTTCACTGTACCGCAGTGGGTTCTTTAGCAATGAGTCAATATGTGGAAACCTGCATTTCTCAGTTTATTTTGGATTTTGTTTTCCTCAGGTGTCATTTTGAGACCGAGAGCCACCTGTCATAATGTAACTCCTCAGACTCTACTGTGGCTTCCAGTGACAGGTCACCTTGATGTATCACTAAGGAGAGATGGGAAGGAAAGAGGACGCGCAGCAGAAGTTCATGTTAAAAGACATGGATACTCAGAAGGTAAGACAGAAAGAGTGATGTTCAAATAATTTATTGTAATTTACATGTGCAGTCGAGTGTGAACGCATCGCTGCAAACTCGAAGAAAAAAAATTCCAATTAGAGTGTCTAACTTGGGAACGTCTTCTCTGGGGACTTGCTGTGTTTTCAGCACACAGACAGAGATGTGTGCGTTAGGTATATAGAAAGCATTTTACAAACGAAGAGAGAGAGGACAGGGATTACCTATATAATTATGTCATGTTTGTTGACAGAACTCTCCACCGGCTTTAAAAATGCACCATTGTACGGCACCACAGACAATCTGCTCTCCAACCGAACGCGAGCGGCGAAATGGCTTGAAGAACACTGCAGGAATCCCATTTAATGAAGCTCGCCGTATGCACGAGTGATCCTGAAATCAATACCAAACAACATCCAACAGGTAGGCATGAATATTTCTCTTTATTTATTCAATCTGCTCGCGTGCTTGTTTGCGTATGTATTTAATATTTTGCAGAGCGCCCTGGTACACAGAAGAAGGACCCGAGCAGAATGAAAACCTCTGCAGCCGACGAGCACGTTGGGGGGGAGCGTCCAATGACACACGGCTGGATCACTGGCCATCTGTCATCAATGCCGGACTATTGGGCACAACCTTATCAAGGGCGACATTCATGTTTACACACTGGAAACTACCTCGGATGAATATCTGATTTGGCATTCTCTGGCGTATTACACGAGCTTCACTGACAATAAAGTGCTAGCCTATAGCTATGGAAGATAACCTCGGAGAAAACATTGTCTTAGACCCGTGACACAAGGAGGAAGAGTACACCATGCATCATTAAAAGTGCTATTGGTTACAGGTTGCATGGAAAAACAGAACAATAACTAATTTAGAGATGTATGCAGATGTATGCATGGATTAATAGGTGCTAGTGGGGTAAATTAATCTCCATATGGAGGCACCCACACACTTGACGTGGCATCATGACAGGTGACTTCGATTATTGATGCTAATGAGGGTATTGCAAGAGCAAAGGAAAAATATCTACACAGTGTAGATTTTGTTCAATTGTGACGAATTGCGACAATAGGATTATAACTATTCCTTCTGCTAAAGCAAGGAAATATGGAGCCCGGATGTTTTTCAGTAATATATCATGTAAATAATTATATAAACAACTGTGAGCACAACTAGAGCAATACCAATGTCTAATTTTGAATCAACCAAATCATTTGCCCACTGTTTCATTTAGCTTAGCAAGGCTGCACATGCTACCTACCTGCAGTAGCTATTAGCTGGGCTGGGCTGTAAGATGTATTTATTACTGGGTGAAGAGCTGCTGTTAGCACTGTTAGCTAGCTCCTGTTGGCTCGAGAGACTGTGTCTTCATTTCAAGAGCAGCTTTAGCAAGCTAACATAACGATGGCCTGCCTCGGTCGGCGCTAGCTGCTATTGGCCTGTCTCGAACGATTCCGTCGTGACGCCCTTTCCGGTCATTACGCTGTCATTTTCTTCGGCGATCGCCAACCAAACGTAAATAATATTAATTCATACATATCAAATAATCTATGTGTCAAATTGCATGAATATATATGGACGTTTATATGTCTAAATACTATAGGAAAGTGACTTTGATGAGAGAAAGCAGAAAGAATGCTCGCGCGACGCTTAAACAGCTCAAACGGAAATTAAGGAGCTTTTATTGCATCATTTGGAGTTGTTGAAGCGTGATATCTTATTGTGAAGGACAGAACTACGGTCCCGGATGTGTTGACAGCATTGATGGTCATTTTGCGACCCTGGAACAAGCGAATATCCCCGAAAAACCAGCAGCAGCCAGTGTTTACAACGAGGATAGAAGTCCGTACGGATTAGGCCAAGAGCAGTGCACGGCTAATTCACCCGTGTTAGCATCATTTTAACGACTCTGGTAAAGGCAAAGCTAACTGTAATAATTACAACAATATTTCGTTTGAAAGGTACGAAGTTTAACTTCAGTTTAACACCATTAAATCAACTGAAAACATTACACGATCATTTTTATCAACATTGTAAGTGAATTGTATTGAAACATTAGCTAAAAACTGTCCGGTTTGGGGTACAACTCCGTTAGTTAAACGGCTAGCTAAGGTAGCATGTGCAACGTAGCTTGTTATGCTTAATTTAAGCAGTGGGTCATAGCACTGTGTTCATAGCATTCATTCATAGCAGCAGTGTCTAGTTGGTTGATTCAGAGTTATTTTTGATTTGTTGAAGCTAACAGGAGCTAACTGGCTACATTCGGTAGCAGTTTTGGAGCTTGCTTGCTTGATTGACCCCCCCCCCCCCCCCCCCACAGTGCATTGCTTTGCTCCCGTGTTGTTAGTCCTGCCTGCTTCTGCAAACTGGGGGGCGTGCCAACTGCCATCTACTGTACGTAATACACTACTATGGATAATTCCCTCATACAACTCCTCTACAAATAAGGGTTGTGTTGAGAGGCAGCACATACCATCGCCTCATTCGGTTCTCACTTTTTCTCCTGATGAATTCTAAGCACAGGAGCTCTTTCTCATCATCCAACTGTTCCATTCCCCCCCCCCACACAGCCGTGAAGTTGTCTCGGGTCAAACTTATGTGTCACTTATGTGTCATCTAGGCACTTGACTGAATCTTCCTCTGAGGTTTGATCATCCTCCACATGAAGGAGAGCGAGAGAGGGACTGAGGGCGCTCAAACAAAGGCACTCGTCTCTTTTTTTCCCCAATACCAGCAGTCTGCATCTCCCTGCAACCAGAGACAGTATTAAGGTGGACACGCTCCTTTGTGTTTCACACACTGTGATGGCTGCCAGGACCGGTTGGCAAAGAGAGGGGAACCTTTTGATGTGTGTGGGTGGGATGGAGTGGGAGAACCAATAGGAGGTCCCTTATTACTTGAGAGGACACCCACAGACTCTGGTGGGAGATGCTCTGACTGAGCAGCCTACAAAAGCTGGGGGTGGAGAGAAGAAAGACATAAAAAGCAGAAGGGGAAATAAATAAATAAAGTAGATTATTTGACTCCAGAGGACAAACTGTGGGATACCAGGTGTTTAAGAATCTTCTCATATCCTGCTTAGCTTTCTCAAAAACCCAATTTAGAGGATGGTATACAGCACCAGGGAATCGGGCTCTTCCGGGGCCCTGCAGGCGAATTAGCGGGACACTTGTACCTGCATGGCAATGCTAGCAGGGATGCTATTCAGCATTCAGAGCGCAGGGAAACACATTAGACAAGGTAACAATTTGTGACTTTGGAGGCCAGCTTTCACCCTCTGACGCAGCTTTCTTCACAACGAGTGGAAAACGTTTCTCAAACAGCCTGTTTTTCTAACACATTTCCAAATTCTTCTTTTCATGAATCGCTTCTGGGTGAGATATTGCAACTACAAATGATCCTTCAAATGTTTTATCATTCAGTGCTGTGATGATTTACAGCAATCATCACAGCACTGAATGAATGTTTCTGTCGAGGGAAGAGTGGTGCATTCGATTTTGCTTTTGTTTCTTCTTGAAAGCAGACAAAGGCCGAGAAAATATACACAAAGAATGTATAAAAATAAGAGAATGAAATGCATTGTATCCCTGAAGAAAACGAGCTCACGCTTCTCCCACTCGGCTGCGTGTTTGAGATGCTTTAGTTTAGTTTAGTAGTTTAATTAGTTTACTTTTAGTTGCCACAGACTTTAGACAAACGTTCCAGCGGGCAGCGGGTTTTCTCAAGGTTGCTGAGGAGACACAGTGCCTTTTTATAGGAAAGAACACCACACTTTAATTAGCATGCTGCCATGTTGACTTTCTACCTTAGTGTGAAGCGGTCACACTAAGTCAACGATGAACTCCCGGAGCAAAGGGAGGTGGTGGCTGTTCTGTAGCGTTGTTAGCAAAGTTGAAGTGAAAATGTTCCTTTTTAAACACCGTCCTTAACTATGAATTCCAGTAAATATAAAATCAAATCAATTTATTGGGCAGATCTTTGTTGACATCACCATATATGGCGCTCAGAAGACTCAACACTGAAGCTGCTGTAAACAATCATGTAGTGCCTTGAGCACCTCTTCTACAAGCATAGGGGCAGTCTGTATTTCATATGGATATTAATTCATGTGCTGGAGACACGATGATTGATATCAATATCTTGACAAAGGAAGTGTCTCTAAAACGGTTGGCTAATTCGTGCTCTACAGAAACACTTTTATGGAAAAGACAAAAAGCCGGGTGATTAGTTCGGGCTCATTGGTCTCGGAGCTTGGAAACAAATGAGAAATGCTTTATACACCCCGTCCCTTCTTCAGGCGCCAAACCCCCAAAACACACACACACACACACACACACACACACACACAAGCACACACACACACCACTTCGTCCCACTCAAGAAGTGCTACCCGCGTTTAGAGCTCCATTAGTCGAGCACAGGGGAGGTTTAGCTCTGGACCGCCCCAGATTAATGGCGGCGGTGGCCCACGCGCCAGTGAACCCTCTTCAAGCTGGCCCTTTGTAAGGTTCCGCCATAGATACAGTTAATGGATGCACACAATGAGCCTCGATGGCCCCGTGATGATGGATCTGGGGCATTGTGTGGAAAGCTCTTCAGGAAAACCAGGTATTTCAGATGCCTGTCACCCAAACATAGAGGTGGGAGGAGAGGGAGAGGAGCGCACTCTGCAGAAATGTAGCCGGGAACATTTTGGAGGAATATAATTGGTACACGCTGAGGTATTCCTGAGCAGTGTTTTAATTGTACATGGAGGGAACAGATTGGATGAGAATCTTGCCGAGGCAGAAGTGTCCGCTGAAAATGATGAAACAAATCACAGACAGCGCGTCAACAATCTTTAATCAGGTGTTCATGAATCATAATGTCATGAGGATGAATACATTCAAATAAATAGCAACATTGTGTACGTTTTTACATGATAAGTACTTTCTTTATAACATCAGGCTCTATTTTTCATTTCTCTACCATGAATAGAACCAAATAAAGAACACAGGAACAAACATGTTTAAAATGTTTTAGATTCAGTTCTGTTGATGTAGAATCAAACTAATACAACTTCATATTCAGAACTAACGTTCTCTGAATAATCAAAGTCGTCCTCGATATGAAGACACATGCTGTATTACTTGATTGTCTGTTATGTCAATACTTACTGCACACCAATAAGCATGCATTCATGTTTTTTCATTGCTGGTATTATTTTATGTTTTAATGCTCTATGTGTTTACATGTCGGTGTCTTCTTATAGCGTCAACTCAACTTGCCATGAATCTAATTTTCCTGAAGCCTGAACTCTCATCTGATTTTTTCATTTCTATTTGCTATTTTTATTTGTTGGCATGAAAATGCCTAAAGAAAGAAATAAGAGCCCAAAGTATCGACTTTTAACCCCCAAATGGTTGAATTCCTTCCTAAAAGTCTAATAAATAATTTGCTGGCCATGGAATTTCAAGGTGTTTTCACACATACAACTGATTCCTCGTAGATTTGAACTATATTTTGAGTGTCTCAGCAGACTAGGGTCTGCTTTGAGAAATATATCCATTTTGGTCCTCCAAATATTTGGCAACAAATATTGCCTTCCACAAAACCATACAGTCAAACCCGAATTGACGTGGCTGAGAAATACCACCACCGAAACCAATTCTGTGGCTTGTGGAACAATCGGAGGAGCCTCGAGCTGCTGTGTTCAGAGGAAGACGGATGACATCATACTGTCGAAATAAGGAAGCATTGTTAACAGCTTCGCAGCCGGCTAACTGTAAGTCCCGCCCAGTTAACAATGAATCAACCCCATTACAGTCTTTTTTCTTTTACTTGGCCTGTTCCCATCAGCTCCTCATCCCGAGGTGCAACCATTAGGCCTAATACCGGAGTCGTCTGCTGAACTTTGCCTCCACTCAGTGTCTAATGACTGTGCTTGGTGGGTGTGCTTGTCTCATGTCTTTCTCTCTACCGACGATGCTCGCTGTGCTCGGGAAAATGTGGCCATTGCGCACAAGCAGGCAGATTGTTAACGCGACACAAAAAAACGCAGGTTTGCTGCATTGTCGTTTTGATTGCGATGACCGGGCCCCCCGCCTCTGACATCTGTTGTTTACCACTTCCTGTTGTCACACCTCAGGTAGAATCATATGAGGACATGAGGAAATACAGGCAGGCTGTTTCATTTTCGACGCAGTTCGTGGCCGCCACGTTCCGGCTCGCCGTAAAGTTCCTATCGCTTGACACTAGAGTCTGCTAGTTATGATTAATGGAGTGTAACAGCACCCCCCCCCAGTCCCGTCCAGTGAACTGCAGCGTCAGAGGAACTTTGTGTCGAGGCGGTCCGTTTCACTACGGTGCCCTCTCCAATAATGGCACACAGTGTTCTCTTCCACTCAGCAACTTTGATCATGCTGAGATTGTTTGCTCTGGTCTGTCACTTTTAGCCTCATTTTCATTTTTCCTCCAATCATTCTCAAAGGCAACAGTGTTCACCGAACTCTGGTGACATGGAGAAAAGGGGGGGGGGGGATTAAACAATGGACTCTCAGACTCCGTACTGGGAGCGTTGCTAATAATGTGCAATTACAAAATAATGAAACTGCCAGTTAGACTGTGGCTAATCTTTCCAAACATTTGGCAAGAGGGTTTCTGCGCTATGACTCTGTTTTGGCTTCGGATTCCGACGCCTGTCAAGGCCCTGAACACATGTTTTGTCTTTCAGCATCCTCCCGAACATTATGTAAACATAGATAAACCAGAAATAAAACAGTCTGGATACCATGATACTACCTCGGGGATCGCTACTCATCAGTCGTTATTTTGGACCGTGTAAAGCATGAGCTGTGAGACCTTCCAGAGACGCATGTATATCTCATATTTTCTTATCTGTTCTATATTCATTGCATTTAGAGATGACAGGCTAAAGCAAACAAACGTCACACGTTAAGCTACAATCGCGTTTTTCTTTCCAAATCATAACTGGTCCCACATGCCTGTGCGATGATAAGTGTGTGTTTTTAATCAGGTTTAAGTAAACACCAGCAGCAATCAGCTCCTTCCTGGAGGCCTTGAATGCCGCTGTTGCCAAGGACCTCTTTTAAACCGAGTTCACGGTCTCACTCCGTCTGAGACGAATACCAAAGCTCGGCGCAACAGACAGCGACAATGAAACGGCAGTGACGGAGAGAAAGGTCACGCTGACTCTGCGGCTAATCTCCATCCTCTCCAGTCAAGCACACGCACAGTGACAGAGGAATGAGCTCCTCTCAAATACATTAACACCGTAAATAAATCCGCCATTATGCGTCCCATTGCAGTGCTCAGGTGACACTCTGAGCGCGTGCGGCAATATCTCTCCCTCGCGTCCCACTGGGCGATCCCTCCATTAGCCGTGTGAGCTGGAGTCTGATGAGTCCATCACAGGTGACAGTGACGAGGAGGTCCCTCATTACACTTCGTATACAACTGATATGAGCACAGCTGTGCGCTTCAAAGGAATTCCTGCATGTCCTTTTTGCTGCTTTCAGTCACTTTATCATCCAGACACAGTGACACCAGGTGGCCAATGAATCACAAGCCAAGGCGGAGCCTATAAAAGTAACTCGAGAGGAGCAATTGTTCCCTTTAACAAAGAGAATATTCTCTTCTTATCTTAAGCGCCAAATGAGCCCGCCTGCCAGAACCCCCAACAAACTAAATGTAGTTAACCCTTCGCTGAGCCCCGCCCCCCTGCTGCTACTCCGTCAAGCTGTCAGAGCTGCCATGGAGCCCACACTGTCACTAACCACACTGAATAAATACAATGTATTTAAGGAAAGAATATATCTGCAATATGCGGTTAAGGCTTTCAAAAGATATGTTTGCATTCAATATACCTTCAGTAGCGTGCTTAGCATAGAAGTGCTAACGCTAGTGAATGCTGTGCTAACGTACTCTCCTTCTATGGAGTCTAAGGACCAGAGCTGGCATGTGTCACGCTATGATTGGCCAGGCTGCGTTGGAGGGGCGGGACTTAGCGGCGGGTCAATTTGTAATGTAACAACAATGAAACACCTGAAGCTTGAATAATAGATTCACGAGCTTCTCAACCCAAAGTGGTTTTGATATTGTGCCATTATACCTGTAAGAAAAGCAACTCATGTGTTTTCCTTTCTACGTCAAGCTGCAGTTTAGCCTGACATTACAACTAGAGGGCATATATAATAAATGGCTGTTTATATTTAAAAATAGGAAATCAATCATTTTGCCCCTAAATAATTGTGTGTGTGTAACAGGATTGTTCTGGCACAGAGCATATGTTGCTTTGCCAGTCCTACTTTCACAGTTTGGTAGGTGCCAGAGCAGAGAGCTGATTTCCAACATGCCATGTGTTCCAATTCCAAAGCACATTATCCTGTTCGTCTGTCTTTGCTCCACCCGCACTTGTTAAGCCAAGCTGCTCAAATTGCACAGTGGGGACAGGCGTCCTACACCAGGAGCTGTTTGGTACCGAGGTATTCTGACAATCCATCCGTCTCTGCCTCTCCATTCGGCTGCCATGTTGTGACCCGATGCTTCTCCCTGCTGCACGGAGACCCAGCAGAGATAAACAGTCATACTCCCCCAGTTCACTGGAGCCACACAAACAGCGAATACTTAAAAGAACCCAGAGGAGCTCCTGTTCCTGCTCCGTCCTCCCGAGAAACTCACATGCCCAACTTAACTTCTGTCAAGGGCTTTTTTTTCTTGGATTGATTTTTGTACCCGAGCGACTCGGCTTTCCCTGATATGTGTACTCCATTTTTAGCTGTGTATGTGGGACAGAGGGTGGTGTATGTGTTTGTGTATATATTTTTCCATTTTTATGAGAGGTGTGGATTTCTTTTCCCACATCAAGACGTGCCACAGTAGCACTCTTAACAAATACGAAAAAAAACAGTGCACATATCCCATATTTCTTACACTCCAGGCTGGTCTCATCCAGCAGTCGTAGCAATACATACGAAAAATAATGCGGCGTAATTCGCAGATATCCCACGGAAGATTTTCGGGAGAGTCCGAAAAACAACTATCGTTCCCCACGTGAAACAAGTAGTCAGTGTTGACGTTTGTGTCACGTAACTTGCGTACTTCCGTAACAATATTTCCGTGGTTATTTTAACCCGAACGACGATCTATTCCTAAAACGAAGCGATTTCTGTTGCCTAAACTTAAGTTTAGTAGTTCACAACCTATTCCTAAACCTAACCAAGTAGTTTTGTTGCCTAAACCTGAGTTTCCTGTGAAGACGGAAGTTTATTTTGAAAAGGCCGAATGCATGTAGCGAGTGTAAATTGACACTTGTTGCAAGCTGTCATAGGAAAGCACACAAAAAATGTCCGTAGGATGTCATATGAACCGTTATGAGGATACGTTGTACACTCACACTATGTGTTCGTGTAGCTTACTGACAATGTACGGCAATGAGAAATACTTAGAGAGAGTTAGATGCAAAGATCAACGCTGGTACCATCTCTGCTGTCTAGATTTTTTAAACGTCAATACAACTGTTGTCATTAACCGGAACACATGTTGATTTTGTCAGACCCTGAAATAAGGATTAGATTCAGGTGAATGGTCTGTCCCACTCCTCCCCAGATGTTGAACGTGACGCCAACAGAAAAGAGAAGAGATTTATCCATTGTTTTGCTGTTCAGGTGTTTCGTCGTGGACAGATGTCTCTCCCAAGACGGCATGGAACCGCTGATGTGGTTTAAAGCTTGCTAATTAACACATTATCTTGTTTTTAAAACTGTATAAAATGTTAAACCTGAAAACGATGTTGTGGTTTCCCTGGGGGGTTCTTTTGCTGGAAAATATCAGGTTGTCAAAGTTACCTTTGAGCAGAGCTGTTTTCCCCGTTTCCAGTCTTTGTGCTAAGCTAAAGTAATGGGCTTCTGGCTGTAGCTTCACATTTACCGTACAGCCGTGAGAGTGGTATCGATCTGCTCATCTAACTCTAGCGCCCGAGCCAAGTGTATTTCCCACAATGTCGTACAAATTTTCCCCCCTAAGAGGAAAACTAATTCATTAGACGTCTGATCGTGAGTCCCAACGATGACGGGGCTAATATCAAGCAGACGCTTTCAGCTTTCTAGGACTTTTGAGGTGCTTTTTTGAAGAGATGTGAGAGGCTAGCACACTGCTGCAGTGTGATAATGTGGGAGGCTAAGACCAGAGGATCACTGGCTGAGCACCATGAGCTGCTATACTGTCTCTTTGGAAAATTGGTTGTGTGTGCACAGAATGAAATCTGCCAGAAAATGAATGCGTGTGAATGTAGTCAGGTCGTATGAGAGTGTTGCTGTGCTGGGTTTGGGGTAAGTGTCGATGTAGCGGTTAGTGTATGGGTGCTTTTCCTACAGTAGGGCTGGGCGATATGGCCTAAAAAAAAAATCTCCGATTTTTTTACAAAAAATCCGATTCACGATTTAAATCGATTTTTTTCCCCCAAAATTTTTTGCAGATGACAGAAGCTGTTGAAAACAATTTTTTCTTTTATTTTGTGATGATTTTCCCAAGTAGGTTGATAAAAATAAAGTGCAAACAAAACCTGAACATTGTAGAAAGGTGCCTGTAGTATACAAAAAGTATTTGGTCACTCTTTTGTTTGCCTGAATCATTTAAATATAAAATTAAATTAAACATAACATTAAATGGCATTAAATAGTAGCCTTCCATTGTAAACAACTGTGCAAATGTAACTTTTTACAGTAAGCTTTTCTAACTGAATACACTGATACAAACACAGCATGAAATAAAATGTATATGACCCTTTAACATTCACATTTTCAAAAGTGCAACATCTGATCTAACATCAACATAACATATTTTGCACAGTAAATAAGTGCATGTAAACAAAATCAAGTGCATTCACAACATAACCAACAGTATTAAACAGTAGTGCATGTTTTTTCTAAATATTTTTTGCCAGGAAGACAAGCCTGTCTACTACCTCTGGCTTCAGGCATGCACGGTGGCATGTAACAATGCCCCCCCACACACTGAAAAGCCTCTCAGAGGGGGCACTTGTAGCTGGCACAGAGAGGTATTTCTTTGCTAAAGTACTTAGCCTTGGAAAGTTAAGTTGGTGACGCTTCCACCAGTCAAGTGGATCGGTGTCTGGGTCAACCTGCTGGACCACAGGTCAGTTGTTGCGGAGTAGAATGACATCCCCTCCAGCTCCGCAGAGATCCTTTGGCGTGTACTATTGTACAGCCGAGGCAAGGCAACGTCAGAAAAATGTTTACGGCTTGGTAGCACGTACCTGGGGTCCAAAGCTTTGAGACGGTGAATAAACCCCGGCTTTTCCACGGTGTATATGGGCACCATATCTTTTGCGATATACATCGCGACTGCATCCGTGATGGCTTTCCACCGGGCACTCTTCTTCTCATGCGGAGTACAGTTGGTGAATGTCTCCAAAATGCTGGGTTGTTGTTGTGAGGTGGCGGCGGCGGCGGCCAGCAGTGAAGCTGCTGGCCGCCATTGTTTTAGTTTGTAAACAATGCGCGCGCACTCTACTACGGGAACCCAACGGGGGGGAGGGGTGGGGGCGATTTTCTCGATTTTCAATAAAACACATCGCCTTAAAGCACACATTCGAATTAATCGATTAAATCGATTTATCGCCCAGCCCTATCCTACAGTAGTGTTTGCGTAGTGATTCTCTCTCTCTCTCTCTCTCTCGCTCTCAGAGATCAGCGGAGTGTCACAGGGGAAATAAACAGCAGCAGCTCAGCAGGACGGGCCTAATGAAACACAGCGCCTTAGCACAGCGGCCAGCAGTCTACTGCATCTTGGACCGGTCTAGACCTGACTGACCCCCGACAAAAAAGAGCCGCCGTTGCCATGATCACCGGCTCCAACCTCGAGTGAATGCCAGGGAGGGAGAGGAGGAGGAACCAGACAGCACTTACAGTAGGTCATCCCTGCTCCAGGCAGCCGAAAAGCAGACGGCTGGGCAGCACTCAGTCAGCAACGGCAACGAGGTCTCTGCGACTGGAGAGGAGTCATTTAAGGAGGGAAGGTGACTGGGGCTGAGGAACCTGCGATGAAGCTGTGCCCAGTATTTTAGAGTTCAGGGGATGGGGTTATACTTTGTGTTTTATTGGTTTTGTGAATTTGGATGATCCTTTAACCTACAAATTTGTGTTGTCCATTCCGACGGTACTTTATCATATGTTCTGGTGGAGACACAAAATATTCCAGCCTAGATTGTGGGGAAAAAGCATGAGCTTTAATGTAGTACTCAGTTTTAACATCATATAGCTTCAATGAAGATACATGTGTGATACTGTGTCAAGTACTCAATTTCAAGTTAAAGTCCAAGTTTCACAATTTAGCAAAAGTACAGAAGTACGTGCAACAAAGTATTTATTTCACAAAATGGCCCTTTGTCAGAGTATGTTACATTAATAAATAAATATTACTGATGCCTTTTTAAGTAAGCACTATTCAAATGTTCTATTAAAAATGCAAGGGCAGCACAAAATGGAGCACCTGAGTAAGTGTACCTCGATACTTTCCGCCGCTGCATAATACCTTAGAAGTTAGGGAATTCAGTTTTATATCTCCTATGACAAAAAGCTATTACAACGGACAAAAAAAAAGTGAGAGAGCGTAAGTCCCACTTGCAGTCTGTGTAATACGTCATGAAATTGGAAGAGATGTTTCACAGGCTACTTTCTCCCACCGGTCGATGAGCAGAGAAATGTACAGCAGAAATGAAATATCAGAGCTACCCTTGTTAGATCCTGGGGTACTTCTGGCCCGATACGGGGCTACTTACTGACTCAGCTCTCTATTAAAAAATTGTCGAGCTGGTGTTCTTGCGAGGGAACTCGCCTGGCTCTGCTAACTGCCGTTACTCCCGACGTCTACCCTGCTTCCTCCGGTCTGAGTGCACTCGGTCGAGGGGCCACCCTGACCCCGGGCACTCCCACCAGTCGCGTCGGTTATGGCAGCTTCCCTCTTCTGGATCCGTGCTCTTGGTAAATGCCAGGTTAGGTTTTAACGGCTAGGATTACTTCTAAAACCGTAAGGGATTGTTAAGTGGATTCGGTCTCTAGGATAACCTTACAGAACTCAGTTGTTAGACATACAATGGATTTAACTTTTTACTGCCACGAGGAACTTTTTACTACCTGAGCAAATAAATGCACTTGAGAAATTTACTTTAAATGCAGATTAGATATATATTGCAGGTCATATTTAGTTAGTTAGCAAGGGTTAAGCTACAGCTCACATAAAATGTTACTACACTTGATTTGTTACTTTAATTTTCTTCTTAGATTATACTCATTAGTTTTAGATGCCGAGACGGCTCGGTTGGAGCTGGATTTTCAATGGTGCAATGAAAAGGTTCTTTTGGCGTTGTTAGGAGCGGAGGTCCGGCCGGACCCTCGGCCCTCCTGCTCTGCAGCGGAGTCCGTTCAACAGTCCTCAAGGCTCAGTACAAAGTCTTTCTAGGACTGCCGCGTTCCTCCGTTGTTCAGTTGTTAAAGTCGAGCAGTGGGGAGAGGAAAATCTCTGTCTTTCAATCTTTGTCCACTAACAGCGGTCTTCTTTCCGTGAACAGAGACGAAGTCCTCGAATACTTCAGTGGCGATCGTCCGTATCTTCTTCTCAGAGCGTCTGGACATCAAGCATCTCCTTTTATCCTTGATTTGGGCTGTCTGTTCCCCCCCTCCTATTCTGAACACATGATCTTTATCCCACCCTTATGTGTGTGTGCTTATGTATGGAAAGTACCGGAGTTCTCCTCTTGCTTCTATGTCATCTCTTGCAACAGACTTTGCTGCCGCGTGTCTGTTTTTCTGACCTACGCCCAAAACATCTGTTCCTGACTCACTGTTTCTGGAAGGTTCCATATTCTCCCAAAACTCCTTTCATACGCACACTTTTCACATCTCAACTCTGTTGCACAGATCATTATTATAATCAGTTTTTACATTTGGTAAATCACTCTATGCATTAAACATTCGTAATATAATGATCATAAACCTTATCTTTCGATTACACTTTAACTATTGATTTCTGAGTATATGCTTCGTGCTTTTATATCCTGACTTTCCCGTGAACGTGTATGCATGTTTTCGAGGCAGCTCTCGTGATCTCAACTCTTCTCGACACCCTCCTGTGATTTACAATAGCAGTCTGCAGTGAGAAATGTTCCTGACTCTGTGTGTGTGTTTGTGTGTGTGTGTGTGTGTGTGTGTGGGTGTGTGTGTGTGTGTGTGTGTTTCTAAGGGTCTCACAGGAAATTAGGACAAGCTTTTGTGAATGTTTGTGCGAAGGTGTAAATTGAGATAGCTGAGAGCGAGCCGAGCCTCCGCTTCGTCCTAACGCCGCGTTTCTGCAGCAGAACTCAGGTTTCACTTCCTCCATGTATACCTTCCCCTCCTTTACGGCCAGGTACACGATGGAGGCTGACAGCGGAGATGTCGGCGAGGCGGAATAACACGCCTCGAATTCGAGTGAGACTCACAACATGCTCTGGCACAAACCGCGGTCATCTGATCTACTCGGCACTCGGCATTCGCCCCGTCCTAACCTTGAGTGTTTCAGTTCACCTTTTGACTCTCGCGGTGTCACTTAAAATAAGCGGCTCCATCTCTAGTGCTATTCTTAAACCACTCGTACTGCCGAGGGAGAGAGGGCGGAAGCTCATTCCCAGTGTGATGTTTATCTGACATTTTCCACTGGTCCGTGACTCAGTGGGCCGTGATTGCTAGCAGAACGCATCGTGGACTAGTGGAGGCTCTACTAGTCTTGGCTGCAGGGCACCGCTTACTGGATGCTGCATTCCTGCATCCCCGCTCACACAGGGAGCCAGCAAATGACACAATAGTCCACCAGGATGCATTGTGTGTGTGTGTGTGTGTGTGTGTGTGTGTGTGTGTGTTTGGATGCGTTCATGTGCATCTGTGCTTTTGTTCTGGGGCGTTATAAATCCAGGGCCAAATAGATTTAATTTTTCTAAATGAATAATTCACACCCATCAAATGATTTTTTTCCCTCCATTTAAAACCAAAGCCCTCCGTGAGTACTCAAGACAGGGATTAAGACACAGAAGAGATTAGAGAAAGCAGTAAATAAGGAGACGGTCGTGCGGTGCGTTGTGTACAGTACAGCGGTCTCCTGCGAACAGACCTGCCCTTGGTGTGCAGAGACATTGACAAAAAGTGTGAGCTTCCGCTGTGGAAACTTAAAAGTTTCAGAACGGTGATAATTAACGCAGCGATTTTAGCTTTCTTTGCAACTCCTCTGATCCTCTCGCTGCTTGCCTGTGAAATGACGGGCAGTGAGCCGCTGCACAGCTCCCCTGAGATGATTCTTAATCAAGCAAAATGTATAAACATCTAATTTCATTTTTCTTTATTTTATTATTAATTCCAGCCACTGGCTTGTGCTTCAATGCCGGTATAATGATCGTATCTCTGAAAATAGATTCTGGAGAATATGTTCACACTGATGTGTCATCCTCGAATGGGGTAACGAGCTGAACTGCATTGTGTGAGATAAAAGCCTCGGCGATGTTAAACGCGGCACGAAGATGTGCGGCCCGCAAGTACGGGTTTAGCGCAGAGGCGAACTTGAAGAAAGTCGCCTAAGTAGCAGCTATGTTGCGGCCAGGTAATGGTAATGGTAATGGCCAGGTGTCCTGGAACAGCAGGCGCGGATGGAGCTCCTCCGTATTCATAGTTCACATTCATTCATATTTCACAGCGGCAGAGTGATTAGCATACATATCGCGTCACATCCACCTGCCTACGTATTTCAAGTTTCAGACCGGTCTGGTTACTCAAACAACTCTTTCACCAAACCCCCCCCCCCCCCCCCCCCAAAAAAAAGTGAGATTTAATGATTCCAGATGTTTCCACACTAATGTGTTCAGCAACTGTATATATGCTGTGTGGGTATATTGAGATATTTTAGAGCAGGCCGCACGGCGAAAGCAAAACAAAGCTTTTTTAGGGGAACGATATTTCCTTTTTCCCTGATTCAGAACAGCTTTGCAGCAGTTAAGGTCATCGCTCCTGAAAAACCGCGAGGCCTCTTATAATCGGAGCCACGTGAGGGCCGGGGCCAGAGTCTGGTCACACAAATCAGCGGTGGTAACAACCCAAAGCGTTAGCCTCCACACCTTTTCCATCATTTTGTTTGTCTGCTTTCAGGAGAACGTTCAGAGATCATTTTTCACAACAATGAACAGAAGACGCCCCCCCCCCCCCCATTCATTCTCCTGGCTCGCTCTCTGTGGACACAGAATTACCAGACCACATCCGCACAGGCCCGCATGTTCTCTGCGGTCGCACGCCGCCCATGAAATACAGACAATTAAAATGATACATTCTGTAACCTCTCTTTACGGCCAAGATGACACCCAATGCAATAATCAAGTGCAGTGAAAGCCAAACATTGACTATAGGAGCCTCTTAACAATCCGTATTCAAGGATGACAGCGCATACATATCACAATATGCAGCCTTTTCGAACAACATCTTTTCCAATACCTGAATAAAAGAACACATCATACTTATCTAGTTTGTCTTTGGCTGTAATGGAGTCCAATTAATTTTCTATTTTAAAATAATCACATTTAGAATGAATGTCCTATTCATGTGCACATGATAAACAACACAGTTAGAATCACAGATCCACAATACCTGAAATTATGCACCAATAATAGAAGCACTAATACTACCACTTTATACGTCTAAATCTGGATTTAAGTCGAGCAATTTTCCAGCACTTTGGTTTGGCGTCACTTCCAGCACTGACGTGCTAACGAAGGCTCATCCCATCCGGTAACACCACAACATCTCCCCTTATTTCAGTTTTATCTCTTGACTGAGAATTCATCATCGTTGCAATAGTTGGTCACTCGCTTTCCAACGTTGAGCTGCATAAGAAGAAGAAGAAGAAGAAGAAGAAGAAGAAGAACATAAAGTGTCACGCTTCATGACAGCAGCCTCACGTTATGCCTTTAATGCATGTGCACATGAACCGGGGAAAAAAGAATGCATACATTTAGTTTTTAATTATGGATGAGTGAGAACATGTAAGCGGTGCATATTTTGCAACAGAAATGTTGATCTAGGGAGAGTTCATTTGAAAGATATTCAGCCTTTTATCACAAGTGCATTACATATCCATATACACATGATATATTCATATCCTGTACATCCATGTTGTTTTTGTCGGCATGAAGCTTGTAATTACCCCTCGAAATGTCTCTTTTGTGCATTTCTGCGCAACACATTTAACTACTGGTTCTTTTCCTATTTGTTACTTTCAATGGCGAATTCGTGAAGAAGCAACTTGGCTTTCATCTTCGTCAACAGCTAAACCTCCACCGCTGCTCTTCTTTTGTGGTGAAATGCCTTTTATGTATTCATCGGTTTGCAACCGAGTCATGCACAGCATGGCCAAAAAAAAGGAGAAATAAATAAAATAAGATTTCTGTGACTAACATTAGTCGCTAATATTTTAACATTAAAGGTGTAAATACAAAAATTATATAAAAATGTTATTACCTTTATTATAGTATTATTATAGCATTATAATGATTATTGTTATCATCAATACTATTAGTGTGATTATGGTTGTTATTATTATCATTATCATTACAATTATTATTATTCTGTCAAGTTATTTACCACTTAACTCCTTCCATATATATTTCAAAGTAGAAACATTTATTTGATCATTCAGACGTTTCCTACATTCAGATACATTTAATGTTTTACATGATTTTTTTCTCATTCAAAGGAATGGTGGAAAGTGTCCAAATCCAAACATTTGGACACATTTTAATGCATTATCCACTCATGCATACTTTGACCAATTGAAAGTTGGACATTTTTTAACTTACACATCCCGTTTAATCATTTTAAAATATTCCTGGGAGTCAGAATGCTGCCCAGCTATGACATGTGTTGGGGGATACAGCAACTGGATTGAAGATTACATCCGCAACACTGAGAGAAGAACCACCGACATGACCAGTCTGATATGTGTATATATATATATATATATATATATATATATATATATATATATCAGCCGTCTAGTGCTAATGCTAATGCTAGCTAACGTTTGCCAGGGGACATTTGTGACTTTCCCCTAAATGCGATAGTGCTGCTAGCCTCAACTTTGACTGAAACCAAAACAAATGTGTGATACAGTATGTCAACCCCATCAAAATAAAAGTATATTAGAGTAACTGCATCTTAACATGAAGCTCAGGAGGCTAGTTTTTCAAAATAAAAGCATGCAACTCTCACTGTATGCTAAACGGAAACTAGGGATGGACCTTGTTTGTTTGTTTTAAATGAATGCCCCAGAAGGCAACCGTTATATTCACAATAAAAGCTTCATAGAGTAACTGTATCTTAAGAGAAAGCTCAGGATGAGACTCATTTTTCAAAATGAAGGCCCCCTAACTCTTACTGTATGTTAACCAGGGAGGCTTTTTTTTAAATAACAGCCCCCTACAGTCACTGTATCTCAACAGGAAACCAAAATAAAAGTGCTCATAGTTCAACTCATGTCAGGGCTTAGACCTCAGCAGATGTTTTATCCTTCCAACAGAGACAATTAAAGGAAATCTTAACTTCTTCTCAGTACACTTAAGCTCATTTAAGTCCTTGCTCTAAAACTCCCATTTGAACGTCTTTCATTGCTTACTCTATATTTTTCCCCCTTCATCCTTCACTTCCCACTCTTCCAACGATTCATACTGCTTCTGCGGCTTTTTTTTGTGCTTTTTCACGTTTTATCTGCCGATTCATAATCCATTCAAAGCATAAAATGTTCCAAATCTTTATTCATGTTAGTTTTACTTCAACGTTCCCACCTTTCCACCTCATTCATAGTCCTTCAACTGCTTCTTAAATTAAAGCCAGCAATACAGTTAAACGTCAGATTTTCAATAAACATTGAAGCACTCATCATTCATCAAGAATCTTTCATACAATATTGGTATTATTCAACTTGTAATGCCAGCAATGCAGTGTAGTGTCAGCTTTTCAACATTTCTTCAGAAATTGCACTTAACTTTGTAAATCAATTGTCTGAAGATTCAACAAAGTCAAGTATCCAATGACAGCTGTTTCATATCAAAAGACACTCGTCTGTGCCCTCCCATGTTTACCTAATGGTGTTCGCAGTGTTTTTCAGATTCAGTTTTATTGATATATTTATTTTGGAACCCATTATGACAGAAATGATCTGATGTGATCAAAGAAGCACAGAGGAAGCCTCGGCTCCGGCAGTATTAATCATTGTGGCGAGGGAGGTTTTTTGGATCGCCTTTGTCCGCGGCTCCGTGTGTAATCAAAGAGTCTGGCCTTGCTGCTCACAGCCTGAGACGCAACATTTAATGAGGATGTTGTGTCATGGCTCCCTCAGTCTCACTAACGCTCTCTTGAATGTCAGCCACTGGACACATAATTGGGCCGATTACAGCAGTTTATTTCCCAGTTTTCGCAGACCTTTGGTAGGAAGACCTCTCATTGATGGATGTCCAAACACCTCGACATTCCTCACATTGAGCTTTTTGTGGTGCAAGAGCTGGCATTTCAAAATTAATTGTAGCCTTTGTGCCAATACAATAAATTAATAAAAGAAATCCAAAATATCAAACCTATTGTGGACAAACTGACCATTTAAAAACTCAACACGGTTTCCTGGTAACAGTATGTCAAAGGTGGACATCATAACGATAACTAACAGGATGCAAGGCATGGTTGTGACTCATGGGAAATAAATATGCCTAAAACCAGAGCGAATTGGCCTTTTTCCAAAAATTTAAACAATTCCTTTTTTTTAATTAGTTGAGAAGCCTGCAAGCCAGTTCAGACAGACAACTCAAATAGCACTACCATGGCCCCGTGTATCTTACTCTACTGGCTGGAATATACCGTACATCCAAAGCACCCACGGTGTGCTCTATGAAAGCGTGGTCTGTAAAAGCTTTCGGGTTATCGGGTGGCCCTGCTCATTAGCCATGTCTGCTCGGCTCCCGCCACGTCTCATGTTGCTTTTCATAAGAAAGCTCACCTTCCAAGAGTCCAATCATGTTGCTTCAGGGTGGCTTTGTGGAGGAAATAATTGTGCTTTGTGGAGGTATAATTGTGTTTGCACCTCACTTGCCATTGCTGCTGCTCGGAGTTCCTCAACTCCGTTTGTTGTTTCTTCATGTTTGCTCTTGTTTCGAAGACGCACTCTCAGGAAGAGAGAGTTGAGTTGAGAGCTCGTCTTCCTATGTGGTGTGGCGATTTGAGATAAATGCAACTAGCAGAAGGTTCTCTGTGGAGATCATTACTTCACATCACCAAGCACGCTTCAAACCTTCTCCTGCTCGTACTCGTTATCATGGCTTTGTCTGTGTGCTTCTTTAAGAACAGTAACCTACAGGGCTACCATGTACTGGATCTGCTCCTGGGCGATGTGTTGGCTAATGTCTGCTTTAGCTGCTTGCTTATGCTAGCTGCTACAAAAGTCAACCCCAGGCTAAGCCTCCTCTCTCTAACCCTATAACGCAACATAACAATAGAACAAACACACACACTTTTTATGTTTGACAATACCTGCAGCCGAACAGGCTGGTAAGAACAGATTGCTTGTCATCCTCACAACAGATAGCGCAAATCTTCTCTGCTGGGAAACTCCACAGCGTCCATCCATCCATCCATTTTTCAATAGCTTATCCTGTTCAGGGCCCCAATAGAGCGAGATCCTGTCCCAGCGTGCATTGGCATTTAGACAGAGAAGCATATACTCTAGACATGTTGCAAGTCTATCGCAAGGCTGTAAAAATACAAAGGTGGAAGCACAAACTAAGAAGGGCAACCACAGTTCAGCGTGCGTTCAGTCACAGGGATACACTGATGTGAGCATTTGATTAACATAGAGGTTTAAAGTTATTCTATTCCATTTACCAGGTCACAGAGAAATGCACTCAGAATTCTTTTGACATGCTTTATTTAAAACTGTAATATCTTTTCAAGGTTTTTCTTTTGTTTCGCCTCTTGGCATTGGCACATATGTCTGTAATGCACTCCGTGATTTAGTCTTCATTGTGTGCTGGCCTTGCCATGTTAGATTAGAACTTAAGATCTGGTTAATTCCCACAAGACGTTGTTTGGGTTGAGTAGAGGGTGAAAGAGGTGGTTTGAGGAGTAACGTTGCACTGCTGAGAAACTGGAAAATTCTCAATTGAAGCCTGAAAGCAAGACAACGTGCAATCCTGCAGGAAACCACGATAACGATAAAGACATGTGGTTTAAATAATGAAGCTACAGATTTGATGTGTACAATCAACACATTGGTGAAGTGATAACTTGGCTTGTGCAGAATTGTTTCGTTTTATATTCTTCAGTGTTAATAGAAATGCCATACATTCCTGAGGGCATGGTCAGACAAACAATTATTTTGGCCTCATATGAAGTTATTATTGGCTTTTTTCCCCACATCGTTAAATGCACCATATGTTTAAAGAGTCCCAAAGGGTGTGAAGCTGATGGATCTTACTGGCGTCGAGTATCATCCTGGACAGGATGGAGGAGATATTAGGCTGATGAGTATAATTATAACGGCGTCGCTAATGTACAGTGTTAGTAAAGGTTCAATGTTCTATTAATTCTGACCTCTATCTCTCTCTCTCCTTTCTTATTCCCTCTTTCTACATCCCCTCCTGTTGTCCTCTTGGTGTCGGTGCAGACTGTGCGCACGTATGCATGTTTGAGTAATGAACTCGTGCATACATATGTGTACTGTAGGAGGTTGGTGGGTGGATGTGTAATTATTCCAAAGTTGTAACCCTGGTGACCCGTCTTACTAATACGGCCCTTAAGGAGAGTTATTGTGACCACATGGCAGCGCAATGATCGGTGTGGAATGCAAATGCAGGAAAATAGAATAGAATAGCATCTCAAGTTTGTTATTATGACAAAACGTTTCACACAGAAGCAAAAGGAGGCAGGTTCTAGAAACTAATTATCACCGGTGAAATCATGGGAATCAACAGCATGCATTTCAAGGCAACATAAATCATTACTGACAAAACATTATAGACCATTTAAGGCGATTACACTGCATCAAATGGCTTCCTGAAATGTCAAGGGCTACTCACTTTGATGTAATATTAATAATAACCCCATTCTTGGAACTATTTGTGGTCAACATTTGTCTACAATAGCCACTCAACGTATTTCATCTCAGTATTCACTTGGCGTGTGCCAATTGCCGATCGGATTGTATATTTACGGTTAAAGGGAAAACCGACAGCGACATTAAGGCGATATTACTGTGCGTTGAGAGATGTGGTGGACTGGCATGTCCCGCCCACTGAGCTCCAATAATAATATTTTGTGAGATAAAAATGTTTGACGTTTGGACTGAGGAGCGCTGCGTCGCTTGCTGTGTGTGTGCGAGAGAGAGTGACAGAGAGAGGGGAGGAGAATGCTTCTGTAAGTCATTAATAATAATAATAATGTGAATAACAACATTTTGAACGGGGCTTCGGATTATTTGCTACAGCCTCAGTTGTGGATATGATTTGGATTGTGATAATGAAGGTAAGTAATGGCCTCATGTTTAACCGAACACAGTGCTGTTGTATTGTCGCACCGAACACAGACACACATTTATAAAATAGAACTGCTCTTTGAATAGAGGAGGCATTGCTGTTCAATAGATTTAATGGTTAGACCATTTCAGTAAAATATTGAGCCACGCCCCCTCCCCCTGGTTAATCAGAACTCCTATCTGCGATCTCGAGTGACCACAGTTGGACGATATGAAAATAGAAACGATCTTCCGATATCGTTTCCCGACCGACGGCTTTATCGTGGAAGTGTAGCGCCCGCCCTCCGGTTCCCCCTCAGGTCAACACTGTTAGCTGTCAGCACTGTTGCCGTTGATTGCACTGTTAGCTGCTCAGCCATCGCCATGTTGAGAGCCGTGTAGAGGCAATAGATACGTATGCTTCAAATTTAGCACCTCTAAAGGAGCTAAGCTACTTATGACGATGGCATGTCAGAACTTCCTGTATTTGGTTCAAAAGTCCGAAGCGTTCAAATCCATCATACCAGAAACACACCAGAACATGGTTCAGCTTGATCCGGACCCAGACCAGCTCTATAGGTGTTTGCAAACAGTTAATTTACATCTAACTATGTATAAAGCCGAAGAAATCCCTTGTATTTTCCTCAAGGGTTCATGGACCGACCCTGGCTGAAATATGAGTTTATGAGTATGAGTCAGTTGACAGGTGTGAAGATGCCCATGTTGCTCTGTGTCTGTTGGATGTGTACGTGGCCAATTTTCTACTAATACTTTAGCCCCAAGCACTTAATAACCTGATGGTATATCAGGGCAGTGTAGTTGTGAGTTTGTTTTGGAGTGTGTCCTCTCTCTAGTGGTAAACACTTAATGCAGGTTTTAGAGATGTTCATTAGCGTACGACAGCACATGACAGACTTTCCTGAGGGACATCTTGTTTGTACTCTTAAATTTCATGTTTAATTCATCATTAGACCAGAGGCACTTTGCAATAGCAACACTGTCAACACAATACAGTAACTATAAACGGACAAATTGGAAGCAAAATTGATCCCGTTACGTTCCTGAGTGTGCTGCAGAACCCCCCCCCCCCCCCCCCCCCCACACACACACACACATAAAAAGAGAATAATAGAAATGCACAAAATGTTGACTTTTATAAAGTGCACGGAACTACATGTGTCAGACCACTTGTGATTTATGAAGCCTTCACTGTATTGGACCAGTATAGTTCATGACAACTGGCAAAGTCATTCATCATGTGATGTGTTTCTTGCACTTCCCATGAGGCTGATCTCCCGTCATTGATCATTTTCATGTCAACTGCAACGGGCCCGAGACACAGCCTGGAGAGATTAAACCTTAAATAAAGATGATGGGGACATTTCCCAACATGGCGTTAGTGGGACTAACTATTCGGACTTGTGGCTGAAACCGACTCACTTTACCTGTGAGCTTATGACACGAGTGGTCCCTCTCAGTCAGCGGAGATAATCCCTTCTTGGATTAACCTGGATGTTCACTGATGTAGTAAATATGAAAAGGCATCAGTTTGTGCTCCCTTCTTAATTAAAGATGGGGGTTTCTGATTTCAGGCAGATTAGATGGAGGTGACTCTTTGGAACGCACCACCGTTTGCCGTGACCTTATCCTCGGGTAGCTTAGGTAAGACATTGAGAAAACAATATTTGACATGTAAAGAAATGTGTAATAATTACAACAATAATTGTTGCTGTTAGATGTGTTTATCTCTCTGTGTGTGGACAAGAGGAACGATGTCACGCTTTACAAACTGCACCACAGGGCCATCTGTCCAAACCACATATTCATTTATAGAGCAGCTTATGCAACAGACTACAAATATAACGGCCTTCCTCAGCGTAACCTCACTAGAATCAATCGACTCATGCCATTAAACAGCACCAAATAAAAAGGCTACGGACACAATATGCACAAATACATTGACTAAATATCATCTTACCGCAAGCAACAACAGTGTTGGGCAGTAACGGGTACGGGCTTACTGTTCTCTGCAAGGAGCAGAGTAAGGTAGCCTGACATCGCCAGATCAGTCAGAACCTCTCAGCCCCCCCCCCCCCCCCCGATCAGTACTGTGCAGAGTCTGACTCCAAATGACATCATCAGCCCAAGATGAAAGTGCCCGTATCCGGGATATTTTGCGTGGAGACGCGTTGTCCATCTTAATATACAGTCCATGTCAACAACAGAAGAGCCTCATCAACACACAGCGTTATGAACACCACAGCGGGTACAGCCCACAAAGAACACACACTTTTGCACACATGGTGGAGTACACGCGTGACGCTTTCTTGCTGCAATATGTTCCCGCCAGTGAAATCCAGCGCTCGTACACAGAGAAACAAAGTGGCACAAACAGAGTCATACTTTTCCAGCCAATCAGCAACAGTTCATGGACAGTAAAGAAGAAAGAGAAAGGCGTTCAAATATCAACAATCTTTCTCCAGAATCTGTGACTCCACCTTTGTGGACTGTGAAATGTCTTTCCTCGTTCATTTTTGTCCCCAAAAAAAGAATTCCACACGTTTCAAGTACTTATTTTTCAATCTACATGCTACACGTTCCACAATGTAGAGCTGTACATTGATGGCTGCACAGTAACATCGTGGGCATGTTGGATTTGCAACGTTTATAAAATACAGTGGAATGTTTGTCAGATGTCGCATTTAAGATTAATTGAGTTTAATTAAGTAAACCTTTTTTCTTTTCCCCCTATGTCGAGGTATAATAATGCTGAATCGAATCATCATGAGCTATAATTAACTCATCCTTACGGTCGTTGTTTTAGATCCTATTTCGTACTGTTCACAAACTACTATTATGTGCGCACCCCCTCAACAAACCAGGCCGTCGTGGAGCCTGACAGTGATTGAACTGAACATTTTGGAGAAGTGAAGCTGTCGCCGCCGACTGCTGCAGAGCGCCTCACCGCCCTGTTAAAGTTCAAAGGAAAATCAATAAGTCGTGGAAACGTGGTAATCAAGTTTCACACTGTACACAGTGCAGACGGCAGCCGGGAGTAAAGGCCGCAGCGCTCAACGGCAATCGTGTTTTAATTGCTCTGTCACAGACTTGAGGCCGGCTTTAAGAGCACACTGAGACGTGGTGACCGATGGGCCGGTGTCAGTCTGCAGGACGGCAACGATGCCGCGATGCAAACGGCTGATTAGTGGCATCTGGGGGGATCATTAATTGATGCAAACACATTTTCCCTTTAACGGCTCTTTGATCAATTATTAATGAACAGACCCCCCCCCCCCCTTTCTTTTATTATGTACAACTTCAATGAACAGGCGCTCGGCGTTGACCTATCACTGCCCTCCCCCGGCAATTCTGAAACACTGGAACTCTGCGATCGAGTATGTCTGAATGAGCACTTTCGCATGTGCGAATATCATCGGTAGGACTTAACAATGAGAATTACTGTAAATTAAGATTTTAGAACATATACTGTACATGCCGTTGAATGCTGTTAAATCTGGGCCCAGTGATCCTTCTGTGGAGTCGACGTTTTCTCCTCCGAATAAATGAAATGTAACAAACACTTGATTCCTCATTCCGGGACAGGTATTGTTCACACTCTCATGGAGGCTGTAAATTGGTGCACAGATTTCTCTGAGGACCTTTAGGTGAGCGAGTGCTCATGAATGTGCTGCCGGTAAGTTGGAAATTGTTCCCCTCAAGGCATCGCTGCCTTTATTCTTGTAATCTTGCAGACTGGTGGAGAGACAAAAAAAAAAACAAAAGCACCTTCTGACGACTGCCCTGGGGCTTTACTGTTAGAATGCTTCCAGAAGCGTGAGGGTTTTATTGGTCCTTTCCGATCGACAGGGTGGTCCTGGGTAATGTTCGACACTCGCGCTGAAATTGGGAGAAACCGGCAAAATTTGATGCCTACGTTTGAACTTCCTCCAACACGGAGGTCAAACTGCATTCGGAAATGCAATATGTAAGAGGATTTAATCAATTCCGTTTATGCAGCAGCCAGGATTATTACCGCTCAGATCAATTGTTTGTGCATCACAAATTAATTATGATGGCCGCTGCAACACTAACACATCTCTTTTGATTAGAGGTTTCTACAGTTGCACTCATATCTTTCCCCAAGAACCATTCCGCGCAAGAGTTTCAGAAGTTCAAAAAGGGTGCGTAGCCCGTGATACTTTCAAACCCATTTCAGTAAAGGGGCAAATGATGCCTTCCACATCATTGTATTGCAGTCGTCGGTCCTTTTATTGGTATGTTTACTCCGAGGGAAGTAATATCTACGCCCCCCCCACCATACATAATTCATTAATGAGTCAGGGATAACAAGGGCATCAAGAAAAATATATGTATTGCCAGCGATCTGGGAGGGAAGCCAAAGTAGATGTCACAGACAATTATGGGGAAAGGGGAGACTAATTCCTCCCGTGTACTGCTCTTGCCCCACTTGTCCCTCTGGCTCTGTTCTCGCCTCGTCCAGCCAGTGTGGACGGCTGCATTAAGACACACAGGTGGACTGATCGGGTTGAAAGTGACCCTCTCTCTCCACACTGGCGCAGAGCTGCAGAGCATCAGGCTAAGCCACTTTGACTCTCCCGGCTCTCTTAATTGCCCAGTGAACCTGGCTGCAGCACTGAGCCGCCTGACTTACTGGTCCCCCGAGAGTGTATTACAAGTGCTCCGTCCAACTAATCGCCTCCTTTGTCCCCCATCATCCCCACACAGTTTGTCCACACATAGAGACAGGCCGGCCATGATGATACCTCTTTCCCCTGCTCCCTAAGTCCCCGATCGCCAACTTTTTTTCCTCCTCCAATGCGCTGAATGGAAACTGTATTTTCTCTTTTCTAAAGTAATACAAACATTCAGTGTGGATTCCTTTCAAGGACAACGGGTAGTTTGATTTTTAAAGACGTCTTCTGGGCGAAGTGCTCTTGTAAAATATAAAGAGCTTTCCCACTAAAAGTTGCACTGCAAATAATGTTTTATTTTTTGCACATTTCCACAACCCTTGGAAAAGAGACACACAGCGCCGACTGCTCTGGGGCATCCGTTAGAAAGTAGAGAAACGTGACAAATTAGAGCAAATGGTGGCACCTTTATGTGGCAAGAGCGCAAGCGTCTCATTGTAAATATTGTTGATGTCGTGCCTTGATCCAAATGAAAATGGATGACGTTGGAAGCACATGTTCACTGGTAAAATACCCTCCTTCATTTAAAGAAGACATCTATCATAAAATTGTCTGTGGCACTTCCTAAGTATTATGATAATACTCACAGTATCAAATGTCCACGCTCCATCTGTGACAGTAAAAGCTGGAGCAAATATATAAATAAATGTAAATGATTATATGTGAGTCATTCAAGGCAAAAAAAAAAAAAGCTACACTGCAAGAGCTCAAATCCAAGACTCGGGGAAACTTTATTGAAGTTATGCTAAAACTCTATGTTAATATTTTACGGCACATTAGGCTGACTTTGTGAACTGGCAGTCTGAGTTTTTACACCCACAACAAGGAAGGGATGAAAATGTATATCCACAGAATATATAGCTGTAGCACATTCTCTGTAAAGTAAGTGCCTTTTTTATTGTTAAGAGAGCTTTTTATGGAGCGACCTCCGCTTGTTGTTTTCAGTCTTTATCCTACATTCCGGTGAATTAACTCGCTGACGTTAGCTGCTCCTGCTCTTGGTACCACTAAACTAAGCAGCCAAACATGGTTAGGTTAGAATAAATGAACGGTCCGGTCTTTTAGTTTACCTCATCATACTTCTAATACTAACACTAACTAGCTCTTCACAGTGAGAGCTGAAGAACATTGCTTTAATTGAAAGTCTTCAGCTGGTGAAGATGCTAACCTTTTAGCACCGACATGTATAGCTTTAGCCCCGAGTTAGTTTTGTAGCCACCGGCTAATGAGGGGGGGGGGGGGGGGGGGGGGACAGTCACTTATAGTTTTTTTTTATTATGATGAATACTGTACAAGGCTGTAAAGTGACATTGTTTAGAATTGAAGTCACTGGGGCCATTGAGATTATTTGTATAGCTCTCTTCCTGCCTCAGCACTTTCTGTCCATTATTCATGAACAGCTTTTTAAAAACAACTCCCTCAAAAAAAAAAAAATCATTTTCACAAACAAGTGACTAAATATGAAGGCTGAATATTTAAATCTATGAATCACCTCCAACGTGTCATTTCAAAGGAAACCAGAGACTGCACTTACCGAAGTAAAAACAGTTTGAGTGGACGCTTCCTGTATCGTCTCGGTGGGCTGCGTTTAGAGCTGAGGTTTGAGCGTGACGATTCGTTTGCTCCGCTGCGCTGCACACGGTGCTACTGTAGAACCAATATAGAATATAGAATTTCACATGATTTTCCTTGAAAATGGATTCTGCCAATAATAAATGAAGTTCGACCACAAGAGATCTAGAGCAAAAAACTATATTTTGTCTATTGCAGTTGAAAACATCAGCTTCACTGGAATCAGACTACGTGCCCCTACTAGCTGAAAAATACACACAGATAATGTGTATAGATGGAAGACGGATCAGATGCACGGATGGTTAGAAGATTACAGATAGCAGAGACGTGTAGAGGTGGATATTACTCTCTGCAAATGAGCTCAGCTCCGGTTTCATTGAAGAACATCTGCCCTTTCGCATGAGCTATGAATCGGCATTTGGGACGTGACCTTTTACGAAACAATGAGGTATTTACCCAAAGGAAGGTGTTGGCATATTGTCAGTGGTGAAAGCCATGGAAATATCTCCGTGCAGAGTGAAATCGGCTGAACGCATTACCAGGACGATAATGACCGTCTCAATGGCCCTTTAAGTGGTTAAATCGTATAATTATGATGCAAAGCCGCCATCAAGTCTCTCATCTGCCCGTGTTTGATCCTTCCTCCATACAATCAAGACCTTAAACCAATATCTCTTCTCTCTCTCTCGCTCAGATGGATGTACACAGAACGACCCCCACTCAGACAAACACCCACCACGAATACCGTATTTTTTTGCTTTTTAATTGAACACGATGTCAGCGAAGGAAAATGTTGTCAAAGAGGAAATTGGAACTTAATTACTGGCAGCTTTTTATTGCACAATTGCGGTCTTTGTTGAGCTAAGAGCAGGGTTGATCATGTCTGCCAATGTAAAGTGCTCTTTGTGCTTTTTGATCGAGGCGGCGCTGAGCATCAACAGTGTTATTGAAGACTCTTTTCCTGCACATCAGTAATACATGGTTGTGCGGGATTTGCTTCTCTCTCATCCCCGCGTGGCTTTCTGTCTGTCTCTTTGTATTTCTTTCTTTCGCCTTTCCCTCCCTCCCTCCCTCCCCTCTCCTCCTCCGTCTCCCACTCCATCTTTCCCTTTCTGCCTCTTCTGGTCTCCCTAGCTCCCGCCCTCCGCTGGCATCAAAGAAGTGCATAACCTGAAATGAATGCATGTGCTAATCACCATCTCCTAAGAATAAAATGATCTCCAACCACTTTGACAATTCACGTTGAAAGAGAGCTCTCGGTATTCATAAGCACCCGCGCCGAGCATTTACATGGATAACAGTGTCAAAGAATTAAGTGGGAGGTTCAGAGAAAACGGCTCTTGCAGGATATCAAAACCTTTCAGAGTGAACCGGTGTCCCTCTATGTCTCTGTATGTCTATGTCATTAAAGATGCACCGATCAGGTTTTTGAGGTTTGTCTTACTTCTTCTTCCCCTTCTCCATGAATCGTTCCCAACAAACACTGACATTCAATTGATCAGCAGGAGTTATATATAAATATATATATAAAAAGCCTGTCATTGTCATTGACCAGAATACAACAACATAAGGAATGACACTTTAAGATGCAGAAAAATCATCCACAGCAGATAACACAGGTTCTAAATCAGTGCAGACCAACATGATCATTCCTTTGGAGTTCATGAACGTAACATTCACTCTCCCTTTAGCTTCTGACAATATTTGCATGCACTGCAGCAGTTTAATGTTTCACTATGTTCCACAGCTAGTTCTAGCTAGCTGGTCAGATTTTAGAGCGTTTTCACACTTCAAGAGCGATGACAGGGATCCAGAACATTAAAGGTGCTCCTGGAGCTGAGAGGAACCGCAGAGTCAAAAGGTAATTGAGCCTTGGCTAAGCCCCGCCTCCCGCTGCTACTCCGTCAAGCTGTCAGAGCGACCGTGGAGCCCACACTGTCACTAACTGCACTCCCTGAGGAATTGTTATCAAATTTTTGGGGGAAACGAAAAAGCGATTCCAGAGAGAAGCAGAGAGAAGGGTCTACATTACAATATGCGTTTCAAGGATATGTCAAACCCATTCAGCAGCAAAAACGGCTTCAAAAGATCAAGATGGACGCTAAAAACCTACGAGATATCGTGGTACACAATAGTTTTAATTGATAATAAGCACATACTATCCATACAAATGAATCAGAAAATCGTAATGAATAAGAATTCTGCTCTATTATTATTAGTTAGTGAGCATGCATGTAAACATAGTGTATAGCTGGAAATATGTTTCTCTATAATTTCAATTACAACAGTTATGTTCCTTTTGAGAAAATAAAGTACAATCGTACAATACTCAGTATCTAATTAACATAGGAGTACACAAAAATAAGCTTCACCGTGTGGTTATTTCATTGAGACAATGTATTTATTGAATTACCAGAAAACATATATACTCAAGAATACATATATACCGTACTTTTCGGACTATAAGCCGCTACTTTTTACCCCACGCAACGAGGCGTCGGCAGACTCCGGACAGCAGAGTTATATTGCAAACCTCAAAAACACGCACACAAAAACACGCATTACGCTGTCCCCTTAATCTAGTACTATCCCAGACTTTCGGAAGCCCTTGGTGATGGTGGATTCTGTCACACTGTTCCGCGCTGTTAGGATCCACTGGCAGACTTGAGAAAAAGCTGATCTTCTCATGCAGCGTGCCGACGTTGCTCATAGCTCTGAATAGCATTTACGGCTAACTGGCTTGGCAACAACAGCTATTCAGAGCTATGAGCAACAACAGTTATTGCCTCATTGTTTTTCGTTTGGTGGCCGTGAGAGACCTTAGTCTGTAATGCAAGTATGTCTGCATGAAAAGATGTACAAAGATATATTATATATTCGCTAATGCTAATCTCGGTTAGCATTTCCCCATAGGACGTAATGTTAAAATTAGCTTAGAAGCTAGCAACATGTTATGATGTTCATAGAAGACAACTTTAGTACGGTACTGTTAAGTCCTTTCATTAAGTCAAGGCGGGGATTTTTTGTTGTCGATAATTTCATTGTTTTTTTTTTAAATACGCATCGGTATCAACAGAAGTCAAGCAAATGCTGTTCGAGCAATCAAGAAACTCTTCAGAACTGAGTGGAATGCCTGCAGTAGTGTTGGAGGAGAGAGAAAGAAAAAGCTTCTGTAGACATGCTGGCAGACGCAGAGTTAAAACGACGGGAGTAGGAAAGGGGCAGGGGCATGAAAGCATTGGAGAGAGGCCGGGCAACCGAACACATTAAAATAGCAATAACCATATGGTCAGCTGCACAAATGTCTTTGAGTACAACATTAACTAAGGCGAGTCCAAATGGCATTACTGTCAGAGATCTTTACTTTTAAATGATGATGATGTGCTCTTCAACGCAGCTGTTAACCAAATAAAAAGGCATCATCTCAATCCACAGCAGACGTCTAGAAATACAAATGGTGAAAATATGAGACTTCATCAATGTTTTCAGCCCTTTCAGACTCTTAGTTGAAGAGGTCCAAGACTCACGACAGAAGCATTCTGTCGAGGTTCAATAAGCTAAATGACTTATTCGAGAAGTTTAAAATTAGCAAGGAGAAGGGCTACCTTTTGAAATCCATCCATCAACATGAACAGATAGCCGAGACGGCAGAGGTGCGAGTAAGAATAACTTCAATCAATGGGGCAAATCCTCTCAGCCACGTTTCAATTATCAGAAATCCATAGTGAATCTGAAGGTAATGAAGTCTTGATGAAAGGTCAGAGATTTATTTGACACAGACTTCTGTTTGATAATCCCAAACTGGCATGAGCAATTACGATTGGCGAAGAAAGAAATAAGCACTTATATATATATATATATACCAGCCATCATTTAAAGTTATTTTACCATTTACTTTTCAAACAGAAGATGCTAAATCAAATACCTACACAAACCATCCCTAATGCATAATTCACTTCATTGCTTCACTGTATGTCAGTTTGTTTCAAACTGTCTTTGTGTAGTCCCGCCACCATTACATCCTCAGAAGCAGTTGTTCCGCAATATTTGGACACATGTCGTGTTCTGGTCTCAAGACAAGACAACCACGCACGGCACAAGACACAATCAAATAAAAAGGCCGATCAGTCTTCCCGGAAAGATACGGACATTCTTTTTAATGTCACCCCAACAGCAACGTTTCTTGGTAATGCTAAATCTGGCCTCCTGAAAAATACGAACAGCAATTACATCCACCAGCTGTCATTTGTGATGACACAGGAAGAAACAATCGGGGAGAAGATACTCAGAGCCAAACCAAAGCGCGCTTTCTGTTGAATAGAATAAACAGCAGAAACAAACCACATCACACTCTATGCTCTTCCTGCTAGTACACTTTAAGGATCTTTGAGGTTTCACTGTAATCTGCTCTAATTGTATTATTCAGTGTTGTGGAGGGTTAATCTCATTGCGATTGTGTATCCATCGCACGTTGATAGCTTTTCTTTCACTGTTTTGTTCTCAGACTTTTCAGCCCCTTTCAGCCATTTGACTATTGTGTGTATTGAGTATTTTACTTTTGTATAACTCTAATATATTCAGCAGGAATCCAGAAGGGGCTAAATTGAAAGAAACAGCTAAACAAACTGACAAAGAGCAGCAAAACATCTCTGCCACAGCAGTCTGATGGGGAGCTTCATTTTGATTCAATATTGTGCTACCGGTACTTTATGAATGAGATTCATCTTCCGCGCAGACATTGTTCAGTGGTGTATTGCAGCCGTTTTCAAAGCTCTCCGCGGTGGTGCATTCAAGGACTCTTCAATACTCCATAACAGCTTGTAGACAGGAGAGCGCCGCACTGATCGGCTATATTGTCAGAACGTCCGACTGAAAATGGCTAAACAAGGGAGACCGCTGTGAAGAGGACATAAATGTATTGGGTTTTTTTGGATTAAAAGATTTATGTACAGCTATCAAATTGTCAGAGCATCCTTGAACGCATCAACACCGTTCCTGCTCCCTTACCACAAAAAACTCTGTGCCCATTTAAAATCTCTGACACTTTATTCTCACGCTAGAGAGAAATGAAGGGAGACAAATGGATTCCTGGAAGAAAATCAATATCAAACTTTGGAAAAGAGTTGGCATGGAACATAATTCTTTAATCAATGAGATGATTATAAACATGTAACCGCAGCTTATTTCTGGCGAGATCCTCTGTAAGAAGCAGTGCTTTTATCTGTTATTTCTCTCGATGCCTCGAGCATGAAACATAATTCCGACTCTGAGTTGTAGTTTTTGCAAGATTTTTATTACGTTTTTTTAACCTAATCTAAGAAGTTTGGCGTATCATCCAAAGTTCCACAGCATTAAAATGAATAATGAGGCTGCCACAGCTCACGCGTGTCAGGCTCCCGAGGCAGCATGTCTGTTTATTTCCCAGAGTGCCGTTTGTAAAGGAAATTGGTTTATACTTATGAGCCATTGATCCACAGAGAACAGTACGGTTTGTCATTCAGGATGGAGAGATAGGGGGAGGATCCGGGGAGAGATAGATCCAGATAAGTTACTTCCGCCGCCGCCATCAGTGCAGTCTGGGAGGACATACTGTTACAGAGGATATCTCAACAGATTTGCCAGCAATGCTAAATGCATTGGTTGAGACGCTCAAAGGTCAGATTCTGAGACGTAGAATGACATGGCTTTTTAAAATAGTTTCAGACACTTGTATTTGTTTAGATGGAGGGTTGAAGTAGACCTGTACTCCAGACGAAGTAAATTCTCTGCTTTAAACCTTCGTTTCATTACGGAGAGGTTCTACGGCGGGTGAGTTGACACCACAGAGAAAATGGAGAAAGGGTGGGAAAAGGGGGCAAGAAGGCCAGGCAGCTGTATTCATAGAGCACACTTTCACCACAGAGAAACTCAATGTGCTTTACGTTTCAACGACAACGGAAAGAGAAGAGAGGCAAATACATAAATACAATTAAAATAAACATCCGGCATATGCAACACAGTGGCATGACAATGAAGAGAAAGAAACATATTTAGACATAAACCCAATATCTACACAGACACACATATATACACATATACATGGTTTACTCACACACACTAAGAAGAGAAAGAAGCGACAGGAAGTAAACATCTGCCACAGCTATGGCTAAGGTTTGGTTAGACACATACGCTGCTTAAGGTTCAGGTTGAATTAATGCTTTCATGTTCAAAAGACGATGTTGACTGTTGGTAGGAAGCAGGATGCTAAAAGCTGTCTCATGTCAAAGTCCCACGAGGTATTAAACCCTCCACGTATCCAAACCTCCCTGTATTAGTTTATTGCAACTGTACATAAAATGCTCTTTACATAACACATTATTTGTAATGTACAGTGATCATTGAATGTGACCTGGGTACAAACTTTCAGATATCCTTATCCAATGTCAGAGTAATCTGGATGATCGCTTATCAAAATTGCAGCCGAGTTATGTTTTATTCAAATCTTCAACCTGAAAAATATTCGTTTGCAAACAGTGAATGCAAACCAGAAGGCACAGAAATTGCTCCACTGCCACACACATTCACTCATTTTAGTCCTTTGAATATTTGATGAGATTACTGCTTTCGGTCATGAGCGATTTTTTGGTATAATGAGCACAAAAGCCATACATCTGTAAAAGAGTTAGCCATGCAAGGAGCTCATTATAATAAAGAGAAGCGCTCTCGATACAGCGTAGATATATATCATGGCTAATTGGAGCTGAGGATGCCTTTACTGTCAGTGGTTTGAACTGCTACCCTGGCATTTATAGAGAGAATCATCTCTGAACCTGATCCTGGACCTTTTTTGGTTGGGTTGCGCAGAGCTTCATAATAAGTGGTTGGGTTTAAAAGCTGAGGGACCAGGGTACCAACTGAACCCCCAACCCTGACTGATATAACGCAGTTAAATTATTCATTTGAAGTAATAGTCTCGCTGATGAAATATTCATCATTCTGTAATGAGGGATGTATTGATTTAAATAGCAGCACTTTGTTGAAATCCCCGGCTTCATTCAGTGGTAGGAAGAAGAAAAAAAAAAAAAAAGCGGAAAGAATGAAAGGTATTCACGGATAACCTTTTTGTATTTTATCAGCACTGAGCAGTTGTGCTGATTACAAATTAGGCACTCTTGTGTGGGAACTATTAGGAACTCATATACAGTAGATTAGATATCTTCCTGATTATGGAAACATTGTTGATATTTATTGCATCATTTCACTTCCTTGCTGACGACTCAGTGACCACGTGTTACAGTGAGTCTGTGCTATATGTTACGGTTAATTATCCTTCAGAATAATTAATTACTTCAGAGACGTACGGTATCGTTTTATCATGCATTTCGGTTTGAAAGAAATTAAGACTTTCATTTCGGGAAAAATGACATAACCATGCACATTGTACATTGCTACACACACCAGAAAACACACATTTTGTGATATTTTTTAGTTATGGTCCACTTCTTTGGGACAACATGATGGGTGCAGCCCATTGCCTATGTTTCACCCACTTGAACTGTTTTTGTTAATATATACATATAAAAATAAATGTGACTTGAGTGCCATGTGGCTCTATTCTTCATGCTATGCTACTGCTAAGTGTGTAGCTTCTCCATACATTTGGAGAAATTGGAGAAAATGCAGTGAGGGGACGCGGATGTGAGCCAGACGCCCAGATGGACAAACTGTCGCGATCTGCCTCATCCGTGTGCGTAAATGTTAATAAAGAAATATGAAAACAGAAGCAGCCAGTGATTTTAAGAGCGACATGGTCGGCCTGTCTCACTGACAGCAGCTTTCTTAACCCAGGTGAGTGTAAAGGTTCCGCTTTATGTCGCATAACGGCGTCGTTAGGCCTGGCCGTCCGAGGCCACGGCCCCGAATGTTTTATGAATGGACTTTTCCAGAAAGAAATCAAGCGACATACTCTTTTACTGACCATCTGACTCATTTACCATCGAGCCATCGCTAATGTCAAACCCTGCTGGCGTGTTATTTCAAACTTGCATTTTTACACTTCAGTGTCGCTGACGATAGCTGAGATAGGAAAATAATAATAAACAGCTCTCAATGAAACACCCAACATGTTTATTGTCCTGCTGTGCAGGAGAATCACCAGCGTTGGTGTCGACTGAAATCCTGATAGCAGTTTCAATTCTTATGCAGTAAGGCTGTCACTGTAAGCCACCCTGTCAAGAAATTGCCGTTTGTGTGAAACATGATATCGGACAGATTGTCAGACACTTTATGGCGGGGGGGGGGGGGGGGGGGGGGGAGTGCCTTGGGATAATTGTGTTCACGGTAGAGGGAACATGGAATAGCATTGGAACGGCAGCCTTGTGCGCCAAACTTAAGAGGATGCAAGTTAAGGATGTAAAGAGGGGCCATTTGTCTTAGGTAAGCACCAGCCTACATCTTTTTCATGGCGTAGACTGCTGATTAAACATGACATATCGAGGGGGTTGAACAGGGCCTTTGAGAATTATGGCACAATCATAAACAAGTGAGAATAGGTGTCTCTGCTGGCTACAATGAATTAAAATGTAAGGCTGCTGCACTTCTTAGTCCAGCTGAATCGTTTAAAATGTGCAGATTTGGTATACGGATTATTAATTAAGTATTATTAATGAAGTTGGTATTCAATGAATTACACAGGGAAAATCATCTGTTAGGGGACCAAATAATAGGGATCCTTCCTTCCAGCCCCAAACACACCCCAAATTATAGTTCAGAGAACTACTAATCATTTCATGAGAGATCTATTTTACATTCAAATAATCAGGATTGCATGAGAGTTCTCTCATTTAGACCAAAAAAGTCAAATAGCAAAAAATGAGTTTAATTCTCAGGGACCATTTCTAATTTTAGAACGATGACCTTTTCTATCATTATGTACGACTACAACATGTCTACTAGTCAGGAACACTCCATGCCAGGCAGCAAATATTGATGCCGACGCACTTTGACATGCCAGTACGGTTCTAGTTGTTGGGATGCTCCCTGCTGCGTCGACATGGTACGGTAGCATAGAAAAGCAATAACATCATAAATAATATGCAGGGGGCACGGCAAACATTTCCCAAATGGGAATACACTTAGAAATAAAAAGACAGCAGGGTGCATTCAAAGGCTAGGATGGAGGAGACTCCAGCCAATAGCAGCAGAGGAGTTGTTCGGACTTCCAAACAGGCCCACCTTTGACATTAGCAGAAACTTTGAAACGCGGCTAGTGGTTGTTTTGTCTTCCACGAGTTGTTAGCTCCATGTGGTAGCAGCTCCGTGGCTGAGAATGTCTTCCTTTCGCGCCAGTGATGCTCACAGGTTGTCTGGCTCCTTAATGTGCTTGACATTTCAGCCGAAGTCTGTGGGGTGACTCAGGAACGGTTGCGGAGGCCGAAAGAACAATCAGTTGATTGCTTGAGTTAAGCAGTGAAGGATAAGGATAAGGATGTTTATTGTCATCGTACGAACATACAACGAAATTGGAGGAAACCGCTCTGGGGAAGACGCTGTTCCTCAGCCTGTTAGTCCGGGTTTTGATGGTCCTGTATCTCCTTCCTGATGGTAGTGGAACAAGAGTGACCCGGGTGAATGATGTCTGTGCAGATGTTTATGGCCTTCTTCTGGAGACGGCCATCATACACAGTGTCCAGGTCAGGCAGGGTAACTCCCACAATCCAAAAGAGCCAAATGATGAAGCGTGTGCAAAGAAAGCACCAAGAGAGAGACAGACAGAGGGAGGGAACCGGGAGAGGTTGGTGTTTGGAGGATAAGAGGGGTCGCAGCAGGACAAAGTGCTGAGGCAGGGTTTGTAGCCGCACTTATGGCTCACGAAAGTACAATTCAGTTGATATTTATTTTCCTCTTTTTCATTTGTTGTTTGAGAGGGTTTGTTACTTATGGATCAATGGGCAACGCATAATTATGTTTTGGAAAGAAATATTACATTGCTGAGATGAACCTTAAGTTGCATACAAACAGTAGCATCATGTGTGTATGACCCACCTGTTATAATAGCTCCATATACAGATCTTTATTGAAGATAGATATTCTGTGTTACTCACATGCACTCTGATTTGACCAAACGTAGCGCAATGTGTGACTCTGCCTCCGAGTCAGTAACTGCAGAACATCAGTATGAGTTTCTTTAATCAATTTTCTTGCCTTTTTTTCTTAGTTTTTAAACAATTCAAAACAATTTAGAATGTCACTTTGTTTTTTAATGGGCATGAAAGGACAGCGTTGAGAGTTTGCTAGCACCTGACCCTACCGCCGGCTCGTCAGAATCTTTGTACCCCTCACATGGTGTAATAAGTCGTCCACTTCTGGTTTGAGCTGGGCTTGATGAGGACGCCAGCTCAATGTCAGCGCTCTCTGCTGCTGTGTCATCTTCCAGTTAGTCTGATTCAGTCTGAGTTCACCCTGGTTGCCGTGTGGTGTTCTTCCTCAGGTGGCGTCCGTTACGTCTGCAGTGCTGACCAGAAGACGTCACCGTGTCACACCGGGGTTCATCTCTGCTGTCTCCATGTGAACGGTGCTTAGCTCCTCTCTCTTGTAGTACTGCTGCTGTATTTATTGCCGATTTCGAGAGAGTTGAGTGTACATCTTCCGGCACTGCAGGCCGGAGAACTTGTGCTTAAAAACATACAGTCCTTCTGGATAATTTAAGAATAAGTAGTCTACCATCAAGAGAAAAAGGCCTGACCTTTGTATTTCGAAGATGTCTGCGCCCATTTTAAGCCAAAGGAAGCTCAGGGACATTTGTTTGAGATCGATCGCTCCCTCTGGTTTCTGGGCTGGAACCGCTGGCATGTTCCACCTGTCTCGGACCATTTTGTCTCCGTCCCTCATCCTTCCTGGCCAGTGCTTTAGTCCGCTGCATCCCTTCATGAGCTATATGTAGCTTTTGCAGCGTGTCTGTTCGCATTGTGGTCGGCTAAGGATTATCCTGTCTCCTGCGAACATGCCTCCCTCTATCACTGCCACTGTGAGTCTGATGGGCCAATATTGTGTCAGCCTCGTGTGTGCCGGTTCACTGAGTCGGGGGGCGTGGGTGTCTCGCAAGAGCTGCAGTGTTTCGTCTCTCCTCGTCTCCCCCCTTGAGCTGTTCTCTGGTGCCTCTGTGCTCAAGATATCTGTTGGCTCCAACGCACAGACCACTTTTTCCGCCTGTGATGTCGTCCACCGTTCGCGTGTTGCTCTTGTTCTTGACAGCTCGTGAGTAGGGTGCCCGCGACGACTAGATTTTTACCCGGTGTGAAGGTGACATTAAAGTTACATCGCTGTAGCTGATGTAGTATTCTCTGCAGTCTGGAAGAAGCTGTTCCCAATGCATTTCTAGAGATGTTTTCCAATGGTCTGTGGTCTGACTGAACATTAACCTCACCCCATATATCTATATATACTGAGTGAACTGTTTGCCCAAATAGAGAAGGAGCTAACAGCGATAGTCTTTTATCATAGTTCTTTTCGGGTTCTGCCCGCGCCCTGGATACACAGGCTATTGAGTCTCTTCCAGGTCATCACCAGGACAAATCGACGGTCTCACATCACCCCCGTACTCCGATCTCTCCACTGGCTCCCTGTAGCATCTAGGATACACTTTAAAATTCTCACCATCACTTACAGAGCACTTCACGGTCAGGCTCCGGCTTATGTAGCTGATCTACTTCGCCCCTATTCACCCGCCCGCACTCTCAGGTCAAACGCTCGAGGTCTTCTGTCAGTCCCACGCACACGATTTAAGAGTCGTGGTGACCGAGCCTTTGAGGCAGTGGCCCCGAGGCTCTGGAATGCTCTGCCTGCCACTCTGCGCCTCGCAGATACTGTGGATACTTTTAAAAAACAGCTCAAAACCCACCTGTTTAGGCTGGCGTTTGAGTAAAAACCCATGTCCTAGACCTGCTCTTAAAATATGTTTTACATTTATTATTATTTTTTATTTTATTTTTTAATTTTTTAATTTTCTCTGTGTAGATAATTTATTGACCCTTGGGTCACATTGTGTTTTGTTATGCTTTTAAATGTCTGCTCTGTTAAGCACTTTGTGATACTACTGTCTGTGAAAAGCGTTATATAAATAAAATGTATTCATTCATTCATTCATTCATTAATCTTGAGACACGACAGCATTTGTGATAAGCAGTTTGGACAGAAGAATCTGAGCACGGGAGCGGTCGTCTTTCCGTTGCTTGACTGCGTCGTCATGGTCAACTTGCCACACATTGCCCTTAGTAGTAGCTGTCTGAGTGGTGCTGTTAGGGTGGCCTTGCCGGGGATATACTGCGCTCGGTACTTTATCACGCCAAGCATTCGCTGAAGTACTTTACGTCAGTAGGTGATGGCCTTGACTTTTGCTGCATCTGCCTCAACACCCTCTGAGGTGTGAAAGCATTTATTTTACGTTGCTCACCTTATACTGAAGTTCAGTGAATGTGCTTCGTAGCAATGACTTCTTGATGAGCTTTACTCGCCAATCCCTCTTAGCACTGAGAATATCTTCTTACCAGCAAGTTTGAAAACTTAATCTGTTGACATAGTGACGTCGTCTTAGTGCCGCTTTACCCAAATCACCGGAGTCCTAGCCAACCCTTAGTTTCTTCTTGTCTTTCTTTTGTCTCACCACAAGGCTATTTACCCATGGTGTTGGTTCAGTGACCCGTGTGATCACATCAGCTCGTAACATCATCAAGAGGCTTTGAGTCTGTCCATTACTGCCAGTGCTGTATGTCAGCCATGTGTGACTGGTGTTGCCTATGGGTCTGTGTGGATGTGACGCTCTCCAGAAAACTCCACTAAACCATCAAAGAGTGCTGAGCTATGAGCTCCTCCTCTTTTGTTGTCGGATGTTTTACATCCAGTGTGTCAATGTCCATCCCGTTCGCTAGATGCAAGTATTGACACGCCTGCCTCCCTACGATAGGTACGGATGAGTGCTGTGATCTATAAAATGGTAGACTTGCCTGAGCCTGTGGAGTGCTTGAGTGTGAGTGTCCTTTCTGCCCTCAGTCTCGTCCCTCCACATGTCACCAGCACCCTTCTTGTGGGCTGTGTTCATTGGTGTGCTTGCCGCTCACTTGTGTTTAATTTTCACTTGACACACATACAGGGGATATCCGGGACATTTCCTTTTTTTTTGCATTTCTTGCATGTGTTCCGTTGTCCACTGATCTGTGTGTGTTGAACTGGCTGTTCTCGGCCTTTATGTCCGTGGTTGACTGTCCTTGTGGGGTTTTTTTTTGATGCAGCTCTCTTCTGGGTAGCTGCACTCATTGCTATTGTGCTCTAGCTTGACATGTGACTATGGGCTTCTCGAATGTAAAATGTGGTTCTCTTAAAAGTCTCTCTCTTTCAGGCGCTGTTCATTCATACTAAATATAATCTTGTCTCTGATCATGTCATTGTCCGTGGTGCGAAATTCACATTCTTCTTTTTCTTGTTCAGTCACATATTTCTCAATTGTGACAGATTCTGGGTGTGCCGGAAATTTGTCTTTCAAACACTGTATTTTTCTTGGGCTGACAATAGGTTCTAAAGGCTGCTAGAACTTCTTCTCTAAGTCTGTTTTTTCATCCTCGTCATCATTATGCTCATGTTCAATGTCGAGCGTGATCCACTCTTCGAAAGCTTCGTCTCCCAATGCGTGCAGAAAGACGGATTCTTTGATGTTTCTTTTTTTCATTGCCGTCTGCACAACACACGGCAATGAATTTTTGAAGCACTGTTCCCATCGTCTTCAATTTTCTCCCAAATTGTCTGTGTGCACCAACAGAGATGGTAATCTAAATAGTTCCATCTTCTTTGTGCGCCTCCCACTCGTTAAATAACGGACCTGCTAGCTTAATCTTCAGCTGAACTTCAGCAAAATGACAAACCGCACTCACTTCTAAAACCATGTCAGAGTTCCATATGACCGGTGAATCTTGGTATGCATGGTGAGTATTCAGAGACTGGATTTTAAACGCTTGTGCTCAACTCTTTATTGGAGATACAGATATCAGCTCAATAGAGATATGACATATGATATATGACATGCAAACCATTGATGTTGCAGTTACGTGGTATGCACCCGCACAATTACACCCGCAATAGAAAATGTAAAGATCGACTCATTTCTGAATTCTTTTTTGAAAGTAGACTGATAGCTGACCCTCAATTTTTTTTAAATCTCACAATATAACTTGTGCAAATGGTCGAGGAAATTAAGAAATAAGCACATAATTAGCTCATCACATAGTCTGTTGATTTAAACTGTATGGTATTGTTGTATTAGCTTTTTGTAAAGACTTGCACTGATATGTTAACATATGTGAGGCACATGCGAACCCACAGTTGCACACCCAAAGCTTGTGCGGTTATCCTGAATGTCATAGAACTTTACAGAAGTTCAGAACATTGTGTTTCTAAATTTTTTATTTTGTTTGTTTACAGTCACTGGTCATCAGAGTGAGGATACTAGCCAGACGCTGCAGTCAAGTCCTCTTTTAAGGTGTTTTCATTCATGTGTGAGTTCATGCAGTTCAAATTAACTCTAAATATGTATAAGACTTGTTAACAAGCTAGACTGTGATGCAGTTCTATTACACTGTTCTTGATACTATTTTAAATCAGCGTTTCACTCTTAATGCTATTTTAATTAAATGTTACACTGCTGATGCTCATGAGTTCAGTTAAGCTGGTCATTAACGATTTTATTAGTTTATTCCTTTTTTCTAAACATGCAGTACATTGTGAGTTTTGTGATGTAATACAATTGTCCCTTTATTGTTTGTCTTGAGAACATGTATTAAACTGCAACAATTATGTATTGAATGTCTGTTGTTATTCTTTTATTTGTTGGGAATTAAATGCAAAAGTATTGGGTTGTATTAACCTTTGTAAATAAACAGTAACATTCTGGAATATACCGTAAAATCACGGTAAAACCCAGTTGTCCTACTATCACCTACCGTAATCCAGTATACCAGGGATTCCCAAAGTGGGGTGCGCGCACCCCTGGGGGTGCGCGAGCTGCCTCTAGGGGGTGCGCGAGAGGAAAAATGTAATGGCGGTGCAGTCTTGTCTCCTAAAAATTACGTTCCCCCAAAACTAAAATGCATTCTCAATTACGTTTTACCACGAACGTATTTTCTCCCTGATTACGTTTGTGTTTGACGTACAAATACGTTTCTCATCAACACATCTTTGCTGTACTCCAGTCTTTATTATGTTTCTGTGATCTGCCTCGCCTCTACCCCGCCACCCACGAGTTGTTGCCCCGCGGCCTGTTCCGAGGGCTGACAGACCTGACGATCGGGTGCCTCACGGCGGGGACGGCTGGAGACCTCGTGTCCCAGCGCCAACGGGTGAGCGCCGCCACTCGGAACCATAAAACCAAGTCCCGGATTTCACCCGGGGGACATTCTGGAGGTATTGTGACCGGGTGATGTGCCTCGTTGCTGCGGAGGTATGAGCCGAGAGTGGCGGGGTGTTATGGAGGTATATATTACAACTCGGTGTTGTTCCCGTGCGTGGATGAGCGCATTTCTGCCGGAGACAGGCGGCGTGTTGTGGTAGTATTCTGACCGCGTAATAGGGAGAAGGAGATGCGGTGGTGGAGAGGGGAACAAATGTTAAAGAGATGGTGGAATGTATGATTGGAGAGAGAGAAGCGAAAAAGTTGGACGTGATCCCGGTGTCCAACAACACTGTCGCGCGCATCGATGCTTTGTCCGAAGACATCCTGGCTACATTGGTCGGTCGCGTGAAGAAGAGTGAGTTTTACTCTCTGCAAGTTTGGCCAATCTGGCCAATCGTTCGTTACCTTCGTAACGTTACGTCCGTTACCTTTTCGAAGGCACGGTGCAGGAAGAGTTTTTGTGTTTTTTATCTTGTAAACAAACGCCACGCGCGAGCAAACTGTTCTCGCATTCGTCCGATTTTTATGCGGCTCTGTTGCTTTTTTTTTTTTAAGGTGTGTGTGTGGTTGGGGGTGCGTGAACCCGGTCGGGATGTAGAAGGGGGTGCGTGGCCTAAAAAGTTTGGGAACCGCTGCAGTATACCATAAGACACCGTAACAGTAATTTACTGCCGTCCCTGCTGCCAGTAAGTTACCGTTAATTTACGGTGACATTGTTGAGAGTAGATCTCCAGATGAAAATCCACGGCGGTGCTATAGTGAGCCATATAGAGCAAACTGAATCTGTACGTAACCTATATGTTGAACTTCAATACAAATCAATTCAACCTCTAGTCATCTTCATCTTCACTATCATCCTACTCAATCATAGTACTGCAATAAGTTCCATTGCATCATATTTTAAACAAATCCAAACACGATTTTGGGGCATCTGGCATTAGTTTGCATGATTGTTCAATGGCAAAATGTACAAAAGCGTTCAAGGACATTTTAAACGGTAGAATTACAGTGTGAGGCAGAGGCATACATTTTCCTCACATGACTTGTTACATTGACAAGATTTCCTGTTTTAGTGTGTGTTTGCTATGTCTCTTAGAGATGGCTCTGCTGTAAAAATCACAATGTAAACAAAGATAATTCATGCATTCGTTATTTCACGAAGCCTATAAATGTCTATGGCAAACATGGGAAAATGCAGCGACTTTTTGATGCTTTCTGGGCAATCGTTGCTGCCACCGGTGATTTTTTTTTTCCAAAGTTGCCCATCTAATGAGGGTGTCCCTTGTCTGTGCAATCAATGCAATTCTTAATATTGTTTATTGTCAATTATATTGCACTGAAGATGGCTCTCCGCTCTCTAATCGCCGGGATACAACCTGTCAGCTGACCGGGACTGATACAGACAGATTGACCAAGCAGATGAATGAATGAATGAATGAATTTTATTTATATAGCGCTTTTCACAGACAATAATATCACAAAGTGCTTAACAGAGCAGACCCTAGGGTCAATAAATTATATACACAGAGAAAAGTAAAAAATAAAAAATTAAATAAAAAATTATAAAAAATTAAATAAAAATGTAAAACATATTTTAAGAGCAGGTCTAGGACATGGGTTTACTTTTACACAAACGCCAGCCTAAACAGGTGTTTTTTTTAAGTATTCACAGTATCTGCGAGGCGCAGATACTGTGAATACTATATAGATTACTATATAGATTAAAGTGTATCCGAGATGCTACAGGAAGCCAGTGGAGAGATCGGAGTACGGGGGTGATGTGAGACCGTCGATTTGTCCTGGTGAGTAATCTGGCGGCAGCGTTTTGGATGACCTGCAGACGGTTAAGAGCAGATGCACTGAGTGATGTGAAAAGTGAGTTGCAGTAGTCAATGCGTGAAGAGATAAATGTGTGTATGATCATCTCTAAATCAGGTGTTGATACTACAGATCTCAGTTTACTGATATTTCTTAGATGGAAGAAACATGACCTGGACAGCTGCTTAACATGAGGGTCAAACGACATGGATCGATCAAAGAAAATCCCAAGATTGCGCAGGTTGCAATGGGCAGCAGAGGAGAGTGGACTAATAATCTGCCTGATCATGGGGACAAACTCCTCTGGTGCAATAACTAGGACCTCCGTCTTAGAGTCGTTGAGTTGCAGGCAGTTTTCTGCCGTCCAGTCTCTGATGGCATTGACACAGTCCAGGAGCCGAGTTAATGTGAATGCCTCGCTGGGTTTGAATGACAGATGGAGTTGGTTATCGTCTGCATATAAGTGATAGGACACATTGTAGCTTTTTGTGATCGGTCCCAAAGGTAACAGATAAAGGGAAAATAACAGAGGCCCCAGAACCGATGACAGCAGGCCGGATTTTCCGGCAGACCAGCAGGTCGCCCGCTCAAGAAGATGGTCAGTTTTCAGTAATCACCACATGAGGCCACAGTGGCCGCTGTTGACAGTCTTATGTGTGTAAATGTAAGGAACTCATTTAAATATAGATTGTGAATAAAGCCTGAACTTCCTTCTAAAGACTTTAATTTCACGGAAGTATGAAGGAGGAATCATTTTGTATTTTGTCAGTGATTGTTGTGTATTGCTCCACAGACTGTCTGCCAGCTCTCCTCCTCATAGGCATACTAATTGGTGACATGCCATATCTATATTTGTATTCATTGCATATGTCATTTAATTACGTCTGTTAACGCACATGTGGGTTCTGTCAATAATTAGTGTGCTGATGTGCTGTCTTACTTGAGTCCACGTTTTGTTGCATCTCTCTGGGTCTGATCAAGCCCTAAGCGAAAGGATCTTTGTCAGTGATAATAGAAGATCCTGGATCACATGTATTTTCATGGGCTGCGATTACTGCCACTCGTTCACGTTCACCCTGTTCTTACCAGCCACTTCGGCCCCACAGTACAAACTGTACACACAGCTCCTCTTATTCTCCTTGAATGCAACAATTGCATGCAATGTGGGTTAAAATGACACAAGTCAAAGCTGTTTGTCAAAGGATTTTCTTTTAATGAGGAATGTGAATTGACATTTGGTCGGACTAAGACCAGCTGGATGTGCTGCCTGTTGCTCCCTGCATGTAAAGCATATAGACTGTTCTCCCCAGGGTGATTGAAATAACAATGTATGCTTCACTACGGTGACAAAGTCAAAAATGACTATACTGAAGTGTATGCTCAGTGAAAATTATAAATACGATTTGGAAACGTGTGCTGTCGTAATGTCATTTGTCATTTGAAGTTAAAAAGTACGCATTCCATCGATGCATATCTGCAACGTTAATGTTGACGTCTTGCGGTGGCTATGGTTGTGCTTGTGTCTGAAAACTAGATGAGTTAAACTTATTCAGTCCCAGTGATTATCAAATAGTATTTTACTTGAAATGTCCATCCCTAATACGAACGGTATAAACGATGCCAAACCACAACGCTTCAATTTCGTTTTTGAAAAATGTGATTACCAAATAGCTCTTACAGTGTTTTCTTACTTTTAGACAAGTTGAGTCGTCTAAGTTTAAACTTAGACCTAAACATCAGGGAAACCCAACATTTTCAGTACTTTAAAAACCGAGAACTGAACAGTCTGTTTGAAATAACCAGTGCTCATAAAACAGAAATATGATTTTCCCTTGTCATCTTTAATCCAACATATTTTCTACAAAACAAAGACAGCGTGCCATCTTCATCTGGTTGGAACCTTGATGATTTATGCAGCAAATGAAGAGGTGCTGCAGACTGTGGCTACAGCGATGCGATGTGGGCGGCTGTATCGAATATCTTTTTTATAGCTGCTCTGTCCAGATGATATTTTAACCTTTATTCTATTCATTAAAGTTGTGCTGCTTGTTAGTTAGCGATACGCAGTAAACATAGAGACATTCAAATCATGAATGATTCCCCAACATTCAAACCAAAACACAGGTTTAGTTTCAACTTTAAATATAAATTTTCCCAATTCTTAAAATGACACAGTCTTGGAAGCAGCTCTGTGTGGCCACAGGATACAGCAAAAGTGCAAACTAGCATTTCATCTTTTTAACTGCAAGTGCAAAGCGAGACGTTATCTAATGAAATCTAATGAAAATGAGAGACACTATTCCCCCTGCAGAGCCTCTGCCAGAAGAATGTCAGAACTACTGAGCTGATGCCGCTGTTGTCGCTCCTGCTTCCTTCTTTCATAATGAATTTAACAGGCTTCCATAACGAGGCTATTATAGACTGCAGCCTCCCAGCCGAACAGAGAATTAGATAAGGGGGCACCTGGACACTTCAGCAGCCATCAAAATAGATGGCAATCAAATCAGCCGAGGTCTGTGCTTCTACCTTGTTTTCCTCCTGAAAGACAAGACTACACAGTCGTCCCCACGACCCTCACCCTCTGATTTACTGTTTTCATTTTCTTCAGACAGTATGCCGTCATCAAAACCGACCCTGTAATGTATTCAAATACAGATCAACTATTGTAAGAAAAAATGAATTGAACACCAGTACTCAGATATAATGCAGAATGAGGAGGCATTTCTAGGAGAACACAAGTTCAACGGCAACGACTGTCAGCCTCTGAGAAATGTAATGAAGAAAAGGCCCTCCAGGATTTGAATCAGCAGTTAGCCTTTCCCATGAACCTTAAAAACAAATGAAAACACAATGGAACAACACCAAGAGTCCACACAGACATGCTAGTGGCTCTGTGAGGAATTGTTTGAAAAAGCAAGCTTTGAGCTAAGCTCTGATGCTGAATGACAACGGCAATGCTAACATGTGGTGACTTGGTAAAAGGTATAATGTTTACCATGTTCATACAGAAAAGGTATGTATATGGTAGTAATAACCAAAGTTATTGCCTTCCTGAGGGAAGACATTGCTGTGGTCCAGCGTTGTGATTCAGTGCCATTTATCTCGTGAAGTAGCAGCTTGCCATTAATTACCCAGACTGTGGTGGACCGCCTCTCGCACGGACCTCGCTGCTTCCCAGGGCGCCCTCTCTCCCTGCGGGGAGGGGGGGGGGGGGGGGGGGTCCCCCCTGTTATCAGCGCGGATGTCAACCGGGGAGGATTATCCTCAGTGCAAAGATGTCAGCAACCCCCACCTTTATGCACCTTTTCAGTCGGCCACAAATGACAATACTTCAGAACAATGCAATACAAGAACCTCAACGATACATTATGACAGTACTTGAGTAACCGAAATGTACTCAGTTACATTTCACTATGCTAGAATACAGTTATTTATGAATCTAGCCGTAGATGTAGCCACTTCATTTTGCTCTCAAAGTGCACCAGATTGATGCATTTCACTTTAAAATGTACAAAATGTCCAGTCCCACAAAATCCTGTGGGAGCCACTGAGATGTGCTTTGTCTCACACATGGCCCCTTTTAATCATAACAACGGTCTCGGACATACGCGTCGTGCTGGTTTGAATGGCCCGTGGGAAGAATGAGCGCGTAAAAGTCTGTCCATTCTTGATTAAGAGCTCTGTTTTCGCTTTGTACTTTTCTCTTTTTTAGAGCACGCCACGTGAAATTACTTTTCTCTGACTCACTTATTTCTCAGACTATTGTCTCTCGTCTCTCCCCTGTGTGTATCCCACGCACTGACTCGAGTGGCAATGCTAATTAGAGTGCACCGGTTTGATTGGCTGAGTAGCATCATGTGTGATCATTCACAACGTATGCAATTGGTCCGTGAGTTCCCTGGGCTGCTGAATGAAAGCCGGAAAGACTAGAAAAGGTTCAAATAGAAATGCTCCATTAAAATGTATGGTTCTAATTTATCTCCTACAGGTCCAGGTCCGCATAGGACGGCATCTGGGTTTGCCTATTTGTGCCCGCTGCTATTGGGAACCCTATTTGGTGACCTCTACAAATGTCAACGGCACAACAAGAAAAGTCACAGGATCATCAAAATGATTTTGATTTATCCTCCATCTCCCAGGGTCATGGCTGCGTGTCCGAAATTTCATGGCAATGCATGACATGGTTGGACCAAAAGTGGTGGACCAATACACGGACATTGCCATGCCTGCAGCGAGAGAGCGAGAGAAGTGATGTGAAACGTTAATGCTCCTGAGTGAACTATTCTTTACTGGGGAATGATCGATACAGCATAGTGTCACCATATTTCGCAATATTGTATCAATACACGGTCGCCAAGTATAGATATGTTGTGGTCAAAACATAGATGGAGTGTTGGTAAGAGATGAACCAAGTGAAAACTGTCTCTTATCAGATAAAACAGATGTTGACAAACTGCATACATCTGCATTGGAAAACAAAGTGATAAATCGCTACATATCGCAGTATATTTTATGGCAAAATGTGTAATTGCAATGAGATCATATCGTGACCTAAGTATCGTGATAATATCGTATCGTGGGGCCTCTGGTGATTCCCACCAGCGGCCCCCAGGAGGAGGAGGATTTGACTTTTCAACCAAAGGCTTTTCAGTTTATTATCAGAGAGGGAAGGAGAAAGACAGAAGGGTGCCAAACTACAGAGGATTTTGCCTGTAGGGCAAACTGCATACATCTTTTGTTAAATCCCACAACCCCATCACCACAACTGTCAAAATGTTGGGTTTTTGTTCAGAGAAGTAAAGGTTGGAAGACAGAAAGAAACAGAAAAAAGAGTTTAGTCATTTAAATATACCTCTTGACAGGGCTTGACACCGTATATTATTAAACAGTGCTGTTGTTCGCTCTATAATTAAAAAAAGGAAATGGCCCGCATGCTAGCGTGGCACTTTGAAATGTCATTTCTAAGCCTCCGACCCGCTGAACAGTAGTATTTTATAGGGAACTGTTTCCTATAGATTTAGGTCTGGAAACGGCTTTAAATGGGCTTTATCTAAATGTCACTGTCTTATTGATTGTCGATTATGTTGCTCGTATTGATCCTGAATCTCACCTCTTCTTCAGGGTCCTTCCAACGTCCTCAGCAGCCTTGTAGCCTCTGCAGCCACCGCCCACAGCTTAGTCAGAGTCTTTGCAGCTTCCTTTCCTTTTTTTTCCGTCTCCCTGTGTTCAGGGGGACATGATTTCCTTCCTTAATGCTTTATAACCCTGCTACTGTCTCCAGGCAACTCAAAGGCTGTTGAGCTCGTTAAGTCTCTATCCCCTGAAGAGGATCACTTCCTTTAAGATTTTATGCACTTCCAGAAACCTCTGCGTGTTTCTGCTGAAGATCAGATCATATTCTCACAGCAGGCACTTTTGAGAATAATTAGAGCGGTAATAGCGTTGGGCAGTCCGAGGCGGAGCCCTCATTAAATTGCTGTTAATGTGGCTGTTTGAAGCAGTTGCTTTTGACACCGCCGTGATATCACAGAGACTGTTGTGAATGAAAGTGTTGAAAATCGCCCACATTTTATATTTATATTGTATTTCCAACAGACTACATTTGAATGGAGCCATGTGGAGCCACCTGGAATGCATCTAACTCTACTACACACAGCATCATGTAGAACATTCATATCGAACATATCCGCAGGGGGGGTTTCAATGTTAATGTATCCACTCGTGGTAGCTAAAGTCTGGTTAAGCTATGGCTGGAAGATTGGACGGATAACTCCGTTAAAGCTGAGAGAAGATCTACGTACAGAAGGGTGGTTTATATTAGGAAACAGCAATCATTTGGTTACGGTTACATAAGGTCACGATGACGAATAGATAATACGACTGTCGATGTTGTCTCCACATTCCATATTTGCACTGAAGGAAAATCAATAATTCGCAGTAGTTGCATATAATTACAATTCTTAGATTTGAAAAACAAGTAATCCTTAGAAACAGGCCCATTACATGGCAGGTCATTTCCAGATGTGGTTCAAATAGAAATATTTTCCATCAGACAAACTGAATGAGGCTAAAATGAGTCTAGTGGAGACATCATGTAAGAAGCCATGAAAAACTCAATCATTGGACTCAGAGCATAGACACACACACACTCACACACACACACACACACACACACACACACACACACACACACACACACACACGTATATCAGGGCTTTGGTGATTCATTGACGTCGTCGAATGCAAATATACGCTGATTTGCATATTGTGTGTTGGCTCTGCCCGGTCAAAGCAGGCTTTCCTCCGGAGAAGACGCTGCAGCTAAAAGAACTCGCCCACCATTTCCTCGATTGTGCTGAAAGTCTTTTTAGACAGACAAAGTATTACTCTGCAAACTCTGCCAATTGGAAATGGTTTTATCACAGAGGCACAATTGCTAGGCACAAACACTGTGGACCGTTTCATCAGGACGGCAGCAAGACAGCCCAGGGTCCCGTTTACTTGTTGATGCATTAGGATTAGCAACACGTGGAACACGTCCCTTTCTCCGTGTTAAAAGTCATTTCTGCAGCCCTACTAGTATGGTAATGTAACGTACACTATGCCTCATCAAACTTTATCGACTGAGAGAAAATGGCTTAAACTGTCGATACAGACTGTTGTTACAAATCACTAGGGGTGGGGTGGGGGATCGATTCTTAGATGCATCGCGATTCTCTGTAACGATTATGACTCGATGCAGAAAACTCAATAATCTGAAATTTTAAACTCAATTCTCAACGTTATGATCGCCTGTAACAATTCTGTGACACCGGGCTGTCCATTCCTCACTGCTGCCGCTGAACGCAACAGACGTGATAAACGTGCTTCTTGTTTACCTTCTAAACTAGGAGCTAAATACTAGCAGAGTTTTGGTGAGGGCGGCTGAGCTTGAGCAGCCGAATATGGATACAATCCGACCGGCTTAAAAACTAACGTATGGAAGCATCTCTCTTCTTCTTCTTCTTCTTCTTCTGCCCAACACGGAAAGAGCGAAGTGAGTCACGAAGTAGATGGACATTTTTTGGAGAAGGATTTGAGAGTCATTGAGAATCAGAGCTTTCACGTTATGTTGCACACTTTGGAACCGAGATACAACCGAGACACAGCGATGCTCTACAACCCAACCAAGGCTAAAGTCATGGAGTCACTGAGGAAAGCGAGTCGGATGGTAGTAACACGCTATGAGTGGACGTCCGTTACCACAGAATCTAGTGTGATGGTAGTCATTACTGCATGTACAGTTTTACCACATGTTCCAGAAAGCGTTACCTTTGTATCAGAGCTGAATGTTCATTGCCCACAACAGGAGGATTTGTTTGAAGAGAAGTGTATATTGTGTATTACTGAATAAAGCAGCTTGTAACGTCAAATGACTCGGAACATTCTGAATTCAGCGTTTTACTCCGAGGATGCTGCTACAGGCCGGATTTTATTCATTTTATTGTTGGTTCTCTTTGCAATGCTTGTAAATGTAACTCTTCAGTTGACACGTCTCTTCTCTTTGTTACTAATATTGAATTAATAAAAGATAATGGATGTAAATTCATCTGATTTTTAATTATGAATCATTAAAAATTATATGTTTTAAAAACAGCAGATAGTCACAGTGAGGGATAAATAAATTATCCAAACTGCATATCACTCCACTGACAAAATAAATCCATGTCACAACCATAACCAAGTTTTAAGGCTTAAGTATAATAATAATCCTCCAGTTCAAGGGAGAGGGTTCCTATGACATACAGAAATTAAATACATCTGTGTGTCACAGCAATTATTTTGCCTAATCTGACAATTAGGGTAAATTATCTTGTTACTTTTGTTTGTTTTTAAAACAGGTAAGATATACTTTTATGGTTTGATTGTTTTGTGATTCGGTTATATTTAAAGATTTGATTCAAAAGTAGCTTAGAAACGATAGTTTTCATCCATCAGGACGAGGAATCAGGGTTTTTATGAGAAGTGTTGCACAGGTTCAACTGACAGAAAACATCCACCAGTGAAAGTGGCCTTGAGCACAACCCTGATTTTCCAGCCCAGAGACAGTTGTTGACATTGCGTTCTCACCTCCCACTGGGTAGGGGACAAGCCGTAATTGAATTCTTACGGGATCAATGCAATAGTAAAAGAAAAAGTAAAGCCTCATGACTGCGGGAAACTGATAAGAGAAGCGTGTGAAGTAGCAGTGGAGAAGGGCTCTCACAGACACTGATAACTCTTGAGACTAAACAGTGAATATTTTATTACTCAAAGTCAGAATAAACCCAAATAGGCTCTGTGAAGCGTTTCACAGGAGACCAAGAGGAGAGAAAGACCTGACAACACACATTCATACATGCACTCACAAATACAAGACACAGGGCACATAGTGGGTCTTGTTCATTTCAAATCGGACGAACAGACGTTTGGTCATTTGCAGCTTTAGCGTGTTCATCTGAGATCATAATGTTTGCAGAAAGAAATGAATATATTTACAAAACCCTGAAAGTATCCAGAGTAAAGTCCTGGAAAGTGTAGGTGGAAGAACTTCCTCCAGGTGAGCCGGAATGGACCCATGTCACCACTATAAACACGACAAAACGTATGCATCAATAATGTAAGGGGAAATTGCGCTGTCCCCTTAATCTCATAGTATCCCAGCCTTTCAGAACCCGTTGGTGATGATGGATTCTTTCACACTGTTCCGCGCTGTTAGGATCCACTGGCAGACTTGAGAAAAAGCTGATCTTCTCTGCTCATAGCTCTGAATAGCATTTACGGCTAACTGGCTTGGCCAGTTGCTGCTAGCACAACAGCTATTCAGAGCTATGAGCAACAACAGTTATTACCTCATTGTTTTTCGTGTGGTAGCCGTGAGAGACCTTAGTCTGTAATGCAAGTATGTCTGCATGAAAAGATGTGCAAAGATATATTATATATTCGCTAATGCTAATCACAGTTAGCATTTCCCCATTGGCCGTAATGTTAAAATTAGCTTAGAAGCTAGTGACATGTTATGATGTTCATAGAAGACAACTTTAGTACTGTTGAAAGCATCTTGCTGTTCAACGGGGACACCTGCGGCTTATAGCCCAGTGCGGCTTATCTATGTACAAATTCTTTTTTCTTTTAAAAATCAGCTGGTGCGGCCTATATACCGGTGCACTCTATAGTCCGGAAAGTACGGTTGTGCTGTTGAGCATTGCAGGATGAAATCTGTTTTCTGAAACGCAGCCATTGATCATAATCTCTCTCAAGTCACAGCGAGTTCCAATCTGACTCCTTTTACAGTCACAGTCATCTGCATGTGACACAAAAACAAATGAATCTTGTATTCAAAAGTGCATACGTTTCAGGGAGAGGAAACAAAACTCTCTAGAAACATGTTTTTATATCATCTATGCAGCCATAGCCAATCTCCAGACTTTGTAAGAAATGTGCTGCAATGGTTATATATATCAAACGTAAAGTGTATGCTTACGGTATGTTACCTGCATGCAATGTTCCCTCTAATTTTTCATGTGTCTGGGCATACACACAAGCTCCCTGAGCACACTGAGGACCACTGTGAGCAACATCAGATGTGCACGCTGTGGCCACACACCAGTATCACACCTGTTCAAAACCTTGGATCATAGCAAGTTACATGGCTTATTAAAAGAATCAAATTACAGCAGCAATTTTCACTAGTTTACTTTTAATATAAGTGATTTGACAAACTTTAAAGGAAAAAGACAAAAATCTTGTTGTTCATGAGATGTGTAGTATGTTTTATGTGAGAGTCCTGCTTGGCCATGGGAAGAGTCTTGCTTTGGCCTGTGTGAGGTCCTGTTGTGGCCTGTGTGAGGGTCCTGTTCTGGAAGAAATGATACATATACACCTTTCAGACATAACATTTTGTTCACATTAAAACATTCACATTTTGCACAATGACGTGTGCTGTAGCTTGTGTGATACAGTGTAAATTCCTGTAACTGTCTGTAAAATATGTAATTACTCAGTTTTGTATTATCATTTCTACTCCCCATAAATTATCTAGTAGTAACATAATTTAATGATTAATATCCAGTGGTGTATAAAGTACTCAAAAGCTATACTTGAGTAAAAGTAAAGATACCTTACTGGAAAACTACTCAAGTAAAAGTAAAAAGTCACCTCTTAGAATACTACTTGAGTAAAAGTCTTAAAGTATCTGATATTTATTGTACTTAAGTACAAAAGTACTTAAGTATCAAAAGTAATTTTCTGATATTAAATGTACATCATAACCTGAACATTAAATGAACATCATAACCTGTTCATTGAAAGTAAAAGTACAAGTAAATGCTGTTAATAAAAAAGCAAAGGGTTAGAATTGTGAGAATTATGAAGTTTATTCTTTTAAGTGCTGTGGCACCATGACCAAGGACATGGAGCTGTGTTGAACATAATTGGGTTGGCTGTGATCCATCCAGGAGCAACAATGTTAAACATAATATATTGTACATAAGTATACTTTTGCATCTACTATGAACTTATCATCATAATTCTCCGTAAAGCAATATGACACTATGAAGGAGTTGTAACAGTGCGTTTATAAGTCTGCTCATTAGACTAGAGGATATAGAGGACAAATGCATAATATTATGTTCAGCAAAACATATCCACTTGATGCATCAGGTCAGTGTTTAGAGAAAGGACGCCTGCCTTGTAAACTCCTATGGGCCTGATTTGAATACAAAGGTTTTGCTCAAGCTGAATCTGCAATTGGGCGACTGCTACCATCATAACTCCATCTGATCATCCACAACATGACTCAAATATCAAAACATGATCAATACTAAAGTAACAACACAGTCATTACTTGAAACTGAAACATGTCCTGTTCATCTTCAAAAGAAGTTGGTTTTCAAAATTGCGAGAATTCCGTCTCGCTCATCATGGGCTGAAGACTAGTCCTGCGATGCTAAATATCCTTTCACAGGCCGCTGAGGCAGGTAGAGGTGTGTTCAGCGTCACAGACAGCTTGCACACAGCTGCGAAGAATTCCCCGGATGCTGCGCTCTCGCGGCTCCTGTCAATCCGTGTATATAGCTACAGCTAACGTTAGGCAACTAGTGCTGCACAACTGTCAACACTTCCTCAGCTCACTAACTCGCTAGCGATCCACTGGTGTTGGTCTTCGTCACCACCGTCGTTTGTTGCGGGAGTAGCAGGTGCTTCCATTTCTGCTTCCATCATGAAATCAGTCATCGTAGAGTGGAATTATACTCAGGTAGTCGCCCGCTAGCTTATAGCATGTAGCATCCTGGGAATCACTGGGAATCAAACACCGCGGCTTTGAGAGCACTTGTTTGCAATTGTGCATTAACGTGACTGACCAATGATTTAACTTGCTGCTAGGACCACTGATTCAACAAACCTGCTTGCTTGCAGTCTGTGTTCCACCACAGTCCCCGACGCTGCTCTCATGATTCATTTTGTTTCTAAAGATAGATTTGATTTTGTAGCGAGGAACGAAGGTTTCAGGGGAAATGTATCGGAGTAAAAGTATCAGTTTTCTTTGCAAAATGTAGTGAAGTAAAAGTAAAAGTAAACATAAATATAAGTAGTAAAGTAAAGTACAGATACCCAAAAAAACTACTTAAGTACAGTAACGAAGTATTTCTACTTCGTTACTATACACCACTGTTAATATCCATAAGTAAAAAATCTTAATAAATGTCACTAGAATATGCACAAATCTGACTTAAATTTTACCTTATTTTTCACGTCTGTCCTTCTCACTTCTCCAATGGTTGTACACTTTGTCCAGGTTGATGGCTTCGTCTGCTTCTTGCTTTGACTTTATGTCGCTGCCCGTTCGTTTCGCCATGATAAGGGTTAGCATTTGCGTCTCGTAACTCCGCCGCACTGTTGATAGCTAGCTAACCTGCACGGCGCGAATGGGCAGGGCAATAGTGTCAATGCTATGATTGGCTGCGTAGCGTAAGTGAACCGAATCGTATCATTGGCTGGACACCTGTCACTCACTGAGTTACGTTGCAAAATAGTACAGAAAACAAAATTATTATTATTATTATTATTGGTTTAATTGATTAGATAAGATTAGGACTAATATTAGATATTAATTAATACGTTTATGTTGAATTTTATTTTATGCGCTGCATAGATTTTCTTGTGCGCTGAGAATGTGCGAGCAGTGCGCGATTGCTCAAGCGCGCAGCTTAGAGGGAACATTGCCTGCATGTCTTGCGTATTTTGGTTTTCCTCCAGACACATTATGTCAGACCCATTTTCCAGTCTGATCGCACCAGAAAGCAACACTGTTACTCATGCGAGACACATTATAGAATGATTCAACAATGTTGTTGTGCATGTTTGACATAATCCATTTTCATACACAATATCATTATTCAGTCTCGCCTGAACAGCTGTGTGATCTTGGCGGTTTCTTCCTTTGTACTCACCAATATGGAATTTAAACATTCTCCGCCGTAACCCTGCCTTTAATCTCACATAACAGCGAGAGTGTACTGTACTTTTTTTTGTTTTTGTAGGTATCTTTGTAGTTTTTTCTGATTCTTTTCCTGTTGTTCTTTTCCTGTTTGATGTTCGGTGTAACGTCGTAGGAGCGATACACAAACCATCAAATACTTCTTTGTGAATCCGTGGCTTACATTTGTTTACAGAACTGAGGAAGAAAAACTCGACGGCAACACAAACGTCTCCGGCGGCTCCCGACAGCTGCCGGGATCAAAGTTCATCCCAGGTCACTCATTTCAGAGGTATGTGAGCGGCATTTCTGTTAAGAAAATATAGAAGTTCAAATGAAATCAGTCTTCATCTGTTTTCACCAGAAGTGGTTTCGTATTGTACTGCATTTAAAAAATAAGAATACAAGCAACTGAGTGGAGTTGATCTATGGTGCTGATGGAGATGGAGAATAATGATATTCCCAACGGACGTACTGGAGGAGGCAATCTGTGTGCTGCTTTGCCCCTGCAGCTTAATGCCGATGCTATTGGCAAGATATCGTTTCAACAGACACAAAAGTACATTTATTGTCTGCTTTTCCATATCTTCCTCTCTAATCAATACCAAGAGATACCAGTGAGTTTTGAGCAAAAACTTTGCGTTAAAATATGACTCATATGAGTGTTGTTCTGTGACTGTATCTGCATTACCAGATATGCAAGTGGTGCAGAGTACACCAGGGGATGCCTGGAGACTGCGTGCTTATCGCTATCATTACGGAGATAGCGTGCAATCACATTACCAGGGGACTGCTGTCATGCATCTCTTTGTGACAACCTCGCCGGTGCAATTCCATTTAATTACTTGCTATTCACATTATAATTTAGCCCGCTCACAACTCGCAGAGAAAAGCATCTATTATGATAAAACTGAGGATGGTGAAGAGTTTAAACAGTTGATCGCTTCGATTATTAGGCCGAATTAGATCATCAGATTCCCGTGTCGTGAAAACAAAGATCACTTGTGGCTATTTCCGCAGCTTGGAAATGTTTTTGAACGCTTTCATATTTCATGCCTAACACCGGAGTCACAAACCCACTTCAGGCGCCCTGATGTGATTCTACTGTGTCTAACATATTTCTTTATTAAAAGCTGTCTGTCCCGCACCTTTCCCAGGGCTATGCACAGTCTGTCACCCAAACAGAGCGTGTCCATCTGTCCCTTCCCATTTGCGCTCTGTTGTTCTCTTGCCGCGGCCATCGTGTAACGCAGGCGATGGTTGACAGCTGTTAGCTGATTCCATGCCACGGCTTATTTCCTCTGTCTGTTTGTTTTGATGTCAGCGTTCAGCGGGATCGGCGGGTGAGTCAGCGCGCCTCTGTTTCAAGGCCCACTCCAGACGTCAGGATGCAGACACGGCAAAGTGGTTGGCCTTTTTCCATGCCTTTTTCCATGTCGGACCGATTCGAGTTCACCGTCGCGACAACTTGCAAGACCTGTATGAGTTTTATCATCAGGGTGATCAGTGTTCAGAGCATTTTGAAAAATGACTGCAGCATCTAAAACAGTGCGGATGATGGAACACACTCATCTGGTACGTCTATTTGTCACAAATATTCAAACCTTTCAAAAATAGCACAATCAGCGTTTGAGGTAGCATGCTAGCACTAGCACTAAATACAAAATACAGCTGAGGCTGATGGGAATGTCATGACTGTTGCTCATTCAATTTTGAGGTAATGATGGTGCTAGAGGTCAGGGGTTTACCAAAGTTATTGTAATTTCGTGCTGAGGGGAGACATCAGTGCCCCTCACAAATTTCATGGCAATCCCTCGAATAGTTGTCCAGACATTTCACTCACATCCAAAAATGTCAGCGCGCTGGTGGCTTTAAAAGGAAAGGTCAGGGGATCATTCATGTCGACAGGACTCATGCTCTGGGAATCAATTTCTGTATTTTGTGCCAATCCGTGTTGGAAGTGTTGAGATATTCCTAAGTAAAAAAACCTGCTGCTGGTGGCTTTAGATGCAAAGCAGCAAATTCAGGGGAGAACCGCTATTATGATTCATCCTCTGGGGACCCCGACTGTCTGACCGAAATGTCATGGAAATCCATCCAATGGTTGTTGAAACATTTGAGTCTGGACCAAAGTGATGGCTAAAAGCAGCCTCCTTCATGTTAAAAGATATGTAAATAATATGAATATTTTTCCCCTTTTGCAGTGACAGTGTTGCTTTCTCTGCTTACTTTGGACAAACAATTTGTCCTTCTCTTTGCACTCAGCGTGCATTCTGTTGTATTCAGCTTGTAATTGTAGAAGTCATCACTGACATCAAGGACTAACAGAGCTTCCAGATATTTAAAACATTTAAGAAGGTGGAGGCCCAAGGTAAGATTTAAAACTGCATGTGACTGGATTTTTTATGACTGTTGTTTTCAGAAAAGGCTCGACAGCACACTTGCTACCCACTCTATTAAGTTCACATTCTCATTTACACAAACAGTTTGCTCCTCCAGACAGCCTGTCATACTGTATATGAATAATGCATGAGCGTAAATCATGCAAACAGGGTTGGAAGGTTCAGAAACTCTTGGTTACCGACTAAATGGTAGAGTGGGCAGGATGTGATCCAAGCAACTTTAAATGTGGTGTGATGTTTGATCCCAGATACTAATTCCAACACAAACACATTCGCTATTCCGGGCAGTTCACTCACCGCGGTGAGTTTAATCAGAAAGGTGCCACGAGCAAAAGAATATGGACAAGCAAACAAGAGAGCTTCCAGTCAGTGACGGGCGCGTGGACAACATGGCCTTGTTGCCAGGAGAGGTCACAGTCCAACGACAAGATTTGTTCAAGCTGACAGATGGCCCCGGCGAAATGCAAGTAACAGCTCAGCACCGCAGTGATGTGCAGGGGGGCATCTAAAATCAGACAACTAGTCAAATCTCAAAATGGATGGGCCACAGCGGCAGAAACACCACGCCAGGTTCCGCTCTGTCCGCTCAAAACGAACGACAGGAAGCCATGGTGGGGATGTCATCACCGCTGCACGGCAGGAAGCGTTGCCCGGTCCGAAGGGATCGAGGTCTGTGTTGCAAATGGTCGTGGCAGAGTGCCAGTTTAGCATAAACTGCATGAAGCCACGGACAGGCTGCTTCTAGTGCTCCGTGATGCGCGTTGCTCCGTTTAGTGCCAACTGAGTGTCATTTTAATGACATAGCGTAGCTAAACGCTTCTGACAAACAACGTCTTTTCGTGTCTACAGGCCTACGGCCTTTTTTCTCAGATGAATTCTTCCAGCAGTACAACGCGTCGTGTCGTCTTAAGACAAACAACAAACCGACCTTTGGCTCGAGGTGAAACTGAATGTTTAAAGCAAAGTTGTTTGTGTATTCAGACAGGACCGAAAACCCCCTTCCAGTGCTGAAGTCCAGTGCAAAGCCTCATCAACTCTACACATTTTACACTGCACAGCAAACTGAAATGTTTGCTTGGAAAGAAATTAATTGTAAGCGATTATTTCTGTATTCTGAGTCCATCAATTAGACATATTTGTACTACCGTAATCAACACCAAGAGCTTTAATTAATAGCTGTGGTTTGTGCGACGACTATTTGAAAATTGAAAAAGGTATTGCTCCGTGATAAATGTCTTGTATTCATTCGCTTTCTGCTCAGAAACTGTGCTGGTTATACTTGTATGTGAAGCCGCTATTCACAGCTCACTGAAGGTGTTTCTATGAATATGACGACGACAAGGTGTGAAAGGTTGAGGCTTATTGTTACAGGAAATTTAGACTTCAGCATAACTTCATTACACGGTACCGCCGTCAATCTCGGGTATGAATGCGTCTTTTGTTGACAAACAGATTTCCTGAATAGGCCCAAATTAATTATTCTCTATATTGCGGGGAGAAAAGGAAAGAAAAAAGAAAGAAACCAAATATTTTGAACGTACCCTTGCATCTTGACAAAGGCCTGGGAAAATGAAAGTGAACTCTTTCACAATAAGCACAGCGAGTCCATTCAGAGCCACTCCCTGACGAGCTGCACATCAGACTCCAGATTAGACTGACGTCCGCTGAATCTCGAGGGGCGTTCAGTTATTACGGGGTGGAAATGTAGCGTTGGCCGACAATGTTATTATACTGACTTCGCCACGAGGAGGAAGAAGTCACATGTAGTTATAGCAGAGCGACAAACCCACGGGCTGCAAGCGACAGCTTCCTTTGATTTAAAGATTTATATTGAGAGTGGATGATCAGACGTGTTTGGCTTATTTTCTGTGCAGTGCGTTATCATGAGAAACAGTCAAAACTATATGATGACAACTTGTGGACTTAACCGTTTACCACTTCAACAAGCACACCATTAAGACTTGTTTCTACTGTGGCTACTGGTCTCATTGCCATAGCAGTGTAGTTATATTATGCTGCAGTCTCTCTGTCCTTCTTATATAATTCTCATATTTCTTCACTAACATGTTGGGTATTCGCAGTGCCCATACTTTCCACATTGTTCCATGTTCCTCTCTCCATTTACAAACTCGCTATTTTTCCTATCTTCTCTGCTGCTGCTCGAGAAACACCGCCACCACCCCCAGCTCCACCTTCCAGCACGCACTTCAAGCCACGGTGGCAGGCTGCCGCCCTCCTGCAGAGCGCTCACCCAAGGTCTGCTCCAGCCCTGGTCCAATGCTGGCGGCAGGGTTTGCATTTTGATAAGTCTGCATCATAACTTCTCTCCTCTTATTTGCATTTTGTATATGCTTAGCATAGACTCTTGGGGTTTACTTGTTTTCATTTATTGACTGTATTTTTCAGTTGGAAAAAACCAAGCTAGCGTGCTAGTTTTCTAATTGCTATACAGGAGGCACAGTAACACTACCGAGGGACGAGATGTGCATCCATTTAATGTGAACAAAATCTATTTTTAATCTTTTAACCACTCTCAGACGCTGCCTTTATTAACGCTTGTATTGCATAAGCACACCTTATAGAGCTGCCAGTAAAAAAAGTTTCTGTTCTCCAACTTCCTCCTTTCAGTGTTTTAAATCAAGAGACAGGTCAGCCACAGCAGATTAAGTCCTTTTAAGCACAGCCAAGAAAATCTTATGGACCATTTCTGAAAACATGATGGATGGATGGATGGATGGATGGATGGATGGATGGATGGATGGATGGATGGATATTCCCACTGTGCAACTTATTACTGAAAAATGTATTCTTCCACAAATAACCAATTTTTCTTCTTTATCATGCAGCACATTGGACAGATATAGTGCTAAGTGTCGTCTTAATGAACTCATTACTTGTCCGCATGCTTCAAAGCCGTTTGATTTACTTTCGCTTTACATCTTTGCCCAGCAGGTTTGGCTTCTTGTGATACTAAAATGTATTTTACGAATGTTCTTTCTGTGTTTCAGCTCTTACAGGCTGCTGTATCATGGCTGCTGCTGTATATGCTTGCAAGCACAACATGTCTGTCACTTACACTATCGCTTGCAACGTGAGTACTTTGGTCTCATTCAGAACGTCTACAGATCTCCTTCATTTATGTTTAACGTGGAGAAATGGCTTCACGATCCAAACATCAGGGAGTCTACATCGAGATGGTTGTGCAAAATTCATGGTAATGACGTTCAAGTCATTGCCGTGAGGGACAAAAGCGTGCACGGGCTGCTTAAAAGGTGAAACACGAGCATGCACAGCCATGAGCTAATCATGCACTTCTGAGAGAGGGGTATGTGAAACTTTTATGAGACAGAAATAATTTATTTATCTATAAATTACGCTGGTTTTCCAAAACATGGTAATCAATGAGGAAGGTAGGTGGATTTTGTGCGCGGTGCACAGGATAGAATGTGGGGAAGAAACATATTACATCACGTGGGGACAGAAATAGTTTTTTAAGTAACCTGCAACGACACCAAATGTATGAGTGCATGCTGCAGGTCAGTCGTGGTCTGGAGGGGGCTGAGGATGCAGGTCAGAACTCACTGAAGCCTTGTTTGCAGCTTCAAAACATCCAGCGTGCTGTGTGTCAGGGCTCTCAGGAGAGCAGCATGTTAATGCCTGGGACGGGGGGGGGGAGAAGGGTCTGAGGCTATACTTTCTTTTTGAAGGGCAATTGTTGCACTGCACTTTTGGTCAGCAAAATCCTTAATGTGCTGGAAAGCAGCAGTGGGATGCAGCACTACCACAGTCCGTCAATTAGTTCAGAGGTGCAACAGTTTGGATATGCTGAGGAATGTACAGCGGGTGACTTGTGCAACGTCTCCAAATAACAAGGTATGTCACACATTGGGTTTATTCACTACTGATAGACGCTGCCTGCCAAGACTGAACTTTCACAATTTGATATCAAATTCCTGTAAAAGCCATGTTAAACAACCTCCAGGTCACAGGCAACTCCGGGGTTTAAGCTGTTCTGCTTTGCTGCTGAACATTTGCCAGCTTTATTGATTCACTTCTCAGCCCGGAGGGAAAAGCTCAGTATTTAAGCGATTTAAAACCCATACAATGCTGTCATTTCACCTGGTCGCCGTAGACTTAAAACTAATTAGTGAATGGCGGAGCATAATATGCTGAGCGCTATTTGTAGCCGGTGGCCGTTGTTTCGCACAAAGAGCACGATGATGCGCGTATTGATTTTGCTGTGAAGCACAAACTCAGAGGGAGTAAAACAAAAAGGTCAAGAAAAATGAGATGGAACTTTCTTATTATAATTCTGACATTACCCATTTTGTTCAGAGTCATGAACTGAATCCTTAGTAACCACTAGTCCCAAGAGAGTAATGCAACACTTTCAGTTCATAAGTGCTTCAAGGACACTCTATCCCACTTACTCGTGAATTGAGGTAGTTATTATCGTTACAATTACGACATCAAATAGGACAATGTGTTGGTGGGGAGCTCATACTGGATAGGTATTAATACAATACATCTTCTTTATGTGTTAAGTTTAAAGGCAGGAGGAGACTGCATAAAGGGAAGAGAAGGATCACTGGTGCCTGATCAGACTGCTTTTTGGAATATAAATACAGAACAGGCTCTTCCCTTGATGAGGATAATTATACTGCTTTTTCTTCAATCAGCTTCCCAGCTCAGCATGGGACCCAGGAGTCTAACTCCGATACATTGTTCATAGCCTTTCAACGGCATTCAGTTCCATCCAGTCGGAAACCGACATGAGAGGAACAGGATACTTAGCTAACCCAAATAAACAGCGTCGGTGTGTACAACCCGACAGAAGGACGCGGCGCAGAGTGTGTTGCAGCTCTCTGATACTGTTTTCCTGAAGAGACGGGATCCTCTACTCGAAACCATTATGTGCCATGGCAACGCGTCTTGTTTGTTTCATCCGTGATCCCTTTGCCTCTTCCCTCACTCCGTGCTACTATCTCTCTCTCTACAGGTTGTCAAAGTACCTCGGGAAAGACTGAGTTCAGCTACGAGATGCTACTATAGCCCATCAGGAGATGGGCACTGCCATAACTGCACTGCCACAGTTGCCAGGTGTAAACTAGATAAAGGTACAAGAAGGTATTTACAAATTGGTATCAAATTGGTATCAGTATAACAGAGGAAAGAGCTGTTTTTTCAACAACAGTCCATCATAATAGAGGCGGACATTATGAACCGCTGAAGCCCCAGACAGTGCGCACAGGTCAAACCCCTGAGTGGGGGACACCATCCACTGTGTGTCATTTAGCAGTCCGTGGATTCTCAAGCTTGTAAAAATTAAAAAAGGCAAACAAAGCTGTTCTATGGTCAAATACTAATTTCATAATTTCAAATTGGCAAAGCATATTGCTCCCAATCTCATATACAGCACATTTAATTGTCCTTGTACACTTTGTAGAGTACATAAAGAAGTCTTCACACAGAAATTCTTCCTTCAGCTTTCATTTACTCATCTCAGCAGTTCATATAGAGGTCACGTCTAATCATACACGCACACGCCACCATGATTATTTAAAAGAACATTTTCCCATTATTTTTGTTATCGTGTGAAGTGTGGCTTTCATTTTCTTGCAACGTTAAAAAAAAGAAATAGAAAACAGATTACTGCGCACAATTACTCTCATTTGTTTTGACATCATGCCTCGTGCTGTAGATTGGAGAGTGTTGCCATCATGTGTTGCCATGTGGGAAGAGTAACGAAGTCAGGGGCTAACAGTGGAGCCGGTCAAAGCCAAAGTCAGAGCCATGTCCGCCCTTCACATGCACTCCCCAATACACACATCAACAAGCCCAAAGTACATTTTCAGCCACTGACTTTCATTGCAAATGACTGCTCTCTGAATGTTTCCAGGCTAAGTACGTTCCTCACAGAAAGCGGGTTGCATATCATGCATCTCTACAGATTTATGAACGGTAATGAAATCTGTGATCTATATGCTCATCACTCCCTCCCTGTTTTTGCCTGAAAAGCAGGTTTTAGCCCATAAATTTGAGTCTACATACAGTAGCCCGTGCCTATGGAGCATGAAGAGGAGGGTTTACTCCTGCAGGGAGCGGCCTTTGGCAGGCTCACTAATGGGATATGGTCCACAGCTCCACATGTTCCAATGAATGTCTCTCCGTGGATCAGCGTGACAGCGTCACGTGAGAGAGCCTGCAATTGGGAGGTAGTGGTTTGAGAGACAGCGACGATCATCCCTGATTTCATAGGTATTATTCCAGCAGCCATTTAAAAATCAAACATCACCACTACTCTCTCTAAAGGGGGGAGGCAAGACGATGAAAAATGACAAAAGGCTTCAAGGACAAGAATTAAGCAAAAGGGCCCTGACAGCCCAACTTGTCGTGGTTTTTCAGAGGATGCAGCGGTGTCAAATACGATTATTTCTTTTTTTTTTGCCCACAACCGAGTGACAGTGTGGAGAATTCCTCTGGCTCTTCTGTTCCAGAAGGGTATCTCTGCACATTAAGTAACCTATATTATGTACAAACAGTGTTTGACAGGTAATTATTCAGACAATAAAATGTAGAGGAAAGGTTGCACGCATGCGAGTGCAAAGGACGAGTCAAGCCTGCAGTGAGCCTTTCACCCCCGCTTGATGCTCATTTGAAATATAAATCATTTTCATTCCAACACCGAGCCTGACTTATCTTTTCTAACGCACTGTGCATTCGTGGCAGTTTAGTGCAAATCCATCTTGATAATTGTCATGTGCCGAGTGGAGTGTGGACAAAGTGAAACACGGTCACGCACCACCCAACATGTCCTGAGAACATTTTGTCACGTCGGCATTCACACCCTCCGTGTACTTTGAACATTGTAAAGTGAAAACATGCTCTGTTGAGCAACACTGCGGACCGTAGTGACAAGGAGGATATAATCTAGCGAATGGGATCATTAAAATGAGCATTAATAATGAATGGGAGTGTCAACCTAGTCTTATCCTTCACTATATTTATCGTAGCCTTACCTAATAACTCGACATTTATGGCTCATTTTTATTCATTTGCATATTGATTTTGTGTGCGTGTGTTTGTGAGTGTATGGATGCCTGTGTGTGTGTGTGTGTGTGTGTGTTATCCCGGGTGCTTGTTCGCTAATAGAGAGTCACAGATCTGTGTGACAGGTGGCCCTGCTGGCCTCTAGTGTGTGCTCAGTACAAGTGCTCTCCTGGGTGAGAAGCTGTCACATCCACTTACACAAGGGAACCATTCCCCGGTACCCCTTTCTTTAAAACTACCTTCCAACCTTCTTCCAAAAAAACAGACCACTTTTACCGTTTCACCATTTCAAATTCTCAACTCAACCTCCCCCCGTCTCTCAGCAGCACGCAGGCACACAAAGATCAATAGCCCGCAAAGTTCATCGGGGAGTCTGCTACTGCAGAGTATTGAAATTTGCTGAAATATAACTGGCAAAGATGCATGTCTCCATGCTGGTGTCTGGAGGATATTTTGGCTTTCACTTTTGACCATACAGTAAATACACACACACACACACACACACACACACAGAGTAGCCTACAATGCACTATGTGTGCGTCCGTGTTGGAGAAAACAGTGTGAGGACCTTTCTGTGTTATGGTCTATGCTGCGAGAGCTGTCTCAGCAGAGAAAAGCTTTTTTTCCTTCTTCTGTGCTTTATGCTTGGCAGTTGAACCATGTGGGGAAGAAAATGTCATTTTTGTTCTGCATCAACTATATGTCACTACAGGGAAATATTCCTCCTATGCATGCTCTCCAAAACATCCACTGTAGGCTACCAATTATGCAGTTTGAACTCAGGCATAAAGGAGAAAAGAGACATCTAAATGTATGAGTTACTGCCGCAGCCCTAGACTGTGTTACTAGGGGTGTAACGGTTCACAAAACTCACGGTTGGGTTCGGTACGATACAGTGGAGCCACGGTTCGGTACGTTTCGGTACAGTAGAAAACTATAAATGCCAGAGAAATGTACTTGATTTTAAAATATATTTATTCATTACAACTAACATCATAAAGTTATTCTTTGACTTTGAACAATGATGGAACTATACCTGAGTGACTCATCTTCTGGGGTGTCTTCTTAGCAACACATAAGCATAAAAAACTAAAACTGCTCCTTAATGTTATGTGTTATTGTTACTTACATCTTGTATTGTTACTTACATCTTGCAAAAGAGATTTTTAATCTCAATGGGACTACCTGGTTAAATAAAGGTTGTTTTTTTTATTCAAACGTATTCGGTTCGTCATGCGTACCGAACCGTGAGCCTCGTACCGAACGGTTCAATACGAATACGCGTACCGTTACACCCCTATGTGTTACATTATCTTATTCAAATGAAGACATTTCTGGTGAGGTATATCTCGTCTGATTGCTGTATTGAAAGCGTCATGTGAAATGACACTGGGGATTGCTGGTTACATTTTGATTCAAATATATCGATTTTCTGACACACTGCTGTTTGTTTTCATTCATGTAAAAATGTTTTAATTATTGTGAATGTTTACTTACGTCATTCTGCTGTTCTCTGCTACTAGCCAAGAAAATAAGTCATTGTTGTTGTGTTATAGCCTTGTCATATTGATCTTTTCATAAATATTTACTCTCATGTCTGTACGGTACAGTAAAACATAAAGCTACCGCTGCAGCAGCCGGTTAGCTTAGCATAAAGACTAGAAACAGAGGGAAACAGCTAGCCTGTATCTGTCTAAAGCAAACTAAATGTGTCTATCAGCAGCTCTAAAATAATGAACACATTAAAGTAGTTTGTTTAATGCGTGCAAATACTGAAGTGTAAAAATGTGTTATGGCCCTTTAAGTGCCAAACTATTTCTTGCACGTGTCATATGTACCCCAGTTAGCTACCTTAGCTAACAATGCCCCAAACCAACAGCTTGTTAGACCAACACTGAACTGACTTTTTAAAGGTATTTGGAGTTGAATGTACAGTAGGGTATAAAACTAAACCCTTTTAGAATTCACTGTGCTATACTAATACTGTTAGCCCTCTCAAGCCATTAATGTATGCATACAGACAGTGATGGTCTGAATTATCACACGCTGAGATTTTGACACAACCGCAAAGCCGTCATCCTGTTAGTAGAGGGATGAGACTGATATAAATGTAAATAGCTTCAGAGAGCTGGCAGGGAGCTCATACTGTGAGCATCCGCAGTATGAGCAGCACAGTATACATCCACCATTAAGTTAATATTATATAATGCCAATGGGGTTGTCACTCAGAGTGGAAAGCTGTGGGTCTGTGTGGAATCTGTAGGTGGCTGAGGTCTCATGTGTTTCAAAGCACACTGGCACCATCCTGAGGCACCACGCAGGTACTGCATCAGTTTAAGAACGGTCAGCAGGGTCATTCCTCAAGCGTCTTGTAGTGAGAAACGGGGAAAGAATACTCTAAATAAAGAAAGGGAAACGAATCAAAAGTCCTAATTTGTGCTTCACTTTGTATCATATTGTTAACTGAACAAAGTCCACTGTTATTCCATTTACACTGATTACAGTGAGTGAGTATGTGGGCTCTTTAACTGATTCTGCAGCCTTAAAGGTATGTAGTGTACAATACTGTGTAAAGAATAAATATGTGTTTCTCTCTCATAATGAATGACTCTTAAATCCTTCTTCAAATGCATTCCTCTTCACATTCTTGTAAGGTTTCACATCAAAGTTATTGACATATCATCATCCAGGCAAACAGTATTGCAAAATGGATAATAAGCTCAATAGGTGTGTTGCCGGACTTGACTGGAAGTGGGGCTTCTGTATCCTGCATTGGAGCGATAAATCTATACTGTAAACAAAGCACACGCAAACCCTGCATTCTCTATTTACGACACATGAACTGGTATTTGTTGAAAGACAACATGCAGTCAGAATATCTGCCCTTCACACATACTGCAGACCATGTGTACCGTCTGCCAGAATGTGCCACGGGTTATGTTGAAATAAAAAAATAAGGTGAGATGCCACAAATATATCATATTCTAGTTCAATAGGTACTTGTACTGAGACTCCATCCTAATTATTTCAGTGATTTAGTACTGCACCTCATTAAGGTTTGGGTACTTTCTTAAGACAGACAAATGGTCCAAATTGACTGCCTTTAGATTACTTCCTCCCTGACTGAGTAGTACACTCCATGATGAGTGAATGGATCTCTCTGTGCAACAAACAGGTGTCGTGCGGTCAATTCTCTTACTCTTTCTAGTTAATTTGCCTTCGGCGTGTTCTCTTGTTTAATCATTGGTTTGATAGTCTGGAGCTCAAGACATCTGCTGCCCTGTGGGCAGATCATGCAAAAGCCTTCAGTCTGCCTTTCAGGCCGCTAGGCGGCTCTGCATTCCGTCAGCAAGGTGATAGAAGAAATTAGCAAGTGATATATTTCTTTCTGAGGGCCCGGCTCCAACGTGAGTCTATTTTTGGGAAACGAAGAGGAATAAAATGTTTCCAGCACTGATCTGATGAGTGAGTGTCCATCCGAGAGAAGATGGGTGTACCGAGTGCAATGAAAAGGACGTGCTTGGCACTGAGGCTAAAGAAGCAGTGCTCAATGGCTCTTCACAAGAGGCTACTTTATTAGTGGAAGTACAGTAACAAAGGGCTGCATCAATGAATAGCATGCATAGAGAATCAAAATAATCTATTTAATTGGTGGGAGGAGCTACCAGAGAAGTTTAATTTGTAAAAAAAAAAAAAAACTGCTCTACTCCTGTTTTGTTAGGGAGACTCCATGGGAGACATTACAGTAAAATACAAGAAGGGGAAGAACCTTTCAAACCAGTAACAAAATGCAGACAAAGGCCTCTATCACTGAAAGCACATTGTCTAAAGTGCATTGTCTTATTTATTGTCCAACAGTCAGGCTGATTGTAATCTTTCCAATCAGCTCGAATGGCCCTTGTTCTGTGTAACAACATGTCCTTCAGTTCCCCCCTTTCATTGCACCACCCTTAGGATTTTCCCTTCTTGGAAACCCCTCATGCGAGACGAAATCCAAAATGAATTGACAGCATCATTAGGTGGTGCTTTGTAGTGTCTGAGGCTGGTGATTCTGCTATAAAACAAGAAGTTGATGTTTTCTAAATGGGGCTCCCTTTTTCCTCAGTGACGCCCAGCAGGACGGAGCAGAGAGTGTGTGTGACACTAAAGGGTGTTTGGCGTTTCCCCGATCTGCCGGCCTTAGTAATTTGAGCGCTAGCGTGACATTTCAGACAGAGGAATAAAGAGAGCGTTTGGGGCTTTGGCGCAGCGCTAGCTCGCAACACTTCTGGTGTAAATAAGTGATTATAAATCCCTCTTAGCTTTGATGCCCTTGAAGATGTTTGGCTCAATAACAAGCAGGGATGGAAAGAGAAATACGATATCATACTCAAGTAAAAGTAGGTCAGCTTTAATGTACTCTGAGTGAATCATACAGATATCTGAAGCTACTATCAAATAATTAAATAACACCATTTGTAAATAAATTAAATTTCTACAGATGGCACTTCACTGCATGTGCATAACCAGCTTCATCAATGTAGCCTTCTTACAATAACCAGTAACGGAGACAAAATTCAAACAATTAAACAAAAATGACATAAAATAAAACAATATGGGTGCAACAATATCAAGTCACATAAATTAAATTGGATACCGCTTTTTACAGCATTAACAGAATACCACATCACCAACTCAGAGATGTACGAACAGTATAAACCCACAGCGGCTGCAGCCACGAACACATGTTAAAGCAGAAAGAGAGCTGCACAGTTTTTGAACACCACGTACTTGCACGTCTGGATGTCGAGTGAGTCTCGCGCACCACGATGTCCACCTCAATCTGCTCCAGGTTCAACTCCTCCACTCATTCAGTCTCAATGCAGAATACAGGGGAAGAAATGTAGCTAGTGCTAGATCAGACTGAGCCGTGAGAACTGGGTTGAAAGAGGAAAAAAAAGATAAAGATGCAATAAAATGAAATGCATGTAACTACGTACGAATTCACGAATCATGCCCCCATATAGCTATACAGTGGGTAGTATATCGAGCGAACACATTTAACTAGCTATTAATAGCATACAGCATATTGCTTAATTGCATAAACTAACACACACAGGTCGCAGCATAACTTGCAGTTTAACCGTAACGTTGAGTAGTTTGCTCACTTATAAAAGTGTAAAGTTAGCTTAAGTTACACACTACAAACACTCACATAGCACATGTAAATTATGTACTTGAAATATTTCGTCAAAAAATAACTAACATGATACTAATTCACTTATTAGGCAATTATTCAAGTGATATTACAAGCTAGCTAGCTAAATACGCTATGGCTCGGCTAACTTTATGTAACATTAACGTGAGTACTTTTACCAGATATAAATTAACTTAAACTCAAACATACCTTGTAGTTCAGTTCATAGGTATGACTACTTAATTCGCCATTGTTCTTGTCCTCTTTCTTCCTGGTTGTAGTGTATGTATACAGTCTGTGGTGTTTACACCTAACGTTAGTATTTAAACTTCGCTGGAGAGCACCATGCTGGTCCAGCACCTGCGCCTCATCTGCGAGGTGTTCATTAAATAAGAGCGCGGAACACTAGATGGGCAGTCGTTAGTTCCGCCTCTTGGAATGAGTTATTTTAGATAGTAAAAAAACAGCGAGGGAGAAATTTAGCAACTAAACTGACATTGTGAATATGAGGCAGTTACATTGTCCACTCAAGCTTTCTGTCCCACTGTGCTCCTCGAAGCTTTCACTCATTTTAGGCTGAAAGAGGCTCTGCAGTCCCATCAGGGATTATGATCACAAACAACAGAAAGGCCTCATCAGAGAAATAATAGGGTTTTTTTGTTTAAATCACTCTGGGGGGAAAAGGTAATGAAATAAAATAAAACTTTTGTTTTTAATTCTAAATAATATATATATATATATATATCTATATATATATATATATATATATATATATATATATATATTTAAGTTCAAGTACACAAAAACGACTTTGTCAAACTTTTCATTCCTGTTGCAACTTGCACTTTAATAAGGGCAACATTTTGTAGAGCAAATCATTCATTAGCTGTGTGCATGAATATTATATAGTACAAATATTGCTTGTATCTAGTCAGTTGACATGAAAGATGTTGATGTTTGGGCTGATTTATTGTGTGAAATGCTTCTGAAGGATAATTACCTTGATTATACCGAACATTATTCACTGGGATTTGATTATAATTGGCTGACCTCAGCCTAAACAAGAGCATCTTGACATCTGGATCAATATCGATGGTGGTACAAGAGCTATAACTCATTATAATAACATATTGAGCATATTGGTCAATACAGGAGTTGTCAGTGGACATCTCGGTGGATTTCTCTCTCTCTCACTCTAATTCTACAATAAGTGTAGCACCGATGATTTTTTTTCCTCATCAGTGATGAATAGCAGTGTTTCCAACTGATGGTTTTGCGATTGAGACATCTCGATATCTTCAGCCGTATTAGTGTTAACTCTCTCAACTGGCAGTACTGACAGCAGATTGTGAACTCCAACTGAACACAGAGGACTAACACCTTGTGGAAGAGTTGGTTTATAATCAGAAATTCGGTTTGAATGCTTTTCTTTCCCCTCTAATGCTGACGCTAGCAGACTTCCCATTTCCTTCGCTTTGAGAGTTGAGGCTGATGGTTTGCAGCATCTGCAGTAGGCTCCTGTGGGTCTCAACCTGACAGCTTGTCTCCACGAAGGCTTGGTAATGAGAAAGACTGTGTTCATTCTGTCTATGTGTCAGAATGGCACACAAGTGCTTTTGGAGCCTGTGTACTCTGTGGTTTTCCTGAAGCATTGCTTGACAAGCAACCAAACACCAGAAACAACATTCTGCCATTTATCTACAACATCTATTTGTCTATGTTTGAAGTTATGATAGCTAGCCTTTTCGGTGCTTCTGGTTGATGCTTATGTGTTGCAGTTTCATCGACGTGTGACAAACGCGTAGTACAAATGTCACGCAACAACTCCTTTGGGTGCAGTGCTGCAGTTCTAGGTTAAAGGTAATGGAGCAATGAGAGTGATGTTGAATGTAGAAGTTTCACATAAGGAGAACCAAGACAATTTAAAGGCCACTTTTGTTCATTTACACTTCCACCAAGTGTTTGTTTTTTGGACACTTGGGGGCAGTAGAACAAGCTGTTCACACAATATTGACTTACAGTATTATCACGTTATAAAGCTGCTATTGGGAGCATCTTAGTAAACAGCTGACCCTTTCACTGCTCAATGCAATGTTAACTGCATTAGGTCTTGTCAAGTAGACTTTTAAAAATCACCTGCATTCTGTCATCTGTAGAGATGTCATAAGGAAAATCATTCTTTCACTAAACTCTGAAACAACAGGGTGTCAATATAGCAGGGGAAGTGTTAGCGTCCTCATATGATTTACTGTATTTAAGTGGTGTAATTATGACACCTACTAATTGTGCACCTGATGATGAATATCAATTAGAGTCCGTCAGTGAGACGCAGGGGGAATAAAAATCCAACCTTATCTAAGGCAGTGAGCAGGCGTAGACTACATTTATGTATTTTTCATATTTGTTACTTGACATCAGCCCCCATCTCACCATTACGGTACATCATTTGAAACCTGACGTCCACAACCAAACAAAAAGAAGTTCCCTTTTCATTTTCTCTGTGCTTCAAGATGGATTTCAAAATGTGCCCGGCCTTGAGGCCGTGTAGCGGTGTTCACTCAGCGGCCGCTCTGTGTCCTAAGTTGGCCTAACGGGCAGAAAGCCTTTCAATTAGTCGGCACTCTCTCTAAGACAACGGTGCTGTTGCTCACTATCTTTTTTCTTCTCACACAAGGACAAAAGGATAAACATACATGCGCACAAAGGAACAGAACACAGATTCCACCGGCTGAAAACAGCAACAACACAATGGAGGCAAAACTCTCCAATATTTCACAAAAATACAAAGATTAGAAAAAAACAACTTGGAAATCAATCCAAAAGTACAGAGCAGGACTTTGTGTTTTCATCATTCCCGTATTAATCTCACAACCCCTGACTCTGAAGGGCCTTGATCTGCTGGTGGGACCACTGGACTATACCGGCTTGTATAGTGTTGTTAGCAGAGACTTTTCCTTTGATGGAGTATGTTTTACATTGTGTAAAGGATCTGAATGCTTCTCCCACCACTGCTCTTCAGAGAGCATGCTGTAGAAATTTCAGAAAGCCAGTTCCGGCCCGTCACAGGCTGCCGCTCCAAATATTTGTTGCTGAGGAAAAAAAACACGGCCTTACAGTCACCAGTTGTGACAGGTACTCATTTAGAAATAAACATAAATCAAAGAAAGTGTCAAACTGGAACGTTAGACGCTCAAATTCCTCGGTGTGATGTAACAAGAGGCCGGAGGTTCTATGAGACTGTCCTATGAAAGCCCTGGAAACTACAGTATTTACTCACACTGGCCCTCCCACAACACGGAACAATTTGTTCCCCTCTAAAGAACAAAAAAAAAAAAAAAGGGAAAGATGTCGACAAAGTCACTCAACGGTGCTTAGTTGCTGTGACAGCAAGATATTTATGATCTTTGCTCACTGGTCGGTAGATCACAAACTGATCTTGAGTGAAGCGGGACAGGCTTGGGGAGATTGCTTCTTTTCCAGGAAGAGCAGAGGCCCAAATGACGCTCTCAGTTCACAAGGGGACTAAAATGAAGACACGGCATTCTGAGATAGAGAGGTCATCCTTCAGTTTAAAATCTCTCTGAGATGCAAGTCTGTCGGACAGGGTATTAAAAACTTACAACGCAACTAGTGTTTGTTGGAAAATATGCAACACAGGGGTGAAACTCTGTGTGTGTGTGTGTGTGTGTGTGTGTGTGTGTGTGTGTGTGTGTGTGTGTGTGTGTGTGTGTGTGTGTGTGTATGTGTGTGTGTGTGTGCGTGTGTGTGTATTAGCGAGAGTCCAGTTGATTGTTTCCCATTTTCCAGCTGGGTGATCACACTGAAATGTTGCTGTGTTCTGAGTGCTGATAGTTTCTGTATATCTGGAGCCCTCCATTTGTTGTCTGACTGTTCACATACTTTTTACTCTTGCAGCTCTATAACCGTATTAGCAATGGAAACTGAATCTCTTTGAAGCCATAATGAATGAGTGAGACTGACACTGAGGCGGAAAGAGAGAGAGAGAGAGAGAGAGAGAGAGAGAGAGAGAGAGAGAGAGAGAGAGAGAGAGAGAGAGAGAGAGAGAGAGATGATGGGTCTTAAAACCTCAGCAGGTGATGACTTATGATGAAGATGATGCGATTTTTCTATAAAGGTCCCTGGTGACATGAGGTATTTATCCGGGCCAGGTGATCTATTAGGTGCTTATCATGACTGAGAAACCTTTTCAAAAAAATAAAATTTTTTAATTTCCGTGAAAATAGCTTCTGGTTCCCTTTATGTTGCAAATGCTATATTCCACCAGGGACCTTTTCTGTAAATTTGTATCAAGCTAAAACATTTTTCTGTCCTTCATATCAGGGACAAAAATGGAGACTGCAAGACTACAACCATGCTGGACAGACGACAATAGTTATCTGTTTCACAGTATGGATGGGATTGCAGGCTGAGCCCCCTTGGCCATCAATGGGTGCGACTGTGCATATACAGTTTGCATGTTAATGGCCTGTAAATTAGGTTGAGCCTTTTCCGAAGCCATCAAAGGGCACAATGGTCTCACTGTCTCTCATCTGCTAGGAATTAAGTGGCAGTAACTGTTAGGACCAGGATGCTCCACTAGGGGGGACTCCCTCGCACTGTGGTGAGGGCGAGGAAGGGAAAGTTGCAGGAGCTGCCACGACCACCGCACACTGCCAGATCAATCATAGTCATAGTGGATTTGTATTAATGTGATAATCACACTGTGGAGGTTGTTGTGTCGCTGACCCTTGAAGCAACTGTCCCACTTTTTTAAGTATATATTTAGACATGTTCAACAATTAACTTTTTTCCTTTTACGAAAAAAACATGATTTGAATAAGAAAATATGGATTCATTTTTTTTTTAATCTCTAGTTTTGAACCACAGCAATGACGCCTTTTGCTCAAGTTACCCGAGTATAAAATCTAAGTATACTCTCTGGATGATTGAATGGGAGTAATGAAGCTTGCATGGAATGTGCCCTCTCCCCACAGCAGAAAACATTGGGATCTTGTCAAGTTGTTTTTGTCCAACAGCACTATAATCTCAAGGTCTTCTGAGTGCTTCTGAGAGACGGGGAGAAACACAGAGAGGAAAGAGAGAGAGTGAAAGAAAGAGAAAGTGTGCGTGTGTGTTTATCAGACCAAAGGATTTGCTCCGACTGCCAGCAACTGGAACTAATTGCATTTTGGTTCGGCCGACTCACAGGGAAAACTTTTACTGATACATGTGAGAACGGAGTATAATGCAGTTAATGTTTGGCATTTGTGCTCTGTGTCATCTCGCCCTGCAGCGCAGACTTGAGGCTGCACACGGGGAGATTGGGAACGGCTATATCAGGGCCTTAGGTGGGGCTGATTAAATACCACAGCAGCCACACAGTGCAGTGATGCCTGCAGTGTGAAGTTGTACAAGCTGAGAAAAAGAGTGCGCAGAGCACTGACAGATTACTCTATTTTTAAGATTACACTGAATGTATGTGGCAGTGAGAGGTGAGTCAATCACACTCTGTGTCACACTCACACCAAAGGTCGCAATTGAATTGCACCTTTTCAGAAAATCCACTGGAGATTTATTTTGGGCTGCAATAACTATAATAAATGACTACAAGATCCTAGTTGGACTCATGGAGTAATGATTTGCTGCCTCTCCCTGATTATATGTATTGATTTATTATCGACATTTATTCTGTTGCTGTTTATCAACTTCCTTTACTGATGCTTATTGTAATGACAGATAACTGAAGTCATAATTTGAAATGTCCATATTGTTGTGTTTTGATTGGCACTACATTTCACATTTTATACTCACTTATGAGTCATTTTTCTGTGTAGTTGTTTGGCGGAGTGATACCATAATGGAGAGTAGATGTAGAGTGAATTTGCTGTCAGAATACTGTTGTCCAACTTTTGTGTCTTTTATCAAACTGAACCACGTGGTACTAAAGAAGCTATCCCAATACTTTTACTTTTACACACAACCTGAAATGTATTATCCTGGGCCAAGTGATTAACGGTTAAATGGAACCCTGCGTTACGATACCTTTAAACAGGAAATCCCTCTGTTCTGCTGCCAGCATTCTGCTTGATCATTGAGATTCTTGAAAACTTGACACTGTGGGTTATAAATCCACATGCATATACATTGCATGTGCATGTATCATGATCTCATTCAGCCCAGTTGTTTCTCAAAGGGCCGCAACAAACCCTGTTTCACATTCATTAAAGAGTGACTGCACACATAAACTAAGCTACATAAGCTATAAACTAAATTATATGACTTTACTGTGATGAAACACATCAAAGCTAGTGTTAGTATTGATATAGCTTTTAAAATATAGATATATATATATTTTGTTGCATTTTACTAGAGCAGCTGGAGAATGATAGGAAAGTCTGAGTGAGAGGGGATGACAAGCAGCAACAGGGTGTGTAGATCTTACGGCTGGCTAGTTAGTCAGCTAACGTTAGCTTGCTAACTCCACCACGTCTTCATGCTAACGTTACACTGGTTGGAGAAAATAAGCGAATCAGCAGGCTAGAGGTCAGCGACAGTGCTGGGTCCACTGTCGCTGCTTCTAGGAGAACACAGAGGAGAGCAGACGGCCGCTCTGAAGACGCCAGTTACTCCGGCTGAATATGAGTTGCTTCAGACCTGAGGGTGATGTTTCACTTTAAATCTGTTGTGACTGTAACGTAGTGGCAGAGTAACTGACGCTTTCTACAAGTTTATCATCATTCTTATTCAGGACAAACAGCTGAAGTGTTCTTTCGGCAATCAACTGCTTCTTAATAGACTAAACATTTGCTGAAGATCGAGTGTCAGTGAAAGTTCACACAAGGACACAGGCCTTAAACACTACAGAGGACATGAGCCTATGTTAAATGTATAACATTACTTAATCATTTAAACACATACGAATTCGTCATTTCGATTTTTCCCAACAATGTAAAAAACAACAACAACTGCTCTACATGAAGATATGTACAGTTCATGTGTGTTTGCAGTTGGATCAATTTTACATAATCCAGTGGGAGGTAAGAGAAGACACAGCAACTCTCCCCTGGCGAGAACAGTTTATCACTAGAAGTATGCCTTGGAGGAAAACTCATTGAAACTCATTGTGGTTGCTGAATGCATGCACATGCTAGCTGTGCCATCCTTATGCACGGCCACATGCTCATCAGTTCTTACAGTTAGCAGCATGTTCTTTTCTCCCCGTGTCAGAGGTTAAATGAGCTTTCACGGGCAGATTGTTCCCATTTGGTTAATTTACTTCAATAAGAATCAAACCTTTAATGTTTCTCGTCTTTCAAGACAAGGTCACTGATTTGGCTCCCTGTCAAGCCTATAGATTATATAACAATGTTGGGATTCTCTCCACTGTGGCATGTAGGAAACTTGGCACGGTGCAGCACGAACAAAGGCGGTAGCCTGTGTCTAACGAAGCGTGCCGGTAATTCTCAGCAAGGAAAACACGTTTGTTACCAGAGACAATCTGCTTATGCTGCCTTTGGTAAATTCCCAGAGTTACAACCTGAGTTGATTATTAAAGTCTATGGATTATTTGACCATTTGTTATGTTTAATTTTCATGTATTTACATGGTTTCATTCTATTATAGCTACAGTTTCTGTCTGCATTTGTGTCAATGAGTGAAAAGAACAAATGCACTGATGTATTCGGACAGTAGCAAGTAGATGTTTTTCTCCTCTTTACCACAGTTTACTTAATTATTAAGCCCAATTCAACATCGGGGAGCAGTGACACATTAACAAATCACGCAACATTAAGAATTCTGTTTGAACAAATTACTACACTTAAAACGGAGCAACCTGATCCGGAGGACAGTGCTCTAATCAAACAGAACTCACACTGTATCAACAAACATTAATTGACTCAACCGAAATTTAAACGCATGCATTGCGGAGGAATTAAGGCAAGCTTTTTAATTAGTAAAGAAGGGACCCCTCTGATGTGTGTGACGCCTGGAGGAGCTATAGAAGCAGAATGAAGGAAAAGAACCCCGCACGGTACTCAGAAAGTGTTTTATAACGATTTATGTAGCTCATTAATATTGATGTTTGTATAGTGTGCGTATTTAAATTTCAGTGTAAAATGAGCAAGCCCAGTGGCCATATTTACCATTGTAAATAAAACTGTATCACATGCATAATTGTCAAATTATGCATGTGGTGCAGGTTGGGTCCAATTGTATGGTGAATACTGTGGTGGAAAAAAAATCTCTTTAACGTCTCTGTGTTAAGAATGAAGATCGAGTGAACAGACTGAGATCGAGGCGTTTAGCTCAATTCAAGCAATAACATTTATTTGTGACAGAAGTATTATGTCCAGCAGTTAAACGTGCACGGACCCTAGCAAAAGCAAAGAGTGCAAAAGTGAAACCTAAAAGCGCTTATACAGAGTAAGCAGGCGTGTCCATCTGGTTCCCCTTGTGGAGCCATTGGTCAAAATCAAAGCAGAGGCGGATTTGTTTTTAGCATTCAAATGGCCTGATGGAGCACTGGGCAACTTCACCCACAATGGCTCACGTCCGGAACCCGCCTTCTCTGGAACGGCAGTGTGTGTGAAATGTTGATGTACAGCATATTGTTAACACTTAAGGTGCTGAGAAAAAAGGAAAAGGGTGCAGTTCTAAACTATTTCGAAGTCTCTGTGTGAATAGATAAAAAGAGCTCTTCTCCTACTCATTTCGATGGCAGTTTCTGCCCTAATCTGGTGGTTTAAGCAAGCGTTACTTTCAGGGCCACTGTATCTGTTTCTATCGTACGAACGGGTGACGGAATGCCCCATTCGGCATTTTTGACCTACTTACAGTGACCTCACAACTCCGCAATATAAGCTTTACAAGTATAGCGCATATTATTTAACAGTGAATGAATATATTTTATTTACATCTGTGAGAAATAATCACGATGGAACTTCTTAAAGTACTAAAAATGTATTTAATGAACAGACACTTCAATAATAATTCAGCTGAATGGATAGAGCAGCTGCCTTATCAAGGTTGTTGACTTTTCGTTCTGTGTTCCTTAACTGAAAGTCTAAACTTGGAAGCGATGACATTGCCGAGGAGAATTTTTGACCCTGAACTGTGCCAAACCTTAAAGGTAGGGATGGTAATCTTGAGAAATCAGAAAGAGTTTGCTGGATTTTAGATCCAACCCAAAAAACCCAGCCCAATTTTGCCAGCACTGTTCTAATGAAAGCAGCTAGCAGCACTTCAAAAGTCGCCATATCCAGCGAGAAAGTCGCCAAGTCGGCAACACTGAAATCCTGTTCCTGCAGGCCTTTTTCTATTTTGGAAAAAGGAGTTCCTCCTTCCATGAAAACGTTGCCCCTCTGTGCTCCTGTTGTTGACTGGAAGTGCAAGAGGATACCAGTTGGCATTGGTGAAGAATGACGACAATATATCTTCCTCCTCTTCCAGAAGCAGCATGTCTCTACATCCATGTGGAGACTGCACAATCTCCTCTTTAAATGACCAAAATATTTCACTCCTATGTCACAGGGTGGATGGTGTTACCCTGATGCACAGTTGTTTGCAGAATGCAGCATTCATGATATCTGCACAACACCTCTACGTCTCGAAATTCTAGAAGTTAACGTCTGCCACCTTCGTTCCCGTCCCAAGCAGAGCAGGTGAAGTTATCCAGAGCAAAGGTTAAGTATCGGCAGCACAACAAGTGAGTCCTCCATTTATTTAAAAAAAATGTAATCGGGATTTAACACATTATTGCATGCGTGTGTGTGTGTGTGCAAATATCTTTGCAAACGTAGGTATTCTTTTTACGTCATCAGTAATACAGATAGGAGAGATGGAGAAGAAAGATAGAGTGAGAAAGAAAATAAGTCTTTGTACAATCTATTTTATTATTTTATATTTTAAGAAAAGTGTGTCTACTTATGGAAAACCCCATTTATATTACCTTTTAAGTTAAGATGAAAAGTATATTTGTGGGTAATTGTTCAGTCCAGTGGGCCTCACATGATCTCAAAATCTAAAATCACCTTCACCTTCCTCTTGACCTTCCTGTTGCTTGATGGTCAGCATACCTATTGTGTTTGCCTGAAGGAGCATGAAGGATTTCTAAGATAAATATTAGCACATGAAACATATTAACACACGCAAACTCAAGGGAATGCCCTTTCAGAGCAAGGTCATTGAAGGCAGCGTTCAGTTGTAAGCCTGGGTCCCTGACTGTTACCTTTGTATATGTATTATCTCAGCCCCACTACCATCTAGTTTATAAATGAGACCAATGGAAATCATTACATTCAGATTTTACCTGTGCCGTGTGTTTCACTAGATTACTTTATAGTTGAAAAGGTCCAGTCACTACAGAAAGTAATCGGTAACAAGAGTTCTAGAAGGCTAAATCCATCTCTCCATCACAAGCACATTTTGAGGACGATGGAGTGCTTTTGCTTAAAGTAGTGCCTGCTACTATAACCAGGTTTGATATGATTGCAGTATTTCAACAGGAGGAGATTAGACACCTGTAGCTCCTGCCATCATTTAGAGTTACACACAATCTACTGAATGACATGACAAGATATTCCACAATTATAGTTGCAAAGATTATTAAAATGACAAATTGTAACCAGTTTGGTTTTAGCTTGGGGTTTGCATGAGGCATTTTCTTCCTATTGCTTGCTAATTTGGATGAGTAAAAGAATTATGGAAAAACATTTTGTCTATTGCATTTGCAGAAGATTCTGCTAACAGGGGCCCTAGGAAGATGTCTAACAACATAAGACATAAAGATATTATGTAATGTTCTGTACGCTTGATGGATGCCACTGTTTATCAGTCATAACACGCATATGGTAACCGAGTGTATCATGATGTTTATCAGAACAAGCAACCAAAGCAATAAACACTCAGCGTATCCACTAAATGCTCCATTTGTTCTGTTGTTTTTTAAATATTTCGCGTGTTGTTTATTCTGACATGCAACTGCTTAAACTTTGCATGAATCTACTGTCAGACCATCTGATACAAACACACTGAATCTACCATTTTTCAAGCAGCATGTCAAGGTTCACATGCTGCGCTTTTCACCATAATCCAAAGAGCAGGAAGAAATGTTGACAATGAGGATTCTGCAGTTATCTTTCAAAATAATATGTGAAAACTTTATGAGCCACCATAATTATATTTGGTGGGAAATTGGCCTTTGCTGTTTTATTGTATCTAAAAAAGCATGTGTACCTTTTGAAAATGGAAACTGCCGCAGTGGTGCATTCAATTCTGAACATTCACTGAGTTTAATATGCAATCCAATTAGAAATGAAGTGTACCGGTAATAAAAATTAAACATTCATATCTTTAGATTGGGCCACTTTGAGTCAGTTGTCCAATCTGCTTCATTGTATTACTGGTATTAAGAGGCAATGCACAACTATTCTGGAGGTTTGGATACAAGTTTTAAGAGTGATTTTTTTGTTTTTAGAGTAAAAGTCGTGATCTAGTTAGTGATGTGAGGTGTTAAAGAAGAAGGAAAAAAAATGTGCTTCCACCCAAAATAGTTTCAGTCTGGCAGCTATCACACTTTTGACTTCTTTTTTTCTGAAGGAGCTGCAGATATTTTCCCCCCTCAGACACAAGAAGGAGATAAGTGTGTGGGAAGCATGGCCTCAAATGCTCACTGCCGATCACTGAAAATATGGGGTGTGTCTTATATTATAAGTCATACAGCCTTTCACATGTCTGTAGAAGCTCAATATGAGAGGGGGACCCAAAATAGGAAGCTACAGTACTGTTACTGTTACAGCTACAGTACTGTTATAGGCTATAACAGTACCAGTACTGTTATAGCTACAGTTAAAGTAATGTTATAGCTACAGTTAAAGTACTGTTATAGATACAGTTAAAGTAATGTTATAGCTACAGTTAAAGTACTGTTACAGCTACAGTTAAAGTACTGTTAGCTAGAGTACTGTTACAACTACAGTTAAGTACTATTACAGCTACAGTTAAAGTACTGTTATAGATACAGTTAAAGTACTGTTACAGCTACAGTTAAAGTACTGTTATAGCTACAGTTAAAGTACTGTTATAGATACAGTTAAAGTAATGTTATAGCTACAGTTAAAGTACTGTTACAGCTACAGTTAAAGTACTGTTAGCTAGAGTACTGTTACAGCTACAGTTAAAGTACTGTTACAGCTACAGTTAAAGTACTGTTATAGCTACAGTTAAAGTACTGTTACAGATACAGTTAAAGTACTGTTAGCTAGAGTACTGTTACAGCTACAGTTAAAGTACTGTTAGCTAGAGCAGTGATTTTCAACCGGTGTGCCAACCGGTGATCTCTCGCGGCACACTAGTGTGCCGCGAGAGATCGTCAGGTGTGCCGTGGGAAATTTTCTAATATCACCTAATTAACCATTGTCGGGTGTCTGTGCTGTAATAAAGTGTCGCAGATAATGTAATACTCTTCTATGGCAGTGGGTGGCAGCAGAGGGATTTAAATACCTGTAAAGACAATAGAGTTAGTGCTGCGCGACACGTGACAGTGACAGTTTGGGATCAAAGCAAGACGAGCAAGTGACAGTGATGAAAAACAAAAACAAAAAAAGGTGACAGTGATGGAGAAGTCTTTGAGAAGGGAAAATGCAAATGCCGAACAGGGCCCTGGACAAAATTCTGACCCAGATGAAGGCCCAAGTATGAGTGGTCGACAAAAGAAAAAAGACAAGACGGTGAGCTCGAGGCAATACAGCGAAAGCTATCTTTCATTTGGATTTACGTTCACCGGGGATGCAACGGCACCGAGTCCGCTGTGCTTGGTGTGTGGTGAGAAGCTATCCAATAGCGCCATGGTGCCAAGCAAGCTTAAACGCCATCTCCAAACGAAACACCCTTCCGTTCAAAACAAGTCGATGGACTATTTTGTACGCTTACGTACAAACAATGAGAAACAGGCAACTGTTTTGAGAAAAACCACAAAGGTAAACGAGAGAGCCCTCAAAGCTAGCTACCTTGTTGCTGAACTCGTAGCTAAAACAAAATAGTCCCACACCGTGGCAGAAACATTAATACTGCCAGCTTGTAAAGCCATTGTGAATGAGATGCTCGGCCCTGACGCGGCCAAAGAGATCGCTAAAGTGCCTCTCTCAGATAACACAATTGCCAGACGTATTGATGACATGTCTGCGGACATATAGAAACTGTTGTTTTGGAAAAGATGCGGATCAGTAAGAAATTTGCCTTGCAACTTGATGAGTCGACGGATATTAGTGGACATTGTCAGCTCTTGGCCAACGTGCGTTTTGTGGATGGAGAAGCCATTAGAGAAAACTTCCTATTTTGCAAGGCACTGCCAGAAAAATCAACAGGAGATGAAATATTTCGGGTCACGTCGGAATATCTTGACAAAAGCGGGCTTACGTGGGAAAACTGCACAGGTGTCTGCACTGATGGAGCCACAGCCATGGTCGGGCGCATCAAAGGCTTCGTAAGTAGGGTCAAAGAAAGAAACCCAGCTGTTACTGTTACGCACTGTTTTTTGCACCGTGAGGCCCTCGTTGCAAAGACCTTACCAGCAGATCTAGGTCCTGTGTTGGATGATGTTGTGCGCTTAGTGAACTTTGTGAAGACGCGACCTTTGAAATCTCGCTTATTTGCGTCTCTGTGTGAGGAAATGGGAGCGGAACATAAAGTGTTATTGCTCCACACGGAGGTCCGGTGGCTGTCGCGCGGCAAAGTGCTGGCCCGTGTGTATGAGCTCCGAGAGGAACTTAAAGTGTTTCTGACAGACGAGAGGCCCGATTTCTCAAAGCTGCTTGCAAGTGATCAGTGGTGTGCAAAGCTGGCATACCTGGCTGATATATTTCATCATCTGAATGAACTGAACACACGGATGCAAGGCCGAAATGAAAACCTGCTTACAAGCACTGACAAAATGAATGGATTCCGTTTAAAGGTGCAGCTCTGGCAACAACATGTGCAGCGTGGCAACCTTGAGATGTTCCCACTCACCGAGAAACTGCAGGATGGCAACACTGCTGCAATGTGCGAGGTGATTGGCAAACATTTGAAAACTCTGGAGGAGAAGTTGTCATTTTATTTCTCTTCAGCCTTCACAGAATGCCTTGACTGGGTTAGGGACCCATACAGCTCAGCATCCGTTGCTGGAAAGGACATGACTTTAAAGGAGCAAGAGGAACTCATTGAACTGAAACAAGATCGTGGTTTAAAGCTAAACTTTGCTGATCTTCCTTTGGACAGTTTTTGGTTAGCTGTTGCCAAGGAGTTCCCCATTCTGGCCAACAAAGCTATTTTGACATTGCTCCCGTTTTCAACCACATATCTGTGTGAGCTGAGCTTCTCAAGCTTGACAGCGATTAAAACTAAAAACAGAGAGAGACTGAGAGCTGTTGAGGAAGAGCTTCGTGTGTGTCTTTCTACCATTCCTGCCAGGATATCCATGTTGTGTTCATCGAAACAGGCCCAGGTTTCACACTAAGTGAGTACAAATACATTTAGAAACTATATTATTAACTATATGTATTATATGTACTGTGTTAGTGTATTTTTGTGTCATTTTGGTTGGTGGTGTGCCCCAGGATTTTGTAAATGTAAAAAGTGTGCCGCGGCTCAAAAAAGGTTGAAAATCACTGAGCTAGAGTACTGTTACAGCTACAGTTACAGTACTGTTAGCTAGAGTACTGTTACAGCTACAGTTAAAGTACTGTTACAGCTACAGTTAAAGTACTGTTACAGCTACAGCTACAGTACTGTTATAGCTACAGTTAAAGTACTGCTATAGCTACAGTTAAAGTACTGTTATAGATACAGTTAAATTACTGTTACAGCTACAGTTAAAGTACTGCTACAGCTACAGTTAAAGTACTGTTATAGCTACAGCTACACTACTGTTATAGCTACAGTTAAAGTACTGTTACAGCTACAGGCACAGTTACAGGCATTTGAACTGAAAAAGGTCATGTGATGTAGTTTTACTTCACCTTGAATGATAGTAGTATAGTTATGAAGTTGTTCTGATTTTTTTTGGGTGCAATTTCTGTATTCTAAAGGTCTCTTAACATTCTTAATTTATGGTGTTTTCATTCAATGTAATTATTTACTTATGTGAGGGGGCGGGTGTCTTTTCTTACAGTGATGTCAGAATTGTACCCATTAGGACGTTATTTGATCACCAATCACCATAACTTATTAAGTCTCTGTTTATACTAAATAGGCCATGTTTCTTCCTGGAGGCTTATCATGCAACAAATGATGAAGAAAATACAATGTGTGCGCGTGTGCTTGCTATGTGCAAACACTTAACCACTTGATCCAGATAAAATAGAAATGTGGAATTTCATTTGGCTATATTTCTCAACACAGGCCTAATGTTACGGTTTATGGTTTCCAGGACTGATACACAGCCTCCAAACCTAAATGGTAAGCCAGGACTTTGTTGACATCACTAGTCTGATCCTACCTCTTACACAATATCAAGACTTTGGGCTTTTTTTTTTAACTATGAGGTGGCTTTAGTCAAAAGGAGAAATAAATGCAATTATTTCAATAATCTGCTTTTTATATATATGTGTGTGTGTGTGTGTGTGTGTGTGTGTGTGTGTGTGTGTGTGTGTGTGTGTGTGTGTGTGTGTGTGTGTGTGTGTGTGTGTGTGTGTGTGTGTGTGTGTGTGTGTGTGTGTGTGCGTGTAAGAGAGAGTTATGCACTGTAGTATTTTCTTTTTACCAGTGGAGGAAGAAGATCCGTTACTTAAGTAAAAGAAGCAATACCACAAATTAAAAACACTCCATTGAAAATAGAAGTACCACATTCATACAAGACAAAAGTATTAGCGACAATAGTACTTCAAGTTTTATAAGTAAAAGGTCTTGTCATTTAGCATGGTCCCTTAAAGAGGTTTATGTTGTAATATATAATATATTACAATATATTACATCATATATTAATTTATAATATATTAGTGCATACTTTGTCATTACATGTAAGCAGCATTTTAATGTTGCAGCTGATTGAACTCTCCACTGCAATAACAATGCATAATTTATAAGATGATGATATGTTTTGCATGAAAACATCTTACTTGTAAAATAATAGCTGTCAAATAAATATAATCAGTAAAAAGTTTAAAGCACAATATTTGCCTCTGAGTTGGATAAAATGGAAACACTGAAATAAAATATGAGTACATTAACATTTTACTTAATTGATTTATTGTATTTTCCACCACTGACTTTTAACAAATGGTATGCTGCATCTCCTATGATATTACAAAAATATTTCTATAATAAAAAAGTTAATTGTCATTGTAAAATTACTTTAGGGGGACCATAGTTTATTTTTAAATTGTCAATATGTTTTTAATTTGACAAAATGATAATTTAACGTGTAGTTCGGCAGTAGTTTTGTAAATATTGCGCTCACCCCAGCTGGGTTTTTAAAGCTCTGATAGGACTACGGTGCTGAGGCTGACTGAGTCACGGCGCGGTCGCTCTATCTGCAACAGTGCAACTGTTTGCAGAGCAAGCAAATCTCACGACTCCTCCCCCTGTGCAGGGTGTTTAATTCCCGTGAGGTGATGCCCTGGCTAGTAACTTAATAAAGCTGCTGGATGCAATCCCAGGGCACAATGTGTGGCTCATGTTCGTCTGACAGACCTGCTCTCTGCTCTGCTTCTGCTCTCACACTGCCTGCTGCTTTCCCGTAAGTACCTCTGGGTCACACAGCCATTTCAACTTTTAGACGTGATCAAGGGAGCGATGCCTCTGCTGGTTGAATAACTCGCCAGGACTTATGAATGAAAACACATCACACACAACGGGGACTGTGAGAGGGAGTACAGGTTATTACATTTGGTAAGTTTGAACTTTTTGACTGAGTGGAAGACATGACTAAAGTTATCAATGTTGCCTTGGATGTTTGCTGACACTTCGTTTCAACTTTCAACATTTTTCTGAATGTAACAGATTCTAATGATTGATCTCTATGGCATTAATAGTCAAAGTTCAATGGGTGACAGCAATTAAGCGTCGTATGCTTTGACAGTAAGCGAGATAATTTGCCCCAGTACACAATGTTTAAAGAATGCTCTGTATGGCATTTTGTGATGGAAAGTCACTGGCTTAAATCCCAAGTGGAGTTATAAATGTTGTGCCCGGAGGCAGCCGTGCTGATAGGGTTCCGTACATTTCCAGCCACATGCACACACCAGGAATACATAAGTAGGCTAATCATTTTGCTCATTATTCTTTTTGCCAGGAGGTTCCTTTCGCGGTGTAACTGTCAGAGCATAATGGTGGCATTTAAAGGGGTCTGGACCAAGGGCTTCTGGAGGGCTGTGTCTGGAGAATACCTGGCCACTCTCATCTTTGTCCTTCTCGGTCTGGGCTCCACCATCAACTGGGCTGCGGGGGAGGAGAAGCCTCCCCCAGCTGACCTCGTCCTTATCTCCCTGTGCTTCGGGCTGAGCATTGCCACCATGGTGCAGTGTTTCGGGCACATCAGTGGCGGACACATTAACCCGGCGGTCACTGTGGCTATGGTTGTAACTAGAAAGCTGAGCCTGGCCAAAGCAGTGTTCTATGTGGTGGCTCAGTGCCTGGGAGCTATTACAGGAGCCGGGATCCTCTACCTCGTCACACCTGCTGCTGCCAGAGGGTCCTTCGGTGTGACCACGGTAAGAATCTGACCATAGTCAGTGTTCCCTGTGTGTGTATGATAAGCCTTCTTGATGTTAGAGTTAATTAGGAAATTCTTCTGTTTCGAAGGTGAACTCCAAGATCTCAGTGGGACACGGCCTTCTTGTGGAGCTCCTTATCACCTTCGAACTGGTCTTCACCATTTTTGCCACGTGTGATCCCAAACGCACAGACCTCGGTGGCTCTGCTAGCCTCTCAATTGGCTTTGCTGTAGCTATTGGTCACTTATTTGCAGTAAGTACCTTCCAGTGAGTTAGATTATAGATATGAATACGACAGTTAGGGTAAGAAGGCTGAGCTAATATCTACAGCAGCGATTCTCAAGTAATTGTCACGCTTGACTCCAGCAAGATGGCGGCCTACTGGATCATATAGAAACAATGAAAGATTTACAGCAAATGTATATTCAAACAGTTATACAACCTATAACTACATCATCTCAACCTTAACAACCTTCTGCAACCCTATCTGCCTATCAGCCGGCCCCGCTCCCAATCACGAAACACTGATTCAAAGATTCATCTCAACATCTAATGAAATTCCACACACCACATTAAAGAATCGCAGAACAAGACGAGCCAGCCCCTTCAGCCTGCACTGAGAGCTGGATCACTGATGCATCTCGAGAAAGTACCAGGTGCATCAAAGCGTCTTCTGCGTGTGATATTGCACGCTTCGCACTGAATCACACCCACATGCACATCTTTATTGGAGGCTGCCATCGCATAGCAACCAATCTCCCGGGGCTCTCTGAACCCTGCAGAGCAAATGAACGCACAGGGAAATAGATGTTATCTCTCGCACTGCTCCACGGATTTCTCCCTGCTTCTGTTTAGCAAATGCATACATCACGACTTGCATTAGATCTATTTCTCAGTACAGGGACATGTTCTGTGTAAGTCAAAGTAAGACAGCATTTTACCTGAAGACATATAGCTGATGATGATGCAATGTAATGACTAAAACATCGCTGTTATGTGTCCTCTAGATCCCTTACACAGGAGCCAGCATGAACCCTGCTCGATCCTTTGCGCCTGCTCTGGTCACACTTAACTTTGAGAACCACTGGGTAAGAGATACTTTAAGTAATAGGATGATCTTGCTTCTCGGCGTTTGCATGGCTGACATTTGACCCAGCTCGTGGCTGGGCCAGTTTGACTGGCCATATCTGTGTGACTAAGTATTTCGTACTGTGGCGCTGGTTCAAATGTTATGCCACGGTACCATGTTAACAGGCCCTGAAATCATTTGCAGTATAGCTAATGGTGATGTCCTGAAGAGGGCGAGTGTATGCCGTGTTGAAACCCGGTAAGGTCACATTTTCAGCACCATTGCCAGAAAAGAAAAAGCAGCTGTCACCTAAAAATACAATCAAAGAAGGGTCATTCACTCATATGAGGGAATGCACAGAGAAAATCGGGTGATGGGGTTCAAAATCTTACATATGACCCTTGGATTTATGACTTCGTCCAACAGCAAAAACAAGTGCCAAGAATGTACATACACACAAATTTACAGCATTTTATCCTCCAGCTAGATAATGAGATCTCCCGGAAAAATGTGTAAAATAGCATTAGCGCTGAATTTTTCTATCCCGGCAATTATTTCCGCTGAGCTATTTGCAGACAGCATGGTGTCAATGTAGTTTGTGTGTGTGTGTGTGTATTGGGTGATATGCTTGGGTATAACACTGTCAGTAACTGTCACTGTGGCTGGTATCATATTCACAAGTGGGCTCTCTTGGAGGCAGACGCTGGATGCCTCACACACTGATCTACCTGCCTCTGATTAAGCTTGACCCTTTTTAGAGAGCTGTAGCCGAACTCAGCGGGAGAGTTTGACAGTTTGTGGTAGCAATGCCAGTGCTGTGTGTGGTCGACAGTGATAAAACATCTCCCACGAGTCACCAGAAGACTAACTAAGGTGTTTGCTTTGCTGTTCATGTTAGGTGTACTGGGTGGGACCCATTCTGGGGGCCATCCTTGCTGCTGGCCTGTATGAGTACCTGTACTGCCCCGACCCTGAGATGAAGAAGAGGCTGAAGCAGGTCTTTCAGAAGGACCCGTCAGGGAAATACAAGGAGGTGGAGACAGATGACATTGCCATCAAGCCGGGATCCATCCACAGCATTGATCTGGAGAAAGCCGAGAAAGGGGATCCTTTCAAGGACTCGACGGGAGAAGTGTTGTCTTCAGTATGACTATCACGTGCACTGGAAATGGAGACCAATCTGTAGAACAGAATGATAATCAAACTTTGGAGTGTCCATCTTGAGCTTGTCTCCCGATCCAAAGCAGAATAGGATTTCTGTCCACGAGGCCTCACAGCAAAGCAGAATTACTCTCATTGCCATAAAGCTAATATGATGTTACGGCTCAATCCCATAACCTGTTCAATACTGCTCCCGGGGCCCTCCCGGGGCCCTCCCTTAGCGATTTTGTAGCAGTGTTGGCGTGTGAGGCACACGCTGCAGAGCGACTGCACATTGTGCTGGGGAAATATGTGTGAGGTCAAGAAATGATGTGGGGGCATCACGCTGAATTGGAGAAATGAAGGAGAAAAAGCAGGCTTGTTATTTTTGGATTAGTGTCACATGTGGTCCGTGTACTGTATGCGTAATGACAGGAGGGAATTTCCTTGTAGTCATTAAGCACATTAAGGTCCCAAGCAATGTGAGTTCAGCTCTGACGAGCATTATCACCAGAGCTGTGTTACAGCGCTGTCTGTTTTCAGTGCATTCGTCCCGGAAAACAAGCAGTTCATGGACACGGTTTCTGTAAAAGTCTCTCCACCTTTTTGTTTGTTGATTTATGTGTTGGCACAAAACAATTCATTTTTTTTCTAATTAGCAAAAATTTTAATACTTGGCTGTTTATATTTTCTACATCTAGATTTAGATCCTGTAACACATTTTGTATTTCTTTGTATGATTTGCTGTATTTTCAAGTTTTTTTTAACTTATTGGTAAGATAGTGAGCTCTGTCTTTGATTTAGCATTTAGCTCTGTTTGTGAATTATGCTCACACAATGCACGAACTTGTTATAATAATAAAGTTTTTCGAAGTCATTGCCAGCGCTTTCTTTTTGGCTTATTGATATGTTTTGACACATGAAATCAGGATAGGTGCATCACAAAATCAGGAATTAATCGGAAGTAGTGACCGTATGAGGGCTTTCTCTTGTCCTCGCTTGCTTGCGGCAGCAGGAGCCGGGGTGCTGGGGGAGAGGGGAGGTTCAGATCAATGATGGACTGGCTCATCTACCTTCAGATTATGTCTCCCCATGGCCAGATAAATGTCCAGGATGTGTGTTCCTTGTGAGTTAAGTCTCTGAGAATAGCTTTGTGTAATCTCATTCTATCAGCACAGAGCACAGGAAATGATACCACTTTGTGATTTGAAATAGAAGTGATCTGTTATGTCTGCACTTTATTTCCTTTCCTAAAAGAACAGGTGCAATTCAATCCTTTTTTCCCCCCTCCTGTAATGTGGAGGAAATGATCAGCCCCACTGATCCCGCTTCATCAACGGAAGTTGTCTACATGGTGCAGCTATATTGCGTTTGCAAGGCCAGAATGCCACTATAAATCAGGGTCTAAATCAAAATTGTTTTTTTTACAGATACATACCCCCCCACCCCGTTTCACCTCTCAACCCATGCAAGTGCAGTCTTTATGTGTGTCAACAGCACCACCCACTGGGCCACAATGGGAATCATATGCTGTGTGCAATAACGCTCCCATCTGTATTTCTCCAGGGGAGGGCACCCACGAGCCTTGGATGTGCAGGTTGCACTGCAAAACATGGGTAGACACCAGTCAGTTTATTCATAAAATGTCTGAGCCACATTTCATTTGAAATTGGTCCAGGCCATTAATTCATAACTAGACAGGAGGATTAAGTGTTGCACAGCCCTATAACAGGAACCCAGTAATTGAATGGGAGCCTGAGCTCATACAAATGTATTTTTTTTTTTAAATATGGCTCTTCTTCTGATTTTATTTTGTACAATTTTGTATTTGCACCCAAGCTGCATCTCATTACTTTTCTGTATAAAACGTTGTCACAGTTGTAACTCTTGAAAACTCGTGGTGTGGAATGTAAATGAGTGCTTCTCTTCAAGGCCCACTGGAGTCACTGGTTCTCTCAGCAGCACTATCCTTTACCTGCAGGTATGGCTGCCTGCATCCCCGAAGGCTTCACTGGCTCAAGGCCAGCGCCCTTTTCACATCCCCTTAATCATTCTTTACAGCCCAAATAAATGAGAAGATAAATGTCATGTTTCATGCATTGACTATTTCCTCTTGGGACACTCGATGGGGGGGGGGGGGGGGGGGGGGAATGGGCCAGCTCGGTTTGGATTTATTGGCCTTTTCTCATCTGAAGATTAAACAGCGGAAGGCAGGCGAGGAGAGCGCTCCCCTGTCGGATTGGACATTTGGTGTTGTTAGGAATTCCCCATTGGTGATGGAGAGTAAAAGCATTCACATGTGCGTACAGGTCAAGACGTTGTTGAAATAATGTGTGAAGCATTGACATTCATTCTGCAAACGTGACGGTCAAATCCCCCCCCCCCCAAAAAAGTCATGAGAAAAAACAATGTCCTCCTAGTGTGTTGACTAAAGTTCCAAAGGCTTGCTGCAGATGCCTCACTTAGAAAAGGGCAAATAAAAAGTGACAGCAAGTGATGGAGCAACACTTTCCCCGCTGTCTGTTTGTTAACATGGTGGCTTATCAGCGAGATGTTGAGCAGAAAACCGATAACGCATGGATGGCCTTCACACTGGCTGCCTCCATTATTCATTCATTTACGTCCAGTCGTTGCCATTACCAACAATGGCTATATGACGGGAATGTTGTCACAACCGGGGCTTCATTTGCACATCATACAGATGCAGGAAAAAGTATATCTCAAAGTGCATCTCATGCTTATCTAAGCGAGCGCAGGCAGATTCCTTTGCGAGTTGAAAATTCAGATGTTCAATTCCCAGCACACAACAGAAGGGGCAAAAAGATAAAACACACACCTTAAAGATCATTAGTAATTAATATTTGGGGATTCGTGAAGAAAAACAGCGTTAAACACTTGTTTAATAATTCATACTACAAACAAGAAAGTCTCTCACTTCCTTAATAATTTAGACGTAAGCTAATGTTGATTTATTCAGGAAGGTCTCTGCCACCAGCACCGCCTGGAGTGCCCAAATTTGAATTAAAGTAGGACAGTAGCAGGCGAGTCTGTAATAACATTTGTATAATTTTATTATTGCTCTGGGCTCAGTTCATTTCCTCCTCCAGTAGCTGCGTGGAATTGTTTGATTCTGGAAACTGCCTTGAGTCTGCGGCTCTGGGGTTGGAGGGTGGTACAGGAACAGGAAGGCATGCGGCACTCTCTCTCTCTCTCTCTGTCTGATGCTGTCAGACATGTAAACACACACACACACACACACACACACACATGCACATGCAGAGAGAGAGAGAGATAAATAACTTTGTTATTCTGGGTTTTGTAATACTGTTACATTGGCTCACTTAATAACTCAAGCTGTCTTGAGAATATGATTGATATTCTCACTCACCTTGTCACTTCTTATGAATATTTCACTGCGTTTGTGCCAGAGAGCTGAGAAGCGGAATAACTCATTCATTATATTATCAAATCATATAAATATGAGGGTTTGTGTTTACGGCTTTTCTTTACCAGCAGGGAGATTGCGGTTTCTTGTTGATATTAGTCAAAGAAAGTCACTGTTCCTGTGCATATGAGTTTTGTTTGTTTTTCTTGAACTTTTCCGACCAAGAGATATTCTGTTCGGCCCACGAGGAAGTATTCAACTTCATCATCATTTGGAGGCTTGCTAAGCTATCCAGTCCTATCGTGATTTTGTCGTTGGTGGTGTTCCTCTACTGTACTGTGATTTTGTTTACCGATGATATGACTATCATTTTCCAAAATTCAAATTTGCAAAACTCTGATTACTCCAACACAAACAATCAAGTTTGGGAGGTATTAGCGAATGTAACGCACACCTGAGACCCCGGTGGCTTTGACACAGGAAGGGCGGGTGGAGAGGTTCTGATTGGTTTCCTCGGGGCTCCGCTTCCCACCCGCACACATTCCCTCACTCCCCCCCCTTCAATTCCTTTATGCAGAGAAGCCCAAACTGCAGTTTGATGAAACACATTTGTTTGACTTAACTCTTGCCTCGCCATCGCGGGCTAAATCTCGGAGGCCTGTCGGTGTAATGTGGCCCAACAGCAATTGGGTTAATGAGAGGATATATGTACAAGTGCGGGACTTGACCGGAGGAGCTGTTTTCCATTTGGGTTTGGTCTGCTCGTGTTATTAGGGAAACCTTTATTATTGTTGCCCTCTAGTGGGAACCATATAATAGGATTACATTTTATTAGAGCCTCCCAGCATTACCCAAGCAGCCCCTCCTCTTGTCTCTCTTCCACTCATGGTAGTGTCACTGACTCCTCTGCCCACTGTGGGTGGGGTGGTTGGGATTTTGGGGATACGTGGACGAACGGGGCCTGCGAGCGGTGCCATGCAACGGGGGATCCTCATCGTTTCTTAGTTGCAGAAAAAAAAAGTGACTTGCAACTTGACTTGAAAAAAATCCTGACTTCTAAAATCTTGATTTGTGATCACTTTTACCAGATATGAATCTGAAACGACTTCATGAGCAGAATATACTCTGACGTGTGTGTGTGTGTGTGTGTGTGTGTGCGTGCTGTGCTTGCTTTGTACTCTGTAATAACCCTTATTGCAACAGTGAGTCAGAGACATGTACATGCACAGCTCCACAGAGTTTGCATTCAAGACGTTTCCGGGGGTAGAGCATAAACAGAGACACAGCTATCGTGCACGCTGTGTACTGTCTCTACTGAACTGAAAAAAGGAGCTCCTCTGTCATATAATCACCATTGTTAATGTTTAGCCTGCCAAGGCCATACTTGATGCTCCGACTCGGACAACATTGCAGCAACGGAGTCGTTCTCCAGAGCTGAACGCCTTCGTGCCAAAGACAATATTTGGTGAGCAACTCGGGCTGTGCAAGCCTGCAGGGCAGACGTCGGGCTCTTTTCCGCCCCACTCCCTTACACAGCCGGAGGCCATTAGAGGGGTGTGGCGAGTATACAGCAGCAGGTATGAACATGGTCTGAGGCGATGCCAACGTCTCTCCAAGTCCACGCCGACTGGCTTGCGAGGACCAGGAGAGGCGATGTCAATCAGTTGGTGCCACTTAGATATTATCTGACACTAGCAATGAAGGTCATGAAGAGCAAACCAGGATCTTTGCCCACATCAGAATACACATTCAGAAGTCTAGAATGTCTAGTCTAGAGCCTTCCTTTCAGCCTGTTAAGTGCCCCATGTTGTAAAAAGTGAGATTTTCATAAAGCAGGTACATAAATACTGTGAAAGTATTGAAAAAGCTCAAACTATGGAGAAATACACAAAGCCTGTATTCAGAAACTGTGCCTTTGAACGGGCCCTTGGGATTTGTCATTACGTCACGGTGCTTAGCTGGTGGTGTTCTCTGCGAACCTGATCATAATAGAGACTCTTTGTTATCAATAACTACCCATCTATCAATATGTATCGGTTGCTTGATACCCGGCTGCAGTGTATGCCAATGGCATCAGCTGACAGGAAGCCAACATGGAGACAGGCTGTTGCCTAGCAACGCAATTCCATTGAAAATTTGCTAAAAACTTTGTCAGACGGAGGGTGAACACAGGTTATTTCAGGCAGACGGCATGAGAAAAATAAACAGCAAAAGCCTGTAAATGTGTTCTCGTGAAAAAACACAAGCGTGAACCTGTAAATGATCTTAATATGTCTCCTTTAAATTGTGTCACATTTAAGCTCTGAAGTGAAATTGTATAACTCTCTGCTCAACTGTAGCCTCTTTTGCGACATGTACGGGACAATGCTGAATGCTGAAATGCTGTCCGACAGTATAGCACAAGGAAAGGAGGCTCGAAGAGTCAGCAAACGGACTTAGTGATGCCCGTTATGTTTAATGTCTGCTAACACCATAAGCATACCAGACCAAGTGAGGCTGTAGCTGAAAACAATGTGGTGAATTGGGAGAGGGGGTGTCCTATTGTATTTGGACTTTTCATTTGCAAGAGGAAGAATGTGTTCCATAGTCTTGCTAAATTGTTTAAGCTTTGGCAGAAAAGAAATTCTGCAGCGAGCAGAATAAGTTTTCCAGGACCCCTCTCTCCTCGCTCCATTGATATCCCTATGATGTCATCAAGGCAAAGCCCTTTCTGTTTAGAGCAAACTCACATCTGCAACCAATCTGGATAATTTGTCCACCAGAATATGGTGCAGCCAGCTAACGCTCGCCTGCTGTTCCTGCTGTGGCAGTGAGGTCTAGATCCCAGCGAAGTACTATACCGTTAGGACCAATGGCTCTGGTTTTTTTTTTTTTGGGTATCAAACACCACATGTATCCAAAGATCTCCACTGGTTAGCCTCAACAACATCTGATGCATGTTTTGAATACTGAAGTGAGAGGATGCCATTATGAATGGGCTCCGTTTGTGTGCAAAATGGATAACGCATGGGGTTTTAGGGCCCGAGGGGGGGAGGGTTCTCCGTTCACTAGTTTGTCAGACTAATGGCATAAAAATGTTTGTGTGCGTGTGTGTGTGTGGGATGATAGTTGGGGCTTGGTGTATCATGCGCCTGCCAGTAACCTCTGGGGCAAATAACTTCATTGTAACGCTTTAATCCTGTGTTTGTTTTCCCGTGGGACGTGCTGGTCAAAAAGTGGAAAGTTTAATGGCCCTTGGATTGGACAGGAATGGGATAGCTGGCCTTTCCCCCCCAAAAAAGTGTTTCTGTTTATCATCAACAAAATATGCTGGAAGAGGGGGGAACTCTTTTGATGAGGAGGACTGGAAAAGGCTTTAGTTTGTGTGCTCTCTTCGCCTGACGTGGCGTTCTTATTCCACTGAACTTGGGAGCAAACTTGGACGGGCATAAAAAATGCACCGCCTGTTTGTAAATATTTGGTTCAACTGAAGGTTGCCTCTGCACTTTTTGTTCTGCTTTTTCCTCTGCTTTTTTTTGTTTTTAAAAGTTGGGCACTGTTACAATAACATGGCAAAAATGGATTTGCTCTCATTGCTGCTGTTAGAAGAAGAAGAAAAGTTGACCCTCTGAACAGTAGGGGGCGCAAGCGCGGGTCATTTCAGCCTTGCTCCACTGAAGTGTGGGGAGAACTGTTGAGGTTGTAAAGGAATAACTGTCAATTGTGGCGCAAAAAAAAATATCACTCTTCCCAGTGAGCACTAACCCGGATTTCAACATTGATTTCTGGTTGAAAAAGCGTTGATATGGGGTCTGAACGTCTAAGACGTATTTTAACCGTCTTTTGAACCGGCTAAATTACGGTTACAATATCAACCTGTCACAAAACACCAATTTCTTTTCAAATATTGATGGTTTGTTCAGTTCTAGGTTGAAAGAGACGCGATTTTGGTTACTTTGAAGCACGGACTCTGCATTGTTCTAGAGATGACTGGAAACACGACAAGGTTTGAGCTAGCTAGCTCTTACTGAGTGATGAGGAAGTGAACGAGCTGATGGAATAAACGAGGCTTCACGCTAACGACGTACTCTGTAAGTACTTGAACTACTTTATTCTAGTATTGCAAACCGAAATATTATTACCATACCATTAATATCATGTTATGCTCATCATGCGGGCGAGGCTGCTAGCTTGTTAGCATGTAGCGTCAGCATGTTACGAACAGTAAACAGTAGACATGTGTGTTAGTTAATGTACTGTACTAACGTTAATAGATCATGGTCAAAACATTGTTGTTTGGGTTATGGCAATATATAAACAATATTGTGTAATATCCAGGTCAGCATTGTTCCGTTGAAGACACGTCTATGGTCTCCGGTGTAGAGACGTTCAAAACTGGTCAATTTGTTTTTTTAATACTTGTTTTATTTACAGATGTCCAGCTTGAAAATATGGCAGATCTCCTGAAACCGGCTCCTGTGTGGCTTTGAAAACGACATTTAAAGAAGGAAAAGGAGATTATGTTTTTATATAAAGAACATTGTTATATTTATATTGTGCTTTAATAAATACAAATGAACTGTTGCTGTGTCACTTGGTCTTTTGTCCTGTAAGTGGAAACTGTTGATGTGTTATATACCCAGAAGGACTGTAAGCATTTCGGCGTTGAATACACGGTTAAAACACGGTGAGGTTGAATACACGGTTAAAACACGGTGAGGTTGAATACACGGTTAAAACACGGTGAGATTGAATACACGGTTAAAACACGGTGAGGTTGAATACACGGTTAAAACACGGTGAGGTTGAATACACGGTTAAAACACGGTGAGGTTGAATACACGGTTAAAACACGGTGAGGTTGAATACACGGTTAAAACACGGTGAAAAGTGAAAGGTTTTTAGCCGACTATTTGTAGACGTTGATTCAACGCTCACGTTTAGACCAGATATCAACGTGATGTCCAATACTGGCTTTCAACTGATAAATGTGGATGTGGTTTCTTAGTAAGCCTCTAAATCATGATATATTAGTATTAGCACAATGTAGAGGACGAAAAATGATAGTATTGCAAATCACGTTTAAATCTGGTCGACGCGTGAACTTTCACTTTTGAACCAATTCTGAACGTCTTTTCAACCTCGGGCATAGACGTCTTTTAAACGTCGTTTGAACCAAAAAATGCTCACTGGGTTGACTTAAGACGGAATAATCACGTATGCTCACATGAAGGAATGCCACCAAAAGGAACGACTTTAAACGTGCACTCTCTTTTGCTGACTGCGCACCCCCCCCCCAAGTAAATCTAAAAGCCTCAGAAGTGCCTCAATCTTCCCGAAATCATGCATGGTTGAACATTTGAAATGAGCTCGCACATCACCCTCAGGCGCTGATTCAGACTTGATTGGGGCAAGGCGAGCTGCGAGTGCTTATTTATACGGCCACGTCACGTTGGAGGTTGTCCAAGGAAAGAGGCTGAAAGATTGCAAAAAGGAGCGAGAATTTCATTAACTGCATTCCGCTAAATTAATAAGTTGATTCCGGGCTCATCAACAAGTTGTGTGATGCACGTGCAGCGTGGATGGCGTGTGTTGAAGAAGCACACCAGATAGATTAGATGTTAGAGAGGTAAGGGGGGGGGGGGGAATCAAAGGACTCCACCAACAATCTATATAATTATCATCATCTGCTGCTTTTCCTCTCTGGCAAAGAAACACTCCATCCATTTGTAGCAATCGCCCGGGGGAACGTTACATCAAAACTAATCATAACGATTAAAATCAGCTTCTCTGCGAGAGGGAGGCAATAGGCAAGTTGGAGGCAGGAGGAGTGAGGGTGTTGTAAATGCAGAAAAAAAGGATTTCTTTATTTGATTTTATAAAAAAATAACATAAACTCAACAAAGACTGTGGTACCGCTGCTGCGATCTCTTCCTTTGCAGGGAGTTTTTTATTTTTTTTATTCTGCAGATTGCTTTAGACTGGGGCAGAGACATGAGCTAATTGTATCCTGATCTTTGCCTTGAGGGGTTTTGGAGCCCCGGAGCAAGTATTCTCAGTATTTTGTTCTGTCTACCTTAGCCAAGCTATTGCATTTCTCACTGGTGTAGGAAGAGAAGCAGCTCGTGGGCCAAATCGGAAGGGAAAAGGTGCACAAAAAGCTACTTTATGCTTCTCTATGTTTCAGGTAAGCGGAGATTTATTTGGTTTGCTATTATTTCCGAGGCTGGGTGGACTGGGACGTTGAGGCGCAGCAGCTTTTACGCATGTGCCAAGCGATTCGAGCGGCACAGTTCTTTAAAAAAAAAATATTTAACCACTTCCTGGCTATTGTTCCTCAGTAACTGTACAAATGTATGCGCGGGGCTCGCGATATAAACGAGGAATTGGTACATCTGGGTTTGAGACGAAAACACCGGCTTAGACTGCGATCCTGTCGAGCAAAACGCTCTACTTGTCCGCCGTGTGAATTCGCTCCTGGCGCGTTTCAGCTCCGAAACACATCGCCGTCTCCCGTGTCGCTGTTGCTGTCCAACTTGCTCATAACTTACTGAAACCCGCGGGTTTTGTCGTTTTCATGGAGTGATTTTCTTTCTTTCTTTAAAGTCAGTTTTGTCGCGAGACAGTTCCATTTCCTGGCTGTCCCAGATCTTTTAATGAAAGACGCCATTGTGGAGTAATTCCGCCGCGGGCGTTTTTTTTTTCTCGTATTCTGTTCAGACAGACTGTAGCCTACCTTTTACGCACGTCGATGCAGAATCTGTGAATCGTGCTTTAATACACACCGTGACCGTGTTGAGATGTTAATATTTATGTCAACGGAGACAAAAATGGGGAAGACATTTGTCCTCCCCTCTCCTCTCGTGTCTCGCTGACCGCGCCGTGCGTAATCAACTCCAAGGTCCGACTGCGAATCGGCAAATATAGTTTACCAAGTAATAATCTGGATTTATTTCACCGATGGGAACATGTGTTGTCTAAATAAACACCTACTGAGGAGCATAAAGTTCATACTGTGAAATTATAGCTTACATCCCGAACAAAAAGATAGCTTGCATTTGGTGTCTTTATATTTCTGGCTATGCTGCAGGGAGGAGGAGACTCTGAAGGACGTTCAAAAACAAAACCCTCTAAGTTTAGGTTACCTGCAATGAAAGTCAATACTTGCTTTCACCAGTTTCAGAGGGCGCAGGAATAAAAACATTTAAAAAAAAGATTGAGATGTTGGGTTGTCAGGACTGATCACTTGGTGGCGCTGTAATAACAAAACCACCTTTTTTTTACATGTATGTTGAGCATCTGTGCATCTGTTTCCCAGTTAAGTGTTTCCCACACTTAACAAACAAGACTGATCTGGTCGAGTACACACATTTACAAAGCAGGTCGGTTAGTCCATATTACAGTTCCAAGTTCGTGGCGCTTTACTCGCTAAATCGGAACCCCATTGGACACAAATATTGTTGCATTATTTGGTGTTATGATTCTGCCACTCCTGTGCCCTGGGACACGCACCACTGTCTCCAACGGCCCGCAGCAACCGACCACTGATCACACTTCCTTATCTGTGATGTCACGCTGATGCCCCACTACAGTAACGATGTGTAATGCAACTGGCTGGGATGTAAGCTCTGAAACTTGCCTTTTAGTCATTGTAAACAGAGTGGCTGCAGTTCTACGATATCGTTTGGTTCCGTGGAACTCGGCTCGGACGACCGTGATCCAGACGATTATTTCCCACCTTTGGCTTTCCAGAGTTATCAAGTGTTTCATCCAGAAAGAAATCACACTTCCCTCAGCTCAACTTTTTCTTTCCGCTGGGCAGAAGGCGACCTCTGCAACCTTTTCACTGAACGCCAAAAAGTAGCTGCACATGCTGAACACATTCTGCATTTTGTCGCCACAAACTCGCAGAGCGACCTCTGCTGCTGCGATTTTAAGAAATACGGTCAGTCAGTCTGCAGTTGTGACGTGTGAGATTAACCTGATGCCAACCGCAGGTACTCTGTACCTATCAAAACACTGCACTTGTGTAAATGTACGACATTTTGTTTTAAAATGTAAAACACTAAGCTCCTGCAGATGTGTGTTGCTCTGGAGCTTATAATGCCCAATGGACATTTATAAAATCCAAAGTGATACTGACCAGACAACTCGCCCACAATAACCACCCGGAGCATTCAGCTACGACAGCCTCGCTACCTGTGTTTTGTTTTTGCCTTTACAGCCAGCAGTGACTGAAGTGAACCCACAGTCTGCAGTTTGTCTGTGTGTGGACATTTGAAACAAATGGCCACGGGCAACAAAGCAGAAACAACCCATCCAGATTATGTAAATACCAGTCTGCCTGCCTCCAACTGAATGTTCATGCTCTGATCTGAAATGCTAATTGTGTCCTGTGTGATATGTCAGAACACTCATTGTGGGATGGAATATTGAGAGCCGTTTTGCTGCTGATGTTGATCCCAACATGGCCCTTTTGATTACTGCAACAGCAGCGAGTCACTTTGTAATACAGCTTCAGATGCAAACAGAGATGTAGTGTCGGCTCCCTGAGATGTAAAGAAGATGTTTAACGTGATGAATTTGCATAGAAGGCTTGAAAGACTGTGATGGAGAAAAAAAAACAACTGGAGCAGCGTGAATACTCAAGGCCTTGATGCACTGTGGCTGTTTTAGATTTGCTTGTGTGGTGCAACGAAATGACACGAGCCGGGTATAACGGGCAGATTGCCATAAACGGTTTCGCCTCGTGACACAAAGGTCTGGAAACTTTGGGAACGCGTCTACGAACAGCCCCCGCATGGGAGACTATTTTGTAGCACCGTGCCAGATTCAAAACGGCAACAGGTAGGAAAAGTGCTGGCGTGGAAGGGGCATGGTCTCGATCAGCCGCCCGTCGGACTGTGAGGATGCGGCGACCTTTGAACTGTCCCCTTGCATCTCTACTACTTCCAACAAGTCTGAATGATTTCGTGATACAAGAGCTCATTCCCACCACCAACCGCCCCCCCCCCCATCCTTCCCCTACACCTCCCACCCACCCAACCACCCGTTCTCTTTCACTCTCTCTTCTCTCTCCCCCTGCAATTTTCCATAATGCCTTACAAATTTTACACTCAATCCACCTTTGCGATGACAAGGCTTTGAGGAAATCCAATTCCAACCAAGCTGTTTTCAGAACTTACTCTCCACAGGCACACACTCACTCACACACACACACACACACACACACCACCATCTCCACAAATTAGTCAGGGAACAAATTACCTGCATTCTGAGTGTGATCCCACGCACTTTGCCGGCTGCCTTACACAGGTCCCCTTTTGAAGAGCAGCCATGTGATTTCTCTCTCTTTTGCCCCGCAGGCCCCCTTTGCCTTCTGCGAGGGATTCTGGAGTTGAATTTTAAAAACTATGTATGGCTGCTGCCTGCGCTTATCAGCGCGTGCACAAGCGGCATGCAAATCAGCCCGGGATCACACGCCGCATTGGAGGCCTGCACTCAAAGGCAAGCTTAATTGCTAATTGGGTATCTAGGTGTGAAACTCCCGCTGCCAATGAGAAGCAGGAGTGTGGATGTTTTAAGGCCAGTGGTTGAACTAATTAATTTGAATGTGAATGTTTTTAAAATTTGTGGATTCCCTGTATTTTCTATGCGGGGAAAAAGAAACACAGCCCTGGAGAGTGCTGTGGCAGTACTTTTTCAAACAGCAATTGGATGTTGTGGTCTGGTTTTACACGCCAGGATGTCATTAGCGGGTGGTGTTTTTCCCCAACGCTGATGTGGTCAGCGGAGGTGTTGTTTACACACCGCGGTCACCATACAGTAACTCTGATATTTGTCAGGCGTATAGCCGATGAGAAACTTACCAAGATGTTAGAGATGCACCGATACTGACTCGGAGCAGACTGGATCGAGTATCGGGGACAATGGGCCGATCTGGTGTCGGATACCATTGTTATGATAAATAACAGCACATTTATACATGTATTTATGCATTCCATTATGTTTCGAATGAGTTAAGAAAGCCAAGTTTAGGTCTGCTTGATGTTGCCTTACAGTGAGGCTAGCTTGTTGATTAAACACGTTTATTGGATCGGGACTCGGTGCCGGCTGATACCCAACGCCCAGGTATCGGGAGTGAAGAGGATGCATAGGTGCATCCTCTTTAAGTGTTTTCCTTGAGGGACAGACTGCTGTCTCTGGTAATGACGTGTCCTCGTGCACACAGCGGCCACTTAAGTTATTCATATCCTTCAGAAATTATGAAAAGAGTGCTCATGCATCCGGGCAACTGCAAGTGATCTCACTGGCTGCTGTTGTGTGATTGGGAAGATTGTCATCAAGGCAGGTGCTGGAGAGTGATGTGTGGGTGGAGGGTGTCACAGGGGGCACTTGAGTGGGTTGGTCACTGCTTGGGTGTGTTTTTTTTTTTTTTGGTGTTGTTCTTTTCACTGAACTTTGGACTAGTTGGGTCTGTTGTGTTGAAAGGAGGGTTTCAAAACGCATGCTGCAAAAAGGGCAAAGGCCAGCTGTGACGTGCACGTGGACCCGACTCGTATAAAAAGACGATCCCCCCCTTTTTTTGTGTGTGTGCGTGCGTTGGCAAGGATTAGTTTTATTCTGAAAATGCGACACTCGTACCTGCCGCTGAAACAGCGACAGCCCAGCAGAGCCGCAGGCGCTCCGATGCTAATGTTGTCGGGGGCTTTGACTTCTCCCAGCCATTGCGAGGAAGCAGCTCCGCGCGACAGCCACGGCGCCACTCTCTCCCCCCCGGTGCTCGCCGTCCCGCTCCTCTCGCCTCTCCGCGCTCGGCAGGTGCGTTGGAAACAGCCGACCGCGTCCCGACCCGCGACCCCAACGCTCGCGCCGCGATGGACGAGACGGACGTCATGGACCTCACGCATCAGAAGGCGAGGAAGCGACCGCGTCCGATCGGTTCCGCGGACGAGTCCGTGCACGCTTCCCTCAAACGGCTGCCGATCCGGGCGGCGGAGTACAGGGAGCCCTCGCTGATGTACGCGGTCAGAGGAGAGCCGATTCCCGCAGCGTCTCTCAAGCAAAACGACCACTCGGTGACTTCCTCTCCGAACACAGTGATGCCGGCGCAGGTAAACGCGAGGAAAAAAGTCCGATTTTGTGTGTGGGGGGGGGAAGTAGAAATTACGGTCGCTTTTTTTGCTGGAGGATGCGAAGTGACACTGGTTTTATTGGCTCCGGTGTGCGAATATATTGTCTTCCTGTCGTCCTTAGATGTAGAGTGCGCACTATTGTCACGTTATTTGAATAGCACGCGCGCACAGACGTCCCCGTTTCCTACTTTCGTTTTCATAGAATGTCGGAAATATCAAACTCTTTGAGAATCCTCAGAGACTGAGGCGTCACAGACTACAGCAGGCTCCTTTCTCCCGTCTTCACTCCCAAACTTTTCAGCAGAAGTGATTCTCTTCTCAGAGCTGCACTAATGGTGTTTGTAGGTTAACAGGCGCCACTTTGCCCAAATCCTATTACAGTGTTCAAATCAAGGGTCGCCGTTATTGCGCACTTCCACCGAGATTGATGCTCCGAATTAATTTGGTTTTGGAGATTATGGCCCACAGGAGCGGGTGCTCTTGGATTTTTGGCGACATCCAGGTCAAGGTCAGGCTGCTCCAACTTGCAGAGATGAAAATCTTCCCTCACACTCCTGACTGAGGAGTGTGTTGTTACCGAAATGTATCAAATGTTCTTTATGTTTTTTTCCCCCAACAAATGTTTTATTCCCTAAATATTAATAATCGGGCCCCCTGTGTCGTGTGTGTTTTGAATTTCACACACATCTTAGCTGTGTTGACATTTTTGTCCCCTGTGTGTTGTTTTGCAGGATCATCGCTCCAGCATGTCCAGGCCCATGATCACTCGATCACCGGTGTCTCCCTTGAGCAACCAGGGCATCCCAACAGCTGCACAGCTCACCAAGTCCAACGCCCCTGTGCACATCGATGTGGGCGGACACATGTACACCAGCAGTCTGGCCACCTTGACGAAATTCCCAGAATCCCGGTGAGTCTGCTCTGCCGTGCATCTGTGTTTTTAAGTGTGGAGTATTTTTATTGGGGGGGGGGGGGTAGTGAACGCTTGTGTCTGGTGCTCAGCTTGAAGCAGGGAAGGAGATTGCAGAGAGATTCAGCGTCTTCTTGCCGAGCCAGATTTCTTCAGCGTCAGAATCTCATCCTGTTTAATGTTTAATGTCATCCTGTGACATTAAACAGTCAAATGTCACATCTCGTCAAATCACAGCAATGTCTCATGGGTGCACTTGGCGGGGAGACTGAGTATAAACGAAATGTTTACTCCTTCTATCCAGCAAATCCGCAGCGGCGGTTGCTTTTGGGTTTCACTGGAGCCCACAGTTATTTTGGGGCCGGTAAACAATTTGTAGGAGTGCAGAATGCGGCGCACAGACAAAAGCGACTTGGTTATTCTGACAGATGTCACGGCAGCAGTAAAGGGCCAAAGGGCATGGGGGCCATCTGGAGGCTGGGAGGCCGCACTGTCGCTCCGAGCCCGGGGCCCGAGGGTGACTGGCACCCTGCCTCAGGCAACCAGCTACCAGCTGGCCCTGACCTTTTCAGACCACCTCTGCTTTTCATCTTTTCCTTCTTTCCTTCCTTCACCCTTTCCTTCTGTCTGTCTTTCTTTCCTTCCTTCCTTCCTTCCTTCCTTCACTCTCTCCTTCTGTCGGTCTGTCCTTCTTTCCTTCCTTCCTTCCTTCCTTCACTCTTTCCTTCCTTCCTTCCTTCTGTCTGTCTTTCTTTCCTTCCTTCCTTCCTTCCTTCACTCTCCTTCTGTCTGTCTTTCCTTCCTTCCTTCTTTCCTTCCTTCACTCTCTCCTTCTGTCGGTCTGTCTTTCCTTCCTTCCTTCCTTCCTTCCTTCCTTCCTTCCTTCCTTCCTTCTCTCTTTCCTTCCTTCTGTCTTTCTTTCCTTCCTTCCTTCCTTCCTTCTCTCTCTCTTTCTTCATGGTTGATCCGCGTGTCTTGAGCTCGGTAACGTGTTCATGTCTGTGCGACGGTGTGAAAAACATTTCAGAGCTTGAGAAAATGAATGAGTCACATTGTGAACCTTTGCACATGCTCTTGCTTCACATTTTCTTTTTCTTTCTCTCTCTCTCTCTCTCTCCCTTGACTCCCGCTATGCAAGCATCAAACAACATAAGCTAGTGAGCAGTGTATTGATAATGCATAATACTATATTAAGACATGTAAGATTGTTAATGTTGCCATGTTGTCCCCTGCTCGCTCCCTCCCTCCCTCCCTCTCTGCCTCCCCCCACCACCCCGCCCCTTCTCCATGGGTAGAATTGGTCGTCTCTTTGATGGCACAGAGCCTATAGTCCTGGACAGCCTGAAGCAGCACTACTTCATTGACAGGGATGGACACATGTTCCGCTACATCCTCAACTTCCTCAGGACGTCCAAGCTCCTCATCCCAGACGACTTCAAAGTGAGTGGGTGTCCATCCTTGAAAACTGTAAAGTCCCATCAGCCAGTCAGCATTCTCCCACAACTTCGCACACACAATGAATGCTAAGGCCGTGGAATGCCTTTGGTCGCCGGGCACTCCCTGACTTGCTGGAAAAAACGGTTCCCATGCATGGAGACAACAGCGTGAGGGGCAAACCAAGCTCAGTCGTAATGCATTTGCTCGTCACGAGACGCAGTCCTGCTCCCCTCCAGCTCTTAGCGGCCAAAGATTATTTTGAGATATGGAAGGAAGACAATAAGCCTGCATCAAGGCAAGTAAATAAACATCCATGTGGTAGATTTCATCAGCGCTCTGTGTTCTTAAGCCAACTGGCCATCCAGGGTGAGTCTCACTGTATGTGACACATTAGAATTCCTTCCCCCCCCGCCTCTTTTATTACTCTTATGTGTCATTTAGTCAGTAATTACTTAACTTGCCCCGGGAGGAAACAAATAACCACATTATCTGATGGACTGTCCACAGTGTGACTCAATCACTGCAAAGTATGTCAGCTAAAATAAGCAAAGACAAAAGGCAGGCTCAAGTTCAACCTCAGGTTCCGTTGGCATTGAGCAGATCTTGAGAGGGGCCTGAGAGAACTTGAGCGCGGTGAGATTTTGGCCCCTGCAGTCCTGCGGGTAAAGGATCTGCTCCTTTACCCCACGCAACCCTGTGTTGCATGTCGCACTGCATCTCCTCCTCTCCGGATCTTTTGTAATTTTTGCCGAATGGTGTCTTCGCCTGGGTTTATTGCTCGTTCATGTAGAGCAGCGGTTGTCAAACGACTGTGCGATTTCCTTTTTTTAGGTTTGGGTGCACATTAGAAAGAAAATCACCACCGTAAACTGATTCAATTGTTCTGTTGTTTTTTTCGCTCTCTAGTACAGCAGGAAAAAGCATTTCGGCTGCCAGCCTCATCCTATTCAGTTTAGTCCGCTTTAAAATACAGGGGAAGTATCTTTGTACACTATATATGAAATAGATTTTTTTTTGTTTTTGATTGCTGGAGGCAATTACAGAGCTTCATGTAAAACAAATAATATCTCTAAATAAACAGGAGAGATTATTTATAGAGGGCTATTGAAATAGTAAGCATCTGTAAATGAAAAAAGTCAAACGACTATTCCTTTTCCACACATTATATTAATGATACTGACACAACTCAAAGTTTTTGCGAATCACAACCCTCCCAGTGTCCCAGACCCTCACGACCCAGCATGAGTCACATCCTGCTTTCACTGTTATTTTGTGGGAAATATTGATTCACTGTGTTTAATACTTCAGAGAGCCTGCTCTCTAAAACAATTGGTACCGATGACACAACCTGTTCCTTGACCCGGTAAAGTGAAAATGGACACAAACAGAACGTCCATGATATCCGAATATGTCAACGGCTTTGCCCCGTCTCCCACAGGACTACAGCCTGCTGTACGAGGAGGCGCGGTACTTCCAGCTGCAGCCCATGCTGGCTGAGCTGGAGAGCTGGCGCCAGGACCAGGAGCTGAGCCGGGTGTCGCGCCCCTGCGAGTGCCTGGTGGTGCGCGTGGCGCCCGACCTGGGCGAGAGGATCACGCTCAGCGGCGACAAGGCCCTGATCGAAGACGTGTTTCCAGAGATCGGCGACGTCATGTGCAACTCTGTCAACGCCGGCTGGAACCATGACTCCACGCACGTCATCCGCTTCCCACTCAATGGGTACTGCCACCTCAACTCCGTCCAGGTAATGGGGACAGTGGGCTGCTGTGGGTGTATCGCCATTTATACCGAGCGGTCCTCAATAAGTATGAACGCTAAAAGTTGATTAAAGTATGCTTTTCTGTATTTCTCCACTCACTCATGTGCCCGAGGCTTTGACCGAGGTGATGATCTGTTCACCCGACATTTTCTCATCTGCAGTTATGCCGTAGACTTTTCAAATTCGACTGATGTCTGATTGCAAAATGTTGTCTTTTTTTTTTATCTAATGGAGTCACAAGAACAGCCTTGCGGAGAAAAAAAAAAGAGCTCTTTGATGAGTTCATCAAAGGATCAATTTAGCAAGTCATCATTACACAAAGTCGACCACGATATCTTTACTTTTCTGTGATCTGACCGGAATCATGATTTGGACTTCGGCTCCGGAGACCGGTGGATGGTCAGCTTTAATATCACGCAACCCCTTTGCGGCGCTCATGATTCGGTCCTCATCTCACCCAGTCGCCCTCTCATGGGAAAAACAAATTTCGATTGTTTTAAACGTTGCCTTTGAAGTGGGGCGTCGGAGCCGACCCGCACAGAAGGGACAGTAAATCGGTTGAAGGTGGATTTCAACCCATTAAGTGAACGGCTGACGCCTTGAATCATGGTGGAGAGTCACGTGAATGCTCAAACTGAGGTGGCAAAGAGGAAGTGGGCAATTCAGGATGCAGCGAAACACTTACGCAGAGATTTTTAGTGAGATTTCTTAGCAAATATAAGATCTGCAGATCCACAAAACTCATGTTGATGTAATTTAATATCGGTAAATCTTCGGGGATTTGCAGGCTAGTGGTTCGACACCAAAATAAAGCAAAGTTAGAGAAGTAGTCTCGCCATATGAGGTTATTTTTGCGAATGAAAAACACCATTTACTCTTGTCTTTATTAAGACTTTTAAGGTGTTGGGGAAGTTGGGATTTCTAGCGGAGCAAAACTACGACTTGAAGTCTGTAATTATCCAAAGACATGACGCTATATGCTGTGTTGAAGGATTTAATATGATCCTTTCATAGGCATAATGAGTTCTAAGTGAAACCACCCTTCTCAGGCTCAAACAAGACTTTAACAAGGAAACTTCTAACACCAAGTAAAACCTGTAAAACTCATCTTTCATATTCAGCATGTATTTGGCAATGTCGTATTCCCCTGGTTCTTGATATATTGATATTCCACTGATTCATTGATGGTGAAACGCTCAGATACGCATCAATAAACGATGGAAGAGGGGCACATTTGAAAAGATTTCACAAAGATTTTGGACTGTGTCTCAATCTGAGGAAGTCAAATCTCCATCTCCCTCGGAAAAAGAATACACACACACACACACACACACAGACAAACCCGTCTCTGAAGTGTGTGAGTCGTGGAGAGCAAGCAAGAGAGTGAGCATGCTCCCTGGCAGGTTGTCCCCAGGCAGGGCCCATAATCCTGTTTGGTTATTAAAGCACGCCGGCGGTGGATGCTGTATCTGCGGCTAATGGAGGCAGGGCGGCGGTTTTGAGAGAAGGGGGGGGGGGGCAGAGAGAGCTGCCAGCAGTAGGGAGACCTTTGTAGTTTTGGCGGAGGCTTGGGCCTGGGGCCTGGGGGAGAAATGGGGAGAGGTTTTTTTTTTTTGCTGAGCGGTCCACACTGAGCCAAGTGGCAGAGAGAAAGCCTCACAGCTCCCTGGGGCCTCTTCATTGGAATGTGATCCTACAGGCCCCCCGGACACGTCTGTAGATGTCTGCAAGGCCGTGAGATCAGGAACAGCTACACAGACTCAACACACACACACGCACACACGTACAGCAGAAAAGAATGAAAAACGAGAGGCTCTTGGTTTTCGTGAAAGTCTCATGGAAGTCTCGTCCAAGTTGCCGTCAACAGGCCGTATGTTGACGCTCGCTTCCAGAGCCGTTTCCTGTGCTCGACTTAGCTCTAACTCTGCACCATGTGACTAAAAGAGTTTTTCTGAGTTTTGCAGTGAACAAAAGGTGAGCGGTGACATTAATGTCCCAGCGTCCTCCCCGGATGACTTATCGGGCATCTTGACCAGGTTGGCAGCGGCGAATGTAAGATGCTGACGATGCTTGTGTTTTCGACTGACATCTCCCTCCTTCTACGCCGCTCCACCTCTTCCAGGTTCTAGAGCGCCTCCAACAACGCGGCTTCGAGATCACCGGCTCCTGCGGCGGAGGCGTGGACTCGTCCCAATTCAGCGAGTACGTCCTGAGGAGGGAGCTGAGGAGGACGAGTCAGCGAGGCTCCAATTCGAACAGGATAAAGCAGGAGCAGCTGGACTAGAAGCCTCCCGAGCAGCAGGAGGTGCTAGACTTTTTCCTGTGGCGGCCAAGCGCTCGATGCTGCAGAGCTCTGTGGACTCTGTTTTTTTTTTTCTTTGTTTCCTTGTCGATGTTTTTATTTTCTTAAACTTGAGAACCACCTAGAGAATTAAAAATGAGGTGCAACAGGAGATTTTTTTTTTTTTGCCATAAGAAGATACAAGACATTTGATAAGGTTGAGATTGCAAGGACATTTGTGAATGTCAAGCCCCCATAAACCAATTAAAAAAAAGGATTTATATACGCTGGATCCCCAAACAAAGTTTGTTTTAAAACTTGGAGCCTACATTAGGTTGAATATGATTTCTATTATACCCATATGAATTTAAAAAAGGCTTTTATTGCTTGTGTAGTATCTTGCATAGCTTGTCACCAGTGACTTGATTTTGATGTCTCACTGGCAAATTGGTCTGTTTTTATCCCTCGCTGTAAAAAGGTCACTAATGTGTTGCTTACAGTACAGAATGTCTCAGTTGTCATAAACAGTTAGTTTCAACAAAGCATCTTTTTTCACAACGAACATAATGTTGAATATTGTGATAACAATGAAGTGTTTTTTTTTGGTTTAATGGAAGTTATTTTTTGGGGATTATGCCATGAGATAGTTAAAATTAGTATCATCCAAATGAAACACCCCGGACCATTCTGTACGCAGTAAAGAAAATACTTTCGTAAATTATAAGTTCACACCATTTGCCTCATTGGGGAGTATCATTGAATTGGATCATAATATTCATAATAGAGTCAGGACCTGTACATTCCATCATTGTATATGTGTTTGTGTTTTTTACATTGAATCTTTTTAAAGCAAATGTGTTGCCTCCGACGTGACTGAACAGATTATTGTACCACCCACTCCAAGATCACTTTTACTTGTAGCACATATTGATATGAAGTTGGATATAAAGTATTTCTAACATGACTGACCCACCTACGCTCCCTAGATTTGAGTAAAGAGGAATGTAGCAAAAAAAAGAAAAAAAAAAGTGAAATAAATCTCAACAAAACTTGTCATGGTGTCTGTTCGCTGTTTGTGCATCGCTCTAGGGACTGCTATCACACGTCTGCATATAGTTGCACAGTAATTCCTCAAATCTGAATTTACTGCATCTATCCTAACTCCTGAATGTGTTCAGTGTCAAACAGGAAGCCAAATCTTTTACATTATGTTGTGTTTTAGCTCTCTAAAGCTAACTTTACCGAGGCAATGTTGTACCTTGGAGGATTTATGCTGGTGCATCAGTGACTGCATGGGCCATTCTTTACTTAGTTACATTGAATGGAGCCGACTTCTCCACGCAAGTCCTGTCAGTTGTGCTTCCACATATCCCTGCAGGGCCAAAATCCAAAGTGAAATCCCACACGGAGCCCTGTCGTCTTGTCTTCATCCCTTTTGGCAGAATCTCCACTTTCTTTGGCTATCTGCGGTTTATGCTATATGTCTCCCTTTCAGGCCTCCTTGCCCTCGATTCCCTTTTGACTGACTGTTATTCTCATAGGCCAGAGGTGCAACTGTGAGTGGTACACAGCCATGCTTTGCTCTCAATCATGAAATCAAAGTATTCACGGAACAGGCATCAAACACATCAACACTCAGCTAAAACTATTCTGGTTTTAAAATAAGTTCAGCTCAGCATTCAAGTGTTCGAGGCGATATGTCGCTGATGGATTGTTCTTAACAAATCGGAATATGATAATTCCAATATTCAACCTAATAAGGAGTCATCGTATTCAGATTGTCCACAAATTCTCAGTATTGATCTTTTTAATTGAGCAAAACACTGCCTGATAAATATTCAAAACACGTAATTTTCATTCAATTGCGAATACTTTTTTAAGAATGGTTTTCCTTCCAGGAGTTGAATGAGAAGATGGATATCACTCTCATTTCTGTACAATAAATATAAAGCTACAGCCGGCAGCTGCTTAGCTTAGCTTAGCACAGGAACTGTAATACCACAGCCTGTCATGTGTGCACCTCGGTTTTGGTGCATATTAAACATAACCTGTTAAATATGTAAGCTTTATAGGTGCTGGTGAGCGCCAGGCTAGCTGTTTCCCCCCGTTTCCAGTCTTTGTGCTAAGCTAAGCTAACCGGCTGGATATTTACTGTTCATACATGAAAGCGTAGAATGGAAATGATTGACATATATCTGGTTTGCTACATGGACCCAAATGGAGGAGGTTGATAAAGAAATAGTTGTTAAAATGAACCATGGTGCGAGAGAGAGAACGAACATGTGTTTAGCTTAGAACTCAGCTGTACTTTTTTGTGCACCCTATGCGATTTCTAAAGTTTGTTACCTGTGGGGCAGCCTGCTCATAATGAGACCCTGTTTAGCCCTATGTCTTCTCACTTCCTGGATTCAGTCTAACTTGAAAAGGAATCAGAGATATCCTCCTCTCCGGACACAGCCTGTTGAAGATGAATGGTATTAAGAGGCTGACTTCCAGTCCTTTAGAGGACAGGGGGTTTTGTGGAGAAGAAAGTCATTTGAGATCCTCCTCTCTTCTGTGGTGTGTCTGTGATCATGTCTCTCTCACTCGCTTTCTCTCCAGTGATTATTTCCAGTCATCAAAAGGCAGAGTAGGGCCTGGAGAAAGTGGCCATGGCCGTCTTTCCCTCCCTCCCCAGGCTCCGCTTGCTCATCACTGCTGAAGGTCAGCGGATGGACTCATTCACCTCGTCTTCAAATCATCAGCCCTCACGGTGCTCACTTCTATACAGCGCCGTGCAAGCAGTGGCTACTGCTCTTAATGAATGTCCGAACTAAATATACTTGTTAGCTGATGTACGTTGTACTCTGGATTTAGTCTTCTTCTATCTGCAGTCCTCCCTCTCTTGTTCTGTGTTGATCTGTAGGTAATATTCTGTGCTGTAGGTGCCTCCTACCTTTATTGAAAAAGCCCCTCGGCCATTTCATGCCAGCAAGATAATTATAAATGTAACCCGTGGCAAAAAAGCAAAACACAACTCCCACATCCCTCCCTTGCCATTTCTCTCTCTCTCTCTCTCTCTCTCTCTCTCTCTCTCTCTCTCTCTCTCTCTCTCTCTCTCTCTCTCTCTCTCTCTCTCTCTCTCTCTCTCTCTCTCTCTCTCTCTCTCTCTCTCTCTCTCCCCTCCTCCCCCTCCCTCAGCCTCCGGAGCTGATTTCAAATTTTCAAAGATATCTCCTACAGAGGCTGTGAGATTGAAGGCTCATGAATACCTTTATTATAATATAATGGCCACATATTTTCAGCTATTATTTCTCGTGGAGAAATTAGTTCATCTGTGTGATGAATGTCTGCACAGTCTTTGGGGGCCTTAAATGTTCTTCGATGGACTCTCGCTGCTCGGATAATATCTCAAATGGACACTCTGCAGTGGAATAATATGTCACAGTGGCTTTTGTTTGAGTGATAGAAATCCAAGTCTTAATGTAAGAAAAGGAACCAGTCTAAATACAAAAAGTGGAGCTGAGCACCTGTGCTGATGGGTTCTTGTGATTGAACTTGCTTGAGATGAAGGCGGCGTGCTAAAGAGAAATCCCTGTTCCTTTTGTTTCTGCAGTAACACGTACTCCTTGACGCCCCCCAAGTTCTTTTTTTATTTTGCGGGAGCCCAAGGCAACTTGTAATAATCCACTTTTAATGTATAACAGATTGTAACTCAGTAAGCTTTGATGACGTCTATTGTGATTATGTCAGCTCGGTCATACAAGATATTCTGGCAGCAGTTTCTTGGATAGTGAAATAACACTGGAGGTGGATGGCGAGTGACAAAAGCCAACAATAACCTTTTTTTTCATTCACATGTATTTTTCCAGTTTTCCAATAGTTTCTGTGACTCCTAAAAAATATCAACACACCACCTTTATCAATGTAAATCTTACAAGACTCCGGAGATTTGATGTTGCTGAGAAATATATGCAGCAGAACCAGAAGTATCCTGACTTTTAGTCAAAATCACCATATTCTACAAACTCCATAGTGTTAAAGGTGCAATGTGCAAGATATGGACATCAAAAAATGAACTGACATTATCAACAGCATAAGTACAGAACAGTAACAGCGTAGACGTTATGTCAAAGACGTCTTTATATTGCGTTGCAGAGGTATCTACTGAAATGAGCACGCTAACCAGCTAGCCCCGGACCGTCCCGTCTCGTATTACCGCTCGTACCACTGGAGGCGATAGTGAGTCACTGTAGCGTCCAGTCTGCCCTCAGTCTAACGTGAGAGGACAAAGGAGCAGAGCTTCCTCGGGGGCTTGTCAATCCCGTTGAAGGTACAGCCCCAAGTTAGTGGCACAGGAAACACAAAGATGGCTGAAGCTCTTGAGAAAAAAGAAGCAAAACAAGAGTAAACATCAGGGTAAAGTTCCTTTTAGAGGTTGAAACATCTAATGTTGGCTGTTCAGCACAACTAATGACAACACAAACTGTACCAAAAAATAATCCAAATGGAGTCGGTTTTGATACGGCTGTTTTCTCGCAGTGTTATTTTGAAATGCTGTCAGAGTTTCAGCACTTTAGTGACTGTGTTGCATCTTTCTGCTTCCAGAGAATTTTGTGTTTTGGATCTTCTGTTCGTTTTTTCCTTGTCTCGTGTTTTTCTTTCATGTTTAGTGTTTCCTGCTTTTATTTTGAAGTTAAATCCTCATGTGTCTTGTCCTGTTTTACTTCATACTTACTTGTTTGTCCGCCTTTGTGATTGTCTGCCCCGCCCTCATTAGTTTCACCTGTCTCTCGTCATCCCTGTAGTCACCTGTGCTCCTGCTCACCTGTTCCCACTTCCCCAATTTTCAGTCTCGATTGCTTTAGCCGTGTTTGAATCAGTAGAAAACAGCTAAACGCTGTGGGGAGAGTTCGTAGATTGTGTGCCGCTGTTGTTTCCCCGCTAAGCTAGTTTAGCTTAGCCTCCCTGAACACACGGTGCTGGGCGTCAGCTGTTTTTTTGTTATTGTTCCGGGTTCAAAAGGTCACACAGCCCGTTGTCTGTTACGTGAGCGCAGTCCACCGAAAAACATATTTACCACAATTTAAGTATTTTTCAAATGCAGTAGTATTATTCAAACGTATTCGGTTCGTAAGCCTCGTACCGAACGGTTTAATACGAATACGTGTGTTGTTACACCCCTAGAAACAAATAACCGTAGCTGTGGCATATTAAGCTTATTAGGAGATGGCACAAGTGAAGTAGGACAGCACAGAAGGCCCAGGTATGAAATGCACGACCCACCGCTGGTCTTCAGTTATGTTTGGACATCTGCACCAGTTTAATTGTGTTCTTGCCTGCTGTTTCTTGCTTATTATGTTGGACTCTAACTTGTAAGCGTTTTTGAATAAAATCTTTGGCCCAACCAATCTCCACACTCACAGACTTTGAGGTGCGCTCCAGTGAAGTCTGTGAGGGTTTAGGACTGTCGCGCTGTCAAATCGTCGCGTGTTTCAGGGTTCTCTTGCAGACATATTGAGCCCTTTATGAACATTTTTTCGTAAGTCCGCATTTCTGCAGACTTTGCCCAAGGGAATTTCCCACAATTCCTAGCGATGTGATGTTAATTACGGGGTTACCAGTGGAAGCATGGAGGCGTATGAAAGGTAAACAAAGAGGAAGGCACATGGGTGTTCAGCCTGGCAAATTACATTGACTGAGAAACATTACGGATTCAATATGGAACATACAAACACATGAAATCAGAGGAATGGAAGCAGAGATTATATTACACAGATATATTCATCAAACATTTAATTTGAAACTGTTTTGACAAAAACGAGAAAATAGATTATTTGAAGTCACCTCTCATCTTGTGAGGAAAGAGCCTGGAAGACGTTCACATCAGGGAGTATGAAGTTTAAATAAATACCCACAATTGTACATAATATTTTTTGTCGTTGTCATGGTAATGTGATATGTTGGAGCAAAGTGCTGTCCCATTTCTATTTACACCATTTCAAGCCCTCACAGCCTCTCACACTCCATCACTTACCAGGTGACGTCAGTAAGTCCCTGAGGGTTCAGGGTTTGAGGCCTTAGGGGGGTACATTGGGACTGGGCCTCTGTCTGCATTTGGGTCCATCCCCTGTTGCCTGCTCTCCAGACCATGACAGGAGGAGGGTGGGATGAGGTGAAATGCTGCCTCCTATTTGTTTGAAGCATGTGGTCAGGCATTACACAATACACCTGTGGACTAGCAATAGTTTACAGTCAGGATAGCTGCTCTGTTTGGAAGTACGTAGACACAGCGATGCTGTGAGATAATGCTAATGCCGGCATGCTAACTTGTGCTTGCAATGGCTATGCTAACAAGCTGATGTTTAGCACGCATGATGTTCACCGTGCTCACCATTTCAGTTTAGCACAATAGCATGCTAACATTTTCAAATTAGCACCACACAAAAGACAACTGAGGCTGATGGAAATGTCATTAGTTTGGCAGGACCTGGTCATAAACCAACGTATTGGAAAAGTTATTACAAAATCATCCTGAGGGGAATTGAATGTACGTATGAAATTTTGTGGCAATCCATCCAATAGTTGTAGAGACATTTCACTCAAAACCATAAGTAACTATCAACATTCGGATGGATTTTCTGGGAACCATGAATGTTTGTGCCAATCCAGCTACTACCTATTGAGATATTTCAAGGGATAAGTGAACGAGCCTCATTAAAAGTGTCAACCTGCTGGTGGCATTATAGAGAAAGTCAAGGCATCACAAAAGTCAGAGCGATTTATTTTCTGGGGGCCATGAATGGCCGTACAATGTTTTTATTTGAATAACAAAGAAAATGAAAGGGAATCACCCTAGTTGCTTAAATGAATGCACTCGTATTAACTCTCTATTATCAAATGTACATACTTACTCTTAATTCTAAGTATCTAATTAAGATCCTGTCAGTGAACAGTACATTTCCACCAATTGTTCTAGAGTGTTATATGTACAAGGATGTACAAGGAATACACTCGGCTTGCCTCCCTTGTCAAGAACACCGGATTTTTGTTACTCCAACCTTCACCCGGCCGTCTGCTCACCTCCTGGTGTTTGGGCTGTGATATGTGACAGTGCTCCGTGTGGAGGATGTGTGGTAGTGCAAACATGCTGCACTTTCCATTGTTTATTTATCAGTCAGGCCTTGAGTTATGGTGCACTTGCAGTGAGGAATTTTAGACCGGACTATGGTCGCTGCAGGCCCCTTGGCATACACTGTACACTGAGAGGGAATCATTTATATTCTACTCCAGAGGTAACAGAAGAACATGAGATTGGGAAACAGCTCAAACACCACTCTGCTTGTGAGGCTTAAGGCGCAGAAAAAAAGTCAAGCTGTATTTTCTTTTTCGGGCTGCAGAGCATATTCAAGCAAGTTCTGTTTTTCTTTTCTTTTCTGTATATTTTTTTATTTTTTTTTGAACAGTTTCTCCAAATATCTTCTCTCTAACACATATGATGTGCTCAGTTCTACCTTCATGGTCACACATTTTACACTGAAGCCGTATGGCTCAGTGGAGGTGTGATGGAATGCTGGCTTTGGTGAAAATTGCAGCAGCAATGTGATCTGACCGGTGAAGCTGCCTGTAAATGCTATAGGTGCGACACTCCGACCTGTATTGAAAAAGCCTGGAGGGCGTTTTAAGCCATTGAGGTAATTGCAAATGTATCCTTTGGCGAAAAACATCAGCAAACATCAGCCTCCCTCCCTCACTCCATTCCTCCATTCTCTCCCTCACTCCCTCCCTCACTCGGTTGAGAATTAATAAGGGCTACCTATCCTTGATTAAAAGGTCTCAACTGCACCGTATTGCTCACCGGTAGCGCCCCTCCCTGCGCCAGCCTTTCACATGGGTAGACCTGCATGTTAGGAGTCCTCTAATGATTCTGGAGCTTGCCATTCGAGGGCCACCCATCCATCATAGCGGTAAGGCCAGCGGCTTTATTATAATACAGAGGACAGACATGCTCCCGGGCTATGTGGGACACAATAGAGGTCTTTCAACAGACCTATAAATACATGATCTGCCAGAGTTGCTGTCCTGAGGGCGCTCTCAGCTCGGCTCTAGCCCTCCGGTCAGCCATCACTTATGCTAAGATATGCGCCGGCCCCCGGGCTAAGGCTAAGGCTCAGTTCATTTCAGCCCCTCATCAACCACCACATTCTACCTCCAGCCATGAGAATAAATAAGAACAAGAAGAAAAAAAAAAAGTGATTCATTATGATGGAAAGCAAAAACCTTAACAAAACAAACAAATGGAGGGAGTGAAAACAAACAGTGATAGCCTGCTATGGACTCTTTGGCAGCAGCTGAGGAGTTGTTGCAGAAAGAACACGCAGGGGATTTTGGATCCAACAGCACACTTTAAGTGCTGGGAGAAGCCTGACCGTCCGGATTACATGCTGAGACATTTGTTTTGTTATTTCTTCTTTGCTCGATTCTTAATCCTGACAAACAACACCTGCAAGTGTGTGTGTGCCAAATAAAAGGTGTTTCTTCTGGATGGGTGTTTTGTTTAGTGGAAGAAGTGGGAGATCACTGTCTCCCCCTCAGCTTTTCCTCCAACATCCCGCTTTTGTAAATGTATTTTAAGTGATATATGCAGCTCCTCGCCCCCCCCCCTCCCCACCTTATCTCAGGTGAGAATCTGCTCTCAGCGTTTGCCCCCGAGCCAAGATCAGCAATCTGGGTGTTGGGTGTGTTCTTTTGGAGATTAGTGCAGATGGAGGCTGTTGCATGTTGGAATAATAAACAGGTGAACACTTTAACGGTGCATAATTCTCTATCTCAGCGCCACCTGAATGTATTAAAATCATATTCTTCCTCGGGGCAGAAAACCAGCAGCAGATTATGTCCAGGGCACGGCGAGTGGAAACCCAATGACAAATCCCGCCACTCGCACACAACAATGATCAGCTGGGCAGGAGGTCACTGTTTATCATGCTTTTCACCGACTCCTGACACTTAAGGGTGCGACTCGAGCTTTTTTGAACTGTAAGTATTGCTAATGTGACTGGCGATGGTGGTAATGTCATGGTTACACTGGGACGCACTTTGCTGTGTCTGCAAACTACTACTTACTCCAAACACATGTTCACGTTCGCACCCCCCTCCACCAAAGTTCTTGCATGTCCCATCCAGACCGTACCCACTCCACCAGCCCCCTCTTTGAGTACTCCAAGGGTTATTCCGGTCCCCTTGACAGCCGAACCAGGTAGGGGGTAGTGTTCATAATAGCTGGTGTTCTCAGCTTTGGGTTTTAGTGCCCCCTCCTTTTACACACTCACACACACACACACACACACACACACACACACACATACACACACACACACACACACACACACACACACACACACACACACACACACACATGCACACAACAACGCCCCCTGCACCAGTCTCATCCACCCTCAAGCGCTCCCTCCCCAACTCACTCTTCTCCTTCTTCTTCTTCTTCTTCCCCCAGATCTCTTTTTGCCACAGCTGCTGCCTCCCGGCCTCGCCGAGAGTCTTCAGGAGGCTTCCCAGCTCCCTCTCGTCTCCCCTGCAGCCAAGAAGGAAAAGCAGGCAAAGGAGTAAAATAAAACTTCAGGCACACCACGCGAGGCCATCTGGGTAATCTTGTTCAAAAGGCTTGAGGTGATAGCTGCAATTTACACAGGCAAAAAAAAAAAAAAAAGGAGAAGAGAAAGAAAAAGAACAGACCTCATTTCCATACCTACCAGCCTCAAGGAGATGAAATTGAATAAACTAAGAATTAGAAAAGAATTACAGTAAAACCAATACGGAATATTCAACATTAGTTCATTTTGTCCTTGTACCACCCCCTTCCTTACACACACACACACACACACACACACACACACACACGCACGCACGCACACACACACATGCATTTTGTGATTTACCAAGAAACGGAACAGTTTGGGTGACATGGACAACTAACAGAAACACACACACACACACGCACACACACACACACACGCACACACACACACGCGCACACACACATGCACACATTCACTACAGCTCCACTTAAGTACACGTGCAGAAAAATACACACACACACACACACACACGCACACACACACAGCCGAGGGGGGGAAGCAATATTTGTGATGAAAGCAAATCAAACTGAAATCCAACATGTTAAAGTCAACTTGATTCGTGTGAAAATGTAAAAGCATCTTCAACTGGCATATCCCACAGTCATGAAGATATGTTAATTTGCAACTTAATGGCTGAAAGCATAATTTTGCTTATATAAACCTTGAAACATGCTGCATTTTTTTATTTATTTTCCCCAGTTTTTAAATGTGCCTTAATTTCAGGAAGTAAACACCACCACAAAACAATAAATGCCCCAATTAAAAATACAGGCATGAAGAGAAGTGTCTATTCCCCATTTTGCCCCCGCGGACATATGTACCCAAGCGTGTCCGTGCATTTACACGCAGAAGCATATGCTCGTAAACATCGTGCTTTCACATTAACATATGTGCCGTGTTGTTGGAGATGTAGGTTATCTGGTGTGAGATCCAGGTTACATGTTTATGGCGATATCACCTAGCGTGCACGCATGCGCGAGCGTTGGGGGCAATAGGAGTCTGTGTGGTTTCACGCCAGTGACACTGTGGTGTTACTTATTAGTGCATAATGTAGTCACGGTTACCATTCATAATTGCATGCTTGTTATTGGAACATATTGCGCGTTGAAGGCAGGATGTGCCATCCTCTATTCTTCCTTCCTTCTTCGCCTGCCCCTGTGTCTGTATGTCATCTGGCCTGCTTCGCAACCCCCCGGGGGGCATATCCCATCAGGCTCGCTGTGCTCCGATGTGTCCCGACAGACCTGATGTGATCTGAGTGGCTGACGGGTTTGTCCCTGCTGCCCGCTGTCTTTTCTCTTCCCTGTTTCTCTCCCCGTACACACGCACACACACACACACACACATGCACGCACGCACGCACGCACGCACGCACGCACGCACGCACGCACACACCCACACACACACACACACACACACACATGTGCCTAAGCAAACCCACAACCTGATGCAGGCTGACCGGCGTTTTAGCACCTCCTGTGGAAAAGCCTCTGATCACGGTGCACGCCTCGCCGTCCACCCCAAAAAATGTTTTTCCAGCACGTGCGAGGCGCCTCGCGACTTTAATCTCCGGCTCCATCTTGAGTTTCAATTTTGCCGGGGCTAATTCGAGTGTAGATCACGGTTACGTGCTTCACTTCCACTTTTAGTATCCGTTTGAATGAGTGCATAAATGTGAACGTTCAATTATGAAACCCCGCTGGAGAGAAACAATGCCCTCTTGGTTCAGTAGCCATGTTACACGCACGCAGAGGCCTGAGGGGATGCAGAAAGAGTGGGGGTTGGATACCATGAGACTAGGGCATCAAACTGGGGCTTAGAGACCGAGATATACCAACTGGAACCTCAGATATATGTGTGTGTGTGTGTCGGCTCGCATCCTGGTGTGAACAAAAACTCACACATATGGAGGAAGCGAGTGTCATACAGAGGAAGGGAGAATGCTGCATCGGGGAATTACGCTTTTGTGGAGGCTCTCTCTGTGTGCGTGTGTGTTTGAATATAATCTAATTGCTTACTAGTGGAGGACAAAATTGTTTCGCCTGCAGGTATGAGTATGGATGGCGCTGATGAGAACTGGTCTGATATCTCTATCCACCAATCAGCGGTGCAGGGCCGCCCCACAGCCTCCCCTCTTAAAAACATCACGTCTTTCATGTGCTGATGCTGCACATGTCAGCGGAACATGTTTCGCTTATAAAACGTGTTTTATGCTCTAAAGTCTGTGTTGCGAGTACAACCACAATGGAGAGCATCGGGCTTTTAGCCTTTAATTAAAAAAAAAAAGATCAGGGGGGTTTTTATTGATATTTCTCTGCACACTTCAGGCGCAGACCTAGAATGCCCCGAGTCCTCAGTAATGTTTTTTTTTTTTTTTTTTGATCAATGATTAACTACCTGAGTCGGGATCGTAGATCACCTTTAGGTGCTCCTCACAAGCTAGTTTGTCTTGTGGCTAAAATGAGCCTCGGCGTTGGAGGAAATGGCTCAGGGAGGACGGTGACGGAGCAATGTCATTATCCTGCTTCTGTCCGTTCAAGCGCAGGCATTTGCTTGAACTCAAGGTAAAAGGTCCAATGAGACAGGTGCCTTCTATCACTAATTTGCTCTCAGTGACCATTGCAGAAATGACAGATGGCGTGCTTAGTTTCATTGTAGTCCTCGAACTTTCTCCACATGAGTAATCTTGCAGCTGTACTGCTTTAAGATGACACATTAAGGCTGGCCATTTCTGACATGATGTTTTGACACTGTCAACTCGGAAAATTCTTCCTTCAAAAGCCCAAGGACATAATCGCCATTTTTTGTTTTTTTTAGGGGAAGGGCAAATGTGACCCTTTTGCTGCCTGTGATCATTCTAACCGACTCGCCGACATGAAGGGAGGGGTTTCAGGAGGCCAAGCAGGTCAGGAGTCACTCGAGTCATGTGACGAGCCCCAGGGCGTTGTTGGGAGTGACGGGGAGACCATGAAGAGGAGCTGTGGTGTAGCTGCAAGCCCACGGGTGAAAAGGAGGTCAGTGGCCACAGGAAGCAGTAGCAAAAGAGCCCGGAGCTACTGTCCTTAATGAGAGCACATCCCCTGGGGTGTAGATCCCAGCAGCCTAACTGCCACATGAAAAACTCCAATCTATACAGAGCGCTGCGGGCACAAGAGAGCAGCCATTTTCATGGTCCATTCCCTAAGCCAGGAGCCATCTTGTGAGGTAAATAAAAAAAACAAGAATATATAGATGTGCACCTTGGTTATGGGCCAGTGCTGTTCCATCATTCCCACCGTGCTCCATGACTCCTTGTGTCACCGTTTGTTTGGTTTGAAAGATCCTGACTGCTCAAGTCTCAAACAGGAGCCTCCTCCTCCAAAGTATTGTAAATTGATTTATTCATAAAGTTTGTGTGCCACCGAGGAACCGAGGCCAATAAAACAGGAGCCCTACAGGGCGAATGGGGGGGGGGGGGGGGGGGGGCATTTGAAAATAAACTTTGAGCAACTCATTAGATTAAGAAAATTATAACAATAATAACCCTGAGCGCTGCCCGGGGAGGGAAATCTCATTAACAGGTTTTTCGATTCTTCCTTTCAATACATTTGTTAAAAGTGCCGGGGAGTGTTCAATTATCGCCCGCCCTCTCACCTCCGAGACACAGGGCGACAAGAAACCCCAGAGAAACCCGCGGGCCGGGGAGGGCTTTGTCCACAGCGCGCGTATATATAACCATACGTATGCACACGTGCGGTTTCACTTCATTCCCCCTTGAGTAATGGACTTTCTGACCATTTGTTTGATACCGGCAACAAACAAGCCAAGAGCCGGAGGGCTACTCAGGCAATGCAATCCCACTCTTCAATGAGTTTAAGAACACCCACCCATGTACAGGTCTATGTCCAAATGTTCACGTCCTGGAAAGGAACAACAATATTTCTTACATTCGACGGAAACCGCTTTCATCCGGCAGGGTTTTCGTGAGAGCCATCAAGAGGCCCCAGCGTAGTTTCCAATGTGTTCCAATGTGTTCCAATGTGTTTCCAATCTTCCCATTGGCCTATGGGCTCCATCCTTCAGGCAGGAGGTTTGGAAGGCTATATTTGCTCTGGAACCATTTACCGTTCCCCTTCCCCTTCTCCTTCTCCTTCTCGAGACATGACGGAGCGCCGAAGGGGGGGGCCCACCTGGAGTGCTGTGTCTCCACCCAACCCCCCCCCCCCCTCTGGTGGTAGTCGCCAACGCCGTGCAGCATTGCGTCGTGCCTCGCCAGGTCTCCAACCACAGCGACTGCTTGGAAAGACATCACGATCTGGAGATCAACGATGAACAGCGGCAGCTTCCAAAACACCACTTTGCACGGCACAAAGCTGAGAGAATGGCTATTCAAAGCATATGTGGCCCATTGAAAGCTCGACCACAGCTATGTTGTGGCAGCGTCCATTATCATTTACAAGCTGGGTTTAAAAAAAAAGCAGAGCCGAGATGCTGAACTGTATGCTCTAAGTGCACACTGTACTATTCCCGAGTTTATTTCTGGTACCAACTGGCTAACAGTTTCACAGCAGCAACACCTGGAGCTACCGCCTCTTGCCAGCTAATATTCCTTAAAATAACTTTCAAGATCCATGCAAAGAAGGTGTAAAATGGACTTGTAATCAACCAAGACAGCTAAGTAGATTGTTGATTAAAAAGTAAGACTTCAATTAAGCCATATGTGGTTCGGCTGCCTGTGCCAAACTCAGCACAGGCGAAAAACTATTTATGCTATATCAGAAAAACGTGTTTCCTTGTTTACTGCTAAGATATACTCTTCCCACTTAAAGAAATGCATTGGTGGATGTACTGTTGCCTGTCAGTGTGTCCGATATACAGTATATGTAGTAATAGCTTGTGCCTTATGTGTGTGATTTACTACTAAACCGCAGAATGGATCGTACCTTTGTTTTTATAATGATGAATCCCGTTGTCCTCGAGAATTAGTTTACTCGTGAAGCTTTCTGTAGTTCAAATTATCATCAGGCTGTAGAAAATGCTGTGCTGTTTACAAATGCAATAACATCAGTGGTGCAAAAAGGCTACAAATCCATAGCTTGGCGGTGGTTTATACGTCTTTTAAAAAATAAACATCATTGCCAAATATAGAAATAAAATATGAAATAAATCAAGTTTTTCCATATGTTGTCATGTATGAAAAAGACCCTCATAGGTGAATGTCAGATTCCTCGTGAACATTGTTCCTATAATGTAGAACGTGATTAAATAACACATTGTGGACAGAGATGTAGGACGACTATTTGGTATATTTACTCACATTGTACACATGTCTGTTCTTGTGTAGAGAGGGCAGATGATTTGCAGATAGGTAAAAAAAATATAAAAGATGACGATCTCTTAACTTGAGGCAAGAGAGAAGTCATTTCGTTTTTTAGCCCTCGAGCAGCAAACATCGGCGTCAACCATTTCCATTTCTCTGTTGTCTTTGTGACGGTTGATACTGCAGCGTGTGCTTGGCCTGTTTCATTTTATATCCAATGGATTGGCATTTAGTGTGACAGAGGAAAGGAGAATAAGTGAAAAAAATCAATCCCTTGAAAATGGGTTTTCATCGTGTCTGATGTGATAGGTTTACGAACGAGGGCACACGGTAGGGCTGGGCGATATGGCCTAAAAAAAAAATCTCCGATTTTTTTACAAAAAATCCGATTCACGATTTAAATCGATTTTTTTCCCCCAAAATTTTTTGCAGATGACAGAAGCTGTTGAAAACAATTTTTTCTTTTATTTTGTGATGATTTTCCCAAGTAGGTTGATAAAAATAAAGTGCAAACAAAACCTGAACATTGTAGAAAGGTGCCTGTAGTATACAAAAAGTATTTGGTCACTCTTTTGTTTGCCTGAATCATTTAAATATAAAATTAAATTAAACATAACATTAAATGGCATTAAATAGTAGCCTTCCATTGTAAACAACTGTGCAAATGTAACTTTTTACAGTAAGCTTTTCTAACTGAATACACTGATACAAACACAGCATGAAATAAAATGTATATGACCCTTTAACATTCACATTTTCAAAAGTGCAACATCTGATCTAACATCAACATAACATATTTTGCACAGTAAATAAGTGCATGTAAACAAAATCAAGTGCATTCACAACATAACCAACAGTATTAAACAGTAGTGCATGTTTTTTCTAAATATTTTTTGCCAGGAAGACAAGCCTGTCTACTACCTCTGGCTTCAGGCATGCACGGTGGCATGTAACAATGCCCCCCCCCACACACTGAAAAGCCTCTCAGAGGGGGCACTTGTAGCTGGCACAGAGAGGTATTTCTTTGCTAAAGTACTTAGCCTTGGAAAGTTAAGTTGGTGACGCTTCCACCAGTCAAGTGGATCGGTGTCTGGGTCAACCTGCTGGACCACAGGTCAGTTGTTGCGGAGTAGAATGACATCCCCTCCAGCTCCGCAGAGATCCTTTGGCGTGTACTATTGTACAGCCGAGGCAAGGCAACGTCAGAAAAATGTTTACGGCTTGGTAGCACGTACCTGGGGTCCAAAGCTTTGAGACGGTGAATAAACCCCGGCTTTTCCACGGTGTATATGGGCACCATATCTTTTGCGATATACATCGCGACTGCATCCGTGATGGCTTTCCACCGGGCACTCTTCTTCTCATGCGGAGTACAGTTGGTGAATGTCTCCAAAATGCTGGGTTGTTTTTGTGAGGTGGCGGCGGCAGCAGTGAAGCTGCTGGCCGCCATTGTTTTAGTTTGTAAACAATGCGCGCGCACTCTACTACGGGAAAAAGGGGTGGGGGCGATTTTCTCGATTTTCAATAAAACACATCGCCTTAAAGCACACATTCGAATTAATCGATTAAATCGATTTATCGCCCAGCCCTAGCACACGGTGCAGTGGCATTGATGCAAAGCACCAGAAAGCAGGACCAGACTAACAGCATCCAGCTACAGAGCTGCAACCTCAGCCACTTATTAGCAAGGAAACTATCAGCAAGTGTTGACCTGCGTGTAGATGATGTGCAAATAGTCACGATAGGAAAAGCAAGGTGTTACAAATACCATTAAACATGGCTCCGTTCTATTCAACTGTCCCTTTAACTGGTGACCGCGTGAGCGTGAACGAGCGTACCCTTACACCTGTTTTACACCAATTGTAATATTGTGCTACAAAATGTATTTTTATTTTTCACATCTGCTGTTTGAACAACTTGAACATACAGTCTTGAACATACAGTTTGTGTGTGTGTGTGTGTGTGTGTGTGTGTGTGTGTGTGTGTGTGTGTGTGTGTGTGTGTGTGTGTGTGTGTGTTTGAGGTTTAACACTTTAAACCCAACAATAGACGGGGAAATAAATGACAAATTGACTGAATATATATTGTGTTTTATGCCACAAAGTTGTGTTACTATTTAGATATATTTACTGTGTATGATATCCATTGGAGGTCAACTAATTATATTTATTTTGGTAAAAAAAGACAATAGCAGTAACACTCATTGCCCGTAGGTGGTGCAAGTGTTATTAAAACTGTATCTTTGTCTTTGCCTGTAGGTGGCGACATTAACGTGTCTACATGTAGGACTACGGCTGCATTCACTCATGGCGATGTGTTGATGGAAAAATACATATGAAATAGTTTCATGTAATTATTCTAGTAATGCATGAAATACATCTCTTAATATCCGATTGCACACTTAAAACAACTCTCTCCGGTCTGAGGGAGCTACGTAACATCCAGTTGTGAATCCCGTCACGAAGGACGGCAACGTTTATTTTCACTTTAGACAATATCTACTGTTGCCCGTATTCTCTGCCGGCCTCGCCGCTAAAATGATACCCGCTTTACCGTCGGCCTGTGTTCCATGTGAATGCAGCTTGTGTAACTGGCCTGACAATGACTGAACAGCCATCTCTTGTGGAGAATCTCTGGTGTGCTAAACGTAAATTTGAGTTTGTGGGTGAGTTATGAGCAATTTTAATTATGTTATTTGCATATATAAAACGTTGACAATCAAATGTTGCTCTGTCTATGATCCTCACAAGCCCCTATTCCCTGGCTAAGATTACCCATTTGCTGTAAGCTACAAAATAAAAGGTAAAAAGCAAAGACCGAAAGGAGTAATGATGCATTCATGATAGAATGTAGAGCAGAATACACAGGCACACACATATACACACACACAGCCAAAGTTTTAGTGCTTAGTTTTGATTCAGCTCTTCATTAGCCACAGGGCCCAACTCCGGTTAGCTCCAGTATTAGGCTCAATTAGAACAAGATCCAATTAGAGGGCTCCTTTCCCCTGGGGCAAGGAGAGGCAGGAAATGGAGACTGAGAAATGTATAAGTCGACAACATGCGGACACAGCCAACATAAACAAACTTACTTTGTTGATCTCTGCTGTTGCTACGCAGGAGTCCTCTGGGAGTTAAAGCCCTGCTAGTCTAAGCTATGAGATAAAACAAAATAAAATAAAAAAGCCCCGCAGCAAAACATGAACTCTGTGAACACAAGGGCTCCGACACCATGAAGGGAACGTCTGGGCCCAGAAAATGAAAAGCCCACAGGCGTTTTCCATTTACAGCTAAAAATCCAGCACGAGCTCCAAGCCAGGGTTAGTATCAGACTCTCAAAATGAACACTTACACTACGGGGGGAACAAATGAGTAGCTTTATATCGGCGCTCTATTAAATCTGTCGGCTAATAGACATATACCTTACTGCTGACAGAAATCAATAATGTACAATAAGATAAAGGGCATGGAGGGAGGAAAGAAAGAAAGAAGGCCGGAAAAAAACAAAAGCATAATTGGTAAAAGAAAAGACGAAGATCCAACTGTGTGATTGGGAGCTCAGTATTGCTGTCCTCCTCTCAGTGTGGTTCGAGGTGGTGATGGCGGCAACGTTGTGCGAGCTGTTCGGGCTTGCCCTTGCCTCGGGCCTCTGGTGTTCCTCCCCCGGGCGGCGTGTGAGGGAAATGGTGTGTGGTGCGAGGGTAAACCTTGACCTGCCTGCCAGGAGGCTGCACACGGAATGAAATGAGCACAAACAAAGCAGAGAGGAGGAAGAGGAGGAAGAGGAGGAAGAGGAGGACGAGGTGGGGTGTCAGACAGCAGTGGAGGAGGTACATGGCATTTGCTTGTATCACCGCTACACCACCCCCTTTCGTTGCCTTCTGATATGACTCCGAGTGGCAGGATACACACCATACATCCCTGGCAGGACACACACACACACACACACACACACACACACACACACACACACACACACTGATTGGGAGCGCTCAGGTGTTGTGGGTGGCATCCTGGTAACGCTGCGAAGATGGAATGCGAAACGTTTCCCTTCATGCTCTGCCAAGTTGTGGTTCGGGGAAAGATGGAAATCCCATTATGTCACATGCCTAACTTGGCCCCCACAATCTCTGAAACTCATTTGTGAAATTGGGTTCAGGTCTTAATGAGTTGCAAAGTGGTTTTGGTCCCATAAGTCTGCAGAGGATATATTTGTTGAGACATAAATGTGTATCGGTCCTGATTTTGAGTTAACTTCAACTATCAAGCTGGAAACCTTAAGTTGCGATTCTATTCTGCCTACAGATGTTGTATTTGAATCTTTAGTCCGTGAGGATTATAATCGCTGTAAACCAGCGTGTTGACAGAGGTGTGTGTGTATGTGTGTGTGTGTGTGTGTGTGTGTGTGTGTGTGTGCGCGCCATATCAGCCTGCTTACCTGTGAAAAGCCCAGTGAAATCCATTACATACTTTAGAGACGACTCATGAATGGAATAATTAGCACAGCATGCTTTTCCCGCCCGGCTGGAAGTCTCTCTCGATAATGAACAAAGGAAAGGAAATTAGCTTTTGTCTCATGAAGTCACAACTTCAAAGATCCCTGCCATTGCATTAATACAGCCATAGCCTGCAGCGGCACGGAAGAGGATAAAATAAGCACTCTCACTCAGACCCCATTCCGACCAAGGTCTTTCTCAGGACAAATACTGTGAGCTTGACTCTTACAGACCACACACACGCACAGACACACACACAGACACACACAGACACACACACACACACACACACACTGCAATGACACTGATTCCGGACTGGACTCGATCAGTAAGAGAAATTAGGAGAGAACAAAAAAAGGTATGCAAATCCACCCCAAACCAGCTCTCATCAGACAGTAAAGTAACCAGTATTCTTTGTGGATTCCGACTTAAAACATGGTTTGCATTCGTGAAATTTAATTTTTTTTCCAGGTGTAACACTATTTCAACAAACTCTCCCTCCATGCAGCTGGATAGATACACTTAATCACATCAGGTCAACCCTTGGGCCCAGGGCTTCCCAGCTGTGGCCTGGGTGACCTGAGACCGTCGTCTCGCCTAACTGCCGTTCCAGTCAGCTCCGCCCTCGGGAGCGTGAGTGCTACAGTGATCTGGTGCTAGGTCATCCTGCCTGCCACTACACAGCGTTACAGCACAATGGGAAAAAAAGAAAGGGGGGGAAAGAAAGAGAGGCCTAAACAGCCCAGTGTTTGTGGTGGAGCTGACACGATCAATGGTGAGTGCAGTTCAAATCACAAATTGAATCAATTTGAGGGGTTTTCCCCCCGATTACCGTGCAGTATTTGTATGGAAAGTGAAAACACATAGTGGAGAAATTACATTGAATATTTTATTTAAAAAAAGAAAACATACGACTCAAAAACAATATGACTGGTTGCTTTCAACCCTCATGCTGTAACCTCCTCCTCCTCCTCCTCATCATAACCATCAAAAGTGGTGTTTTTTTCCCTCCCAACAGTTGTTGTCGGCCGTTGTCTCAGAGCTGAAAGAAGCAGCACCGAAAGACCACAGCGAGGTTTGTCCAAGGCACTCTCCCCGCACGCTATCTGCTCCTTTATCTACCAGGATCAGTTGTTAGTGCTGGCAGTTTTCCTCTCCTGTCCTCTGGAGAGAGGTGGCTCTCAGCTGGAGAGAGGTGCTGGAGGCTACTCGCCGTCTCCATTGTGTGGAGAGCGAGAGAGAGAGAGAGCGAGAGCGAGAGAGAGACGCATGGAGGACTTGAGAGACCCAGTGCAGGTGCAGAGAGGAAGAGCGAGAGGGAACACACCTGAGGGGGCTGATTGTTTTTTTGTTTTTTTTCTCCCTCACAAAAGTCAGGCTTGTTTTGTTGAGGGGGCCTTTTCGGCGCTGGGACGCTGGCTGTAGGGAGGACAGATTTACCGGAGGTACACTGCACTGGAGGGAGGGACAGGGTCCTCAGTCTGAATGCTTCACCCTCCAACTGCCACAGACATTTGGTTACAAACGCGGCCTGCCAGAATTAATACAAAATGTTAGCGCAGAGGACAACATGCAGGACGTATAGTATATGATGAGGCGTGGCACTGTCAGGTGCGTGGGGTCATATTCCTGTCTACAGTCGGGGTTGGTCTTCTTGTTCGGACAGGACATAACAAGACGCCGCCTATGACCTCACCTCAGAACTGGCAGCTTTCCTGGGAAAGTGATCCTTTTGCCAACTGTTTGTTTAAAAGCTGACAGGCTACAAGAGTCTCAGTGACAGCATCTATTCATCTCGGGGTGTCAGACAGAGAGAAGAAAACAAACGAGGAAGGGATAAAGAGAGAGAGAGAGAGAGAGAGAGAGAGAGAGAGAGAGAGAGAGAGGTGGCGGATGAAGAGAGATTGAGGGAGGAAACCCAGTAAAGAGGAAATGGGGAGATTGGTGTGCTTTAACAATAGGCTAGATTTACCTTTAGCTTTGAAGCACCTTCGGATCATCTCGGTATAGCGATTTCAGAAATTCATCTGGCTCAGTGACTGAATGTGTACTGATGTTTTCATCACTTTGGTTTTAATTATATGTCTCACTCAGCACAGTCTTCCTTCTACTCGGCTAATTTAGATTGAGATCCTTCCAGGCTTTCCCCTATCTTTCATTTCCCTCCCCTCTTTCTCTCCTCTCTGCATCCCATCAGCCCCTTTGTAGAAAAAAGAAAAAAAAGAGGAAAGGGAAAAAAAAAACCCCTTCATGTCTGTGACTTTCTTGCCCTCCAGCATGTGAAGCCCTCTTTTATTTTGATCATCGCAGCACAATGGATTCATGCCATTCTGGCAACTTTATTCAGTATCAGCCCAAATTTACATACTGCTTAACAAGTTTGTGCGTGACTGTTGATGCCTCTGATCAAAGTGCTTTTGGAAATCTTTCTCATCAGATTTTTTTTCCCCCCATCCTTCATTTCAAATGCATGCTGCAGACAGGCATCTTTGACTCAGGGGCAAAGAAAGGTAACCTTAGTGCTGCACAAGCCCAAATGTCATCCAACAAGGAGGGCTCATGTCCCGGGGATAAAGATAATGTAATCTAAGCAGTATACAGTGTGTGACTGTGTGTGTGTGTGTGTGTGTGTGTATCTATGCTAGCCTCGGTGTTTGTTGGAGGCTTGGGTTCAGGGGGGGTGGGGAGGGAGACAGGGGATGACAAAAGTCAAAGCAGTCATGTGTCATTTTCGGCGCTGAAGGGCTGGGACCTGCCTGCAGGGCTGTCCTCTCTGTCAGACGCACTCACATATCTGCGCTGAACTCTCTCGCCGTCTCTTTTTTTTCTTTGCTCCGTCCGTCCCTCTGTCTTCATCCGATGCATTTACTGCAGCTGCACGACTCCGTGCCCGGAGCTGCATTGGTAGAACAACAATTTTGTGTCACAAAGACAATACAAACATCTGCTTTTGGGTGCACGGCGTGCGGTGACTCATTTCATATTTCTTCATCATTGTTGCGTCTTGATCACATCTGGCACAGGAGCACGACTGGGAGGGACCTGATTGGTTCCATGACCAGTGAGACACTGTGAGAGTGGAGGAGGGCGTGTGTGTGGGAGGGGGGGGGGATCTTTTGACAAAGATCAGGTTGTAAATCAAGATATCAGAGGCCGAGCTACAAGCCAATGGCCCATAACATTCCCACACACACACACACACTCACACACACACAGACACACACACAGAACCCACTGCATGAGCCCAGTATAGCCCCCGTTTACAAGTAGACTCGTAAATATACGTGGCTACCAGAGCAAACAACAGAATTGAAAAACATTAAATAACTGAAAAGGAAAAATTGGATTCAAAAATACAATGAAAAGAGGGCGTGGGTGGAAAGAGAGGAATCGTGGGAATGCAAGATTGCACCTCCCTCAGGCAATCGAATTATCCCATGGGCTGATGGTTCCTCCTTATGCGTCGGCTGACATTTTCCTGTAACCCCATCCCGTGTAATGCTATGTGATGTGTGTGACTGGCTTCTGCCACGGCCCCGAGAGGCCACGGAGCCCCGGGGCCATTTGCTTTTGGCCCGCAGCATCCTGGGAATTGTTTATTTTTGCTCTGTCTGCTCCCTTTTTTTTTTTTTTTTTTTGCCTCTCCGTCTCATTTTGCCTTCTCCCTCGTCTCTCCTGTTCTCTCGGTTTCTCGTCCTCTCCTTCTGGCCCAGTGGTGTCTACTTTCAATTAGAGGAGGATGCACTCGTATTCTTCCGCAAGACACAACTCCCTGACAGGTGACTCTTGAGGGGTAACTCAAAACCATGCCTTTAGTTAGTATTCCAGCACCTTTTCACTGGACACAAAAACTAAAAAAACTGAAGCTGCCGGTGGTATCTGTTACTCAACTGTATACGTTGCTCTCTGTGTGATGATGATAAGCGGGGAGGGTGTGTTCAAGAAAAAGAAAACAGTAGGAAATCAAAATGTGTTGTGCGAGGGAGAGAGAGAGAGGGCAAAGAGATTTGAGGACAGAGAAGATGAGATGTGTGATATGAGATAATAGAATGATAATCAGAAATATATCCCTGGAGCTAAGAATTGAAACAGACTATTAAAAGAGAACATATTTCTGATCGCTTATGGATATGTAAGCCAGCACAGCAATATGCCCAGACCGTATTCTCATAGTGCAGCAGAGCCCCAAAGGGCATAAGAAGAGGAGGCGGGCCAATCCTGCAAAAACACAAATAGTGTATGTGTGGAGCTGTCGACATGTGACAAGCAGAAAAGGGACAGTGTTGAGAGCCGTAGCCTTTTATGACCCAACACACTTTGACAGCTTGGCCATCGCTCCAGGTCACGAGCCATGTTGCTTTTTTTCATCTGACAATTTTGTTTTAAGCAAAACAACTCTCTCCCTCGATGGATTCAATTGTTCCGAGAGCTTTTGTGGTCGCGTGTCAGAGCGCAGAGACAAAAACAAAAAAATAAACATGTCAGCGGCCCCGTAAATTCTGCTCGCTGTTAGCTGGAGGAGTCACACTGTCAATCTGGAGGCCCAAAAAGTGGGAGGAAAGTGTAAGCGATATGATAGGAAGGCTGCTTTTATGCAACACTGCGCTCTGCTGGTGGAAGGCGACAACCACCTCGGGTAATCCCGCAGCAGCCTAATGCAACCTCGGCTCCACAGGGGATCCGAATGTCTAATGCGTCTCTACCCTTCAAGCACTTGCCTTATTTTGGACCCGAGGACATTCGGCGCTGACAAATTTGAAACGTCCCAAGAGGGGCAACGCTGTGAAATACGGCCACAGGGTGGCACATTAGAATGACAAAAATGGAGATCCTCAAAGTGAAATGTGCCTGTGACTTGGAAATGAGCTAGAGAGAGAGAAGAGCGGTGGGTTTGGTTTTGAGAGGGACACACTAGTGGTGTTGGATGCATCCAAACAGCACAATCAGATGCAATGGGTTTTTTTGTTCCCCCGGTGTATGTTCTATATTAACTACAACATGAGAACACTCTTCGCCTAAAGTGTATGTGCATGACAGATCAAGAGAAAAGGAGATGTGGGCACAGTTTTTAAAAAAAGAAGAAATCTGTGGTGTGCTCACATTAATACTGTTTGCTACGTGTACGCTGGGTTTCTGTGTGTGTGTGTGTGTGTGTGTGTGCATACAAACAATGCACTCAGTCGACGGCCCGCAGCACTGCTCTTTCTTGCTCGGAGAGTACATGTCCTCGGGCCTCGTTCCTCCGTCGATGACCTCTGGTGAAGCCATTATTTTCTGCATTAATGATGAGCAGCAGCCAGCGATGAGAGAGAGATGGACTTTGTCCTGAGGCGCAGTAGCGCTGATTATGGGCAACAACAATGCCGGCAAGAAAGAAAAAAAAAAGAAAAGAAAGAAAACTCTTCCCAGAAGCAGTTGAAGAGACGAGGAGTCTTAGCAGCAGCACAAAATAAGCTGCTCTTGCTTCTGTTGACTAGATGGATCAGATAACCTCTGTTAGAGGATTACCCCGAGTTAACTTTAATAAAGTTTACCTATGGCTTGTTGTCATCTGCTGGATTCAGCACCTGCGCGTCAACAAACCAGTGGCTGTGACAGCACAGTAAACATCATCGAATTTCTTTGTGTACCTGAAATGCATTAGTGTGAGGCCAATTAGCGTATGGATGAAAATGGCTGAGTGAGTCATACAAACCCCTGTGAGAATGTAATGATGTTACATATGGGAAGTAATATCAGAGGCTTAATTGATCCTCTTGACATCACCCATAAAAACACCAACCTTTAAGACTCACAAACAAGACAAATTGCAGACAACGTGCAATTGCTCGAGTCGAGGCAGCCAAGGCACCCACTCAGGAAATCCTGGCTTGGGGAGATGACTCTAAATGAAGGACTTTACCATTCACCATTATGTCTTTGGTGAGAGTCAGAGGGAACCCCCGGGGCTCTTCAGCACAGCGCGGTACAACTTTTCAAAGGGCTCCAGATTAAAGTCACTGAAAGTTCCCACTGGGGTCTGAGGCCAGGATCCCATTAAGCAGCCCTACCACACCGCCGGCCATAATTGTGTCGTTGAGAATTCAGAGCAGCGGTTGCTTGATAAGCGAATTTAGGGTGAAAAAAAAGAAAAAAAAAGGAGGCAAAAGGGGGTCTCGTTGGGCCACCATTAGACACTTCATTCGCTCCTCACTAATTTGTTTTAAATGACTGAGGGAGAGGTGAACACTTTATAAAGCAGTCCGAGCTCCCTCTTCTTCCCCTCCCCAATTCCAGGTCTGTGTGACAGAACGCTGATAGATGAAAACAGCTCTTTACAGCCACACAGCATACTGCCGCTAGTGGGGTTTTAAACTGTAGTTCTCTTTATCGCAGTACTTGCTTTGCAGTCGGATAATCGATGAAGAGGGGAACCTCATTCCTCTGCTGCTTTTTTTCCAAGTCCCTATAGTCTCCTCTTAAAGAAACCGATCAGGGCACCACTAGTTAAGACAACAGTACTCACTCGTATACACAGACACCATCTAGTGAAGCCATCTGCCATCACAGACCGTTTGATAACAAATGACGTAAAAACATGTTACAAACAAGTCCGCTTTTATTGAGCATTTAGTTTCATTAGGTTTCTGAATGCTACAACCGGGTTTGCTATTTCAGGTTTCTCTGTGCCGTTTGGTGTATGATATAAAAACATCTTGTAAATGTAGTTTAAGATCTAAATCCTGGCTTGATATCTATGTATGTGCTTTTAAACATCAGTTAACTCAACAGCTGGAAGTATAGGAACTGGATATTCTATGCGGGTGGCACAATGTCACTCGGAAACAAATGCAAAACATTTGAACATCAACGGATCTCAAGTTCGGATTTAGGTTTTCACAATGAAATCAATGCAAGAAGAAAACCCTTTCAAACTTACTAGCATTTGCAACCCAAATATGCTATTGCCATCCAAGTGTAATAATGGAAAAAAAACAAAAAACTCTTGGTGAACTGCTTCAAGTGGATTTTTTCTGCTTCTTCTTCTCTGCCTCATCCTCCTTTTCCTTCTCAATCTCAGCCACCAGGGTCTCGATTTCCTTGGCTTCCAAAATCTGAAAAGTAGCAAAGAAAAGCAATTATTCGCCATTCCATAAAAAAGTAAAACAACAACAACAGCAGCACAAAAGCCAGATATAATATGCAGTGACTCACCTTCAATGGCTGATTCCGTCTGATAATAGCAAGTTCAATATTTTTCCCTCCTGACTGGACAACCTGTGAGGAAACAAATCCCAGCAAATCAGCATATATTAACTTCTGCAGCCTCTAACACATGTTCATGTTGAGGTTAGTAAACACAGTTTTAGGGTATTTAAATGCAAATATAAATACAGAAAACAAGTCATTGAATACTGCAACTCAAATAAAAACACCACAGAATGCAACAACACACATACAGGGCAAAATGACTGTGCTTTTATTCGCTTCATTTTCTCCTTGTTTGGTCTGCAGGTCCAGCCGAGCACAACAAGCAACCAAGCAATGTCATGCATGAAAACTATGGCAGATCACTTCCTGGTTTACATCTGGAAGCAGTTGTTGCTCTTTGATAAAGTCATGAGGAAAGCATTATATTCGTGCCGGGGTAGATGGAAATACTTTTGACGGGACAATTTCTCTTATTTCGCATTTCACAGTATTTGTAATGGAAACAGATCTTTCTACTTTATGCAAAGTGTGCAAATTCAAAGGCTAAATTTGACCTTACCTCAAGCAAAGCTTTGATAGCCAACTTGATCGTTTCGTTGTCCCCAGCAATGGCGTCATCCGTGTAATTCTTCTCCAGGAACTCTCTCACGGTTTTTGCGCTACGGCCGATTGCATTTGCCTGTTTTTTTTCGACCCCAACAATTAGACAAAATTGTGTTATTAAATCAAATTCATACAGACGTGGTACAAGTGCAACAAGAAAACAGAGTAATGTACAGAGGGCGGACTCACTGACCTTCCAGGCATGGTAGGTTCCTGAAGGGTCCGTCTGATACAGCCTGGGAGTTCCATCGTCGTCGAAGCCGACGATTAACGCGGAGATGCCAAATGGCCTGCGCCCATTGCTTTGAGTGTAGCGCTGCAAATAACAGGACCAATGTACAGACAGGTGTGATTGGCCATTCTTAGAAACCTTTACAGAAATAAGCCAGACAGCAACTAAAACTATGTTCTTGCCCAATGAATTTGAAAATTAATAGTAAACAATAAATCATGGGTTAGAAGGTGGGTCACCTGTTTCAGTGTAGCTATGTAGCGTGTGATGTATTCCACTGTGACTGGGTCCTCAACAGTTAGCCTGTGGCTCTGGCACTCCACCCGAGCTCTGTTGATCACAATACGGGCATCTGCCGTCAAACCTGTAAAAAAAAAATGGAAAGATGTTAAATGGCTATACAAACATAAAAGGTCAAAGACTAGTGCTACATAGATATCTGTTATGACATAGTGATTGTAACACCTTTTCTTAGTCCATTACTCCACTCTGCCATGTTTCATGATAAATGTATTATTCAGTTACTGGTAAACGGTTTTGTTGTTTGAGGTACCTGCAAATGCCATGCAGACGTGCTCGTCCAGGGCACATATCTTGCGGACGGTCCTTTCCTCCTGCAACTTTGCCACAGATTTCTTCTCAACCCCAAGGACAACAATGTCTTTACCTCTGATTCCCACCTGCAAAGAAAGAAAACAAAATTAATTCATGAACTTTGGCACTCCCAGTGACAATTGTTGATATGACGTATTGAATGGCAATGAGCAAATATCAAGAATCTAAAATCAACTGATCTAACAAACTTGGGATCTGTTACAATTAGGATAGTGACACCTTCCAATTAAGGACTTCATGCTGAATGTTAAAAATACGTTATTTTGATGGTTTACAAGCCCATCCAAAACATTTATTACGGTCAGATCTTCTATTAAAGTCTATTCAACAAAATCGGCTTGCCGTTAATCAGACTACTCACTAACAATTACTCTTTAGATAAAAGCTCTTCTAAACATGTCAGGGGTTTTAAGGGTTAACTATAAATAACAGGTTTCGATGGACGGATTACAATCAGACAGTTATCGTTCATTGTAATTCTGCCAGAAGTCCCTTTACAAGCTACAAAGTTACACGAACTACCACCATACTATTGTTTAGCAAAGAATGACTTCGCAAACAGCGTATGAATCAAATATTGTTTGCGTGAGGTAGCTTTAGTTGATATCTCATTGAAACTGAAACTATTGTGAGAGTGACACAGCAACAACATGCTTGCTAGTGAGTCTTTCGTCTTCAGTGTTCTACGTGAGCTTAACTGTTATAGTTCTTTCATTGGCTACAGATTAGCACACCAGCGGAGTCGTTGAAAATGACAACACTTAAGTGCAACAGACTGTGTGATACAACAAAGCTAAATAGAAGAGTACTAAGAGTGTATGCTAGTCGCTAGCTTAGCTGGTTGGCTAACTGACGTGTGCTAACATTAGCTTAACACTAGTTTCATTTTAGGACTTACCGCTGTGGAGCCTTTCTTTACAGCTTCTTGTGCATACTCCACTTGGAAGAGATGACCATCGGGAGAAAAGACAGTGATAGCTCTGTCGTATCTTGCCGCCATTGCACTGCCGGACAAATGACGATACAATCACAAGAAAAGAGGGAGACCAGCACCAAATGATTCAGCTAGTTAGCAATCTGTGAAGCTGGCTGCCCTGTGTTGAAAACAGCGCATGCGCATGCCCTCTGAACTCGGGCGATACCATTACTAGGGTTCATGCGTTCCCTAGAGGAAATTAGGAATTAGCATTTGATTAGAATCATCGCTATTTGATTTGCTCTTCGGACCAATAGTTTTTATATTTCAAAGTTACAATACGAGCATTTCTAAGTTTTTATTGACTCTGTCAACTTCAAGACTGAGTAAATGTGGAATGAGAGTTAAATGTGGGTGAACTAAACACATAAAACGAGGACTAATATACATGTGTATCAGCTATTACTGTACAAGTGCAGCATAGACGGTATTATTACTACTATTTTATAGAAATAGATTAAAGCTCTGACTGTGTTTCCCCTTTCTTTAGTTAGAGCATTCCATTGCCCGTGGCCTTTAGGACCAGATCTAGACTGTTCCACGATATGAAAGAAATAGGTGAAATCGTGATTCAATTAAGCCAATCTATTGTGGCTATCAATTATATAAGTAAATATGTTGAAATATTATAATATAGAAAAGTTTTATTTTAACACCAGGTGTCCCCGTGTGATTTAAAAATCAAAAATGTCTACTATGTTTTCAAATGTGCTGTATGGTCCACCCTAAAATGGACCACTGCATTACGAAATTGAATCCTATTGTAAACTGCTAGATCTGAGTTCTACCGATTTGTGAAGTGTGTTAGCTACTTTGGACTTTTATGCTCTCGTCCACTTTAATTGCATAGAGTATCACCATGTCGGTGGCGTTTGCACCTCACAGGCAGCGCGGGAAGGGTGATATAACACCCGCTGGAATACAAAAGGTAAATCATGTTGGCGCGTCTCAGAATGGAGGCAACGGCATCAGACGGTGCTAGCGGTGGGGCTAATCTGTGTAGCGGTGCGCGTCGAAGTCCGACTGGGAATAGATCGGGAACAGTTTTGCAGGGTCAAAGCGCGGCGGATATGAACCTCTCTGGAGTCACGACGCCACGCGTGAACAACGAGTCTTCGGTCGATGTACCGGCCTATCGCATAGTTATATTTCTAATGAATGAGGGCCTGCCGTTTTGTTAGCGTGGGACAGCTAACGTTAGCTAGCGAGACGCGTCTTTTGTTAGCAAGAATCACAGACTCGTGTCACCAAACGTCCTCCATCCTCCACGTTGTTTTCAAATTGCGGCAGAATAACCCCCACAAATCAAAGGGGTAGCCATACGACATTACTCCGTGTCGCTAATTGCAAACTGTGTGTTATCACACATAACATAAACACGTGACATAAATCTCTGCATTTGCTGTTGCAGTTACTTGACGAAAACAACCAGCTGATCCAGTGTATAATGGACTTCCAAAGTAAAGGCAAAACGGCAGAATGTTCACAGTAAGTTATGAACCCCCCTCTCTTGTATGCACGTCAGTCATTTTAAGTGCACATTAACTCAAACCCTGTCTTGACGACTCTCCACCTGCGCAGGTATCAACAGATGTTGCACAGAAATTTAGTGTACCTGGCCACGATAGCAGACTCTAATCAGAACATGCAGTCTCTCCTCCCTGCTGTGAGTATTGGTCCTTGCTGTTTGTTATGAGTGACAGAATTGTGTTTAACAGTGTAACCTCTGCATCACGAGGTAATGTTTCTGCTCATGTCCAAAATAAGTCTTTTTTTGTGGTATTGGTTCAGGTAAATCACATAAGCAATACTCAATACAACTTTCATAAAGTAAGGATTGTGGTCAAAGAGTTTAATGCAATATTGCATTTACCAATGAACAAGAGCTAGTTACACTAACAAACTGTTTAAGTTTAAATGAATGATGTCATGTTTTTGTCTTATTTAATGTCAATTGAGGTTGAAAGGTGTGTGCTCCTCTAAGTATCAGTGTGACCCGTTGACCTATTGTAGATGTTATTTATAGATGCACAGCATTCTGGGTTTGCTTTTAAGCTCATTCATTTAGGAAGAATCTGAATCCGGTGTATTGCCAAGTATGTTAACATACAATGAATTTGGTTTGGTGTATTGGTGCATAACAATTAACTTAGTGAGAAATATTTTAAAAAGCAAGTACTACAAAAGTCAAGAAATATAGATAAAGAATACAAAAGAAGTACAATAATGTGAAAAAATATACTATGAAGAATGTCTACAATATACGTATTTTAAAATGAAAGAGCTGAACAGTTTTAGAAGTAGTAGTTTTGTGCTGAAATGTGCTAAATATTGCGCAGGGGATGTGCAAAAGTTCTCAATACTAAGTGTAGTCGTATAACATATTTAAAGCTGCAGTGTATCGGATTGATTTACTATTAATTCGACAATAATGGTCTGTTTAACACTTTTCCAGTCATTGATTAGCCCTGGTTATGACTTCATTGAGAGCAGTTAAATCAGTGATTGTGTGACTATGTATTGTACTGCATGCGTATGTATTGTCCCTTTTTGAATCCAGTATCTTTTAAAAGCGTCTGGCTTCCTTGATTAATGGAGCTACAGCCGTTCTACTGTATTGTAATGTTTTGTACAGAGATATTGGCTTTTATCCGCTTCTCTTTTCATCAATTTTCTCTTCTTGTTTTTTTTAAATCTGGCTCAGATGTGTTTCTCGCGAGCTGATGTGTGTTTTTGTGTCTGTGTTGTGCGCCTGCAGCCGCCCACTCAAAACATGCCCATGGGACCTGGTGGGATGAACCAAAGTGGAACCCCCCCTCAGCCTCCTCACGGTCACAACATGCCGTCTGAGGGTATGGTCAGCGGTGGCCCTCCAGCCCCACACATGCAGAACCAGATGAATGGACAGATGCCTGGTAAGTGACCCCCCCCCCCCCCCTTCCTCACCTCACCTCCCTCGTCTTTCTCTCTTTTTTTCTTTCCCCTTCTTCTTCTCTCAGTCCCTGTCTCACTTGGGTTGCCTAGCAACACCACAGAACTGTGAGGGCGGTCGCACTGCTGAAGGATGATGTCACACATTCGCCTGCATTGGTGGTCTTGGACTTGACCTTCGTTTAGTCGTGGTTATCCCCTCCTCCTTAAACATCATGATTTGTTTCAGTGTGTGTGTTTGGTTTTTTTTATTTTTTTGGCAAATTTATATATTTGTATTATCTTAAAAATAAAGAGGCAGCGATTGCTGTACCAAGCAAGCATTGTATATTGTGAAGGGTAAGCATCTAGGAGCATATTAGAAACCAGAACATGTTGCATGTAGGGTCGTTTTTTAACTGGTAGTGTTCACTTAAGCTGTGCCGTGATGTTTCCTGGATATCTACTGACAGCTTACAACAGTCAATATACATTTATAACAATATAATGGTGTTACTTTTACTCTTTAGATGACTTAACTGTAGGCACCGGCTTTCAGTTTGAAATGCCTTTGCAGAAAGAGTTGCCCTCCCTCGCAACTTCCCTTCATTGAACAAATGGGAGCCTTATTGCTCTGATCTGCTCTTTTTTTTTTGCCATGCTGTTGGACGTGTCGTGAAGTCAATGGCATTTTTTTTTTATATGTGTGAAACACATAGTGTTAAAATTGTCACTAGTGACAAATGGTAAATCCTTACACGATATAAATCTTTCTACATCTAAATATGTAAGATTCAGTTGCTTTCTGTTGATCGATCAGCTTTAAATATTGCAAACGAGGAATGAAAAGAACATGCAAACTCAAATGGACTGGTTGGACAGAGGTGCAGGTGATGAATTATAGTTGCTTACAATTTGGATCAGCGTATTTACTCTACACAGGAACAACAACAACACGTGTCGCTCGCTACCTCATCCCTACAACCTCCCTGATCGGTACTGCACATAGTACTACACACCTGTGGTCAAACACTCTCATCCAACCTATTGTTCTCTGATAATGCTACATTGTGAACAACAATGATTTATGATTTATGATTTATTTTCTAATCCTAAATAATAAAAATCTACGGTATCTACGAAGGAAAAAAGAATGAAGGAATAGATCGATTTCTAACATATATCACATTGTGATGGAAATTACACACACGTTTGCGTACTAAATACGGTGGTGGTTTTTAAAGTCATGAATCATCTGTTGTCGTTTTCCAGGGCCTAATCACATGCCCATGCAAGGTCCCGGTCCAGGCCCCAACCAGCCCCCAAACATGCCCAGTGGCTCTGTTAATATGCCCCCCAGCAGCCATGGCTCGATGGGTGGTTACAATCACACCGTCCCTGCTTCCCAGGGCATCCCAGCGCAGAGCCAAATGAACATGACCCAGGGCCAGCCCATGGGAAACTATGGGCCTCGGCCAAACATGAACATGCAGCCCACTCAAGGTAAAGCAACTCATTTTGTTAGCTTTCACTTGGTTGTGTTGATTGATTTTCTAATACCTAATCACCTACCGGCCTCATTGGTGCTTCACCGTCCACCTGCATTAGATGAGCCGTGTCCTGCTTGTATGTTTTTGCTGCCGAGTACAGTTTGAGAGTTGACTCTTTGTTGGTGTGCTGCAGGCCCCATGATGCACCAGCAGCCTCCCTCTCAGCAGTATAACATGCCTCCTGGTGGTGGTGGTGGTGGTGGTGGTGGTGGTGGTGCGCAGCACTACCAAGGACAACAGACCCCAATGGGCATGATGGGCCAGGTCAACCAGGGGAACCACGTCATTGGCCAGAGGCCAATGCCGCCCTACAGACCCCCACAGCAAGGTATACCCCCCAGTGTGTCTGTGAAGTGTGCAAGTTGTGAGCGTTGGCCTTTCTTCTTCCTAACCTGCCCTCCTGCATTTCTTACTCTTGTTCTTCTCAATTTCCACTTCTGCAGCTCACAGACATCTCGATGACTAAACATGTAATCTAAAGCCTCCAATTACACAACTAGTCGAGTGGCCAAAAGAAAAGCTTTCTAACAAGAACTAGCGGCAAGGAAATCCATCCTCTCCACTCTTCCCCTCACACAGCCAATCCAACAACACCTTGAATCTACTTGTGTGTATGTTGTGTGTATGTGTATGTAGGACCCCCTCAGCAGTACCCAGGGCAGGAAGACTACTATGGCGACCAGTACAGTCACCCAGGACAGGGAGCCTCAGAAGGTAGGAGAACCCTCCAGTCACTTGGAGAAAAAAAAAGAACCCCCCCCCCCCAACAGAAAATAAGCCCCGGAGTTGTGTTAAAACACAAGTGATGCAAAGAGACTGTGACAAAACCAATGTTTCAGTTTCTTCATCATTTTCTGGGAAATCAAAGTGACTTTGGGCTCTTATCAAAGGCCAAATACGGCCTCTAATTTTGAAGAAACATGCGCAAGTGCACCCTGTTCCAAAAGGTGCTGCAGTCCATGAACAAGTTAGCACCCAGCCATTCTTGTGATGCCCCCCCCCCCCCCCCCCCCCCCCCCCCCTACCCCCAATCATGTCTGATGTTCCACCTGCTGGTGTGAAAGAAAGGTCAGGGACAGTCTTGTGTGAGTCTCAATGGCCAAAGTACAATGTTAATTCTTCAGATACTCACAACAACATGCCAGATCCTTTGATAACTCTATGGCCTGCTACTGGTTTGTGTGTTTGGAGTATATTAATAACCAGAGTCTTCATATCGCCAACTTGCAAGTACTTGAAGCATACTGCCATTGTTTGGCGATACACAGATATTGTGCGCACTGATTTGCAGAAGAGCAGCACCATTGACAGTTATTTTTGAGAAGTACGCTACCACTGCATTACCCTCTAAATATAACATATGATCTGCTACCATGTCTCCATGTTTGTGTGTTAACGGGTGGTATTATTTCATGAGCAGCCACACTCCTTCTCTTACTTTGTCTAATTAACAATTACTTATTTGTTGTGTGTTTTTTTCTTTTTCTTCTCTACTTTTCTACACTAGTTTCCTTTTGACCTTTTCCAAACACAACTGCTTTCCTTTTTTTTTTTTTTTAAGTATAGACAGTCCAGCCATTTTGATACAAACAAAAACAACAAAATCTTCTTAAAATATGGCTGGCTCAAAAACGTGTTTGTCTGCTCTGCTGTTGTAGTTGTGAACATGTTGCTCACATTGCCTGTGAACATGTTGCTCACATTGCCTGTGAACATGTTGCTCACATTGCCTGCTGTTGCCCCCTTGAAGGTAACGCCCAGTATGGCCAGCAGCAGGAAGCATACCAGCAAGGCCCCCCCCAGCAGCAGGGCTACCCTCCTCAACAGCAGTACCCGGGTCAACAGGGCTACCCACCGCAGCAGCAGGGCTACGGTGAGTTGCTTTCCCTCCAACAGTGGCACACGTTTGTCCTGCAGGAGGCACTATCCGCTCTCTTTCGCTCCCCCCTCATTTCTTTTTGTAACTGTCGACTAATAATTCCTCCTGAGTGAGTCGGTGGTTGCGGCCCCTTGACTGTGCCAAATGCATGTCGAGGCATCATCAAGAGCAAGGAATTAAAGAACCACCTTAATGAACGGTTGGGGGATTGGAGCTCGGTGGAAGAGAAATGTAATCAGCATAGTGGAGGCTGGCGCCACATTAGCATTTCTCCTGGTGCTGCAGTTTGACATGACACACTGTTCTGAGGGAGTGGGAGAGCAGCTTTGGCTGATGGGTACAGACATTGGGCAAAGTGTGTGTTGACTGCCAGCCAAACATTGTGAACTTTTGTTTTTGAATAGTTAAGCCAATATGTTAATTGTATCCGTACATATTAAAGAATAGGTGTAAGTTTAGTCATTGAAGATTGTAACTTTTTTGTTGTTGCTGGAAATGGGTGAATCATTTTACATTAGACCACTTAATTGACCTATTGCATGTTTATTTTTTAGATTTTCTAACTTTAAGGCATTCACAATGAGCGTGTGGCCTCTGGGTTTCAACCAAAATAAAGTGTGTTTTAAAACAACGTTCCACGTGCTATGTCAGTATGTCGGCTCCTGCAGCTCTCTGGTCTTTGTGGTTTTTCTTCTTCATCCCATTTTTCACCGGAACTTTCCATCACTCACCCCTCTGTCTGAGCCAGAGCTCGTGTTAGTAATGAGCTTGCGGAGAAGCAGAGGCTGTGAGGTGAGCTCCATCTGGCACACACACACACGCATGCCTTCTCTCGCCGGCCCTCACAAGGTTATGCTCGCAGCAGAAGGCATTATGAGCTCCTAACGATGCTGCGTGGGCCTCATTTGACTTCAGCCACAGTCAAGCTTAGCGTGGTCCTCCGCAGCACCTGCATAGATAGCTACAGTGTAGCTGATGGAAGTCATTTTTTCTCTCCTTTTTTTTTTTTTTAATGAAGCCCGCTCCTCTAATGAAGACCAACAGAAGCTCCTTGATGTCTCCTTGCATTAGGAAACCACCGCCCCAGCTCCAACTCGTCTCACTCGTTTTCATTCATTACCGAGTCAGACATGGACGCAGCCTCAACAAATGGGTCGGATATATCCACCATCCTGTCTTTGTCATCAATCAGCTTTTTATTTTTTTCTTGCAGCCCATTAGCGATAGTGAACCAACAGGGATTCCCTGGAGTTCTCAGAGTAACAAGTGGAGAAACAGAAAATAGTGAATGAGCAAAACATGGGCCGCTTTCACACTGGGTTCCTTTGTTTGAGTCCAAACCTGAGTTCCATTGTCCCACCTCCATCGAAAAGGCAGAAGCCTTGCACTGCCTTAAAAGAAAACGTGTGCAGTGGGGCAACTCTTTTAATTGTGTGAGCGAGAGTTAGAGTTGACTCTGGCCCAACAGCATTTTTTTTTTAATTTGAGTTGTCATCGTTTGTCGTAGGGCCTACCCAGACTGCCCCAGGACAGTATCCCAACTATCCTCAGGGGCAGGGACAGCAGTACGGGGGCTATCGGCCTCCTCAACCGGGACCCCCACAGGGCCAGCCGCAACGCCCTTACGGCTATGACCAGGTGAGTATGCCTACAACACCGGAGAGTCACAGCGACTAGTTAATGCATCGGCCTTAGTCTGTCCCTTACTCAGTTCATGCCAGACTAAGTTGTGTATTTTGTGTAGTGACACCAATACGAGTGAAGTTAGAAGGTAAATATTAAAAGTTAGTGTGTTGTGCATGCCCACATCATATTGGGGGGTTAAATCTGCTCTTCCCAAAAGGGTGTATGTGTTACTATTGTCGTTCACTTGTTTAGTTAAGTCTTAGTTGTATATCCTGGCAAATACGGTTCGATAATGAGGAATTCAGTGAGATACGAGGGCTTTACGAGGACGCTTCCTTAAACGTGATGCAGACTGCTGTAGTGTTTAAACAGGGGGATCTATTTGTTTCCCTTGTATTTCCTGTGGTCTTTTGTGGGGACCACAGCTACACTTTGATATCTTTATCTTTGAATATTCAGGGACACATCAGGAAATAAAGACCCGGGGATTTGAACCCCTGACTAGCTCTGTAAGAAGCAAAGGTAATGGTTGCTGTGAAGACCTCGACGTCCAATCTAGACGTTTGACCACCTAGCCTTAATTTGCATTTATTATGATTCTTCTGTCTCTCTTTTGTCTTTCCTCCATATTTTTCGTTCTTTTAATTTCAATTTTATTTGAATAACCAGGGGTCGAATTGTAAGTTATGAGGTCCAGAAACACAGCATGTCTGCAGTGGGACAGCCAACAGCTCGGTGCTTTGGCTGTGTCCTTAATCTCTTGAATTCCCAATACTGGTTTGGATGACTACTGTGCTTCTGATAACACCATATATATATTTGAATTATATCAGACTGTCAGATCATAGTTTGTTTATCAAAATTTGTGTCCATTGTATTTTGCATCAATGCCAAACGCATACTTCGACCCCTGTTTAGAACTGCATCAACTACTGTTGTCGCACTTGAAACAAGTGTCTGCTATTTATCGAGGAATACCTCGTGTCCTCAGCCATGTTGCTGCTGAAACCTGAGGTACAAAGTTAGAATTTAAGAGCTCTCAAGTTGTGAGGCTATGCTGCCACCTGCTGGTCAATACCAGCTACTGCAGCCATGCATCACGGTTTGCATTATGATGTGGTCGAAACCCCAGATGTTTGTTTGCACCCTATCGTGATTGCGTGAATAAAAGCTTTTCCTGTGTGGGTGTGGGGGTGTGTGTGTGGGTGTGTTTTTTTTTTGTTTTTTTTTCTCGAGAAGGTTCAGTAACACGACTCTGTCTCATTTCTCTCTGCAGGGCCAGTATGGGAATTACCAGCAATGAGAGACGGTCACAGCAACCCACACAGCTCCGCTCTGATCTCTGCCTCAACTTTGACCTCTGGTCAAATGCCAAGCAGACTCAAACGATGGTTGTAGCTCACTGAGAGTCTCAGACAAGAACATGCAACACTCAAAAATACAAGATACGTTTCCCCCTCTCTTTGGGCTCTGACCCTCGCCTCTCAAATGTATTCTGTTTGTCATGTACATTGACCCTCACCCTCTGGTTCAGTAAGTCTCAAAGCAGCAATGCCTTAAAAGTGGAACTGCCTTATCCTTTAGCATTGCAGATTGTGAAAACGGGCTCACGAAAACTTTGGATATCCGAGATGATTTAAATGTACAGTTTTAATCGACCGTGGTGCATTGTTTCTCTGTCCTTCAGCTCCTCGTTCATAAGAAGCAATACTGCCAGCACTAGGGAAATGTGGGTGGGGGGTGGGGGGGGGCTCGGTGATGAAATAATGCACCAGACGAACTTCCGGCTCGGCCATGGTACGTGTCTTGATGTATGTGATGATGTAAAAATATATTTTATGCTTTTTAGAGCACGCTAACTTTGTATAAGACATTGGAAACTAGTACTATTAGCTGTGTCGTTTATTTCATGAAGTGTATGTGTCAAGTTTTTAGTTTTAGTTTTGTTTTTTTGTTTTTTGTTTTTTTGTTTAAAGATGATCCAGCACATTCAGTTTTTTTGTTTTTTTTTTGTGTTGAATTGTACTTTTGAACGATTCCATTGGATCTGCTACATCAGTGACATGGGCACTGTGAATTTATTTGTGTAAAAAAAAAAGCTACATCAATTGACATGCATGGAAATTCCTTGTAGGATAAATGCAAACATGTCTGAAAACCCATTCTGTGTAAAGCTGTGTATTTAAGTCTGTGAAAAAAACAAAGTTATACAATTTTGTTCATGAATAGATTATTTTTCTTTAACCACATAACTTGACAGAATAATGGCCACTGGCCTTTTTTTTTGGACAGATGTGCCCTATGAGGTGATATGTAGCAGATGCCACTGCAAATTGCAAGTCAATGCGCTCCGGAGCCTCTTTTGTTTCCTCTCTACAAGCACCTCAGTCTTGTCCGTTGACTGCAAATTGGTGAATGGGAACGATCAAACTTGGCATAATAAATATTTCTGACTTTTGTTTTGTTAGTCTTGACGATGCTGGAATCCCCTTTGAATAAAACGTCGAAGTTGATGTCATTCAAAAAAAAAGTGTTGTGTGTGAATAATAAAGATTGTTACTGTCAAATATGTAACATAAGATGTGAAAATACTGTTCTCAAATGGATTCCTTGATTTCACAGTAAAGACCGGTTGTGCAGTTTTTATATCACTGGCTTGATATTTGTTTTTATGGTGCATACTTCATTGATCCCACATGTACAGCGGCGTAAAGAAGAGGAATTCATTCGTCCTCCGATATTGTTTATATGGCTGTTTTTAATATTTGGTGTTCTGCACCCCTCATCCAAGTGGTCACATGTGTGTCATGGCAATGTATACCTTACATTACAATAAATCGGAAGAATCTTTAATATATTTTATGACTTGTGTTATTTATAGCGTTTGACCGTTTACTGGGAGGCTGTGAATGACTGCATAAACAAGGCGTACGCCGTCATAATGTGACCGTGCGATATAATTGTTTGGTCTTCATCCGCTTTCTGGTAATCACCTTACCGACTGATAATGACCCTGCGCCGCTCAGCAGCGTGTCTGCTCCGTCCAGATGCATCCAGAGAGGTCCAGAGCACATTTACACCCAAAATTACCTCCATGCCTCCCTCTCGCACCCCCTCTGCTCCCTCCAGAGAGAGAGAGGGACTACCTGTCACATTGGGGGGAGCGATACAGATGGCGCACCAGATGTGTGGCCGAAGCACGTGATGGGAGAGTGGTGTTGGGAGTTAAGAGGGCCACGGGCTGCGTGGGTTGCCCTGGTGGAGATGAGTGTGCGTATGTAGAGCAGAAAGGGTTTCAGAAGTGTCAACTTTTTGAGTGTGCCTATACATACATATATATATATATATTTCAAAACTTGTTTGTGCATTTGTGTAAACCCTGCTCTGGTTTAGTGGCATCTCCTAGTCACCCCTCCGTCCTGCTGCTCCACAGCTGGCCGCCCCACCCTTCCCAGCTGCCACTGGGGCTCCCCCCGTCCCCTTTGCTTGGCAGAGCCGGCGTTTTGGGCGCTCCCCCACCAGTCCTCCCTGGCAGCTGCTGCCCTCAGCTGCGCTCTCGCAGACGGTATTGGGGTCGGACAAAGTCACTCCTCCTGTGACTGTGTCTGGGGCCGTTGGGGGAGGATGAAGAGGTGGCAAGGAGACTCTTCCCCTCCTGTGAAAGATCTCCTTTTAAAACACTCGTGAATTTCAATGGATGGACGCAGGACTAAGAAGTGGAGATGTGGGACTTTCTACATATGTGACAAAGTGCAGAGATGCACCAGCTTTGGCTGTGTTCTTCTGAATGAGTTGTTATGAGAGCTTACAGGAGATCATTACTCCATGCATGTTCTAAGACGGCAAAGAGTGAAGTGGCAGCATCATGTAAGAGGATGATTATCTTGTTCAATATTTTGACAATTATAATTCAGGGCACCTTTCAGAGGAGGCTCCTAACCACTGAGGGGGAAATGACATTGTGATCACAGCTGATCTCTCTCTCTCTCTCTCTCTTATACCCACGCTCTCAGTGTGACAGAAAGTCTATGGGGAGGTATAAGAGGTAGTTATGGGGGGGGGGGATGCAGCAGCCTCCACAGTTTAATTGGAGATGTGTCACACTAAATAAATGGTGCAAAAACAAGCGCTGACTGGAGGCTTGAGGGAGAGGCCCTGGGGACGCAGCCTGTTTTATTGGGCAGGAGCTTTGCACCGCTCCAGGGTGAAACGGGACTATGCACCGCTGAGATAGCCTCCAACTCACCAAAACCACCAGGCCAGAAGAAGAAGACAAAGGCAGTCATTCCACTCCGCAGGGGGAGAAGAAGCATCTCATTGGCGCTGAGGAGAAGGTGCGGGTGACCCCGGCAACCCGGTTGCTCATTGCTCCAATAAGGGAGCGCATCGACGTCCTCATCTGCAATTTCAATTTCGGCACGCTGGCGAGCAAATCCATAATTGTAAAAATCTCGAGCAAGCGCCGTCTGCCTCACTTGCTCCCAGATCTTATGTGCGTCAATTTATGTTTTGAGTAGACGGCCAACGCGCCTCCAGCCAATCCCATTTCCCTGTGTAATCCATACATGACCTCCAAGTTACCAGCAGAATGTGTTTTCCAATATTCTATCAATGTTGATATAACTGTTGTCTCGCTATGCGTATGCAGTGTGTACCTCAGATTCCAGAGTTCATGGCACGAGTTATGATTTACCTCTACAGTGTGCCGCAGTAATTGGATGTGACACCATCCTCTCTGCTCTCCCCGGGGGATGTAACAGGAATCTGACTACCGGTATTATGGCCCCAGTCATGAATGTGTCACGACAGCTGCAAACAAAGGCCTGTGATTTGGATAAGACTCTGTGCGTCGTCTCTGCGCTGATATATGGGGATAAATGCTGCGAGGGCAAATTAGCTTTCTGTAAAGCAATTTGCAGTGTTTACAAAGAATGATTAATTGCCATTGTTTGGGATAAAAAAAACAAAAAGAACTATGGTCGATGTTCAATATTACATGTTCATCGTTATCCCTGCCAGATACACACTCGCCCCACAGATATTTGTGTAAACTGTCACATAGTTTTTCAAAAACAACTGAAAATATTTTTTGGACCTGCCGTACACAAACCGGGGTGATCCCCTGGACACACGTTGTTTTGCATGCATCTGATGTGCGGCGCTTTGTTTAAATCCCATCGTTTGTTGAGGGCTCAGCCATCAAATCAAATTGAGTGTGCTGTTCTGTCTGTGTTCTAGCCTCATAAAAGTAGTCTCTGAGTGAAATAGCAGGTATGCTGATATCAGTATTCCCACAGCCTGCATAATTGCTGTAATTTGCTTTCCCTTTGGGTAATCTGTAAACATGGCTGTTTTGATGTTTTTGGCATCCTCCATTGGCTGAGCTCTCCACTCCTCCAGCGGAGCCCCCATCCCAGCCCAGGGTGACACAAATAGATCCTTCCCCAGAAGGCGCACGTAGTTCCACGCGGGCACAATCAATACGGCCCGGTCGTCACTGGAACTATGGCGGTATTAAAAGCGCCCCGTGAGCTGATTCTCGCCACGCCGGCGTTTTAGGGAAATAAAGCTATTGATCCTCGGGGGCCTCTGGCGGAGCATTAACCTGGGCCCGCAAATTAGAACGTGCTCATCTGGACACATCTGACCTGCAATGCTCCCACAAAGCCGGTACCGGGGAGAGAAAAGGAGGGCTGTGAGGCCTGCTGCTTCCGATGATGAGTAGAGCGCTACTTGACGTCCGTGTCGGAGCGGGGGAGGTGTCTGGATGCCCGGGACTTCCATTAGAGGCCCAGGATGGTGGCATGGGTCGATGTGGTAAGGTTTGGTTGGGGGTACTCCATCTCAGATCCGTGTGGTTCCTTCCCCCACCGATGTAGAGAGAGAGGGGGCCGACCCGCAGAAAGCCTAAGCTCCTGCCTGGAAGGACAATGAGGGAAAGAGCTTCCAATGCTTGTTCCAGCGGTGTCAAAGACTTTGCCTCTTTACTCTGGACAATACTCTTTGTACGAAAAGAAAACTGATACATCATTTTCTCTTGTCGTTTTACAGAAATATGCAGAAGAGTTTCACACCCTTTCACTCTGCAAACGGTAAACATCACCTTGTTTGAAGTGTTGTGTACCAGAAGTCTTGGATTTAGTACAACAGTGAACTGTAAATTCCATTTTTCAAATTGCATTTTTATTCGTCTGCAAAACCTGGAATTACACTCCCCTCCATGGACACCACGAGGTTTCTCTGAGCCATCGATTCAAATGTATCAGTTGCTGGGGTGTTATACAAGTCAGTAATTATATTTGACGAGGACATCAGAGTCTGGATTCACAGAGATGGAAACACAAACACACTTATATGCATCTACGTGCACAGACATGGTTTTAGTAAAAGCCTTCTATAGACTGGTATTCCTATATTTGAACTACATCTCCAATGCAACAACACACCTATGACTCGTGACCCCGGCCTGACCCCATTTCTTCAGACACAAAATGTCATTTAAGTATGAATCATCCAGTTTGGTTTCACCCGTAGACCACATTTAAACGTTCTTTGCTTAACATTTGCCTCGTTAGTGTTTACCGACCAAGAGAATGCATGTATGTCTCCTAACAGCGCATTTCACCAGCTATACGCTCACACAGACAGAGACACTTTGGAAACTTTCCCTCTTTTTTTTCCCCCTCAGCCTGCCCTACCAGTGGGACGCCTGGAAGTTCTCTGCCCCAGTTCTCCATGTCCTTGAGAGTTGTGCCTTCGGGCCGGGGCTGGTGGCGTCCCGCGGTGCACAATGTGTGCTTCTCGCTCAGGCTCCCGCTGTACTCCGCCGCCCCTGCATGGCTCTGGAGAGTTGCCAAACTCCGAGGGGTTGTCCGCGCGAGTGGGGGGGGGGGGGAGCGTGCGCGTTGCCACAGAACCCGCTCTCCGAACATCTCACTTCCTTCCCCCATGACAGTCGACCGGATATAAATCACTTTCCCCCGGATTGGCCGACTGCAATGGGAAGATGTTGTTATGAATAATCAGACTAATGGCAGCAAACAGTGTGAAGTGATGTGCATATGACCGAGGATCTTTCCACATCCTGCTTTTGCAAAGGTTAATAACCATAGTGTGCGATGCCAGCTCAGTGAAGTCAACACAAGCCTATGTGAGATTAGAAAAGAGAGAGAGAGAGAAAAAGAGATTGTTTAACTTGTTTGATGATCAAATTAACACGAGAAAAGGAAATTCTAGAGGGTGGTCAAAATGTGTAGCTGTGCGTGTTCGACAAATCTCTTTATATTTTATTCAGTACAAACCCAATGTGTTTTTTCGTAATTAATATGGATATTGGCCGACAGCAAAGATAAAGATCCATTTTCTAGATTTTGTCCTTGGACCGTGCGCTTAGGGAATTCACTCCCCTTCTTCTTTTCCATTTCCCTGGCTTAGGCATGGGGAATTGGTGGGATAAGAGGCTATTCCCTAAATAGCCCATGGCAAGAGGTATCCTGATTAGCATGCTGCCTGCTCTCTGGCAGCAGTCCTCCAGGCCACCAGCGCTATCACTTACGTGCTGTTTGTATTTGTAGTTGATAGTGTGTGCTGTTATAATTGGAATGAGCTCAGGAACCTCGTTTGCTTTTGATCCGCTGCCAGCCACTCAGAGTGCTAGTGGGCCACAGCTCTCACCTCCCGGTGGATTATGGGAAACTGCAACGCTTATGTTCTAAAAAAGCGCCTGACAGCATCTCACTCAAGGTCGAACAATACAATGGTGAGAGTGGGGAGGAAAAAAGTTGAACAGATATTTGATGGAAACACTGGATATTGAGTCGGGAGCTGGACAAATGGAATTTGGCATCGTGGAACAAAGACGCAAATGTCTGAGGACCGTCGTGATTGTTTGGGGGGTACTTTCAGTAACATGCAGGAAGACATGGTACTTTCAGTAACATGCAGGAAGACATGGAATCATAGCTCTCGGAAGAGCTGAGCGTAAATGTGAACTTCTACAGACAGCAATCTGAGCTCGTGATGTACATGATAAACCAGTGCAATCAAACTGCAGTCCTTTCCACACTCGACATTTTGACTGAAAAGTACATGTGTTACAAATAACATGAATGTTCTAATCCTTAAGGTTTCAGTCCTGGTTGATTTGGCGACAGCTGTGGTTGCAGCATTAATACAGCACACACTCCTGGAACAGGAAAGTTACTGCAACCAAACAACATTTATGGTTTTTGAGACACATTATTTTTGTTTATTTTTACAATCATTGTCTGAACATGACATCAGTGAGAAATACATTGTGTTTCCTGTTACTGCTTCACAATAAAGTCCACCCGTTGCTTCCACCAGCGCACTGCTTTTAATGTGAAGCAGCTCAAATAGGAATTAGCAGCAACTTAACAGAGATGATGCAGCTGTGTGAGAGTGAAGAGTAACGGTGAGGCTCATATCAGTGAGATAGCATCACAAACAGTGACATTTGTATCCCGTGAATCCCCTGCACGGTCATTGGAATCCAGCAATGATGTCGCAGACTCTGTCACTATGATGGGAGCCCATTACAGAATGAATGGTATCATCATTTCATGCACGCATTATCTTATTTTAACTTCAACTCTTCTATTTCTATACAAGTCTCCAATGAAAAACACCAGGACTCTAAAACTGAGGCAGCTAAATGGAATTCAGCCTTCATTCATTTTATTATGTACGCCTGTGTCAAAATGTTAAATGGTGCTTTATAACTTAGCACTAACTTAAATGCATAATAGTTTCAGCGATTCAACACAGTATCCCTCACCTGGACCTCATCAAGAACCAACGCGTCAGATGCAAAGAAGACTCTCAATTGATGCATGCTTGAGGTTCGCCTCCTCTCGCTCACTGTGGCCTTTCGGCAGTTTGATTTGCCGGCTCAGCACTTTTCCAGAGTGGACCAACTCCTGCGACTTATGGGAGTTTGATGCTCCCTCGCTGCCAAAATGCCAGCAGGCCGGTGAAAAAGGATATCCGAAACTCCTAAGCTCAATATTTAATCAAGCGCTGGGTTACATTTGCTGTTTGATTAGGTAAGAGAATTCCACCTCCCAGAGTCTCTGATTGCTTTGAAAATATTTGGCCAAAAAAAAAATGTATACTCCTCTTTGAACTGTGTGCTCTCAGCACAAAACGTTTATAATTGTTACAGTTAGATTGTTGCTGTGTTCTCATTTCCATTTCCCCTCTACTTCATCTCCTCTGTTTCTTCCTCTTCTTTGAATATTATAATTATTACTACCATTATTGTTTGCATTACCATCCTTATTATTGGCGTTTTGTTGTCGTTACTGTTGTCCTATTCAACAGCCTCATTATTATCCATGTTTTTTTCTTTGACCACGAGTCCATCTTGTCGCCTCCTAATCATCCAGGACTGCAGGAATTCACCTGAGAATAACCCTGATGAGCTTGTTCCAGGAGGGCATTACCACTGGTTAAGTACAAGCACCTGCTAAAATATTGGCAATTAGGACATAATTAGCTGCTAATGTATTTCTAATCCGAAGCGGGCCATAGATTTGTCTTTTTTTGCGTAGACTCCCTTTTTTTTCTAATGTTCTCTGTTGTTATTGTTTTCCTCAGGTATTTGTATCCCGAGAACATTGACTAAGTGCCCTAGTTCATCATATGCAAATGTATTATTAATTACACATGCATTATGCCCGTGTTCAGAAGACATCAAAGGGCCTGTGAGCCTTCAGATGGTCCCCCTCTGTAACACACTCGGGTTACAAATGCCTGCGTGTGCACTTTCCTGCATGCCTTTTCGGGCAGAATAACTACATCCTCAATTAAAAACTAAAATTTCACAGCAACCTCTTCCTCCTTTGCCTCCTAATATCTGAGAAACACCTCCGGTGGTCTGGGGGTTGTTTGGTAACTGCAAATGGCAAAGAATCATTTGAGCCCTAGATTACAGAGCACTATTAGAAAGCAGTGCGACGGTGAGTGTATCTCTGCAGCAAAGCAAAACCAACATTTGCTTTAGTAAATGAGACATGCCTACAGTCAGTTCAGTGTGCGGCCTCACTAAGTTGTACCAGATCTTCCCATTGATCGGCTCCTTGATCACCATAATACTGTTTTGGTATCAATGCCTCGGCCCGAGCCTCAGACATTTCTTCGTGTTCTGTGTCTGCGGGTTGGCTCTGTCTATCTCTCCCTGGTGAGTTCTCTGTTAACGACCCATACAGCAGGTGTCAGAGTGTGATTTATACGACCTATAATGTCTCACATTGATTAGCAATAGAGCTCTAATGGGATGCCAGCTCTCAAACTCAGGTTAAAAAGGGGGAGGAAAAAAAAGGCATTGCGCATCACACCTTCTTAGTGCTGTTCTATATCATGAAGCATCCTTCTTTTTGCATTAATATCAGCAACCCAAGCTGCCCGATGAGATGGCGTAGAGGGAGTTTGCGGCGTGCAATCACTGTAACCCTGGGCAGTCCTCTGTTATCTGTCTCTGGTGGGCTGCTCCGACTGGGTGCTGCTAGCATAATTAGCACAGCACTCACTTTGATGATAAAATGGGTAATAGAGCATTCCTTCCCTCCCCTGCCTACCTGATTTTTACCAACGTTTATTGATCTAATTAAAATAATTCTGCTGTTAATGGTGTGCTTTTCTTGTTATGGGAAGGAAGTTTTGATTACAGACACTTAAAAAGATGACGAGCGTGAGCGGAGGCATTTGATTTCAAGGTAGATTTCATGGATCTGTTTAGAATTTGTTTTATTAATGGTACCAGTGCTTGGTGCTGACAATAAATGTCTTCTGATTTATCCACCGCTGGAAAAAAAAATCTCCCAGTGACAATATATAGAAGTGCTGTGGAACACTGATATTAGAACATTTCTTCGCTTCTGTATAGGAGCGTATAGTGTACATCAAAGCCACCAGGTGGGGCTGATTCTTTCACAAATGAGCCTCACTTTTAGACATTTTTCTTGAGGATCACAGCGGAAAATGCTTAAACGAGGTGCTATTCTATGGCATTTTTTGTATGGCACTTCCAAAACTATCATTTCTCATTAGGAGAGCAAACTGTTTGTGGTTGTCCTCATTACTAAAAAGATAGAGCTCTACCCCCAAAGGTAACTTCATCAACACCAGAGACAAATCTCTCTTAGGTGCTCTATTTATATTTCTGACTCACTGCCACAAAGATTTATTCTGCCCTCCTGTCAATCCATCTCTCTAATGGGCAATGGCATCCTTTTTAGCTTCGATGGCTGGTTGTGTGTGTGTGTGTGTGTGTACACACATGCACGCGTGCACAATTTTTAGCACCGGGATTATTCTTTTTTTTTGTCAGACGTGCACACAAAAACAAGAACCTCGAAGTCACGGAGCCCGTCTCATCTCTAAAGAGAGTAATCTTTAGATAGAGAGCTCAGATGTCATGTAATTAAGATGATAAAAAAAAAAGCCCATTTGCCATTCCATGGGTTATTAATGTGGACTAATGACGCTCAGATCAACTGGAAGATGTCTGCCTGTTATGGGGTTAATCTCCTCATTCTCGCAAAAGCCATGAAGATAAACATCTTCACACAGAAATGGGCTCATGAAAATCCCCCGGAGGACTGTATCCCAACTTCATAAGAAAGTTTGAAGGTCCAAAAATAAAACTGCTGCGCGGACTTGCACGGTCATTTCTGCAAAAATGTTTACACGAAGCAAAGCTTTGAATCTTAGATTCTTTGCAATGCGGCATCCATGAACAAATTCCTAACATTTGCACCACAAAAACTGCACGTTAACTGATAAATATTTGTAGTAAACCATTTAAACACACTAATATGTCGATTAAATACAGTCAAAATATAGTCGGACTTGCATTATATCACAATGGAGCTACAACGACTAGCTTAATGTCTATTTTTTGCTTTCTTAGTGTGTTTTCAAAAGGTTTCAGCTGTGCAAGTACAATATTTATTAATAATCACGTTCAGGGGAGCTTGTAATCTTAACATGAGACTCATCCAAACTGAGGATGCAAAGTTTTCATCTCCGAAGTGAAGATACGACAAGTTGTTCGTTGCCACTGAAGGTCACAGTTGCGCGCTCTAAATTACAAATGTTAATCACTTTTCTTTCTCAAATGGGCAAATTCATGAGGAGTAACCCGTGGGTTCACCGCAGTGTATATGGGTGGCGGACTCCCCCCTAATATATCGAATGTGTAAATATCATGCCTTGTGATGGCTCTATCGTGAACGCTGTGATCATTACGTTGTCATTAGGCAGCAGACTTGGTTGCACCTCGTTAATGCACGCGGAGCAATCTGAGGAGCGGCAGATAATGTGGTGGTGGTGTTTAATGAGGGTCCGTATTTGCATACTGGCCTCCACCCCCACTTGCGTTCCCACCCCGCTCTCATTTATGAAAATAAATCACATTAGAACATCACCGGCTAATAAAGTCGTCTCCGGCCCGCATCCCACGTCCCAGTGATAGCCAAATCTCAGTGCAGGAAATACAACAAAGCAGTCTCTCCGGATTAGAGAAAACCTATTATCGAAAATTCTCATATGGCACGGCAACATTCTTCATATTAACACCGTGCTGCTGAAGTAAATTACCGCGGTTGTTGTGCACGCTACAATCAAATGATTTATCAAGAACATCTCCGATTGGAAGTTGGAGCAAATGTTGAAAGTCAGCCTATCAAATAACGCAACCACTTAAGACGAGTCAGATTTAATTACACATCCCATCACTGCAAATAGAAGTAAAATAGGAGCGTGTTTGATTTTGAAGTAGTTTGTAATCTTGATTGCACATAATTGTACAGGGTACCACCTGAGGCGAGCTCGTTCCACTGCCATTTCTGCATTATTGAAAAGCTTTGATTTTTGCGAAGAAAAGAGTGTGTGGGCTTTGATTGTGAAAGAAATGTAATTAATAGCAACACTTGGATTGTAAAGTCAAATGACGAAGCCCGTTTCCTATGCTTCCCTGATACCGTGTGGTGCTGACGAGGAACATCACTGCCCAAACTAGAGAGGTCAAGAGCCGCAACCTTGCGAGAGTGCTTTGTCCTGTGTCGGTGTGTCTGTCCAAGTGTGCACTCGTTCATGCCCCCAAGTCGAAGCCCGCTAAATAAACAGTGTGTTTCCTGATGCTTAACGGTGTGCACGGCCCATGCACCGCCGATGTCAATCCACCCAGGAACACCAGTGGCCCCACTTCGCGTACTTACTTACTCTTTGGCTCACTCCATCCTTCCTTCATGCTCAAATTGACACTTGGTGCAGAGGCAGGCAGACAGGGGGCCTCTCCGCCCTGCGCCTCCAGAGATGTGGCCCAGCTGTCAGCCGTCTAATCCAGTCCAGCCGCCCCCTGAGCCAGGCAGGAACTGCGGGCCTCTCCCCCCTCGTCCTCACGCCTAGAGGCACAGCAAACAACCCTCCCCTCGTCAACACTAACACACAGCAGGCCGGGAGGGGACCACTTTGCTAGTCAAATCAGTCTTGACCAGTCTTCATAAATCAAGCGCAACCGTGTGACGGCACACCCCAAAACCCCGTTGTGCACGAAGGACAACAGGTTATTGACATTATGTTAACGTCGTGCTGGAATAAACTGCATTACGTACCACAAAACCAGTTCAAAAATTGGGATTTAAAAAAAACATATTTAATGATGTTGTTTGCAGCACAACCACCCAAGTGCTGCAGACAATTTAAATGATTTTGGTTTCCAATCAGCTCTCACAATCTGAACAAAGAATCCTCCGGCTCTATTGTCTCCTTTTACATCATAGGTGCTACTGTTGGCATTGTTACTATGGAAACGACTGTACAGAGAAAATGGCACATTGGCAAATATAGAAACACGAGTGAGATATCCAATGCACTGCTGTGTTTTACAGATAGAGTCATCTGATCTGAGTTTGCAGCCATGCATTGTGTAAATATGTGTATTACACTAATAGGCAATTTGATGAAACATCAGAACAGCATTTTTAAAAATCCGTGTTTATTTTTGGGTTGTTCGCGAGTGCTCGTGGCACAGTCGTCGTGGGCATGTGTGTTTTATATGTCTGGAGTGTGGACTCCCCAAGGCATTCCCAATATCAGTATTCCTGTAGATGTGTTTGATGTGTTTGAAGCCACGTAGCATACCTTGGAACATGACAGTAAACATGGCAGAGGCTCTCCCTCAGTGGAGCAGTGATGCACGTCACCCCTCAGAAGTGTGTGACGGGTGTACAAACCAAACCCACCGGGCCACGTCGTCCCCCCTGGGATTCTCCCCTTACTATGCTGCGCTGGCTGGCTGCATGTTGCTCAATGCCACGCTGTTCAGAATAATTCCACCCTCAGCCTGGAAAAAGAAAAAAGAAGAGCAAACTAAAACGGGAGACAAACAAAGAGAAGGAATGCAAATGGCCTCGTGACAAGTTATGGAACCCACTTAACTTGTTATCTGACCCAGCTGCAGCAGATGTCATGATATATCCCGCTCTAATGTTTTCCCGGTGTTTCATCCCTGGAAAATCACTAGTGTATGCCTCCTGCATGCATCCCTGGGGAAATTAAGAGGTACACTATGTATCTCGTGAGGATCCCCCCCCCCCCCCCAAGACTGAGAATAAAGCAGGCGGCATGAAAGAGTAGTGTTGGTGTGCGGGAGTTATTGGTCTGGCAAAGGGATTGCCAACACATCAAAATAGCATGGGTGTTGAACAAGACAAAAACTTGCACTATTTATACCTGCCAGAGAGAGAGAGAGAGAGAGAGAGAGAGAGAGAGAGAGAGAGAGAGAGAGAGAGAGCGTCATCCTGACATGGAATATTTCCATAGCCACATGCGCACAGCATGATGTGAAGTGCAAGAGTTGACACTTCATGTCAGGCTGAATTTCATGAAGTGACATGTACAACATGTTCGTGGCAGAAGTGCTTTGAATGTTGTTTTTTGGGGTTGATAAGATAAGTCATTTGTATACAGTAGCAGTTTGAAAATGTCACGCAGGCAAAGCTTTGAAAACAGAAGCCTATGATCCGGGACAGAACATTTAGAGTGCGTCAACAATTTGACAAAATAGTCAATAGTGCAAGCTATTCTTTCTCACTGTGTTTGGCACTGAATGCCAAAAGTGCCAAGAGTGATGTTACAGCATAATGAGACTCACAGTGGAAGATTGTCTCGGGTCTCACCTGGGATCCTGTAACAGCAGACACACAGCATTGATGAATAAACATGCATTCACATCATCTGTAAAAAAAAACAGAAAGACCTGCTTTTCAATCACATCTTCATAATTCTAAAGAAAGAAAAACAAAATCAGGTTTTAGAGCAGAAGCTTAACTCAAGGAGGAGGGCAGAGGTGCAGAGAGGTGACACACTGCACTCAGCTGACAATTTGGAAGCGCTATAGAGGGGTGGGGATGTGTGAGGACCCTGGCCATCTGGGGATAGCACTCTGTGTAAGTGTAGGCCCGCAACAAATGCACAAAAATGTAATCAAATGAACTATTGTTTTCATTATGGGATATGGTTATGGTTTGCATGACTGGTGTAGTGAAAACAGACAAAGATCACTGCTTTAATGCACCACCTAGCAGCTAAGTGACCCAAATCAAACACACCCATGATGCTGAGTCACGTTGAGACTTGCTAACGTGCTAAATGCTAAAATACTCTTAGTGGGTCTGGACTTCTGTGTTTTTTTTGTTTTACCTTCAGTGAGGTGTGTGAGGCCTTGCTGCTGTTTGTCACAGTGTGACTGCAGAGCCTCAGTCAGTCGAAAAACGTGTAGAATCTATTGGAGAAGCGCAGCGGGACCGGAGAGGCGGAGTGGACTTGTGATGTCATGCTTTGAGAATGAACGAGCAGAGAAGCTGAACCTAGAGCAGACTGTGGAAGACTCTGCTGTTCAGACTGACGTTCAGACAGACAAGCTCGATGCTCAAACTCCAACTCACCCTCCAGATTAGAACTTCGACTTTTCTAGCCTCTTACTTCACTTAATCAGCAGTCTCTCTTGACAAAACGTATCCACTCAAATCCTAAATTAAGTCACATGACAAAAAACAATGTAAGAGCCCAATATTATCAATCCACCAGAATCCTAACACATTCATTCACTGCCCAACAATGATGTTCATAGAGAGGGCAATATAGCTGAAACAACAGTTTCAATCACATAAGATAAAGTCCCTGCAACACAAATGTTCTCCTTTCATAGGATGAGAACAATATGGATATCGTGGCTTTTTTTGGTTGACGTCACTTCACACCTGAATGGCATGAATTCAAATCTGCAGGACAATTCAGTTAAATACATTTTTCTAAAATGTAGTACTTTAGTTGAATAGTCACATTTTTCAAAAGCTTTCGGTTATGGATTTCAATTTTTTAAATCTTTTTAATAATTTTACTTGAAATGAAAGAAGAACATTTTTTTATTTATAAAGTATGTATTATTTATAATTCATCCAGTTAAATTTGAAATCTGACAATAAATACTGTTGAGATATTATTCAATTGAACTTTCTTCATTTTATTTGACAGTCAGTTGTTGACTCGACGTTGACACCACTGCTAGGCTGCTTCAACATGTATGGCACTAAATCATCACGTAATTTAGACATTACTGTGATGTTCCAGACCTTTGCATGAGGAAGTTCTCTCTAACTGGACATCGCTGCATTTGAATGGAACACATGGCCTGTTGTTTGTCTGCCTCTGAGATGTTTTATTCTACTGTTGGTTCTATAAGAAGCATCAGGCTATTCAATAATACTTGTTGCACTCCTGGTGGTCCTCAGACTTTTTATTGACTGTTGGTCAATTTTGTTGAATTATTTTAAATGTTGTCCTCTTTAGTTAATCCTAATAAGGCTGCACAGAGGAAGGCCGTCCTGTTTAAAATGGCCAACAGTACAAATAAACTACAGTACATTTTACCTTGAGTAGCCTACTTTTATTTTAATTGATTAAAATAAAACTATTCATCGTTTTCTTGTGTACGTGAGCTCGTATTGTTTAGAATTGGGAACTTCACGCAGCCCTTCATTCATCTAAAGTAGTAGGCTATACTTCGTTACATTTCATCTCGCGTCCGTTGCAAAGTAAAAAGAAATGTCACGTGAAAAAGTCTTGATGGACTGCGTGAGAACGGAAGTAAAAGAGATGACTCAGCAGCTGCATTAGAGAAGAAGCTGCAGGTGTGTGTGCGGTGACACTCCGGTTATGATACTGTTGGGGTGTAGTTATTAAACCAATGTTACACCTGTCTTAATTAATCACCCATTCAGCACGTGACACACCCAAGATGTTCTGAACATGTGCAGCACGGAGGGGCTAGCATGCTAAAAGCTACTATGTGTGAGGACTCTCCTGCTGAGACGGTTAATACCTCAATGCGACAGTATAGCGCCTCATTCAGCTCAAACCCTTTGCTTCTGTGGAGTGCAGTGGGACCACGAGGCCGAGAGAGAACTGGTTATACCGGAAGGAGAGGCAGACTGTACCAGTTATGCCATATGCTTCAAGAGGGAACGAGCAGAGAAGCTGAACCTGGAGGACTTCACGGTGCTGAAGACGTGCAGGGTGCCTCTCAGACGGGTGAGCAGCCTTCAAACATATGCCATGTTTCGGGTGACCATATCCATAACACCAAAAAGGAGGACACTCTGCAGTATAGTGAAGCTGTGAATAATTGCATCGGACTGTGGCGTGCTCCCCTCTACAATACAACTTTGTGTGATTGCTACATGATGTATGTGTAACAGAATAGGAAAAAAGAGTCTTGAAGAGTCAAAAAGTGTTTGTTCACAGTATTTGTATTTTATTCAATACATTGTGGTGTTCAAAAACTGTCCACTGTGCTGAGTGCCACAAAGCATAACATTTGTGGACTTAAAATGTACAAATTAAATCACAGGTCACATAAATAATACATAATAAACAGATAAATGAATGTTTTTAAAGCATAAAGAAAACACGGAATACTAACATACTAAAGAAAAGGCAGTAAATAATATCCTCATGAAAAAATATATTCCAAAAACAACTGTAGGCTGAGCCAAAAAATATTTCTAAAGTGATTTAGTCTATTGGGGACTTGTGTGCAGTGTCTTCAGCCGTGTATGTGTGCAGCAGTCCACTTGTATTCAAGCAAACTCCACCTTCACCCTCAGCAGAAGCTCAACAGCGCCTCGGTCATCATGGTCGCCGACCAGTCGGCCTCAGTGCGTAGATATGACGTAGCCAGCACACGGAGCCTTGTTTACGTTTTTAACCAATGATATAGGGCTAGAACCTAACCTCAGCCTGTCAGATATTTATGTGACGCTTTTAACCAATCATTTGTTGGACTGCGTTCCAGCAAAATATTCTATCACGCGGCTCTTTAGGCCCAGTGGAACTCCAAAAAGGAGGACAAATACGCGCCCGGCTTGCTGCGCCGGACGCCCGACAGGGCATTGAACATCCGGACTGTCCGGCCTAAATCCGGACGTCTGGTCACCCTAGCCATGTTCCATATCTATGCCCACAACAACACACTGCTGAACTCTATGAAACCATAGAAATATGGTTAAAAACATCCCGTCTATGGTAACTGTGCCGTCTATCCTTTGCTGTAGTAGTTTGGTGGCTGCAGCTGCTGTGGAGTCTATATTGTTTATACATAGTCCACGTTCTCCCGTGTTTCATTTACTGTCAATTATTTTGATCAGTCCGTCGGAGTGTTGCCCCTCTCTGGTTCATTCTAGGAAGGCATTTGTGCTTCTGTAATTGATAATCAGTTGTGTGCACAGACAGCAGAGTGCTGCCCATCTGTTGGTTTGGACATAAGGAGCCTTGTTGCTAATGTTGATTCATGTGTGTATAAATTGACATTTAATGTGATCTATCTTGTACCCCCCCTCCCTTTTTATGTAACATTTACATTTCAATCTACCTGCTTTTTGCTGTTACTGAAGTTACTTTTACTTGAGCTCAACATTGTGCCTTGAGTACATTATTCTGGTGCTCGATGCACCTCTGATAGTGTGGCCTTAGATGCACAAAGCTGGCATATTGTCTACAGGAGGACAAACTATTTTGACTTGACTTTCAAAATATCAAATGTTAACGGGCTTGCTGAGCAGCAACAGTGAAAGCAAGAAAGCAAGATGGGGCGAAGTGGAGGGATGGAGATGGAGGTGTTGGAGGAGGAGGGCAGTTCATTGAGGTCACGTTGACAGTAAAGAACGGATGAGATGGGGCGGCTGAGGAATGTTTTGTAGGTGGGATGTTGTATGAGGGGGGGGAGGGAAACTAGGCCAGTGTCCAGACTCGGAGCTCCAAAGGCCCCGCGTCCCTGGGTGCCCCGTGTCAGCCCTCTGACAGGAAAGATGGGACTTTAACACAGAGTTTTTCCACCACCAGACGCTTCCCCGTCTCCTCTGAAGAATATACCCTCCTCCTCGACGCGCTCACCAGTCAGAGTTTGAGGAGAGAAATGCACTCGTTACAATAAGGAGGGCACATGGCTTGGGACCATGAGGCTTTGAGTGCCGCCTCCTCCACACTCTCTGTAGGATAAGGATCTTTCCTGCAAGTACTGTGCATTTTCCAAAGTTGACGCGCAGTAAACATAATTTTTGAGGCGAGTTCACACTGCTGAGGTGGATGACAACACAATGTGTGTCTGCTCTTGTTGGCTGTAGAAAAACTAACCTTATTAAGCATGGCCACATGGCTCGCCGATGGCCGCATTTCAATATTCCCCCTCACCCCTGCAGTCTCTTCTGCTCGCTCCTACGCCGCAGATAAAGCAGACTTATTGTCGGGCTTAATCAGGTGGTCTGTTACCTTGGCAATTAAAGCCTTGTTAGAGATATAAAACCTTGAGACTCAAATGGAGAGTCCCTGGTGAGTCAAACCACTGAGCAAATCCTTAAACCAAACAACCTTCCAGTGGGAACACTTCTTCTCCGAGGATAGATGTTTAATTATCTCTGCTTGTTTGGGGGGGGGGGGGGGGGGGGGATGAAGAAAAAAACAGTTTCACTCCCTCTTGTTTGTCTTAAAAGCTCATGCGTATTTATTGGAATTAATTCAAGTGGCAATCAGTGTGCTGTGTTTGATTGTCACAATGTATTGACCTAAGATAGATAATATTCTGAACCATTTGTGAGAGACTTTACTGAAAGGGGGGCAATCGTGCATTGTCGGTTTCACCATGAAAACAAAGGACCGAAATACAAAGATTAAACCAGTTAGTCTTTTGTAAGGGATGTGAAAGTGATTTAGTGTTTCTTAATTTGCTTTAATGAATTAATCTTTATAATATTGCCGCTAAGTGTGATCATTTATCATTTATTCCCAATTGATGCATAACACACCTATCCCGGTGTTGGCTTTCCTAAACTAGGCCAGCTATTTCCCCAAATGAATGTTCTTTTTTTGAAAATAATGCAGCACATTTGAGCAATATGAAGTGATAATTTATCATTATTTAATGGTCTCCCACAGACAGTGCAGCACACGCGGTGCAGTCCGTGACAACAGCTGTGCAGGATCTTGATGGGCTTGTTCTCCGAGACTCAACTTCTCTGCGTGTTCGATCCGGCGTAATCCTTTGACCCCTTTATTTGATGTCCAGCTTAACTTTTTCCCCTCCTTAGAGGCCGTTCCAGTACCTCTCCTTGTCTCCTTTCATCCCACACGTTGTCTGTTGCTCCTTACCTCCGTGGCATACTCCTCTAAATGGGCCTGGCATGCGTCCCACTGTCTAACGAAGGTGTGTGTGTGTGTATGTGTGTGTGTGTGTGTGGTGTTTAGGGAGGTGAGACCTTCTCTGGGACACACTAATCAGCTCCAAACCAAGGCCCGGGCAGGGAGGCGCTGGACAGGTGAGCGGAACCGCTCGCTGCACCCCCTGGCTGCTCCTTAGCGTGAGGGTCAAATCAGCTCCGTCCTTTATGGCCCAGTCACTCCTTCATCCTGGTTTCCCCGATCACCTGGCTTCCATCCCTGGGTCGTGGGCCTCTGAGGGAGGAAACGGTGAGCAGCTGCTCTACCAAGGGAGCCTCCTGAACGCGCCTTCTGCCGAGCCCCGCGTGTGTTAACCTTTTTCTTTTAATTAACGCCGTCCCAACTCCCAACTCCCGCCACCGGGGTCCGGAGAGAGGTTCTTCGGGGCTTATGCAACTGTCGGGGAAGTGGGAGAGTCATCGGGGAGCGAGAGAGGTGGTGGGCGGGTGGGGAGCGATGAAGGTGAGAGGGGTGAGGAGGAGGAGGAGGTGGGATGAATAATGCGTGCAAGGCCTGGGAGTGAGGGTTCTTCCAATCCTTCAGAGCCTTTTTTTATCCACATGCCTTCACACAGCTACAACACACCAGTCATTCCACACAGCTGCCTCTTTTCCCGGGACGATCCCGAATTAAATTGGACACGCTGATGAGGAGATGGATGCCCTTAACTTGCACTACAGCTCATTATTCTGCAAGCGAGAAAACATACATATTTTTCCTCTTACCTGTAGAGCGATTAGTCCAGGGGTGTCAAACTCATTTTCACTCTGGGGCCACATCAGCATCACGGTCGCCCTCAAAGGGCCGGTTGTAAATGTAAGACGGTGTAAATGTAACTACGGTACTCCTAACATAGTTAGTTTAGTTTCCCGGGATATCTGTGACTTCCACAACACGTACTTCCAGTTGTGTGATTTCTCCTCCGCCATTGTTTCCTGTTGCTGGTGCAAAATGCATTCTGGGATATTTGGCTGTCCCAAGTACAGACAAGTCACCTCCGATGCATCCCGGGTAAAATGGGCAGAGCGAGCCACATCCGGGCATTAGGGCCGTGCTTGGCTCGATGTGAACTTTGAATTGGAACAGTACTTGGGCTGAGACTGATGACGTTTCAGTACAGAGAAGTACGCATGTTGAGAAACTTGTTGGAAATCCTCTTTATGGGCTGTTGCATCTCCTGTCCACCTGTTGTGATAGTTTTAATGTCGGCACACAGACAACATGCCATCTCATCACTTCGACTTTCTATCTCATAATTTCGACCATGGGGATATTTTTATTTTCACATCTAACTTTAAATTTTTGTAAAAAAAAAAAAAAAAAAAAATTTTTTTTTTTTTTTTTTTGCTGGCGGATTCGTGGGCCACATAAAATGACGTGGTGGGCCGGGTCCGGCCCGCGGGCCGTATGTTTGACACCCCTGGATTAGTCAATCTAGATTGTTTTTGTGTGAGTTGCCTAGTTTTGGGGATATTAGCCAAGGGACGTCTTCTTTCCTTCCAATATAATGGGACTAAATCACATTCGGCCTGTGACGCTTAAATCGTCCAAAGAAAATGAATTTGAAAAACTCAACAGCAATGTCTCTTTCCAGAAGTCATCCGCAGACCGTGTTGTGAGCATTTTCATGTAGGAACTCTGGTTGAAAGCCAATAGTTCCCACATGAAAATGCTATTTTTGACTTTTTGGTAGTGGCATATAGTCCCATTATATTGGAGTGAAGGCAGACATCTCTATGGCCGATATCTCCGAAAACTCGGCAACTCAGGCCAAAACTATCTAGAGTGATAAATAGCTCAACAGGTATATATGTATTTAGTGATATGTATTTTTGATATTGGGATGAGCTGTCCCTTTTAAGTGAATAGCCATAAACAATTTGTTTAATCATCAATGCAACCCACCACCATAGCTACTGAGCTTTAGCCATGTTCTTCATCCATGTTTTACATCTTAATTATGAAAGTTATGCTCAACTTATTAAATTCAATGTGAGATCCATGGAACCTGGTGACAAGACATCGGTGGCACTTGGAGGTGAGTCTGGCTGATTGTGTGGAATGCTCTGTGTGATAAGGGGCTCTGTAGCACACTTACAGCAGCTTAGTTATAGAGGGGTGAGTCGGCTTGATCTCATCTCGCAGTGAAGATCTCCTAATGAGAGAGTGGTAATGAGCAAGAAAAAGAAATCACACTCATTCCAGTACAAAAAAGAAAGAAAAGTGTTGAAAGGTTTGCTATCTTTTCCCTCTCATCTTGTGTGGCGGTGCCAAGTGGAAAATGTCCATCTTTCACCGTGAGATTTTTATGTTCGTCTTGGCTCATGGTAATACCCCTGCGGGGGATTCCTCTTTCTTGGCATGGCCAGAGTGGTCACCATTTGCTGGAGACGGGCTGTGGAGGTCAAAGCCATTTGAGAAGGACATAAAACCCCTAGAATGGTTTTTGATCGCACTATGAAACCGTCCCGTTGTGGTTAAATGCTATTCTTCATGCCAGCGACACATCTTTGTGGAGGTTATTGTCAGGACGAACAATTTAAAGTGGGTCTGCGAGGGTAATTCTGCTGCCCGTTTCGTCGTTGCATATTCTGGGCATGACAGTAAAGCAGCCAGCTGGTGAGTGAGTGGAGATGTTTCAGCTCATCTGAGGAATTTAATCACCAGCTAGCCCATGATGTGAAATAACGTTCAGTGCTGGATCCAGAATATTGTCGCCAAAGCCAAGACACCGCCCTGCGGCTCGGGGTCGCAATGCTGCAAGTCGGGGCTACGTCTAACGTCTCGTGACCTCGGGTTTTTATGATGGAGTAAGTAAGGGGGAAACTGCCAGGACCTTCTCCTCACGAAGACCCAGAGCAAGGGCACTGTCTCCCCAGCCCCATAGATCAGCCAGCCCTGAATGTCAAACCGCACAGCAGCCGCCGCGGTGCCAGGAGTCCCCCTCTTGCTCCCTCTCTGGCCCGTGATCCGCTGTCTGGTGACACCACTGCGCTAATGACCCGGTTTGGGAGTTGCTCCGCGGGGCTCCTTGGCTTGGGAAGACGGAAGTTGTGGATATATCCAGCTGGAAGGTCACTGTCGAAACGACGACCACTCACTCAACATTCCCTCTATACTTTGTAGACATCCTTCAGTTTGTTTAAAGGATGTTGTGACATGGGGCCCTGCCGCTGAACTTTTATTGAAACAAGGCGTGGCTTAGCGGCGACTCAGGAGTAAGCTGATGGGGTTGCTGTTTTTGTCATATGACTAGTTCTTGTTGGAGACAGGCCCAATGTTTATGTGAACTGCATACATATGACATCGTAAGTGTTTAACAGCCCAGCAATTTGGATAAAAGTGAAGTTGGAAAGCAAGCGCTCACCCTTTCTTGCCAACTCTGAAGCCATCTGATTGTTAGCTGTTGTTTTGTTCTTTATGTTTTTTATAAGTCAGTTTACCGTGGAAGTATGTCTCCGTGCCCAGAGAGCGCAATGTTTTTAGTCACTCGCTATCTAGACTTTTTTTTTTTTTTCCTTTTTCTCAGCCTCAGGAGTTTGGCTTGTTGGAGCAGAGTTAAAGTCCCAGGGGTGCACTCCTCTGGTGATGGGGGCGCTGCCTCGACCTCACTCATGCCTGGTGTGGGTGGCATCCAACCAGGGAGATGCACAATGGAGAGCAAGACTGAAGATGGTGACGCTTCTGGTGGACTCTCCCAGGACTCAGCCTTATTCTCAGGGTCATGCATTTCAGCAATCTCTGTAATTATAAGCAAGTAAGAAAAAAGTTGAATCTTCTGCCTTTCTCGAAAATGAACGTGCCCCGCTCCTCATGGGAAACATTCACATCTCTGAGTTCTAGTAGCTGGATGGGTTTTAATGAGGCAAGTCAAGTGTGTGCGCGCGGTTTGGTGCACATGCATGTCTGTGTATCGGCCCCGTTCTAACGAGCGTAATTGACCGACTGTGCTTTTAAGCTGTCGCTTTTTTTCTTTTTCTTTCACCATTTGCGAGAGAATTCGACTAAAATAGCCTTCAGTGATTATTATTTCTACAGGAGACACTTCATTTGGATTAAAACTTTCTCTGGGTTTTAAAGTTCAGTTATTACTTATTATTTTTTATTTTTTTGGACAATGTGCATGTCGGAGCCAAAATGGTCAGAGGGCGAGCGGGCCACAGGGTCAGCAAGAACTGCTGGAGGGGTCTCGCCACCCGAGGGCCACTGATTCCTCGGGGGAACGTTTCACCCCGCAGAGAGGCAGAGTGAAATCTCCAATGCTGCGGCACGCACACTTGCTGCGGCGTCTCGATGTCTAACTAAAAGCTATGGGTGGTGGAAAAAAGAAACAAGCATTTTTTGTTGATTTTCATTGTGCCTATTTGCTCCCAAAAATGTATATTTGATTCTCCTTTCCATATTTATAAAGTCATCCCAGAGGGACCAGCCGTGTCAGGCAGTTTGTGGAGCATCATGAGCAACATGAGGTTTCTTCACTTGAAGAGGTGGAGAAAAAAAAACAACAACTTCTGAGCAAGTGTGTACTGTAACTTTAGAGACTGAGTCAAGTCGAGCCTTTTCCCAGTTACTTTGTCACTAATGAAAGTAGCAAAGAGCCCTGGAGGACTGCAGAGCACTGTTTGTTTGTTTTTGGGAGAGCATTCGAGAGGTATGGGGGGGAGGGGTGGGGAGGGGGGGGGGAGGCAAGGTGGTAAAACTTTGGGAGAGCCGCCTGACAGCGCTGAGACAGAGGGGAGAACTTCGGAGCATTGTTAAGATTGAAGTTTTAAGACATGCTGGGATCTCCTGACAGATTCCAAGCACCTACAAATAGATCTTTCATATGTGTGTGTTTACCAACTTTACTGTAGCTTGTGAGGGCTTTGAATTCACCAAAGCGCATCACGTTAATCTGTGTCATACTTTGTTTCATTGATCTTCGGCACGCATTCCGTGGCAGCGTGTGGGTGGGGAAATGATTTGGAAAAAAAAGCGAAAAGGGGTGCGGATGAAATTGCACGATTTGAAATTGCGCAAACCGAATTGAAGCATTGACATCATATGTAGGTCATAAGTCCCCATTTATTATGTTTAAGTCTCACATCTGCTGCCCATTAGGGATATAAGAGGGGAAATAACAAGGTATCTTCTAAAGAAGGGGGCTAATAATGACTGTCAGCTACCAGATAAGTCTGAATTTTCTATTTCATTTATTACTTAGTGCTGCTGTAGGTGATTACCTTAGATGTCTATAACCGTATAAGGCCTCATTATGAACTCCACATTAAAAGGTGGGAACACCCTATAGAATAAGAGCAGCCTCATTATGTACTCGCATCATTAACTTTTATAGTTTTTGGTGAACTTTAGTGGATAATTTCCTTTTAGCGAAGTTAAATTCAGCCACGGTAGAGGCTATCAAAGGTTGTTGTTAATTTTCTTCCTCTACTCCAGCCCGTGTTTGGGAGTTGCCCTATCGACTGTTTCCCTCCTTCCCCCGTAGGTGTGCAGGGAAAAGCTCGCTCTCCTCTTACGACTTGTCTCTGTGAATCAGTCGGAGAAGAAAATGCCAATTGAAAGTGGGGAAAAAGGCGAGTTGCGTGACTGTGATTTTTAGATGGGGCCCCTGGCGGAGGACGCCTACAGGCTGCAGAGGGCTTCTCACCCTGACTCCTCTCTGGATCTCATTTTCACATAGCAGGGGTAGCATGGGGGCCTGCATGTTATCATGCAGGTGAGGGTGGATTCCAATGCACCGTTGTGTTTGAGATATAAAGAGAAAGAAATAGGTTGTGTGAAATTTTACATCTTTAAAAAAACAACAACACAATAATAGGCCTTCTAATTAAATCACTTCAAAATTTGAATACTAAGATTAGAGTTAATTTTACTGGAACTTATCCTGGAATGATACTTATTGAAATGATGAAATTAGAAAAATAAAGACGATTAAAAAAAAACTATAATAATGCTAAAGTAGTAGTCATCTTTTGACTCAACCTCAAAATAATCAATATATTATTTTAAAAAACCAAGAGTTATTTCCTCATAAATAGAATCCAAATTAAAGGGATACAAGAGGCTATCATTTAATTCATAGTGAATGATAATCGTGAAGAGGAAAAAAAACGATACTCAGCCGTAAATAAAGCCATCATCCCAAAATTCTATGCGTGCCATCGCATGTCATATATGTCAACAGCCTCACAGAGAATGTATTTCTGCTGAACCATTTCTACCAGAAGGGGGACCAGTCCGTCTGCCGTAGACTGAGAGTGGCCGACGGCGAGCTGAGGCGGAGGAGACGCCAGGGTGAGCAAGCCGACTTTGGGTTTAGAGTTCGACTCCGGATCCGGGGACCAGCAGATCCAGCAATCCGCATCTTGCCGTGATCCCTAGGATTTTAATCATGCCTCTCTGTCTGTGTGTGAGTGCAGGCAGGCTGACAATGATTTCCTCAGTGATTACGTACAGAGCGAGTCCCTGCGGGGTAGGGGCCCCCTCTGGAGCCATCCTGATGGCTTTGGGGGCCTTGCTTCCATTTTCCATTATTATGTGGACTACCGGAGCGACAGCGCAGTCCAAGACCTTGCAGGTTTGTGATGAGGAGGGAGCTTCCATCTTCTCTCTGCTTCTTCATCCTCTTTTAAGAGCAATTTAGACGTAGACTTAGATCAGATTCCGAACCTAATTCATGATTAGCTGACTGGAGTAAAGAGAAGGAAGAGTCTATAATAGTTTTGATGCTGTTAGGTGGATATGAAGTGAAAAGTGTTATTATCATTTTTCCTTCTTTTTTTTGTGGTTTTGTTGCATTTTTTTTGTACTCTCACAGGAGGCGTTTGGCTGATGTCTTTCTCGCGCGGAGGCATTTGAGATGAGATGCGAAAAGCAAATATTCCGCTTTTATTTCTAAACGAACATCATGCCTGCACGCGTGTGTGTTTTCCCGGAGAATGGAAGCGCATGACGGGGGATTACTATATTCTCACACTTTTCCAGATACCCAGCTCAACTAAATAGAGTCGCCTGTACCGATCGGGGTTATTGGATTTCATAACATCCACCTACTCATCATCACACACACAAAAAAAAATAATAACATCGGCAAACTCGTGTTTAGACCAAGGGCTAAGTTGCATCGTTCTGTAATGGTAAAAAGGCTGCCGCGCTCGTGGCCAGTGGAATTTAGAGAGAGACTGCCTTTAGACAATCCCGTTTTACGCAAATTGTCAGACTGAAACTGAGCAACTTCAGCGTTTTCTATAGGATGTCGCGCCGCAAGCAAGCTAAGCCAAGATCACTGAAAGGTAAGTGACAAGCCTATGTTTGGTGGCTCTCCGCACATTTTATTTGAGGCTGATGACCAGTCTAAACGAGCATGAACTGAACTTATCGCTCACTGAAATGTAACTGTCTGCCCCTATTTTGTTTTTGTTAGTTTTTTTACGCATTACCAAGTGTTCTTCCTGTTTGTGTTGCGCATGGGATCGACTGCATGTAGCTACGTAACGTTACTTGGCATCGGGCATAAAAAAAACCCCACCGCTGGCCGTTTACAGTTCAGTGTATCGTGATGATATCGTTGAAAGTGCAAGGGGCCGGGGCAATGGATAATCTCGAGATGCAACAGTGCAGCGCGACGCTGGCAAACATCTGGATGTGTTAAAGACGCTCCTGGTCGGAACTTGAGCCGTCTGATGGAATGGGGCGCAGAGTCACGTGACCCCCCCCCCCCCCCCCCCCCCCCCTTTCCCTCTGTCTGAGAAACTAAGGAGGAAACATTTTATATGTTGAAGAAAGGGAGGGCTATGATGCGTGTGTGTACAATAGTTAAGAGATAAATTAGTGGTAGTGTTTAGTGCTAATTGGACATAAAAACATCTGGATTTATCAGGCAAGGCAGGAAAAATAAATTAACTTTATGATGTTTTTATTTCATATCAAATCGCCACGTCAGGATATGCACAGTGGACATCCTGTGATTTTAATTTTTTTTGTTTGTTACTTTTTTTTCACACAGAGTTGGACTGGTGGTAATTCGACCATGCATTTGTCTGATTGTACATGTGAGCGAGAGGGGGGGGGGGGCAGATAGAGACAGAGCAACATGCATGAGCACACACACATATTCACACACTACTTTTCTCTGTATAATTTTGGTTGTGTGTGTGTGTGGGGGGGGGGGGGGGGCTGCTGGGCTCTTCTGGAGGTTGAGCTCCAGTTCATCTGGCAGGCATTGTATTTTGCTCAGCAAATAATTGTCCACAATTTCACATTCCCAGCTTGTGGTCTGTGGACCCCTTTTCTCTCTCCCCTTTCGTTCTCGGAAGTCTTCATCTCAAAGGAAGATTACTTGGTCTGCGGTAGTACATTCATGCAGCCACCATTTTAAATCAATACCCAGGAGAGGGTGGAAATGTGAGTGCATGCACATCTTGAAATTGTCACATTCTGTTTCCAGACATGCACTGCTCTTTTCACAGTAAACAGCTCCATACATAGATTCCATATTTTCCCAGACCAGATTGGCATTGACTGATTTTTCTTTTTTTTTTTTTTTTTTGTTCGTTGATGTTGACAATTGCTATTCTCAAAAGACACGTCACTTAGATATAATAGTCCCCTGCAAGCGTGCCTACATGCTACAAGTGTGTGCGTGTGCGTGTGTGTGTGTGTATGTGTGTGTGTATGTGTGTGTGTGTGAGAATTCTGAAGAACATCTGTCAACATTCGTGGACATCTATGTGTGAGAGAGAGAGAGAGAGAGATAGACGGAGAGTGAGCAAATCAGTATGCAAATGAAGTCAGAGTGATGACATTGTTTGTTTTGTTATTGTCAGTACAATTTAAATTGGAAAAATGTGGTGCACAAAACATCGAGACTTTTATGTCCTCATAGCGGCTGCTGAAGCGGAGCAGAAATGCAGATACGTCATAGATATTTCCCTGCTTTGGATCGGACCCAGAGAAGGCCAGGCAGATGCTATTTATTGTTCTTTGTCTGTCTCTTTCCTCGGGGACAGAGATGCACTTATACAGATGTCCACAATAACTTTCCTTGTAGTTGTCTGACACTGCATTATCCTCTATTGTTTAGTGGAGGACAGGAATTGTCATTTTATTTGCAGGGTTTTGTAAAAATATTTAGTTGCCACAAAAGCAGCATCTGTAAATTTGCGGCGCCACGTTTTGACGCGTGTGCTCGTGCGCATGCACGTACCGCGTGTTTGCACTGAACAGAACGCAGTCGCAGAGTTCAGGTTTCACTTTTATAGGTTGTCTTCTGCTAACTTGAGGCAGTGGTCAATGTGGACGCTGCCTTTTTTTTTTTTTTCTTTTTTGTGCAGAAAGAACACTTTGTTCTGCGGAAGGTAAAATAAACAGAGGTGCCGGTGGAACACGGAGGGTAAGGTGGAGAATGGGCACCGTGTGCGGCGTTTTTAGACTGGCGTGGATAGTACGGACATGGAAGTGTGTGCGCACGAGATGAGAAAATAATGCCGTGACAGTTGGCACTCTTTTCTTCCCCTGTGTAGCCCAGCACACCCACTTCCTCGGTATTGGCTGCTTGTGGGAGTCAGAGGTTATGTTTTTGGTCCCATTGAGGAAAAGGGCAACATTACAAGTCCCGTTTCAATTAAGTCTGAGAGACAGATCCGGCTACGTTATTGCTTGGGGGAATAAATGGCACAAGACACGACCATACATCATTCGCTTATATGCAAACACTTCACCCTCGCCACTGACATTTACTCAATCCTGAGCCGTCTACATTTCTCAACTGTAGGCACATTGTAATTTTGTTTTGATGTGCAGAGGCTTTGGGTCAGCACATTGCCTCAGTCGGTGGTGAGCAGAGAGAGAGAGAGAGAGAGAGAGAGAGAGAGGAGGATCTCGCTCAAAACTCCTGCATGTAGCGCATGATGACTGCCACGTTGCCCCGTCCTACAGCACTTCCTGAATAATGCGAGGCTGGGTTGATATTTTCATCTGGAGCACGAATGACAGTCTCAAGCCCGACGTGTTTATTGGCTGAGGAGGAAGTTTCCAGGCCTGTCATCCGCATATATAAATATATTTTCTGCGCCATTTACTTTAAGTATAGAGGTTTTCATGAAATCAGCACTGTGTCATGTACACCTTAAATATTTGATGTTTTCGAGGAGCTGGAATTTGTCGCCACATGAGACAAATTCCAACAAATGAGACAAATGAGTAAATTACTTTACTCTTTAAATATAAAGGTTGATTTAGCAAAATCTGTGATTGGCCTTTTGAACATAAAATGAATGCAATTTTACGTTACAATTCCTCTGCTCAGCGATAAGGAGATTAGACTTGAAGCACATTTTTATTTCCCTTCATGTCAGGTGAAATAAAACTGCTCTTCAAATTAATTAATTTTTGGAGAAACTAAACGGTGTCCGTCATGACATGCGTAACCACTCCCCCTTTCACTCCCTATGCGCACAGGTCTGTGTAACTAAAAAAAAAAGTGTGGTGGCACCTTTAAGCCCGAGTATTTCTGTCAGCAGAACTCCTCAAAACTCATTTGACTCCTTTTATTTTGAAAGCCCACTGTATTCAGTGCGTTTTAATGATAAATGTCACAAAGGCCTCTTCTCAATTTGAACGATCCAAAACGCAGAAACGTACTTCCTCCGGCTCCATTTCTCCTCCCCCTGTTATAACAGTTGCGTCAGTCTTAGTTTAGAGGAAGCTGCAGTATTCCAGACTTCACAATTAATGATCTGTGGCATAACACCCATTAACACTTTTCTAATGTGACACAAAAATATGGTTAGTATTATCATTAAGGAAATTATGATGGAGCCGTGGAAAAATCCCATGAGCACGGCTGTCAGTGCTCTTGACATGCGGCTGCGTGTGTTGGACTGGGTGTCGCGGGAGCTGGCCGATATCTCTCCCTACTCCGTGGCATGTGTCTCGCTTGTTGTCATGGATTGTCTGCCACATGGAGAAAGAGTCCTGATTCAGAGACGGTGATTGATTTGCGTCGCTGCCGCAAACCAAAAAAACCGGTTGCAAGGCTTATTTGCATCCGTCTCGTTTCCCCCTGTATGAACAGCATTCATCATTTTATTTTTGGAAGCTAAATTTGCAGCAATTGCATAACGGGATCATTGATTCGTGACACTTTTTTTTTTAATCTTCTTTTTTTTTTGTTCTTATGCTTTGCTTACAGTACATGTTAATATATAAAGGATTACAAATATTACTCAACGTGATTAACATGCTCCTCTATTGCAAATGTTTTATGACACTAATCACCAGTTCAAATGATGCTCATTAAGAAAGTTGTTCATGTGCAGTGTGTGTCCTCCCTCCCTCCCTTCCCGGCCCTAATTGAGGAGGGTTGACCTCTTGACCTGAGCTAAATTGAGTTGTAGTCCCTGTGGCGAGCGTCTCCTTGCCGGTCAGTCAGGGCGGATTACACAGCCATTGTGTTCGCCACTGTATCGTCCAAGCTGGCTGTAACCAAGCAGATGAGTCACGCATATCCAGGAACACACTCTGGGCTGCTTTCTTCTTTTTCTTTTTTTTCTTCTCATGTGTACGAGAAGTGCTGCGAGATGCGTACGCGCACAAATACGTGGCAATGCACAAACAAAAGCACAAAAATATGTACAGTAATTACACACGTGTTTGCGTGCATGTACGCGCTCGTCACTCTCGTCTCCTACACAGCAGGAATTCATTTGATAGATTAGGAAAGGTCCATGCCGCAGAGAGTTAGCCATGTTTTTGCTTATTCACGTCTATTAAATCATCCGTTTTATGCAGGCTGTGTGCATGTGGTGATCAATCTGTTTTTTTTTTTTTTTTCTCTTTTTTTTTTTTTTTTTACTTTGCGTTTTGTTGTTTGCGTCTCGTTCTGCTCCCCGATCTGAAGAAAATGAATTCATCCCTAAAAAGGAAACGTCCCGCCTTGGGGATTGGCACTCTCAATATGACGAAGGTTACTCAGCGTTCGATTTCGTGTGTGGCCAGTGTGTTAATTAGTGGCCTTTAATGCTGTGCCACTTGTTGTGGGATTATGCCTTTCCTGCTCCGCGTTTTGAAAATCAAAAGCAGCAGTGCTGGAACGGTCCCGTGTGTGTGTGTGTGTGTGTGGTATTGTATCAACAAAACCTAGCAGCATGATTACAGGTTGTCACCGACTGAGTGATACACTGTACCTTGTCAAACATTAATTAACTGATAGCGGTGAGACGCGTAGAACAATGTGGACTGAGTTTTATCCCGCTGAAGTCGTTGTCATTATGAAGTGGTCGTGAGCGTTGAGAGCGTTTTTTAATTAAATCCGTCCAGCTATTTGTGTTAGTACTGCGTCATGATTGTTGATCAAATGTCCAGCCAGTATGAAGCATCACGGGGGCTCTGGCCTTACCTGACAGCTCACCCTCCATTATCGCTCCTAGCTTGCTATTAATTATCCGGAAGACAGGTGCAAATGAGCGGACCGTTTTTTTTTTTGCGCTGTTGACAGACGCCATTTACTTTAAATGACAAAACTTTTAATAACTTCAGTGGTGACAAAGCTGGTCGCAAGCCGCCGTAATGTTTAGGTTCTCGTGGAATTGTGAAATGGAGTTTTTCTGCCTGAACTCCCTCATCTCGCCAACAGGGACGGTAATCAAAACAAAAACCCCAGGCTCCCACCGCCAATCTCTGATAGAACCGTGGGGGATTTATTAGGACCCCCCCCCCCCCTAGCCCATTTAAATGATCCTAGATGCAAGGCGCTCAACAGTGCTGGAGAAAGTCATTAAACTCTCAGGGCGTCAGTCGCTAAGGCCTCCTTTAACAGGACGTGGTTTCTGTGTTGGCTGATGCAGTCCTCTTTGGTGGCTCAGAGGGACGTACCTCCATAGTGTCCAGCTATGTCTGTTCCATCGCTTTTAATTGATTTAGCTAATTAATTGCCAGACCCATGGACATTTCTTTAGCATATTTTCTGTGTGCATCAATTCTAATAGTAACTAAAGGAAATATTTCAGTATTGTGTATGTCGGTATGTATTGAGTGAAGAGTGCCATTTCTTTGACGAAGGAAATTTTGAGTAAAAGCGTCTCAGAAGAATTGCTTCGGTATTCAGTTTTGGCCGGACGAGGCCAGACATCGAAACGGCGTCGTACGGTCGTTCGCCGTCTTCACAAGAAACAGCTCGACACTTTCCTCTTCGTTTTTTCACCGAGGTTTGACACCCTGCTTGACACTGACTCTTGCTCCCCTGAGGGGGGCTACTGCCACCATAGGATCCTGCCTTAATTATGCAAAGTACAGGATATTTTGTGCGATTTTTAAAAGTGCGCCAGTTTCTGCTTTGGCAGTCACCGCCACACTCCCCTACTGGGAGGTCCTGTCAGACTCCCCCCTTCCTCTTTGCCCAGGAAAATGAAAGGCTAGAAAGAAAAGACATAATGGAGAATGCATTTCAACTGCAGGGGTGGAATGCAGAGGCGTAAGAAGTCCTCAGCGAGACCCTCATTTTACATGGAACAGGTGGGAGACTCTTTTGTTCTCTTCCCGCTGTTAAAATCCATTTCATTTCTTGTACTTGACATGCCACGAGGAACTCTCACCAGTCCCCCCCCCCCAAAAAAGGCTCTAATGTAAAAGGTTCCTGCCTGCAACAGAAGTTGGGTTTTTCAAGGCCATGCTGTTTTCAAAAAGTCAAAAGTGGTTTAGTTGCCATGTGCCTAATGAGAGCGTTTTCAGCGTGCCGATCGAGCTGTCACTACTTTGTCAGCCGTCCTTTTTAAAAGATGAAAAAGCACTTTGCAGCCGCTTTGGTTGTTGCGACACGTAAGTTGAATATATGTTTAATGCATTCATGTTTTCTTTGCTTTTTAAGTTTGAATCTCAGTCAGCTTTAAGAAGGTCCACCTTTCTTTTTTTACCGTGATCTACGAATCTTGTTTTTTCTAATTTAGTGAGGCGCTCCGCTACCTTCATCAAGGTGTTTTTCACTTGGTCGCAGTTGATGTTGGGAGGATGTTTCATGGGAGGACGTTTCATGGGAGGACGTTTCATAATTCATCACGTCATTACCCAGTCCAATATGTTATTTACGTGGGTGGCTGTTTGCCTTGTTGCCAAACCTCACACATATGAAAGGCTTGTGTGGATTCCCAAACCGCAGGTCGAGCTGTCGAAAGCTGTTGAAATCTCCTGGAGTTTCCATACAGAAAAACCTCAATAGTAAATAATAAAAAGTAAGGAAATCTCAATGTGTCTAACTTGTTTTTCACCGTTAACTGTTTCTTTCCCTCTTTTTCTCCCCCTTCTCTGTTTCTGGCAGTAGAAGACAATGTGACAGAGGACCAGCACAGTCCTGGGCAGACTGCCATTCCAAGCGGTAATGCTCCATTTCATATTTCATCATTTTCGGCTGGAAAGTGGATCATGTGTCTGATTGTGTGTGCGTGCGTGTGTCTGTAAAATCTTTGTTGGGTTCGGAATGTGAAGAAAAAGTGTGTATTCCCTGTCTTTGAGGTTCTCACTCTGTAAACTGCATGGTTGCATGCGTCTGTATACGAGAAGTGGCAGAGCGGTGGCACTCTTCTTCTTTCTTTGTTTGTGTGCATGCATACGTGCAGGTGTGCTTATAGCTGTCCCTGTGTTTCTGTGTGTTCCTGCCGTTTTTTTTTTTTTTTTTTAACACTCTTTGTTTCCCAACCCTCTGTATGATGTAGAATAGAGCTACCCAGATGAATGTGTCCTGTCTCCGCGCGTGCCATTCACAGTGGCCCTCCAGGAACGGAGCGGTAATTCAGGTCAGGCTAGCAGAAAGCCCCCTATGAATGAAGCCTGCTCCTGATGCTCCACACTGTATATTTTCATTTCATTTGTCTCTGGTAAAGGTTAAGTCTCAGGCGTGGTTATTTTAAACCCGATATGGATGGTTTTGCCCAGCAGGCTGGGGACCCTGGGTACTCCTAGGCTGCCACATTAGTCCAGCATTTACCCAGAGCTTTCCGAGTGCAAAATACGGACGCAAGCACCACCACAATAAGGTCCAGTGTTCTGCTTTTGACTTCAGTATTATTGTTTCAAAACGTAGGCTTTGGCGTCTAGCAGGTATTTAAAGGTAGACACCAGTGAAAGATTTCTGACCTTTGGTGTGAAACATCATCACGCCTCTCATGCGTTTCTTTTTTTCTTCATCTCTGGGGAAAAAAAGCAGATGCGTGTCCGCCGCTGAGTTAATATGCATTGATAGGTACCGGTGGGCAATGCCGAGGAGAGAAACCGCCTCCTCAACAGCCTCTAAGCCTCTAAGTCAAGGGATGGAGGACTGGGCATAAAAGGCAGACTTGCCTCGGAGACCTCCCGTCATCCAGAGCCAAAGTAGAGCTAATGAGTGTGCCTGATTACAGCGACCCCCTCAGACACACGAATCTCCCCTCTCCCCATCCCTCCACCGCCTCCATCTCCAGAGTGAGGGGAGACGGCCGCCACATGATCGATGTCTGCCTGTGGAGAAATCAGGAGGGCGCACAAATTAATTTCTCGCTTTCCTCATTTGACTTCGTCTGACTTAGTTTTTTCTTTTTTTCTTCTTTCAAAACCCCCTCTCAGGATGCGGTTTGCCGAATGGTCAATAAGAAAAGAGTTGTTTGTTGTCTCCTTTAACTTTCAAAATGCCCCCCCCCCGTCGCTTGTGCGTCCCGATCGTAGCAGCAGCAGAGATTCATGCCCAAAGCAGGCCCTTTTTAACTCTCAATTGAGAAGTGGCGGGAAAGCTTACCTACCCGTCATGCATTTGCCACTTTGACGGACGTGGCCACAATAGCCATTAGAGTCCTGACAAGCCGAGGGCTTAATCAGACACGGTGTCAAGATCTGCCTCGTAAGTAGGACCCCCAGTCGTGCTCTTCTGTGACTCTGCGAGCGTTCCGCATCCTGTTCCTCATTCATGTTTGATATGTAGCAAAGGAGAAATGCTAACAAAAGAGCCCCTCTCAAAGACAGACAGTATTATGCATAGTGTAGAGGGGCAGGAACAGTGTGATATCTGAGATTTAATGAGGCGGTACGCTTTTTTACCCAGAGAATGTCGAGCAAGCTTAAGATCTGCAGCTTGGCTTTACCACTGCGCTGCCTGTGTGTAATTATAACCACATGCTCCGTGCTTTTTCTTCTCTCATATATATACATCCCTTTCTTTTTCTCTCTCTTGCTCTCGGCTGTGTCAGACTCGGCCTGTGTTTTTTTTTTTGGATGAGAGTGTCTGCTCTGTCAAAGTGGAGTGGACTGAGGCAAATGGGAGCGTTGTTACAGAGGATCTGAAGGGTTCGTCTGGGTGGCAAGGTGCCGTACGGGGTAGAGTGGCGCAGCGTTAGCGGCACGGGCGTCTGAGTCTCCGGCTCTGGCTGAGGCTGCCCACAGATCAATGTATACTGCAGGGCTCACTACAGCAGGAAGAGGGAAAGGACTCTTTCACACCACCACTTCAGAAAGTCATATTCTCTATTATTCATTTCCTTTGATGTTTTACTGCACTAATGGCATAGCGAGGCGCTCCGTTCAATACCATCACTCCGTGCGAGAGAGGGGAGGATTAGAGAGGGAGATAGCGTTTTGTATGATCAAATGTTCTCATTCAGCTGCTTTGATTTGCCGTCCTGTTTGTACGCTCGGCTCTTCTTTGTAGAGATGTTAATGGTGGATGATGCGGCCTGTTGTATACCTGTTGTATGGGCTGCTTCCGTCATGTTGTCGTCGTCAGTGCTTGTTCTTACGGCTCCTGTAATTGTTTCAGCATCATTGTCTTTAACTCGGCACGCACCATAACGTCGTCATAAATGTACTGCATGCTTTTCTTTTCTTTTTTGTAACACACAATAAGGGGGGAAACATTTGTCTGTCGGCGCATCACTTTGTTCTTGTAATGTGCTCAGTGCTTCTTTTTTTTTTTTTTTTTTGAGAAATGGCTTTTGACAAACAACCTTCGCTAATCTACTTTCAAATTTCAAATGCATCAAAACATTAAACAGCAATTAGTCCTTAATATGAATCCGGGGGACTTGAAGCAGATAACTCGAATTGCGTTCCCCGGCCATATGAACACAACCCCCCCCCCCCCATGCAAATTGTTGAGGATCGTTAACAATCTGGCAAGTGTCAAGCGCACAGCCGCGTCGTCGGATCATGACATCCTTTAATGATGGGGGATCAGTGGATATGACGGTCTAAGTGGAGAGCCCCAAATCCCATCCACACAGAGGAGGATACACTCGGAGGCACATGTGGCATTAGAATGTGGCGTGACCTATATATATGTGGCGGGTGCTCGGCAAAAGTTTTAGATTTTTAAATAATGAGGCGCCGGCAACCGTGTGAAGGTTATTCAATCTTAATGTCCTCCTATTTCTGACAGCCTCCCTCACTCTGATAAAGGAGCGCACTCACCTTTGATCAGGCCCGCCGACATGTGTCGACAGAAGCTGCTCGCTGGTTGAAATAAATTCTTAATTCCAACTTGGGGGTGGGTGGTTGTAGGGTGGGTTGCCGAGGAGAGGGGGGGGGGGGGGGGGCGGCATCATAGAATCAGGATCTCTGAGAAACGATGAGGGAAATGAGGTGATGGGTGAGCTGGTAATGATGTATCCGACACCGAGGTCTTTCATAGCACAAAGGAAGACTCGGGCTGAACCCTGATGCAGCGAGACGCACTGTATCTACAGGCAAGCACCAGCGGAGCCCTTCGTGGTTTCACGCTTCTCGTGCTTTTGGGGGCTGGGTTTGAATGAATCTCAGTTTAAGACACTGACATCCATCACATGTTGCATTTCAAAAATGGCTTCATACCCAACAACAACTTTTCCGGGTCTCTTTTTCCTGTTTTATGCTCTCAGTGTTTTAATCTTAAAGGCTTAGACAGATCTCTAACAGGGCTAAAAGCAGGGGTCATGGTGAGCGACAACTTATTCGATCATAATTCCATTTTCAGGCTGTGCAGCTCGGACAAACGCTTTCTCTGAATATTCCTATACATTCGTGCCCTTCCTCCTCTCCCCGCGGTCAGTGTCTCCACCTATCTCAGTGTGTGGGCCCCGGTGTAGGCTTCCCTGCTAGGGACCGCGGGTCCCTGGTGGGACCGAGGGGAGAAGAGAATATCAATTAAAAGGTTATAAATATTTAAGAGCAGAAATATTCGATGATGTAAGGGTGGGGGGTCCAGGGGACTCTTTAACTCACAGGATGAAAGTTGTGGCATGTTAAATGTCACTGGGCGCCATAAGAGACAAGAGCGTGCATGATGGATGGACTCGCACTCAAGACAGATATTACACGGCTGTAAAGACGTCAATCACATCCAGATATCCACGTTTTGTTCGCGCAAAACTAACGTGGATTCAGTATCATAAAGATGAAAAATAGCTGCTTTTGGTCAGATCTTCATCGTATTGCCCTTGTTAATAATTCCTCAGTCCGAGCTGCGATCGTCTTACTTCGAGCCGACCTTTTCAGAATATGGATCAGCGGTCAATGTGGCCTCCCTCTTGTCCTTCCCTACCATGCCAGCTTGGTCAAGCTGATTAACTAAAGTAACAAGGGCGTCAGGCACGATGCAAAAAATCTCAATATGCTATACACCCCCCCCCCCCCCCCATATTCCACATGTGATTGTCAGCCATTCCAAGCATGCTGGTATCGATCTGCTGTCCAGCCTGTAGAGACTGGTGGAGGAGGATGTCCTGATCTGATGGATTACTGTATGAGGCCCAGAGGCACTGGAACCTCAGTATTGACGTGGCTCTTTAGTCCCAGGGTTGGACGTGACCTTGCCATGTCAAGCCCCCCCCCCTGCTCCCCACCCTCACTGGCGCTTTCCCAACAACCCCCAAACAAACGTGTAGTAGTTTACACTTCCAGCGTCGCATCACAGTGGTGCACCGGGGGGGTCACTGGGCTCCACCGAGAGCACTGACCCAGCGTGGCTTCACTCGACGCTGCAGCTGAAACTTGTCGCTCGAAACAAGAGAAAAACAAGCAAGTGGGGATTCAACTCTTAATAGCATAAAGTTCCCTGAAAAGATGTGACGATAATATTAAAAACAGAATAAAATGCATCTTCCTTCTGCACTGAGAAATGTGTTGTGTTTTTTAAATTGCAAACATAAAATGCTTAAACGTAGCCATCGGTTGTTTTTCTCTGATGGGATTGAGCTGTAATATTAGACAAATTAATGATTCATAAAGGCCGCTGGAAAAAAAGAATCTAAGCCTTAACCTTCTCCACAGGCACTCAGTAAAAAAGAAAAGTGCAGATTGTGAATTCTGTGTCTGTGCATGAATCATTAGTCTACATTGTGTGGCTTTTGGACTCAGTCAGAAGTGTTTTCCCCCCCAGAGCAAGAAAGGCCTGCATCTGTGAGGATTGGGTTGGGATTTTCATTTTCTTGAAACACCTTCTGTTCTGTTCTGCATGGTCCCACTGGGGACCACAGTGCTGATATTTTTAGAGGGCATGTTCCGAGAGCCTGAGTCGCCAAGAGGGAAGGACAATGGAGGGTGTGATGTTACATCAATACTTGGCGCAAGTGTGGGGGGGAGGAAAAAAAAATCCTGGGTGGCCTTGATGAACGCCTTTCCTTAAGGAATTTCACAGTTTAAGAGCACCCTGCAGAAGAAGGATTTAAAATGGCCGCCCATGTGTTCAGACACCCGGTGTTTATATACAGCTACACCTGCGCGCGTGCGTGCCACACACGCCTTTGTCCTCGAGCGCTGTTAACCGCATGCTAGGCGAAGAAAAGAAAAAAACAGGCTTCCTCCATCGCGTTCCCGTCCGGAGTTTCAGCAGAAGCTGAGGAACACTTGCATCAGTGGGGCTTAAAATGGCTGCCGGTGAAGTGCAAGGGCTCTCCTCTTCCCACAAAGCCTTAACCAGGGTGACGTGATTGTTTGGCTTTTTAATCAGTCTTATTGTGAAGGGCAATGGTCACAGCAGGGGGAGAAAGAGGGCTGCAGGCCATGCCGCCTATTTTTAAGACGCTGTCGCAAGCCAGATCCACCAATGCTTCCGAGGGAGGCTGTTTACGGAGCGCTGTGAGTGAACAACGCCACGTTTGATTTGTCGTCCGAATATTTCAGCGCCCGCGACGACATCTTCAGATTAGACTGCCGGCCTTGAAAGATGATTCCTCGTCCTGGTTCAGTCAGTCGCCCACCCCTGGCACTGCTGCAGCACAAAGCCAACAAGAGACAAAACTGCAGATGGATTGGAGAATATTGATGTGTGCGACCCACGGCTGCCTGCGAGCAAGGCTGAATAATTTAAGGAAGTGTGTCGTGACGACAGCCTAACGCACACCAATCTCAATTTCTGTGTGTGTCTTGCTGCGCTCCATACATCCACACTTCTGGCAGAGATGTCTGGGTAGTATGGCGAGGTCTGCCTCCTCCGATAGACGCTGACTGATGCAATTCAGCACTCGCTGGCGGAATTTCATATTTCTTTGGTCGAGCCAAAACTGCAATCCAGGATTTATTAACTACACATATTCCCATCAGTCTAGTTTCATACACTGAAGTTTTGCTTGGGTGAAGCAGGGCAAACACAACGTAAAACCATTTCTAATAACAGAGGCGTGTGCATGTGTGTCTTAGATGTGTGTGAGCGTCGTGCCACCTGGTCTGTGCGTGCCTGTGTGTCTCTCGCCCTCACCTGCCCAACCGTTCCGTTATGGCATGAGTGGTTGAGTTACAGAGGCCCAAATTGAACCTGCATTTTTATTACAGCTTTTATTATTGTTTTTATTAAATCCAGAGTCTAGAAATCCATTTTATTGTCACCCAGAGGAAGCTGTAGTGCCTCGGCGTGTGGGTCACCCCTCTTGACTGTGTGGCGCTGTCATTTCCTGTGGCTCGGCAGATCCAGAGTGCGCCCTCGAGAGGGCGGCGGAGGATGGTGAGACCGGGCGTCTGAGGAAGAGGCTGCTCTCTCCAGAGGAGGGAGAGGACGACGACGACGACGAGGAGCCCGCGCTGCACAGCTGCGACAGCTGCCGGCAGGTGTTCGAGTCGCTGAGCGATCTCACCGAACACAAGATTAATCAATGCCAGCTGACAGGTAAACAACGTTCAGCCCACCGAGCCTCCCCTCCACTCTGCCACTCAGCTCTTCTCCCACTCCCACTCTCACTCTATGCCTTCACCAGAGAATATGCCACAATATGTGTGTTAGTGTGCTGCACTGAGGGGAGTGCAACACCAGACTACCACTTTCCTTGGTAGATATCCAACAATGCAGACACACACACACACACACACACACACACACACACACACACACACACACACACACACACACAGCACATTATCTATATGTGATACACAAATAGGCCTCCATCTGTCCTTATAGTAGATCACTGTAGGCTGCAGTATGTGTATTTATAGTATGTGCTTTGTGTCCTTGCCTTGTTTCAGTGTAACATTTTCATACAGCACTACACCAATTCTAACCTTTCACTAGAGTGTAACATTCAGCTACGAGGTCCCACAGTAACCAGACCACCAACTGGAACCAGACCACCAACTGGAACCAGACCCGCGCTGCAGGAAAGGTCCCTCAGCTGGTCCCGTTAGCTAGCCGCAGTAGTGATGCCTAGTGGGAGTGAAAGAGAAGGACGCCATTGGCAGACTGTGTCATTGACCTGTTGATGGATGAATAGGACTATAAATACCCTGACAAGGTGGCAGACAGAACTAATGATGTGAACTGAAGGTTTCCAATGCGCTTCTCCCGGACTTGCTGTCCTCCTTTTGCACGTCCTGATGGGCCCGCGTCGAGAAACGCCAGAAAACACATATTTTACCAACCTTTTGGCACAGCCCTCGTCTCTTTTTATCTTGTTCTGAAACATCACATGAGGAGGCTCGCAAGTAATAATCCCGATTCTGATATGCAGAAGCTATAAACGTATCATCTCGACAGCAAAGCCAAAGCCCTGTTCATGAGAAAGCCAGTGGAGTCTCTTTTCTGTTTACATTCAAGCGCAGTTTGATTTCATATTTTACAACCCATAATCAAAAAGCCACAAAGTATAGGCTGCTGTGGATTTCCCACGAGTTGCACAAATATTTTCCACTAACTGTAGAACAGTCCCACGAACCGAGCCCCGTGTTTGTTTGTGTGTGTGTGTGGATGTGTGTGTATATAAGCGTGCACGTGTGCATTCTGTCGTGCCCTCCCGATTTGTGTTAATTTAAGCAGAAATGCACGCGTGCTCATTGAAACAGTGACTTGGCATGTGCAGGGCGCGCTTGTTTACATGCATGTGTGCGCAGGGTGTGCTCATGCCTGCAAATTCAAAGTGACGCTCGGTCGACTAAAGGTGTGAAAATCAATACGCCGTTCACTTTCACATTACTGTCCTCCAACAAAAGCATGCACGGGTTTGAAGGGAACTAAGTGCAGCACCTCCTGTCACCTTTTTTTCTTTTTTTTGTCAATGTAACACCTAATTCCATCAAGCCTGTTTCGGGAAGCTAGGAAATAAAAACACAAAGGGTATGCATGACAGGGGGGCGTGCTCTAACACTGCATGAATTAAAATTATCTTCAAATTATACTCATTGGGATGTTCCGGACACAAGTCATTTGTGTTGATACGAGTTGTGTATTTGATTCTGGGGCAGGCCGTCTATCTTCAGCACCGTTGCAATATGGTCAGGACTGACTCAGCCATGTTTTTTCAATAATTAAGCCTGGCTTTTATAAATGTCAATCTTACGGACAAATAACTCTTAATTGCTCAATGGCAGGAAAAAAACCCACAGTTTGGATAAGAGCCCCCGTGGAAACCAAACAAAAGAATCTAATTGCCATTAGGGTATTGTGATTGCACAGAAACACTCTATTAGTATTCAAACACAGTGAGAGAAAAGAAACTTCTAGATAGCATACCAAGTACTTTGAATGTGTGTGTGTGTGTTTGTGTATTCTCTGGAATATGGGAGGAGATTTCCTATGTGGCATTATGTAGACATCCATGACCAATTCATCTGCCTTACATCAAGTCTCTACTCACAGATGGATCCTTTATTAGAACCATTTTCTAATCAACCACCAGCACCTGCTAAACCTTCCATTTTTACAATTTCAAATGTTTTATTTTTGGTAAACAAATTGCAGAGCTTGACTGGAACCAATCCACGTATGGAAATTTGCTTGCTGTTCCCTGACGGAACTCAGCTCTTTTTTTCCCCCAGCTGATATCCCATAAGCGTATACAGTGTATTACCACAACCAGACATGCCCATGTAAACCCCACTACCTCACATGTTTATTCTGGGCCTCATACTCTGCATCTGTGATCTACGGTAAAACACGAGTTTCACCACAGGAGTGAGACAAAACAGACGAAGTAAAGTCTAAACAGATGCTAGCTGCATGTCGACCACGCCCAGTGGACTGGGAGAAAAGAGAAAGATGTTACATGTCACCGCGATCAATGGCGGCCGTTGTCTCCCCCCCGTCTGCCAGAGGTATAACACCTTTCCATGCACTTAAGCCGTGACCACTGCAGTGCGCTAAGGGAGCGCATGGGTATGGATTGCCTCGTGTCCCTGATGCGATCGGTGCTATTGATCGCACTAATGCTGGACTGCGGAGGAAGGAGAGAGTCTTGAGGAAGGGAAGGAGGGAGAGAGAGGGAGAGAGAGTGCTGCAGGAATGCGTCCCCAGGGAGCCCGTCTTGGGCTGGGGCAGGGCTTCAGGAATGCTCCCCAGGAGATCCTAGTGAAGGCTAGGGCAGGGCTGGAAGAATGCTCCTCTAGAGAGTTGAGAGTGGAGGCTGGCTGGGGCAGGGCTAGAGGAATGTTCCCCCAGAGCACCCCTTTAACTCTGGAGCAGAAGTGGAGGGGCTCCGCAGGGGGAGAGCGCTCCCCCCCCCCCCCCCCGGCTCCAGGATGGCTGTGGATCAGGTTTCCGTGTGGGGATCAGCATCCTGCCGACAGGGCTTTAGGCTGCCCTGGGGAGGAGACAGGAGGCTGAAAGCGCTGCTATTCCATAGGCCTTTCCAAAAACACTTCACAAGCGCTTTGTCTCACTGTCTCTCTGTATTGTCTGTGCAACCCTGTATTGTTACCGATCCTTCACGGAGAAAGAGAAACTGGTGTCCACAGTTTGACTTTTGTTCTCATTTGGCACAAGACGTGTTCGTCTGCTGGAAATGAGATTGCGATGGTAGGCAAGGAGCCATGCCCTAAGACCTACTCGCCAAAGAAATGCCTCGCTCCTCAGCTCATTTCAACTTGTTTACCAGCTAGCCCACGCCGTAAATGAAAATAACACTTCCAGCTCTGAGTTTAATTCAAAAGAATTGCATTTTCACAAAAGCCTCTCACTGTCCGCTCTCCACTTCCGTGAAGGTATTTGAATAGTCCAGTGCACACATGGGCTGCCAGCCTGGTGGCCATTCTTTCATCTTTCATTACGGGTCCAGCTCCCTTGAGCAACACCTTTTCTTGTGTCCTTCACTAGAGGAGGGGCATGGCTACTGCCCCCCCCCCCCCCCCCCCACCCCTGAGAGATCTGTGCCCTGCTATTTTAACCCTCTGTGAGGTGACCTTTTTAATAAGTGTCTTTCTCTGTTTTCCTGCCGGCCACTGCGCGAGCAAACAGAGCATGTCTTCTGCTTCCCTCAGATAAAGGAATCAATCAGAGAGGGTGCAACAGAGAAAGAGAGGGAGATAACTGGGCCATATATGGATTGATGTTATGTAGATTTCCCCCTTTCTTCTTCCCCGTAGACATTGCAAAATGCACTCAGCTTCAATAAAATACGTTTCAGATTTATGAGAAAAATACAAATGAAATATTAATACTCTGTGAAAAACAATAAGATCCCCCCCCCCCCGCCCCACAATGAAGAGGGTGGTAATATGATCGAAATAGTTTAGACAAATTTCTAATATGAAGTCTCTGTTTGCGACGGGGATCCAGACACATGTTTGAAACCCACTGATATATGTTTCCCCTTTCTTCCATTCCCAACCACGACATGTTTGTTTTGAAGTGTTTGAATTCATTTGCATCAAGTCGTTGGGTCAGGAGCATGGAAACATTCAGTAATACCCTCGACTATGAACAGGCTCCTGGCAGTCCATGTTTTCTACTAACTGTTTCCACTGGTTGTACTGGGGTTTTCGTTTTTTTTTTTTTTTTTTTCAACTAACTTTGCGTATTGATCCAACAGCTGCTTTGTGGCTGCCAAGAAAGAATGTGTGGAACTGAAACGACTTTATTTGCTTCAAAAGGGCTGACACAAGAGGAAAGCGACACAAGCAAGACCTGATTAGCCGAACTCTGAGCCACTGCCGTTCATCAGAAATTCTGCTGTGTTTTTTTTTTGCCGGGGCGTCTTGCGACATCCTGGTACAAAGAGCAACACACTGATTACAAGGCTTTGAAAGGAGGAGAGGCGGTCAGGGGAGACTAGCGACTTCTGGCACAACGCAGCCACTGAAAAGAGACCTCATGCCAGAGTGAGCTCTCAGAATTGGGCTTGACTCGTTCCTGTTTGTGTGTGTGGGGGGTGGCATACTCTATGTGAGTGTCTATGGGAGAAAGAGGAATAGGTAAGGAGAGAAAGAGAGGCTGGGAAAGAAAGGGAGTATGAAAGTAGATGTTTGACTCCACGGCGTACCGTCCCTGCGCGTTTCCTCTCGCTGTGCGACCGTGCCAGTAACGTTAACAGGAATGTCATTAGGAATTCAAAGCATATGCCCTCGTGAGGACGCCCTTGTTCTCTCTCCCCAGTGCTTCGCACCGCACACATTATGCACTGTATAAAGTATTTATTGGTCTTTGTCAGACGAAGGCTGCATTTTCTGCAGAAAAAACCCCAATCAAAATAAGGAAAGAGGAGCCTGCGTTTTTTATTCGTGCCGTTGCGTGTTCATGGCAGAGATGGCGATGGCCAGCGCTGTTCATATTCACATCCCCCTCCATCCAAATAACGTCTCTTTTGCTTGCTCAATCAGTCATCCGCTTAGGCGTGCAAACACACACACACACACACAGACACGTGTTATCGTGCGCACACACGCACGCACGCTCCTTCGCAGCACCTGCGTGCTTGCACTTTGCATTTTAGACGACACATAATTCATCGCCCGAGAGGATAAACACATGCTGCGACTTCATCCAGCTGACCTCTTTCTTAAAAGTAGGTAGCCACAATAGCAGGGGTGGCATGTGGACAAAACGGAGGCAACCTCCTGTTCTCGCCTAGAAGGAAACGCACCGGAAGAAAACAGCATATCGGCGACGCTGTTGTTATTCCCCCCCCCCCCTCCACTATGTCACGTCCCTTTTGAAACTACTGACTTCGGCGGAGTGACAAAGACGTGGCCACGGAGCGGTTGTCTCGGTTTCTCTCGCTCTCTCTCTCATCTCTCCCTGGCCCTGGCTCTGCCTGCTCTTTGTTCACTCTTGTCTCAGCCTGCAAGTATTTTTCAGCGGCACAAGCAGAAGAATGGCACATTAAATCTTAATAGGACTGCGTCTGGCCGTGTTGAATTGCAGAGCGTGTTAAGCCGGCGCTTTCCTCCCCCTTGGCACACGCTCGTGGAAGTGCAAACCAATTGAATAAAAGAAACCGCTCCCTCCCTCTGTAACACAAGTGACTTCGGCTGCCCTGCTGAAGCTACGAGACTGAACTGACTCCGGCTCACAAATGGCATAAGCCCTCGCTGAGAAACCGTGTAGCAAAAATGGCATTGGTCCTTTTCTAAAATGCACAGCCGCACACTGGAAAGGTAGACACAGGATTTACCTGGCCACCCACAACGTAGCTGTTGCATATTCCCTTCTGAGTCGGAAAATACCACCATAAAACTGGGCACTTATATTCTAGTAGCCTGTTGGCTGAGACAAATATAATGGGGTAGAAGAGGACAAAACTAGCCAGCAGAGACAAGTGAAATGGATTGAGACATGAGAAGGAAAGGGGGATGGGCAAAAGACAAAGAAGTGGAGAGACACACAGTCAAGGTAGGAGAGAGCCAATCTTTGCAGCAGCAGCCGTGATGCGAGTCCAGGCCTGCTTTGTAAGGCAGTCAGAGTTGGTAATTAGTCAGTGATGAGTTGACTGGTTGTGTGTCCAGTGCACGGCACTGCTGGGTGGGGCTGTGGGAGGTAGATAAGGCCAGCAGTGGGCTTATCTCTGAGAAGGACAGGCACCAGGCCTGCCAGGCAAATCCACCCACAGACCAGCCGCATTTTTATTAACAACATCATTAATGCCAGACAGGTTATGTGCAGTGGCTCAGAGGAGAGACTGCTAAAGGTAAAAAAATAAAACAAATAGTCTCAATTCCTGCTTGGCCGGCCAGTCTAAAGTACATCGGCACCGGTTGACGTGTTTTGAAAGCAAGGAGCTTGTGGAGATGTTTACCAGGTAGGCAGCCAACGGAAGGGCACGGAGAGCGAGCTTGGATCTTACCTCTGGGTTTTGCTCACTCTCCTCCGGGTCCCCAGAATTCAAATGATTTTCTTTTTTTTTTCCCTCTTTCAAACGTGGGACTGCTCACCAGAATAATGATGAAGCAGATACAGAGAAACAAATCCAAAACTTTACAGACATCCTCGGCTCTGTTTTCTGACAAAATGCTTCGTGAAATGTTGCTTTTGTTTTTTTCTCTCTTCTCTGAATCGGCAAAGAAAAAAATCTGGTGTGCATGGTACAGTTTATTTGTACCTTTTTAAGTAATAAAACACAATGTTAAGCTAAAAATGCATATACCTTTTAAGGTGTGTCCTTTTTACACTGTTAACAGGTGTCTGGCGGGCTACGTGGCAAATGAGCGTTCGCTCGCTCTGTATTTTATAAACGGTCGTGTGAATTGCCTGTCGTGAACAAACACTTGGTTTGTAATCAACACTTTTCTCTTTATCTTTTCAACAGCATGTTTCCCTTCGATAAGTTACACCCGGAGTTGACGGGATGTACCATGGCTTTGAGACAGAGAAAAGTTCACCAGTCGAGACGTACCTCATTCACAGACACCTTTTAAAGAAACATCTATGGGCTTTTTAAATCCCGTCAATACTCCCGAATGAAAAGGGCATAGGATTTAGCTTGTGTCTGCGTGGAAGTGTTCTGCACATTGATCCCCATAAGGCTTTTTCCCTTAGATGGCTCTTGCCAAACTCACCAGTAATGGGAGGAGAGGAAGGAGGGAGACGGAGGGCGGTGGAAAGAGTGACCAGTCCGACAGGTTTATGTCTCCCCGCAGGCTGAGCTCCATGGAGCGGGCCCGCAGGAAGGAGAGGGGCCAGCTGTGACTGCATCCTGCTGGCCTCTGTGGTTTAGGAACTTTGGGGCTACACTATCGCCGACTCAACATTTCCCCCTTCTCCTCTACCCCTCCCAGGGGTTGTTTTTGTTGGACAGGGGGTAGTGTTTGGGTGGGGGCTGCTCTAGGGCTCTTTGGAACAGCCACTCCTATGCTCCAGGATATGGCAAGTTCAGCCACCCACAAGGACAGGGATTCTCAAATATCATGTGAAGTAACACACTTGTTCCTTCGTGCTAATTGCCATTTTCGGACTGGAAGGTGGGTTCATAAATTGAGTTTTATGGGCAGGATGGGTGTCGTTTTAAGGTCTCCAATGCCACCAGCTGGACTATGCTTTGGCGGAGGGAACATTGTGTGTCGGTACAGAATGTAATGGTTTGACAGTAAAGCCACGCTGTCGGGTAATACAGAGATGTCCTCTTAATGTTAAGAGCAGTGGACAGTGGGGGTCCAACGCCGCTGAGAATGTAAAGGTCATCTAATCTATTCCACCTCCAACCTGCCTGGCTCATCGATCATCCTGGAGGAGTCGATCGATTTGATCAGAGAGGCTCTCCGAAGAGACGGCCTCCCAACGAGTGGCTGGGATTCTGTGGAAGGCTGCATCGTGTGCCAGCTTGGTACATGTCTCCGTGATAAACCAAGACATTAAAATCCCCAATTAAATAGTAACTCGCCACCTGCGGTAGCCATTCTCTGAATAAGCCGCTGATTTAAGACGGCAAAGAACATGCAACTGTTACTATCGTGTCATCGTGTTATCGGGCTCATTCTATATGCAACGCATGTACGCTGAAATCAGATCAACAAAAAAAAAAAAAAGCAGCAGTGGTAAACAGAGTGGTAATCTGTATATTGGGACATTATGTGCCCCCAGTCAAAGCATGATGCATCTTTCTCATCATGAAGTTGGTTTGTAGAACATACCCCACAAACAAAGTCAACAGACAAAACCATCGTGTGATTGGATTTTAATCCAATCGCATTATTATTCAGGCCTCCCATTGGCCATTCATTACTCTCACATGGAGCTTGTGTGGGTTGTCATCACCCAATCAGGCTCAAGACTGTATTCTGGAGAGCATGCTTTCGTTTGCATCCTTTAAACCCTGTGAGCCTTCCCTCTCTCCGGACCCCGCCAACGGAATACCTAATTCCAAAGTAAACTGATTGCTCTCTCCAACAAGATTACGCTGTGATGATGTTAGCCAAATGAGACCGCTATTCGGATGCAACCGGGGCAGGCAAGGATGCTTACCGCAAGATGACTGATCAGCATGTTAAGAGAAACGAGGTTGGGGGAAGAAAGAAAAAAAGCGAGGCAAAAACGACGGATAGAAATCGAAAAAGTGTGAGAGAGTTGTGAGCGTGGGGGTAAGCAGAAATGTAATTTGCTTCTCACCTCAGGCGACTGGGCTCTGAGGCCAGTAAATATGCAAACAAGCTGAGCCTGGCCATCAATATGAAGACCCTAGATGATTACTAATCTCCACCACAGAAGTAGATTGAGGTCTGTTCAGCAGCGCCATGCAACATGAGGGGAAAAAAGAAGAAGACAGTTCGAGTCCAAACCGCATCTCCATATTGGCCCCAACATTATGCACAACTCAGAGTTAAGGGTATATCTGACCTTCAGTTTGAGATATACTAGGCCATCCACAATGCATACAAATCAGCACCACCACACCATTACAAACATGGGCGTCTTAAACCTAAGGATGCGTGAATCTCAACTTCAGAATGTCAATAAAATTCAGAAACTACTGCCATAACTTCTCAGTAACTTTGAACCCCGTTCTCAAATCGCCCGGCCTTTTCATCACGGAGAACTCCTTGTCTGATGTGAGCTCTTCGACGTGAGGCACAGTAGTTTACCAGCCCATTGTCATTCCCCATCCGTAATCCGGGATAAAAAAACCTATGGGACACGGACCGGGCTGGAGTCATTAGGTGTGTGCGTGGCTTACCCAGACAGCTAGATAAACCAGATGCCTGGGGATGGCCAGGGGTCATCTCTCAGTGAGAACAAGTTGTTGATGTCCTTGTTTCTCTCCACCTCTTCTTCGCCCGCACTCCCTCTCTCGCCCCTCTCCATCGTTCCTTCTCTCGCTTTCTTTCTTTCTTTCATTCCGTCTGTCTCTCCCTTGATTGTTGTGCACAGTCATCTCAAACACAGAGGTCCGTGTTGGAGCTTAGCAGTTGAAGAACCTGTCGGCTAAAGGGAAGGAGGAAAGACAGACAGGGGAGCTGTCTTTGGCCCTAGGTTGAATGCCTCAGGGTGTACTACGTGTGGAGCATAGTTAGTGCGGTACGACGCACCGCAGTCTGCAGGTGAATCCTCTCATTTTTCGGGAGACTTAATGCATTTAAATCATTACCTCTAGGGGGGAGTGTTATGACTTTCTGTTCCGGGAGGAACCTTGATATGAAATGCAGCAAAAGTTGTCTTTTTTTATTTCTAAATACAGCAGGAGGGCCATGTAAGAGGAATATATATTCTAAGAATGGCTTCGCAGTCTTAAACATAATTGACTATTCCTTGTATTTTAGAGTGTGTTTCCAGCATTGAGCTTTACCCTCTGCAGTGAGTGCACAAGGCTTGAGGATGTTTACCTGGCATGGTGCCTGTTGTAGCTGCCCTCCTGTTGAGGAAAAGCAGGTCAGGCTATAGCTTTGTGTTTGTTTGTTTGTGCATGTGAGCATTTTTTTGCCGGTGTGAGTTTGAGAGAGAGAGAGTGTGTGTGAGGAGGAGGAGGGGGAGATCATTAGGATGGAAAGGGTCAGAGAGCGCATCGCATTCAGCCAGGAAAAAAAAAGCGAGATGAATCTCCCAATGTAAGCATTTATTTTTCAGGAGCGGGTAGGATGGGTGGGTATGTGTGGGTGGTGTGTAACTGGACTTTCAATCCAACTGAACCATCCATCAATCTCCCCCCTCCCCTCTCTCTCTAGCCTACTGTTCATTTACCCATCCTGCCATTTATCCATCCTTACCCGTGGTCAAAGGGCCATGTCTCTTCGTGGCCCTGATAATCTGGACCAATTTCCCAGCCAACCACCCACCTGGTCAAGCAGCATCAGGCTTCTCAAGGTAGAGCCACTCATCCCAGCGAGCCCCTTCTCACCAATCACGTCCTGTTTTTTTTTTTCTTCCTCCTCAAGCCTCAGATCGTTTGTGTTTTTGAAGTTGCAATTCGGTACAGGAGTAATGTAGCCTTTCCTCCTACCTATACAGTAAACTTTGACACTCTCGGCCGCCATTGTTTACGTCTAATGTCCTTACCCTTCTCTGTCTTTGTTTTCTATCATCACCTCCCATTTCTGTCCATATAGCTCTCTCCGCTGCCTCCCCACTTTCCCTCTCCCTTTCTCCCTCCCTCCCTCCATCCTGTCATGGCTCCTCAGTATTCTGCTGCTGTCTTGTGTGGAGTGATTTTGCCCAGACACGTCTGGCTCTGGGTAAAGTGCGGTCCCCAGAGAGCGCGCTCCGCAGCCCCCAGGTCGCCGGCACCATGAATACATTATGATCCCCATTTCCATCCTGTTGCCACGGCAGCACTTTTTGAGCCGCAGGGCGATTTAAGACGTGTGCTGTCGATACCCTGATAGGAGCAAAAGTTGGATCTGGAAGCTGGCCTTTGATCAGATTCCATCCTCCTGCTTGCTACTGGTGGCTTCGACACAGGAAGACGAAGGGGAGGTCTTTTGGCTTCTTATTAGTTTGACAGGCTCACCTGCTGTACACAAGCATACCATACATCCTCAAGCTCCTTTCCCCCCCACCTCTCTGCTTTATCTCCTTTCCTGCCTGAAACCATTTCCCTCCCTTATTCTCACTTCCATTGCTCCTCCCCATCGCCGCAGTTCAGTTAGGCAGCATGATACGCAGTCTCTCCCTGCTCTCTGATATTCTGCTTCCCTCACAAAGGAAGCAACTCCCTTTACCTTTTATTGTTTCCTTTTTTTCTTTGGGGGATGATGTATAAAACATGGTGCCTCAGGTAGAGGATGTTGGGGAGGAAGCCATGTCCCCCTAAAATGGCCAGCCGTGTGCATGCGCCTAACACTTCACTGAGCAATCTGTCCAACATGTCAGCAACACATGTTTTGTAAAAAGCCTCTGGTGGGAGCCAGGGGAAAAAAGGCACTCCTGCCAGACCAGAGGAAATGCTTTTTTCTCCTGCATGCAGTGGATTTTCTATTGCTGGTGCTCAGTCCCACGGGCCCCCCCCCCCCACCACCACCCTCCCCTCCCCCACACATACACCCGTTGTCTGCACTTCAGAAATTTGAACTGGGGACCCTCGAGGGGGTTTACTTGGGAGGGTGGGGGAAGGCTGGGAGGGAGGGGCTCCCTCTTTTTTTCAGTGCGCATGAAATTGTGAAGGTATATTGTGGCAGGTCCCCAAGCGGTCTTTTCTAATACCTGAGTTTCTGGCGAAGCTGGAAATTACCAGCGGCTCCCCGAGGGACGGCTTTATCCACACCAGGAAGGGGAGCAGAACTCAGTGGGGAGGTTACTTAATGCATGGCTGAAATAAAAGAATTTCTGAGAC